>NC_132841.1:5063573-5677621 GCF_048164855.1 Canis lupus baileyi | reverse complement strand
TCTAAGTATTAGCTAATATTATTACTCTTTTATTAGTTGCCTCTTTCTGTTCTACTTTCTCAGTGTGTGTTTGTTCAGGCATTCCCCTGTTCTGACACTACTTAAATTTTTTTCTTTTCTCCATCAAATGTATTCCCTATTTTTATAAAATGTAGTAACACAATATTATTGTTATTATAATTAATAGCCTTTAGAACTAGAAAATGCCTTAAAAACCTATCAATGAATTTATTTCGCAGATTAAGAAAACCAAACCATGAAAGTAAACTGACTTTGCAAGCAATAGGCTTGCCAAAAACAGCACCAGGTAGGGAGTTAGAGAAAAATGGAAGGTAGAGAAAGGAACTGCCTCTTAAAACATTCTGGTCAGTATCAGCATAATGACAGAGGGCATGGCAGGTTCCATTCAGAGTAAGCACAGAGAAGAATTATAGATCAGCAACTGGAAAAGCCACCTTCAAAGTGCACAACCACAGCACCTGGGGGGCTCAGTTGGTTAAGGGTCTGCCTTTGGCTTAGGTCAATGATCCCAGTGTCCTGGGATTGAGCCCCAAGTCAGGCTTCCTGTTCAGCAAGGAGTATGCTTCTCCCTCTCCTTCTGCCAGCTGCTCTGCCTGCTTGTGCTCTCTTTTATTCCCTTCCTCTTGTCAAATAATAAATCAATAAAGTCTAAAAAAAATTTTAAAAGATATAAATGCACAACCTATGATGAGGGAGAACTGAAAATAATGTGAGAATTTTGGTTAAGGGAGCCCTTTTAAATTATAAATGCCCTTACCAAATAGAAGTTGAGATCATGGACACAAACGTTAGCCCAGACAAATATTTCAAAATTTAATGAGATTCTACATAGCACTTTGTCTGATTAATCTTAAAAAAAAAAAAAAGAAAAAAGATTAGAGAATAAACAGAACTGTAACTGATCATCATCTTTTATTTTTTAAAAGATTTATTTATTTATTTATTCATGAGAGACACAGAGAAAGAGAGTCAGAGACACAGGCAGAGGGAGAAGCAGGCTCTGTGCAGGAAGCCCGAAGTGGGACTCGATCCCGGGTCTCCAGGATCACACCCTGGGCTGAAGGAGGCGCTAAACCACTGAGCCACCTGGGTTGCCCTGATCATCATATTTTAAAAATAAGAAATGTTCTTTTCCTTTATGTAATTACTCAGAGTATCATGCAAGTGTTCCATTTTCTTGATAGAATACATTCAAAGAACACAAAGGAGAGACACATAAGTTCATATGGAGAAAAAAACTGGTGCCAAACGCCCCCCCCCCACTACATTTCCTACAGATACCAACTTATGTAAAAGGGGTAGGCCAATTTAATTTTGACTTTAATAGTGCCAGTTAATTTAAATAAAGGAGACAGTATTAGTAGGTCAAGATCTCTGACTCCCTATGAAATACCAAGAATTAACACTTGAATGAAATGAATCTAGTTCAGAACTACAAGAAGTTGATGCTGCTCATTCTATATAAACTTTGTCTTTTAATACAGTATACTTAATATATATTTAAAAAGAAACTATACATTTACTACAGGCATAAAAGAAAATAATCAATGAAGATAAAAAATGAGAAAATTCAGCTCAAATTCAAATATCTTGGATATCATAAAAATGGAAACTACTGGAAGTGGCAAAAAGCAGAAAATTGCAGCTAAGAAACAGAAGACGATAAAATAGTTCTCAATTTCTCCTTAGAGTACGATATCAAAGTAAGATATCCATTCATGCCTCAAAATACATTCTTTTATTTTGTTTTGTTTTTAATTTATTTATTCATGCGAGACGCAGAGAAAGAGAGAGGCAGAGACACAGGCAGAGGGAGAAGCATACTCCATGCAGGGAGCCCAACGTGGGACTTGATCCTGGGTCTCCAGGATCATGCCCCGGGTGGAAGGCGGCACCAAACCGCTGAGCCACTTGGACTGCCCTCAAAATACATTCTTAAAGAATATTAAGAATCTTAATAACTAAATGCGATACTTTTTTAATTTGAAAATGTTTCCAGTCATTTTCTGACATCCTCAAATACACAAGAATGCTGTCCTTCCCTCAGCTCTCCAATATTCTTGGTTTTGCTTTAAGTACCACAGACGGAATCAAGAGTACGTATTTTGATGAGGTCTCTCAATGCATAGGAAGAACACAGCTTAACAGGTATTTAGGGTAACAGGTCTTCAGAGAAACCACTTTTTATCATTTTAATACACCTAGATTCTTCTTCAAGGTTAGCTAGCAGGCCTATTGGTTGTCTTGTTTATGATCACATTGTCTGAGAGCTAGGAGAGAAATGTAAGCTAAGCAGTGGGCCTTCAAACAAAATGACTGGTAACTCTGGATTCAAGCAGTAATAGAGTTCTATGAGAATGTCTGAAGAAAACCAGGTAGTTTGGATTATTGATAAAAACTGTGCTGCCTTTAGCCTGGGGCCTGATCCTGGAGACCTGGGATCGAGTCCTATGTCAGGCTCCCTGCGTGGAGCCTGCTTCTCCTGCCTGTGTCTCTGCCTCCGTGTGTGTGTGTGTGTGTGTGTGTGTGTGTGTGTGTGTGTGTCTCTCTCATGAATAAATAAATAAAATCTTAAAAAAAAGAAAAAAAACTGTGCTGCCTTTAATTGGACGTTATCTTTAAAAATCACGATCACAAGAAAGTAATTGGCCTCTTTGTGACAAAAGGGAATATAGTTTGCCAGGGCACAATGAAAAGATAACTAAATATTTCCATTTAAAAACAAATATTGAAAAACTAAGAAAAACAAATATTGAAACAAAAATTAAAACAAATACTGATTTAGAAAATTAAGTCTGATAGTAATTAGACTATATTTTTCAATGATCAATTAATGCACTGTCGGGAATGCATGAAATCTAGACAAGTATCTCATCAGGTATTTAACTAAAAGTATTGAGGAAAATATTTTGAAAGTATATATTTGGTGTACTTGAGAATACCTCTATTGAAATCATCTAATATTCAACTAATGGAACAAACATGAAAGAACAGAAGCATGAGCAACTCATTTAACTGATGTCTGCTCCCTGACCTGTATAAAATAAAGGAGCTGGATCCCTAAAGTAAAAAAATTATATGAAAACTCTGTGACTGAAAGTATGCATGAGGGCTTATTCATTTGATAAATACTTCTTAGGTACTATTTATGTGACAGATTGTGTACTAGGCACTGAGTATTTAGGAATGAATACAACATGGCTCCTTCCCACAAGGAGCTTAGCATGGAACACAGAAGACAACACTAAGCAGTAATGGCAAAATTAACAATACAAACCTTCTGAACCTTTTGAAAGCAGCAGCCACATAGATATTGGAATTTTAAAAATGTGTTCAATTTAAATATTCATACAAAGCTAGAAGGAACCATTCAGAGACCATAATATACTTGCTCTCACCAGAGAAAAACAGAGAAAAACAGCTTTCTGATTTTTGTTTGGATGTGTTGGCAAATCATCTTAGCAATGATAAAAACGGAAAAGAATTGTTAATCAATCAGATATAAGAAACCAAAATGGTTCTGTTGCCCACATTAATCCACATTTTGGTTCTTCTTAAACCCAACCAAACCACCTTCAAAGAAATATTATCAGTGTGTATCAATACATACCCCAAAAGACATAACTTCAGAGATTTAAAAAAAATAATTACATGCAGAATAAAAGTATTTTAAAAATAATTTCATAAGCAAAACCAAACTGACATTAAAAAGCTCACTCTGAAATATATATACAAATTATTAAAAAATTATAAAATCTAAGAACCAACCATTAATTTAAATATTAAAATCATCTGTATTTTGTTTTCTGTGACGATTAGACTCATTTAATAACAGCTGAACAATACGTACTTCATATCTTGTCTATTTATATATAAACAGTTAATATATGTCACATACTAGTCAGGTTTTAAAAACCTCACATCTAAAGTAGAAATTTAAGCTATCTTAGCAAGGAGAAAAATTTTCCCCCTTAATCGTTAGAGTAAAAAAGTATAGAATATAAAGCATAATGTTGTAATAGGAAAAAAGACCAACTCATATGAAAAGCAGTAATAGTTATTAAATTATAAACTTTATAAGCTATTTGATCGATATTTGCCTAGTTTATGAATTTTCCATAATAGTTTCAATTTACACACATATTTTCAATCTGAGAGAATACCTAAAGCAAAATTTATGACTCATTGAACATAATTTAATGCCTTCTGTCATGTTAAGATATAACAAAAATAAAAGCATTATACTGTTGAAAAAATAAAATTCTAAGCATGCCATTAACATTTCATATTTCCAATTCATATAACCACTTAATATTAAGTCCACATCAAAGACACAGGAATGATGTTCATCATAATAAAGAATATAACAGAATGACAATTAACTTGAATTTTATAGCATAATCATATTTAATGTTTGACACAGCAGCCCAAGAGTATGGTGTAGTAATTGTATCAATTATTTTTCCTGAAGATTTTAACTCTGTAAAATGAAACAAAGGTATAGGTCTTTAGGCAGAGGTAATATGTAATGTTAAGAACACATCATAAAGCATTACACCAGGCTTATTTATAGAGATCACTGCAAATGGTTAACAACCGTGGCATTCACTGTATTTTGTGATGTAAATACTGACTTTTAAAAGTACCTGAAAAGTTTACTTTATTAACAGTTGTTAAGTTTAGGGGATTGGTACTTATGCACAGTTAGACAAAGGTACTGATGTACCTACCAATCTACAAAACCACCCAATGGAACAGGTCCACATTTACATTTTACATTAAATGTACCTGCCAATATACAAGAACTACTGAATGGAACAGGTTCAGTTTGGGAAACACTCTAAGTTGAATTCACAAAGAAAGCAAGCCCATCTAAGTGCAAAAATACCCAAGCTATTAATCTTTTTTCATGAAGGAAGTATTTATTTTCACTTGCACTGAAAAACTAGAGTCCACTTAGAAGTCGTATTTTTAAAGTACAAATTATTATGTTCATTTTACTCACTGCTTTGTCTCTACAGTTAGAGGACTGCCTGACACAAAGCATCTGGATACAGCACAAGAACTTTTCACATGAATGGTAACAGCCATTTGACTGCCATAGTACTTTTTAATTTTATTGTGCTTTCGAGTAAGCTGGGGAACGTGACAAAGGGTTGGGGATAATGAGAGTTTGGAAAACATGACAGTGAGGTAACAAGAAAAAAAAGAATAGGACACAAGAGGAAAAGCATGCAAAGGGAATTGGAATTCTTTAGTTAAAAGAATAGGGTGATGTTCCCTCCTTGCCCTCTAAAACAAGTTTGCAGATATTCACTTGGAAACCACTGTCAAATGGTGAAAGTTAACTTTCACACTATAGCAATAAAGAGACAAGTTCCTAGAATACTTTCCTTTCCTTTCTATCATTACCAGAATAATTATTTCAAAGAACAGAAACAGAACAACTATGTATTCTTTAATCAACATTCCTAAGTCCAATGGCAATGAAAAGTATGACAGGGATCAGATTACATAGGAAATAAAAGAAGAAAAAAAAAAGTAAGGATGTACAACATTCTGCAGATGGAAGGAATAGAGAAACTGAGCAGAAGTGACATAAAATTTCTTAAAGGGACAAAAGGAGACAGAATAGGAGAGTCATAGAGTAGAAGTATCTCCAATCAGATTCATTCCAGTGTCTCACCTTCAACTCTATTTTGGCTACAAATTAGAGGAGATGGGCTGTCCATACAACAAAAAAGATATCATAAAAAAGAACTGACTACCATACTTACATTTAAAAATTAACTCAAAATGGATTAAAAACTTATGTATTAAAGACAAAACTATATGATTCTTAGAAAAAAAAAACAGGGACATTTTCACAGCCCTATATTTGGCGATATTTTCTGGCATACACCACCAAAAGCATGGACAACAAAGGAAAAATAGATGAATTTGGACTTTATCAGAATTTAAAACTTTTGCACATCAAGAGAGTGAAAAGACAACTCTGAGAGTTCACAGAATGGGAGAAAATATTTGCAAATTATGTATCAGAGAAAGGATTAATATATAGAACACATGAAAAACTCCTGCCACTCAACTGCACAATAAAAACAATTAAAAAATGGGCAAAGGGCTTGAACAGACATTTCCCCTCAAGGAAGACAAATAGCCAAAAAGTGCACAAAAAGATGTTCAATGTCACTAATTGTTATAAACATGAAAATCCAAACCAAATGAGATACCCATTAGGTTAGCTTAATAAACATTTTTTAAAAGCAGAAAGTAACAAATGTTGGTGAGGACGTGGAAAAACTAGAACCACTATACAAATCTGGTAAGAATGTAAAATGGTATAGCCTTTCTGGAAAATGGTTGGACAGTTAGTCAGAAAATTAAACAAAGAGTTACCATATATAAAAGCATCAAGAGGCTCCAGTGAGAGAGCCAGGCCACAACTGTCCCAATCCCCCATTAGTCTCTATAATCTACAGGTGACATTTTTATACACCATTCCCTTTTATTTTAGATTAACTTCTGTTCTATTTCTATTTTGTTGCCAGCAGGTCCAATTTAATTCAGTATTTGTTTCCTACTTACCATATACAGGCATGTACTTTTCTCCATGTGGTAAGGGATATTAATAGAATGAATATGGAATTGGGATTTTTTTTCCCATGTTTTAGAGTTAAATGCACTTTTGTAATGGGAAGTATTGTGGTGCAAGTAGAAAACTTGAACAATTAAAAAAAAATGTATCCACAGTCCTAGGTGTAAGCTATATTCCAGAAGGTCAAATCCCTTTGGCTCCAAAAAAGAATTTGGAAAAATTCAGTATAAGAAAAGTGACTCAAATTAGGACTGGAAAAATAGGAACAGAATGTAAAAGTAGTTAAAATGGATACCAGAAAGATAAAAGAAGAGCACAATTTTAAGGAAGAAAACACACAGGCAAGAAGAGACAAAAGGATAACTGAGGAATGGCAGTAAAAGAAAATAAACAAGAAAAACAGTTGATGCTGTTGCAGCTGGAACACAAGTGAAAATTATCACGGAAGGAGCGATCAGCTGGGTAAAATACCCCTGAGAAAGCAAGTAACAAGAGTTCAGGAAATAAGGATGGAATTCAGCTAGATGGGGTCACTAGTGACAGGGAGGTGTGATAGGGGCAAAAGCCCTATTGGAATGGGTTTTCACAAAACGACAGGAGAGAAATTGGGTGACAAGTGTAAACTCAAAGATTTTTGCTAGGTGGCAAATGAAGCAAAAGAAATGACACAGTAGGAAAAAGCAGGGAAAGCTCAAGTGAGTTTTGAGATGAGAGAAATAACCACAGGTCCAGACATGGATGATTCAGAACAGAGTGAGAAATTGACAACAGAGAAGAAGAAAAGGGAGAATTTCTGGACCCATGTCTCTGATTTAGGCAAGAAGGCATGAAATTTAGAAGACTGGCTTGAGGGCAGCCCCAGTGGCCCTGTGGTTTAGTGCCGCCTTCAGCCTGGGGTGTGATCCTGGAGACCAGGGATCTAGTTCCACGTCAGGCTCCCTGCATGGAGCCTGCTTCTCCCTCTGCCTCTGCCTCTCTCTCTCTCTCTCTCTCTCTCTCTCTCTCTGTCATGAATAAATAAATAAAATCTTTAAAAAAAAAAAAGACGACGACGACTGGCTTGAGATAGTATAGTAGTAGCATGCTTGTTCACTGATGACTTCAAAGATGAGGCAGAGAATGTGGCAGCAGATGCTAGTAAGAAGGTAGATGTGGAAGCTATAGAAATCCTCCTCTCATTTCATTCTTTCAATGAGGTCATAAAGTAAGGTCACTAACTGCAAGTGAGGATGGGGAAGAGATGCTGAGTAGTTGAGGAGCTAAGAAACAGTATGAAACAGTCTTTTGAGAGACTGAATGGAAGTGGGACATATCTTGGCCACTTGAAGTTCATAGTCACAAATTTATTTTTTTAACAAAGCTAAACTTATGCACAACTCATTTCTGTTATTAATCAAACATATTTTTAAAGATGTTATTAGAGAGAGAGAGCACAAGCAGGGAGGGAGAAGCAGACTCCCCGCTGAGCAGGGAGCCTGATGTGGGGCTCGACCCCAGGACCCTGGGACCATGACCTGAGCCAAAGGCAGATGCTCAACCAATGAGCCACCCAGGCACTCCCACAGTCATGAATTTGAAAGAAGTCAACATAGTTGTTTGCTTTCTTCAGCCAGGATCAGCTGCACAGGCCAGGAGTAAGAGTGTGAGACTGAAGCAGTGTTCTAGTGGTAAACCACTTCTTCGTATCTTCAGTCCAAGAATAATATTCTGCATATGATATTGAACTTATGTATGCCAAACAAAGGAATAGATGTTTGTTAAAAAGCAACTGAATGTTAGCATAAAAAATGGGTTTGAACCCATTTGTGAAAGCTTTTGATCACTCCCCCATCCCCATTCCCTCAAAAGAGAAGTCAATTTGCTTAGAGAAGTAAAGTATAACAGATACATTTTTATTTCAAGTAATATACTTAAGTATAATTTATCTTATTTTCAGTTTCCTATAACTTATAAAATGGAACAGAACTTGTTACTTAGGAGTTTTACAGTTGAAATTTCAGTGTTGCTTTTCCTTTTTTATTCAGGGTATCCTCTTAATGGAGCTGATGAACCTCAATATTAAAAAATTTTCTAATCAAATTCCCAACCCCTTGATTATGGAAAGCCAAACTGGAAACAGAAAAAAACATATCAGCCTCAATACATAATACAGTACTGATGCATTTTTAAATCTCAAGCCAAGCAGTCTAGATAGCCAAAATACACTTAGCTATATCACTGAACGGGGATAAACCCAACATGCACAACAGAGATTATAGCAGTTGAATTTCAAAGTGTAACTTTATTTTCAAAAATTCCATCTCATATTTATGGCATGACTTAGAAACTTGAGAATGAAAGTGATCACTTAGGTAATGGTACTAAAAACTTCTATAAAATATTAACATCACTATGAGAAAACAGCCTACTATTAAAAATTACTGAAATACGATTATAACTTTTAAAAACATGAGCTATGTACCTTAAAAGACTAAAAGAGAACATACTATAATATTAATAGTTGTCTTTCTATTTTAATATATTTTGCCATTTTTCTAGATTGAACGTTCTCTTTAGAAGAGTTGAAAACAATTTATAAAAAAGCACTGACTTTTCTCCAAGCAAATCTACTTGTATTGGACAATAGTTGTATATTCGGGCACCTCATCTGAAAAATTCTATAGGAGTGTTATACATTTATAAGCCATTATATTGCTTAAGATCCAGAGTTGTGGCTATTTTCCAGAAAACTGGATGTAAGCCTATAAATTTTTTTTTTTTTTTGTGGTGGTGGTAATAAAAAAACAAATTGGCCCAAACACTATCCTTTGTGTAGCAAAAATTAACATTTTTCAGTTGTAAAATAGGGGTACAAATGAAAATTATATTAATGTAAATGTTTACACTGCACTTTAGAAAAAAGGAAAAATATAGAAATTACCAGAACAGTATTTTTAAAAGAAAGATACTCTTAAGAAAAATGTCTTCACTAGAAAGTGACCTTTTAGATCAAACAAAATTCATATATATAGCTCCGTATAAAATGTCCTAAATTGCTATAGTAATGAATGACTGCCACTGAAGATTAAACTATTTTCATGAACTTTCATGCATAAATCTTCATTTCTAATTTCACGACTCATAAGTGTAAATTCAAAGATCAAGCTGAAGATCCCCGGAATAATAGGCAACTTGTTGTAGAACTGATGAGGATTTGTTGCAGTCCTCATTAGATTAGCTTCTGATATGAAGGAGCAGCAAAAATCATAATTATTGCTTATTCATCAATAAGAGACTGGTTATTACTGCAGAGAGAAATAAGAGTACTGTTCTATTGACTAAAAGAAAATTACTGCTAATCTACAGTTTTCTCTCTGATGCTGGAGTGTGGAGAGATCCACTCTACAGGTCTTCATCAAGTTGGTCAGTTTTCTTCTTTTGAAAGTTCAGACCATATAAACGCTTGAGGTGTAAGAAGTAGATGGCATCCTTCTCAGTAACATAAGCTTGTCTTGTTGAACTAGGTCTCATTTGCTTTTCTATATTATTAAAAACCTGAAGGCCTCAATTTAAAGTCTTCCCCCTTATCCTACCCAATCCCCTACCAGTTTGAAAGCTAAAATATCGATATTCTCTCTCTACTCTCGAAAATCCACGTATTCCTAGGGTAAGATTAGTCAGTCTTCTCTTAGCAAACAGAAAGCTCTATCTTCCTTGCAGAATAATTTAATGAATGTCTCAATTCTTCCACCCACTAAACCTCTTTTCTGTTTAATGAGATAACAGAAAATAATCAAGCCCTGATAATGGTTCAAGTTGGAGAACAGTAAATTCTGTCACAAAATTTAAAGTATTTAATAAAGGCCATTAGAAAATAAACCAGCAGAGTAGGACTAAAGAACTGAAAGGAGAGGTAAAAGATGATGTGGCTTATCTATCTGTGGGCATTACTCAGTAATTATTAATTTTCCTGATTCAATTTTTTCCTTCCTAATTTTAAACTAACATGTTCAACTTTTACAGTTACATTATAGGCATAAATGGAACTCCCTCTACATTTATATTAATAAGATCACTTAGGTCAAAATGATTAAATATCAAAGACTGGGCAAAATATTCTTATAGCAGATATATCTGAGATCTCAAGTATCTTCCTTTGAATATGATCATTAATAGCCAGCCCTTTAAGTGAGGAAAATCATGCACCACAGAGGCAGCTAAGAGCCAACAGACAAAAGAATAAATTACACATGATGCTGAAACTGATTATTTGGAAAAGCTTATGCTTCAGGACAACACTTATGATAACAGTATTCTTAAAATTGAAAACTTTGTTAACTCTGCTGGTCAGAAATAATAAAGAACGGGTCCCAAACAAAACTTCTAAACGTTTCCTTTTGACTTAACTTGTTATTTTCTTCCAAGCATCAGAATGGATGAGAGCTGTACTTTTCTCTAAATAAGAAAGATTAGCCATGCTTCTAGAGCTTCCCATTGCCACAATAGGACGACATAAAATAGATTTTTAAGAAACAGAGACTATACAGCTTTCTTAAGAAACAGAATTTGAGATGATGTTTTCTTAATAGCTTTCCAAATCACAGAATACAATTTAAATAAAAAACATGGGAACTGTATTCCTCCATGAAGACACTAGGCACACCATGAAACCACCACTTAAGATTCCTATGGTGAACTTTTCAAGGGCAACAACCCTATTATAGACTGTATTTCAAATATAATATCAAATACTCCAAAATGAATTGTTTTTTCTTAAAAGATCATCTAAGTGACCAGATCCTAAAATGGGCTTGCCAATTTTGGATAAAATTCAAATACAAAATTTCTCTGGGTAAGCCAAAGAAAACTTGTGTAAGGAAAGAATTTAAGCCATTGAACACAACCTAAAACCAAATCTTAGTCTTGCCTTTCATTCCTAGGATTACCAGCAGTCAGAAAGTACACTCTATTTTAGTCAAGCAGACTTGCTTAGACTTCCAACATATTGTCTCAAACAGACAAATTTCAGAGGCTTCTGAACAAGGCTGTAATACAAGAGCTGTTAATGAGGAAATAAAGGCCTCTTAAAATGGCTAAAGCTTATTAAGAAACTGCAACTCTAAAATCCCTGCCTACTAAAGGAAAGAAATATGAATTAAGATTACAGAGAAGAGGTTATTGTGGCAATGTAGTTGAAAATGCAAGAGCAAGAAGCCTAGTAGACATCAAGACGCTCTTTAAAAAAGATTTTTCTATCATTTCCCCAATAATATTGCCTCTGTTAATCTACATGTATAACATAAAAAGCAACTGTATGGATTTCAGTTTTCTAAACACTAAGGGTATCTTCTGAGTATTAAAAACAGTAAGTAGGAAGTCACTACGCGAGGCATTTACATGCTAAAATCTACGTATTTTTTTATATGGTACTATGACCTCAATTAGAATATTGATAATGTAATTTGTTAATTCAATTTTAAAATAGAAAATTATTTTATAAGTGTTTTTAGGTAGTAATCACTAGCTAAAACTCAAGTTACCTCACATTCCATCCGCAGTAATGCACCAAGTAAAGGACCTCTCCACCTTCGACATCAGAATCTTTAATACTAGCTTCATACATTTTTTGATTTTTCCCTCGTCCATACCGCACTTGGACTTTCATGCCTGGTGGATAGCATTCAAACTCCTCTTCCTCATTGTTGTCATCATCCTCTTCATCCTCTTCCTCCTCCTCCTCCTCCTCTTCTGCTTCTTCATCATCTTCATCTTCCTCTTTATTCGTTTCATCTCTTGAAAGGTTTAAAAAATTGCAGTTAATAAAAGACACCTCATAAGCTTTTCAGTTCCAAACCACATAAAATGATAAAAATTGTGGCTGTGACTGCTCCGGGAACAGCAGGTTCTGTGTGTATGAAATTCTGAGTTTCAACGTAATGGTAAAAACTAAAACTGTATAAGATGACCATGGTTATAGAAAGATACATTTAGAGAAAATGAAGATTGAAAAATGCATTAAAAGAAAATTTCCAATAGCCAGAAGAATAGAAGTTGCGTAAGAAACTAGTAAGGGCGACTATATAACAACTTTTCCATGTTTATTATAAGTGTTTTACACAGAAGCATTGACAAAAACAAAAATCATTACACCTCATAGCCATTTTCAGACTAAAAATTACTTTTATTCAAATATTTCCATCCTCAGGATGTTTAAAACAAAAACTTTTACTAGCCAACAGCTGGTCTTACTGAGTTCCAAAGGTGTTCCAACCAAAATTTTAAATGTTATGCTAACTGATATTTTACCTTTCACAGTAATATTTGACTAACTTCACTATCACATCTAGTTTTTTTTTTCTATTCTAAACTTAGCTACAATTTCTTCTTTACTGCAAATTTATTGAAAGTCTTCTACTACCTTGAAAAAAAAAGTCTTCTACCAATTCTCTCAACTTTAAAGTTCCAATGAAATACACATATGAGGCCATATCCAAGTAATATGAAACTAAAAGTCAAATCATTCTAGAAGCAGCACTGCAACTATTTCAAAATTCTCAATATTTTGCGCTTTTTAAAACTGAGCATTTACATTCATTCTATATTAGTCAAAAATCTGTGCTAAACAAGTTGGAGAAAATCTTAAATTATAAATCTTTCCAAAGACTAGAATTATTTTTTAAAAATCTTCAATTTGAAATTCAACTATATTTACTTCTAAGTTTTCATCTGTTGTGCACAGTATAAAAACTATGTCTATACTTATTATAATTTTTCTCTCAAAAAGAATCCATCACTTTAAAGCTGACAAAGATCATAAAACAGAACCGCAAGACAGCTAAGTATGCTTTAAAAATTGATGAATATAATATTTATATAAAAAGCTTTCTCTGTTAATGTTTTATATTCTTATATGCAAACTTCTTAGCAATAATATACTTTATTATCATTCCTAATTATGCAGTTGTGTAAGCAACAAAAATAATCTATAGTAATACTAGCAACACCAAAATGGTTTTTTATTCTCCTAGCTCTTTCCTTCTACATGGTGAGGCAGAAGGAATGAAGGGAAGCCTAATAGCCTTGTGAAATTAAGTCTAAGTTTACAAAAGTAACAAATGCATTAGTTTTCTCTGAAATACATCACAAAGTCTACAAATCTCAAGAATTATTTCTATTTTTAAAGATTCATTTATATTCAAATGATTAGGTACTTAAAAATTAAGACCTAAACAAAATCAGATATAATCTGAGACAAAAAATAGGAACTCTATTATTAAAAATACATTAACATGTCTATAATGAAGAAATAATTGTTAGGCTAAAATGTCTAGGAAATTACTAGAAAAAGGTATTCTGGATGATAAATTATTATTAACAATTTTTAAATAAATGTTATATATATATATATATATATATATATATATATATATATATATATAAATGCTTAAGATATTTTGGAGGGAAGAGTATTACTTGTTTAAATCATAAGCTTAGGGATCCCTGGTGGCGCAGCGGTTTGGCGCCTGCCTTTGGCCCAGGGCGCGATCCTGGAGACCCGGGATCGAATCCCACATCGGGCTCCCGGTGCATGGAGCCTGCTTCTCCTTCTGCCTGTGTCTCTCTATCTGTGTGTGACTATCATAAATAAATAAAAATTTAAAAAAAAATCATAAGCTTATATCTCTGTGTATCAGGGAGAAAAGGAAGTGTATTCTAATGGCCACAACAAAATTAGAAATTTATCATGCACCAAAGAGATTTATCATGTACCTCAGAATCATATAAGAGAAAAGAGATACAGAATAAAATGTCTTAAGATTTTTTAAAATAAAAACAAACTCTAAAAACTATGTCGTACATTATACAGTGCACTGAACACAAGTGATAAATGCCAATAATAGCAAGTACAACCCTACTTTAAAGTGGCAGCCAGGTCAATCTTTATTTTAATCTGGAATAAAACCCTAATACTCTGCAAAAATAAAGCAAACAAAAATTTAAAATAAAATTCTCACATTGAATATCAACCTCAGACACAAACCAAATGAAAAGCACTTAAGTAATATACTAAAGTATAAAAAAGCAAACAACACAATTACTATCAGGCAAATAAAATATTCTACTCCTTCCTCTAATAAATCAGTGGCAAAAATCAGAGGTAAATGCACTAAGCCAGATAGAACACAGAACAAAATACCCTTTGAAAGTATAAAATGTAGCCAGCATACAGAATTTAAAAATTAAATTTATATCACATCCACATGCACGCTGCATGCCATGTGTGTACCCGCATACACACACACACAACTGTTTAAAGTTTATTGTTTAAAGAACTATACGCTGAGAAACCAAATGTATCAGTATTTTTCACCTGAATTCACAAAGAAATATCAAAGTTTCCCAGTTTAATGACACACTCCTTACAATGAAACAAAAGTTTTTTTAAATCTATAATTTGTTAATAACTACTATAGGCCAGGCACTGAACCTGGCATTTTATCTGAACTAACTTATTTATCTCCTACACCTGGACTATGAGAAAAGGACATGGAAAGTTCCTGGTAGTAGCTAATTTCTTAGAAAAAGTTTACATGCTAGAGAAATACATAAGATTCTTTATAACTGTAAAAATTTTCTATTGCACTTACCTAATAAAATTCAGAAATCAATCTTGGACATTCCCAACACATAATAATTCTAAAGAATATCTACCAAATTAGGGCAGTCACACCAGGAAGATTTCAGTTTGTGGTATGATACATTTATAAATATATGTAGTAAATTAAAGAGTATATATAGTTGAAGAACTTTTTAAAACCTATAATATATAGTTTATACTATAAAATAAGCTGAAACACCAACTTGAAAATTTAATTAGTAACAAAAAGAAAAATAGGCTTGTCACAGTGCCTCCTACACAGTAAATATTCCAGAAATACATGCAGATTTAAAATCAAATTTTTAGGCAAAAAGCTGAATCTTATTAAGTTTCTTAAGAGTTGAAATGGTCTCCAGTAGCAGCAGCGAGGAGTACTTCAAAAACACATGTGCACAAAAAAACTACAACCAAGTATAATGAGAAAACATACTATATTCATCTACACCCAGGTTTTTCCTTCCATGTTTATCTGCATGCTGCAGCCAAAATTTCAGAAGACTCTAAAATGATCAAGAGATTTTAGGCAAATAGCTAAGTACTTACTAAGTTTCTTAATAGCTGAAATAATCTCCAATTAGCAGTTAGGAGTATCTGATACACACATTTGTACAAAAAGATATTTAACCAAGTACACTAAACAAACATCTTTCACTATATTCAGGAAGCATATTTTGCTTCCCTTCCTTTGCTTGTCCACTTGCTGTGGCCAAATTTCAGAAAAATACTAAAATGATCAAAAACATTTGGTTGTACTTATTTAAATGGACCATTAACAATGGAGATGTTTAGGTTTTCTAAACCTCAGAAATAAGACCAGATGCCAAAATTCACCTACAAAATCCAGGGATCCCGTGGCAGTGCATAAATTACATTACTAAATAAGTAAGTTCATCATTCCAAACTAACCAAAACAATTGCTACTGTCACATTAAACACAATATAACAATCTTGGCCTTTTGAAACTATTAGCACTTTTCCATTTTTACTTTTTGCTTAAGAAATTAATACACCTCTTAAAATCTAGAACCAACATACCATCTACAAAACATTACAGAAAGCCATCTTCCCAAATTTCTATTATCTGGTTATTCAGCAGAGCTTAATGTAGTAAGAAGTCCTTTTTTTCTAGCTCAAAATTTCATAAATTTCCATGATGAGAGCAAGAAGAATGGATCAAACCTTTTGCTACAAATTTGCATTAGCAGGGTCTCTGAAGGAGGCAAATGGTACTTACAAAATAAATGCAAACCACTGATAATCCTATATTTTGTCAAATTTAGATTCAAACATACACACACAAAGAGCAAATTACAAGAATTCATTCAGCCAAAATGCATCTTAACCAAAAACAAATTTCTTACCCAGATTTTGCTTTTTCTTCTTCAGCTTCTACCTTTATGCTGAGGGATTCATCCATACCAGTTGTCTCCTCATCTTTATCCTCCAGATTTTCATTTTCTTCTGTTTTTTTCATGTTAACTTCTTTTTCCTGATCAGATTGTGTAGGTATAGATTCTAATACATTCTTTTTACTTCCCTAGAAAAAGATCAGAGGAACTAAACCAACAAAAAGTATAAAATGTCAACCTAATTCCATGATCTAATTGTTACCAAAAGGAGGTAACAACCAATACTAACTTTGAGAAAGGTAGTAGTTATTTTATGAAACTCCTGTAATTTCTAAAACACTAAGCAAAAATAGCTAACAGCTAATTTTAAATTAAAAAGTAGCACTTAATAAAGAAAATACATAAAAAATAAAATATAACATTTTACGATAAATTAGCTATGAAAACTTTACAGATGATGTAGAAAATGTATCAAAGAAGGCATAGCACTATTAACAGTATCTGATTTACCAGAGAGGGCTTAATATTTTCCTTTCTTTCAATATCATCATCAGTAGGTTTTTCTTCTTTTGGTATTATATTTTCCTCATCTTCAATCTTTATTTCTTTGATTTCTGGTTCATTTTCTTCCTTAACTTTTATTTCTTTTACATTTTCACACTCCTTACATGGCTTGTTAACAACTTTCTCTGGCAATGCCATCTGGAATTCAATATTGGCCGACCTACAGTACTCCTCAAAACCATATAAGTATCTGGAAACATGAAGAGAAATTACATTTGGGAAAACATTTCAAAATACTGCTATAGAGTCATGGTTTTTAAAATGTGTTTATTTAAGTTCTCAGATACTGAGCCACATTAATATTCTCATTTATTATAGTTCAGTTCTTCCCAATCTTTTTAATCCAAATCAAAACATTTTTCAAAGAAAAAAAGTCATTTAAAAAACTATACTAGGGGGATCCCTGGGTGGCGCAGCGGTTTGGTGCCTGCCTTTGGCCCAGGGCGCGATCCTGGAGACCCAGGATCGAATCCCACGTCGGGCTCCCGGTGCATGGAGCCTGCTTCTCCCTCTGCCTGTGTCTCTGCCTCTCTCTCTCTCTCTGTATGTGACTATCATAAAAAAAAAAAAAAAAAAAAAAAAAAAAAACTATACTAGGGGCACCTGGTGGTACAGTCCGTTGAGCATCAGACTCTTGTTTTCAGCTCAGGTCTTGATCTCAGGGTCATGAGACCAAGCCCCATGTTGGGCTCCATGCTCAGCTCAGAGTCTTAAGATTCTCTCTTCCTCTCCCTCCACCTTTTGCTCTCTCCAAAATAAATAAATCTTAAAAAAAAAAAAAAAAAAACTACACTAAAAGTAAAAAGATAATCAGAATGTTAAATATTGTAACTGTAACAATAGTAGTTATTAAAGGCATTAGCATCAATGGGGCACTTCTTCCACGCCAAGCACTAGTCCTTTTCACGTGAAATTTCATTTAATTCAATGAGGCAAGTATTATTTTTCCTTACAAACAAGGAAACAGAAGCTTAGGAGAATAAATAAATGGTCCCAGGGACATAAAAGCTAATAATTGGCAGAACCAGGATTCAACCCTTGACTTTTTAAAGGCATTTTTTTAAAAAGATTTTATTTATTTATTCATGAGAGACCAAGAGAGAGAGAGAGGCAGAGACACAGGCAGAGGGAGAAGCAGGCTCCATGCAGGGAGCCTGACGTGGGACTCAATCCCGGGTCTCCAGGATCACGCCCTGAGCTGAAGGTGGAGCTAAACCGCTGAGCCACCCAGGCTGCCCACACCTTGGTATTTTAAGCTCTACACAGTACTTTCCAAATTTACATGGCCACAAAAACTTTCTTTATACAGTATCACATAGATCTAGTATTCGTAGAATATACTGTAGAAAATGCTATTATAAAGTGACTAGTCGAGTAAATTCTGATTTCTTCTTAGAAGAAATAATCAGCCTCACTTATAAATTCTAACCTGCTTTCTAGGTAAAGTAGTGACTATAGGTATATTAAGAACAGTAACTTACTTTTTATAAGCACATTTAACATTGTATCCTGCAGCTGAATTTAAGACAGGGATTCCAAGATCTTGGTAGACTTGTTTCCAAACAGCTCCACTTTCAATCTAACAGACAAAGTAAAATGAAAACTCCCAAGTTAAAAGGTGGACCTATAATAAAATTTGATTAATGTAGCATATATATGTTTATGTATGTTAGTTCTGGTCTCAAAGGAATAAAAAAAATTAACTAGCTTAATAAATTCTAAATAAAAAATTTGGTTTACAATATTTTACAGTAACTTTTAATCTCAAAATTATAAATGTTGAAGTGTTAGGCCATTTGATTTTTAAATTAACCCTAGCAAGTACAAAAGAAAATATTCAGGTTTCTAAATCAAAACTTGTAATGAAGAGATAGATAAAATTCTTTAAGTAATGTATTAGCTCCCATAAAACCTGTAAGCTTAATAAATCAAAGCAGTTCTACAGAATACATTTCCCCCCCAGAATAATCATAACTGGATGGGCACCATACATGGCCACCATCACGGCAGCCTTAAGATAATTTCTTCAGTTCAATGAAGATTTTTCTGCAGGTTTCCATATATACACATATGTGTAGGCACATGTATGTGTGTGCATGTGTGTGTATGTTTCAGATACAAAGGAAGAGATTAAGGATATAATAAAGACTATTAACTCTTAAAGACCTTACAGTTTAGTGGAAAAGGAACATAGGAAGAACTTCTATCAATACTCAAACATAGGTGGTTTATGAAAGTATGGCATACTTCACAGTAAATCAGAAAGCTCATTTGAAAAAAATCTTCAATAAATTTATTTGGTTTGAGGAAGATGTTTCTAACTTATGCTTTACATTTTCTTCTCCTTCTGAAGTTTTTATTAGTGTACAAGTTTAGGGAATTTTTAGATGAGAAAACATGTACAAAAAATGTTTCATTTCTAACTGTAATACTTACATTATCAAATCCTCCAAGTTTGTGTACAAGTCTGAATAATTTAAAGAGATTCAAATTTCGATATCCAAGTACAGGTCGTTTGTTAATAGGCGTGCCTATAAAAGAAAATACAAAATATATTATAATCATGCTACATTTTTAATTTAAAATTACAGAAGATTCCTATATCACCATTAAATATATATGGTGCAAAGTGTGTGTATATATAAGAAAACAAGTCCCTTGTTAATCAAAAACATGATGTCTACTACTTAAGCCCATTTATTTTTTATTTTTTATTTTTTTTAAGATTTTATTTATTTACTCATGAGAGACACACAGAGAGGCAGAGACATAGACAGAGGGAGAAGCAGGCTCCATGCAGGGAGCCTGATCTGGGACTCGATCCCAGGACTCCAGGATCACACCCTGAGCTAAAGGCAGATGCTTACCGCTGAGCCACCCAGGCGTCCCAAGCCCATTTCATTTAAATACATTTCTCATACCAGATTTCTGAAACCTTATATTATTTCATTCCATTTTCATTTCCCTTAAGAGCAAAAGAATAAACAGCTGATAAAATACCAACAACAAAAAACTTTTTTTTAAGATTTTATTTTTATTTATTTGACAGAAAGAGAACACAAGCAACGGGACTGGAAGAAGCAGCAGACTCCCTCCTGAGCAGGGAGCCCTATGTGAGGGTTCCCTGGGATCATGACCTGAGACAAAGGCAGACAGACGCTTAACCGACTGAGCCACCCAGGTATCCCAAAACAAAATTTTTTTTAAATCAAGGAAACAAAGTTTGGTAGAACTGAAGAAAGTGCTAAGATAATTGATAGGCAACTGCTTCACAAATAATTATTTTCATGATACTTTCTTTGTATGCTATTAATTTGCTACTAGTCTAAACAATGATTCCAAGGTAAGCTATATAGTTTTGTTTCTCTCTATAGATATTTACTTGTTTATTTGTTAGAGAGAGAGAGAGAGAGAGAGAATTCCAAGCACACTCCCTGCTGAGCATGGAGCCTAACACGGGGCTTGATCTCATGACCCATGAGATCATGACCTGAGTTAAAACTAAGAGTGCAACACTCAATCAACTGAGCCACCCAGGCTCCCCTAGTTTTATTTCTTTCTAATGTGGAACATGCAAGGAAAGGACACTAAAACTACCAAACTGTTAGAAAGTGGTAGAGGAAATAATGGAATGGAGATATACCTGTAGCTTTTTCAAAACAACCTATGACTGACATAGTCATATTTTACCACTTTTTCTAATATCAGCTTTTATTTATTTTCTTTTTTCTTTTCTTTTTTTTTTTTTAAGATTTTTATTTATTTATTCATGAGAGACACCAGAGAGAGAGCACGCGCGTGAGAGCGCCACAGGCAGAGAGCCACAGGCAGAGGGAGAAGCAGGCTCCATGCAGGGAGCCTGATGTGGGACTCGATCCCAGGACTCCAGGACCACGCCCTGGGCCTAAGGCAGGCGCAAAACCGCTGAGCCACCCAGGGATCCCCTATTTATTTTCTTTATGTTTTTATTTATCTTATATAAAAGCCTAAGAAATCCACCCACCCACCTAAACCACCTTCTTAGGCCAAACCTCTTTTCACACAAAGAAATAATACAGAAAGCAAAGACATTTCATATCAAACAATAAAAAGATACCTACATTACCACTAACATAAGTAGCCACTATCACTTACTAAAGCAAAAGACACAGAGCCAGCTTCTACTTACCAGCAATACAAATGAGGATTTAAAAAATGTTAATTGCCATCCCCCCAAAAAATGAATTCCCTGAGTAGTGACACTTCCAAGTAAGATTCATTTTGTCTCCCTCAAGCTAGAAAGTTTTCTGCCTTTCCCTATTCTCTTTCTAGTATCTTCCCAGGAAAGGAGACATGATACTCTGAATAGCAGATAAGCAACAGAGTAACAGGGCCATAGGTACTATAGTGCCAGGTCACTAGGGTAAGTTAAAGGTTAGCACCCATTCTTCTTTCCTTCAATTCTTGCATTTCTTTAACAACATTAGGCAGATTCAAAGAACTAAGCCAAGGCTTACTTGAGAGTCTATCAGCTTTCTCTACATCTAACTTTCTTTGAATGGTTTAATTCTCTGCTTAGTTCTGTGTGGCTAGGTCATAAGAAGGCTTATGGCCCATCTCCCCCCCCCCCCCCCCCCGTCTCACTCACATGTACACATACACAAAACACACACACACACACACACACACACACCCTAGGTTTATCAAACAGTGATTCTGGAGAGGGAAGCTTTTTATTAGAAGCACCTATGTAGGTGCAAATAAATTGGTAATATGATTCCCATTCGGCTCCCACTCCCTAGTATTAAGAGTTCTCTGGGGACTCATGGATGGGTAGCCAGATAGGCAGAAGTGAATACAGGCCACATGGATCCATGGCCATAATATCCATCAAAATACTGTCAAAGCCCTCATTCCATTCACTATAGGACAGGCACTATGGTAGGTGCTGGTGACTCTGGCAATCAATAAGAGAGCCATGATTACTAGTGACACAAAGCTTGACAGAATTCTTAAAGTATTCATTATCTATGTGATAGATTACAACATTAATAATGAATTTAAAAAAAAAACAACTCACCTCTATCCTCCATAAATTTGTATAACTGCTGAAGAAAGTTCTCCCTTTCTTCTGGAAATGGTTCTATTTCTTCCTAATTTTAGTCATAGAAGAAGAGAATATTATTTTCCTCAATGAAGCATTTTAGTAAGGTAAGATTTCCTACCAACAGTAGAGACTAATATTCACTAAAATATTTTAGAGGCTTTTTACCAAGTAAAAATTATTTCTCAACACTAATCTTCAAAATCAAGCAAGTCTAGACATTTTTATGCTTTCCAAAGGAATATGCCCTAAAAGGTATCTCAGTAGTGGCAATCCCAAATGTAAATTCTCATACAAAAAATGAGACTAGCAAGATGATTCATGAGCTTTTTACTATATCAGATATCTATTCTTTAAATCGGGGCCACAGGCTCAAGAAGACCTACTCTTACTTATAGTATATTGGGTCAGGGTTTAACATCAAAACGGACTTTCTTATTGCTCCTCCAGAATTATACAAGTGTGGGTCCCATTAGCTGTAACTACAAGTATCCTTCATTATATACAGCCCCACTGTATAGCACTTCAAGCTTATAAAAATCAGTAAAGTGGGGAACAAACTTGATCTACAATACCTGAAGATTCAGACTTAGGGAAATCTTCAAGTAATAAAATAGTTCCCCGATTTATCAATTACAAGGGAGGGACTAGCTTCTTGCTGCTGTGGCCAGGGGCTGTGGCAGTAGGGAGCTGGTCCTGAAGCGACCTGCAAGGAGCAGGGTAGTTGGTGAGATGGAGGAACTCATCAATTCAGTGACTATCATCCATTCAACAAACCACTTAATGAGCACCAGTAAGTGTAGGCACTATGCTAGGTGCTGAGTCAAATAAAAGAAAAATAAGCAATGGAGCCTGCCATTAGAGAACATGATTAGGAGTAACTGCAGAGAAAGTGATTAAAATTTACACCTAGGCCTTAACAGTTACTCTGGCTGAAACAAATGTATCCTTGATGGTAAAACTTAAGAGCATACTTTTCAACTGATAGTCTAAATAAATCTATCATTTTAATTTTTAAAATCATGTGTCTAATGCCATTCTTTTGACATTCTTTGCCCCTTTATTTTAAAATCTAGCAGAGCAAAGGAAAGCAAGTTAAAAACCAAAAGCAAAATTCATGTTGATAAACGTTTAGATCTGCTGGCTGAGCAGAGAAAAATAAATTACAATTATTAATTTGTTTACCAAAAAAATCTGCACTTAATTTAAACATGGTCAATTTAAACATGGTCCACAGAAGCTGGGTTAGATACAAGTGTACTCTTTTTTTAATTTTTTTTATTTATTTATGATAGTCACAGAGAGAGAGAGAGAGGCAGAGACACAGGCAGAGGGAGAAGCAGGCTCCATGCACTGGGAGCCCGACGTGGGACTCGATCCCGGGTCTCCAGGATCGCGCCCTGGGCCAAAGGCAGGCGCCAAACCGCTGCGCCACCCAGGGATCCCCTGGGTTAGATACAAATCTAAGGAAACCTACTTTCTAGATATTATATATTTGACTTTCATGAACTTCCAAATGTATTCGTATTCCTGTCACAAAAATATTTCAGTGAAATTTGTATTTAACTTAAGAAAATGTTTAAACTGGAAATCAGATTTGCTTTATAAAACACAAAGCTAAGCAACAAAAATTTTAGTAACTAATATTTATTGATCATCATTTATTTACATGTTACACATTAGGACAGACAATCTGTCAAATAACACAGGGTCCTTTACCCTTACAGAGCTGACAGGGTAGAAAACTGACAAGAATGTGTGTGTGTGTTGTGTGCATAAATTACAAAAACATGCACAAGGAACAGTATTAGGTTAGCCTAGCAAGTGGAGTGACTGAGTTTCTTCAGGTGAGGTAGGTGATGCTTCACAGGTTTCCCTTTTTCAGAGGTGACATGTTAGTAGGGTTTTGAAAATTGAACAGGAGTTTGCCAGGTTAAGTGGGGGAGAAAAGGAAGGGCACTGTAGGCAGAGGTACTGGTATGTGTACAGGTTGAGCAGAAACAAGGTATGTAATGTAATATTGCTACAGTATCAAGTTCAAAGTGGCAGGGTATACCAAGAGAAAGGATAAAAAGGTGGGGCCAGACTGTAAAGAAGGTTCTTTAAGTGAAGCTTGACTTTGAGGGTGATAAGCTATTGGGGAGGTTTTAAGCAAAGGATTGCTTGTTCATTTTTGAATTTTAAACAGCAGTGGGAAAGGCTGAAGCTAAGAAACTTCTACACTACACACTGTCATCATAGATCACTGTCATAAAACACAAATTCTAAAACAATCCTATTTCATCAATAGTTGCTTATTACAGTTAAAAGGCAGAATTCAATAACTTACCTAAAATATTACATATTGACATTAACTTATTTAGTTTCCTGAAATCATTCAATCCAATTCACTTGATGGTCAAATATACAGCCTTCATCATTTGCACCATTCATCAATAACTTTTAGGAAGTCATTCAACAAACCATAAAGAGTACAATGGTGCAATGTCACTAGTAGTATCATGGACACCTTTTGTTAGTACTTATCAATGCTAGACCTAAAGTACCAGATACAGTAAAATCTAAAATTTTATCTCCTTGAGCCACATGAATTCATAGATGTTTTATTTATGATCTGATTAGAACTACCCACCCATTTGTGTTATATATAATTAAAGATTCTCTGAATCTAAGATCTTTTATACTCCTTTTTTGCTGATCATTCTTTTAATACTACTAGATGGAAAATATATTTTATACTTCTATAGGTATTTCAATAAAATGTGCAGATGAAAACACTGTAGGGGGTGATGGGTGGTCCCATGATGACCGAAAGTATATGAAAGCAGTGTTTTGTTCTGTTAGGTGGGTATTTCCCTTATTATCTGGTAAACCAAAAGCACAGCAAGATTAAGAAACATTTTTGAGGTTGCTGAAATAACTATACTTAATATTTTTAATTTCACAAGACCATATTTCTATTTTAGGTAAGCAAGAAAACTACATGGTTATGATGAACAACACAAGCACATTTTTATTATGAAATATTTCTAACACTAAAAATACTGAAGTGATTGATGACTTTGGGCTAGATTCTAACTCACAGAGGAAGCCCAACTGTTAGCCTGAATTTTAAAAGATATCAACTATTTGTCCTTACCTCTTCTTCACTGCTATTATCCTCCTTTTCTTTTTCATCATCTTCCTCCTCCTCTTCTTCCTCTGCCTCGCTGCTAGAGCTATCTTCCTTCAGTTCAGTCTTCCAGTTAGCAGGAATAGTTCTACTTTTGTGAAATTCAAGGGCCTGATCAAAGGCTGAAGAGAGGACCATTAACTATGTGAACTGGAGAAATTAAGACAACTGATTTATCTAGTAACATTAAACAAGATAAAAAAATTTAAAACTGCTGTACTAATATCACTGAGATTTACCATGTGTTTGCTGTGTACCAGGTACTGTACACTGTAGCAACTCATTTAAAACCTAGCAGTCCTAAGCATCAGGTACCCAATTTATAGATGACAAACTGCTACAATAGGAAAGTGACTTAGGTTCAAACAAATACAAAAGAAAAGAGTAGTTTTCTTCTTTTAACCAGAAATTAAACCTGCCTAGCAAAACAACTTTAGGACAGGCAAATTTCTGATCTTTTATCCAACAAATCGCTATTAAACAGCATTATATACCAAGCACAGAGCCAATGTAATGAACTTACAATAGCTGAAAATATACTATAAATACGTTATCTTCATTCCTACTAAAAACTGAATTAAAATTATATTAATGATTAGCTTAAACTAAAATTAGCAAGACACAGGTATTTTCGTTTTACTATACATGGAAATAAACTCTAAGCAATAAATTCTTAGTGATTTTTAACCAGTCTATATAGCACACTATTAGAATTGATGAGCTTGGGCAATAAGAAAATAAAGTTGTCTACAATGCCAAAAACCAGGTAAGAAATCAATTATGGTATATTCCTCAGTAAAATATAACTACTGTTAATGCCAAATCAAAATTACTTCTGATTCCTGGTTCTACCATCCTCAGAACTAGTATTCTATTTAGTAGGCAAAAGCAAGGCTATAGTAATTGGTGATGATCTAGTTCTTTCCCTCTTAAGATTGCTGCCCCTGAAAAGAAACCTTAAAATAGCAAAAGACACACAGGTTTACAAAAGTGTAATTTCACAGAACCAAACAGAATGTCAAAGACAGAACTTTAAAAAACGTATTTTTTAAAGAGCAAAAGAAAGTTTGATCTTCATAAACACTTCAGCAGTTTTAAATTAACCATAAATTATTTCAAGATTATCCTTACCTTGTTTTAATATAGCATCAGGCTTTGGTGTAGTGTCACTAGTAATTTCATGGACATCCTTTCTGGGCACTGAAGTACTACATTATTTTTTTTTTATTTTAAAGGGGAAAAAAAGCCACAAAACACAACAGAGATTAATAGTCCAATTACACACCATAGAATGATTTGAAAATATGGAAACATTTACATTGAAGGTGACTACACAGTGTTGCAATTCCCAAATAAAATGCTAGGCAGGATGTTAAAATATGTAATCATCTAAGAATGACTCCACCTTGAGTGATGTTTTTTTACAAACAAGGTATTCTCAAATGTCAGAGTCCCTGGCTAAATGCAAAAAATGAAAATATCAATTCTGCAATCCAAAAGAATAATAAATGAAAATATTTGGATAGCAGGATCAATCCAATAAAAAAAAAAGTCAAATAGTAAGAATTTGCCATTGTTTTAAGATAATCACAAGAAACTACTAAATTTAAGATTAGAAGAAAATGTCCTTGTTTATAACATAAATGTTCTTTTAATAATTGTTTTTAAACTGGATTCTAGCCTTGCAAACAACTTCTAATATATAATTTAAGGTCTTTCATGGAACTCCCCAACCATATATATACACACACATATATACATATATATATATGTATATATGTATATATGTATATGTATACATACAACTGTCAAAACATGTTGATAGTGTATATACACTATTGTCAAAACATGTTAAGATAGTGTATGTGATATATATATACCTCACAACTGTCAAAACATGTTGACAGTGTATGTCATATATATATTATTGTATATAATATATGCAATATATATATATATAGTCCTATTTTACAATAATGAATCATTGTTCTGCATCATTCAGCTCTTCTGCATTTGGCTTATATCAATCAATCTACAAAAGCCTGAAAACAATTCTAAGTACATTTTTAAGACAATCTATGTTTTAACTTTTTATTTTAAAAATTTCTAATACACATAATAGGAGATAGACTAGGGCAATGAACCACCACATATCCATCACCCAACTACAATAATCATGAACTCATAGTCACCATTTCATTTATATCCCTACCTACTTTCTCCCACACCTCATGGATTATTTTGAAGCAAATCCTAGATATTATGATATAGTTCATTAAATGAACCACCACATATCCATCACCCAACTACAATAATCATGAACTCATAGTCACCATATCCCTACCTACTTTCTCTCACACCTCATGGATTATTTTGAAGCAAATCCTAGATATTATGATATACTTCATTATGAAGCTTTAAAACTCTTTCTAAAAATCATAACCAATATCATTACCAAACATTTAAAAATTAGTAATTTAATATCATTGATCAGTATTCAATTTCAGTGTTCAAATTTCTGATTACCTCAGTTTTATTAAAGTAGATTTCACAGATTGCTTTTAAAAATTACTTTTCAGAACCCAAAAACCCCAAAACCAATCTTAAAATGTAATGATCTTTTTAAAGTATACAGAGTAAAGTATAAAATATATGACTTTTCTAAATTGCACAATTCTTGAAAAAAAAAAACAACCACAGCAATTCATAACTCAGTTCCAAAAAAGTTCTATATGAAAAATCACTTAAATACTTAATATACATTTATAGTAACCCATTTTAACCCTCAGACTACTGGAGAAGTCGAATGTTATACAATAGGTATCAGTATAACCATGAGACAAAACTAAACATATCAGAGCCCAATTAAATATTCCAGAACAATAAACATAGAAAACAAGTATTAGATATGGTAGATACACCTAAATTCACCTCAACAAATCACCAGCTACTATGCAGGAAAATATTGAAAAGTTAGGATAATGATGGGAGTCTAGAAACTCTGGGAATTTAGAAAAAAAAATGAACAAGGAAAACACACTATAACCCCATTTAAATGATCATGTGAAAAATTATTATACTTTGAAACATTTTGTATAGTGAAAAATAAAAGCATAAGTCATTAGAAATAACTAATTTATCATTTACCATACTAACTTGGAAAAATAACATGTTTTTCATCCCTAGCAAATTATACTTACAATTTGCCATCTTTGAAAGATCGTACAAGAATATTGTCTTTTTTCACAGCAATTTCATCACTACAATCAGGACAAACCACCTTTAAAAAAAGTGTAAAACTATTATAACTAAAAAAAAGCATATTTACAGATAGTTACGTATATATCAACTACTTAAATCCTTCCAAAAAAGTTTCAGCTTAAAGAAGTAATTTTAGTTTGCAGGGTAAACAGGTAAACACATGTGGGAATACACACAAGTAATTTTAAATTTACATCCTCTATCTTTCCAGCTCTCTGAATTCCCCACACTGATTTTGGCACAGGCTTGTGTTGAAAACAGAAGCGGGGGGATCCCTGGGTGGCTCAGCAGTTTGGCGCCTGCCTTTGGCCCAGGGCGTGATCCTGGAGACCCGAGATCAAGTCCCACATCGGGCTCCCTGCATGGAGTCTGCTTCTCCCTCTGCCTGTGTCTCTGCCTCTGTGTGTCTTTCATGAATAAATAAAATCTTAATAAAAAAAAATGAAAACAGAAGCGGGGCCATGCCTAGGCTGATGCTGTGGACCAAGTTCTAGTCAGAAATAGAAAGCCTATATGAAATTGGGAGGCTGGGGTGGAAACAGAGGTAAAGCCCAAGCCTTAATAGAGGGTATGCAGTATGGCTAGGAGAATAGCAGGAACCAAAATGGGAGCCAGTATCAGAACCAACATCAGAGTAGCTCGATCTTAAAAAAGATGAGGTTCTACGTATTATTTATATTTAAATATATATGTAAGCACAAAATTTTCTTCATAATACTACCCACTCTAAAAAGTAAACACTGGGACACCTGGGTGGCTCAGCGGTTAAGATCTGACTTCAGCTCAGGATATGATCCTGGAGTCCCGGGATCAAGTCCTACATCAGGCTCCCTACATGGAGCCTGCTTCTCCCTCTGCCTGTGTCTCTGCCTCTCTGTGTCTCTCATGAAGAAATAAATAAAATCTTAAAAAAAAAAAAAAAAAGTAATCATTGTAGGGGTGCCTCGGTGGCTCAGTCAGTTAAGCATCGCCTTTGGCTCAGGTCATGATCCCAGGGTCCTGGGATTGAACCCCTTATCAGGCTCCATGCTCAGCAGCAAGTCTGTTTCTCCCTCTTCTTCTGTGATCTCTCTTGCTTTCACTCACTCTCAAATCTTTAAGAGAAAAAAAAAAATCTTAAAAAAAAAAAAGTATACATCTTAAAGAAGACACCTGTCTGGAGGCTATATATGATTGATCACTACCAAGAGAGGACTTATGTAACTGGAGTTGCCTCAGCTACTTTTTAAAGTGAAGTTAAGCAGGCCTTCCCAAAGGCTGATAAAGATGCCTATAAATTTTCAGTATTTTAATTCCAAGACAGCCCACTGTGTATACTAAGAACAAGTTAACAATATAGTTATATGCTTACATGAAAAATGAGCTAAGTAAGTATGTAACAGGTTTGCTTTAAGGATGTGCTCATTAGCTCTGAAAAGTGAATGACACAATGGGACCTACAGGCATGTGCTCTCGGGATCCCTGGGTGGCGCAGCGGTTTAGCGCCTGCCTTTGGCACAGGGCGCAATCCTGGAGACCCTGGATCGAATCCCACATCGGGCTCCCGGTGCATGGAGCCTGCTTCTCCCTCTGCCTGTGTCTCTGCCTCTCTCTCTCTCTGTGTGACTATCATAAATAAATAAAAGTTAAAAAAAAAAATAAAGATGCTGATAAATAGACTTAAAAAAAAAAAAAGGCATGTGCTCTCACCACAGGTCAGGAAGAGGCTAGAAATAGGTTAAAGTCTAATTCAGTCTTTTTTTTTTTTTAAATTCAGTCTTTAAGAAGTTAGTTAACATTTTCCATAACTGCAACTGCATTTCACTAGGCATTCTTTAAATGCTGACGGCCTTCTGAATGAATTCATTGATGAAAGTCTTTTATATGTTATTAACATCCAGGGAAACTTCCCTGTCATTTCAAAAAAGTCCTGAAGTCAGTTATTAGCATTTATTCATGTACTCATCTTGTCACTCTACAGATACTGGACTACCACATCAAGGTACTGTACTAAATAAATGCCAGAGAAAAAGAGATCAAGGCAGTGACTGCTCCTCCCCACATGCCCCACCCAATGTAGTCAGGAAGACAAGTGCTGAACAAGTAAACACACATGTATGTAACTGCAATTGTGTCAAGTCCTTATTTAGATAGTCAGGAATGCTTTCTTAAAAGACACAACATTTAAGCCCAGCTTTCAAGACTGAGTAGGAATTGGCTTGACAAAGGATGTATATGTGTGCATGTGTGTGTAGTATAAGGGATGCAGAGACAGCAAGCACTGGAACCAGTCCCTGGAGCAAAAGACAGTCAAGTGTGGCTGACTTTCTGCCTAGACTGATTAAGAGAGTTAAGAAGGGTTCAGATTTCCCAGTCTTTTAGGCCATGTTAGTTCTTTGGATAAAATCTAAAATCTTTAGGGTAAGGCTCTGAAGTAGGATAATGTTATAACAGATTTGTCTTTTAAAAATTACTTTGAAAAATTAAAAAACATAAAAATTGCTTTGGGAGCACCTGGCTGGCTCAGCCAGAAGAGCATACAATCCTTGATCTCAGACTTTTGAATTCAATCCCTACATAGGGTGTAGAGATTAAATAAATAAAACTTAAAAAAAAAAAAGAATAAAATAAAAACTACTCTGTTATACAAAGAAAATGGGCCAGAGAAGGGTGAGTTAAAAGTGACGAAACCACAACAATCATCCTGGTGAGAGAGGTGGTGACTCAGATGTAGAATGTTGACAATGGCATACTAAAGGAAAGAGAATATTAGAGATAATTAGGGAAATGAAGAGATGAGTGAGCAGAGGATGCTCAGGTTTCTGTCTTGCACAAATGGTGTCATTCACTGTGAGAGGAAACCCTGGAGGAGGACCAAGTTTGGGAAAGAGGGAGGAGAGAATACACTTAGTTTTAAACTTAGTAAGTTTTAAGATGGCTGAAGGACATCTAAATGGAGATACTAAATAGGTAAGACACCCAAGTTCAGAGCTCAGAATGGAAGTCTGAAATGTAAGATGTAAACTTACGAGTCAACAGCCTAAATATCAGGGGATCAATCTTGGGTCTAAACCTGTAAACAAAATCTACCTTTTTCTGTTTTCTCATGCGTTTTGCAGTCCTCCACTCTATCAGCTGAGCTATCAAAGAACTTATACTTTTTCATGGGTTTTGAAAACTACACATATGGTAGCTTTGGCCAATGCTGGTGGTGGTGGTGTGCAAGTGGCTTCACTTTCCATTCTGCCACAGGAACAATAATCCATATTTCATCCTGTTCACCCATGTATGTGATTTACTTGGCCCCTAAGACATTTCAATTGGTTAACTCTGTAACCAATGCTATAAAAGGGCATGAGATCACCCTAAAGAGAATACAGAGTTATATATTCTGAACCTTGCATGGTAACATTTAAATGTTGGTTAGAGGAGAAACAGTGAAAGAAAATGAAAAGGAAGAAGACTGCATGAGTCATGGAAGCTAAGATTTTCCTTCTGTTAAAATGGGGTAAATCCACTTATTTTTCAGTCTCAATTACAATTCAATGAGACTAGTTAGGTGAATGAGCTTCACACAGTGCCTGGCCTTGGCAGGTGCTCAATTCATGGGACCTACTTATAGGTCCAAGGAGTACACAACTGCTTTCTAACATAGTGATGCTACTAAACACTTGTAAAATTAACTCAATTTATAAAAATTAATCTTAAAAATTGAAACCCAAATACTATTTATGTGATTTTGTGAAGATTGTTTGATCTAGAACACAAGTTCACACTCTAGTTTACAAAAATTATTCATCACTGTCCAAAATATCTCAATTTTGGGGGAAGATTTACATACATAAATAACTGAGATTCTTTAAATAATACTGAGATGGTCCAATGCCAATTACTAACAATTCAACAACATAAATCCTTAAATATTTTTCTCATCATCAAGGAAACTATTTAGAAACTATGGGTGAACTGTTGTTCAACACAGAAGTTCTAGCTTCAGCAATCAGACAACAAAAAGAAATAAAAGGCACTCAAACTGGCAAAGAAGAAGTCAAACTCTCACTTTTCCCAGATGACATGATACTGTATATATAGAGAACCCAAATGACTCCACCCCAAAATTGCTAGAACTCATACAGCAATTCAGCAATGTGGCAGGATACAAAGTCAATGCCAGAAATCAGTTGCATTTCTATACACCAACAATGAGACTGAAGAAAGAGAAATTAAAGAATTGATCCAATTTACAATTGCACCAAAACCCTAAGATACCTAGTAATAAACCTAACCAAAGATGTAAAGGATCTGTACTCTATCAGTACACTTATGAAAAAAATTGAGGAAGACACAAAGAAAGGGAAAAACATTCCATGCTCATGGATTGGAAGAATAAATATATGAAAATGTCTATGCTACCCAGAGCAATTTACACATTCAATGCAATCCCTATCGAAAGACCATGGACTTTCTTCAGAGTTGGAACAAATAATCTCCTAAGATTTGTATGGAACCAGGAAAGATCCCAAATAGCCAGAGGGATATTGAATAAGAAAACCAAAGTTGTTGGCATCAAAATGCCTGACTTTAAGCTGTATTACAAAGCTGTGATCCTCAGAACAATATGGTACTGGCACAAAAACACACACATAGATCAATGGAACAGAACAGAGAACCCAGAAATGGACCCTCAACTTTATGGTCAATTAATCTCGAACAAAGCAAGAAAGAATATCCAAAAGAAAAAACACAGTCTCTTCAATAAATGGTGTTGGGAAAATTGGACAGCCACATGCAGAAGAATGAAACTAGACCATTCTCTTACACCAGACACAAAGATAAACTCAAAATGGATGGAACATCTAAATGTGAGACAGGAATCCAACAAAATCCTAAAGGAGAACACAGGCAACAACCTTTTTTTTCTTTTTTTTAAAGATTTTATCCATCTATTCATGAGAGACACAGAGAGAGAGAGAGAGAGAGGCTGACATAGGCAGAGGGAGAAGCAGGCTCCACGCAGGGAGCCCGATGTGGGACTTGATCCCAGGACTCCTGGATCATGCTCTGAGCTGTAGGCAGACTCTTAACCGCTGAGCCACCCAGGCGTCCCCAAGCAACAACCTTTTTGAACTTGGCCGCAGTAACTTCTTGCAAGATACATCCATGAAGGCAAGGGAAACAAAGGCAATAATGAACTATTGGGGCTTTATCAAGACAAAAAGCTTCTGCACAGCAAAGGAAACAGTCAACAAAACTAAAAGACAACCTACAGAGTGGGACAAGATATTTACAAATGACATGCCAGATAAAGGGCTAGTATCCAAGCTCTATAAAGTACTTCTCAAACTCAACACCCAAAAAACAAACAATCCAGTCAAGAAATGGACAGAATACATGAACAGACATTTCTCCAAAGACGACCTACACGTGGCCAACAAGTACATGAAAAAATGCTCCACATCACTTGTTATCAGGGAAATACAAATCAAAACCATAATGAAATACTACTTTATACCGGTGAGAATGGCTAAAATTAACAAGACAGGAAACAACAAATATTGAAGAGGATGTGGAGAAGGGGGAACTCTCTTGCACTATTGGTAGGATTGCAAGCTGGTGCAGCCACTCTGCAAAACAGTGTGAAGGTTCCTCAAGAAGTTAAAAATAGTGCTACCCTACAACCCATTGCACTACTGGGTCTTTACCCCAGAGATATAGATGTAGTGAAATGATGGGACACCTAGATCCCAGTGTTCATAGGAGCAATATCCACAATAGCCACACTATAGAAGGAGCTGAGGTGTCTGTCAACAGATGAATGGATAAAGAAGATGTGGTGTGTGTGTGTGTGTGTATGTGTGTGTATACACACACAATGGAGTATTACTCAGCCACCAAAAAGAATGAATACCTACCATTTACATCCACGTGGATGAAACTGGAAGGTATTACGTTAAATGAAATAAGTCAATCAATGAAAGACAATTATCATATAGTTTCACTCATATGTGGAATATAAAAAATAGTGAAAGGGACCGACCATAAGGGAAGGGGGGGAACTTGAGTGGGGAAAAATTATAGAGGAAGACAACCATGAGAGACTCCTAACTCTGAGAAACAAACAAAAGGTTGCAGAAAGGGAGGTGGGTAGGGGGACAGGGTAACTAGGTGATGAGCTTCTTTTTCTCTTTTAAAGATTTTATTCATTCATTCATGAGAGACACAGAGACACAGGCAGAGAGAGAAGCAGGCTCCCTGCAGAGAGCCCTATGAGGGACCTGATCCTAGGACCCCGGGATCACAACCTGAGCTGAAGACAGATGCTCAACCACTGAGCCACCCAGGCATCCCTGAGTGATGAGCATTAAGGAGGACATGTAATGTGATGAGCACTGGGTGTTATACTATATGTTGGCAAATTGAATTTAAATAAAATTAAATTAAAAAAAAAAGAAAAACAGTGAGAGAACCTTAATATTGAATATACTAACAGTAAAAAATTATTATTTTAGGAAAAGACACACAAAACTTGTTAAAAACATTTTTTTTAACATTTTCAAAAAGAAATTCTTACAGAGAATCTTAGTACTTTAGGAAAAAAGAAATGATCACATAAACTGACACTTAAGTTTTTTTGTTTTTTTTTTTTAAAGATTTTATTTATTTACTCATGAGAGACACACCGTGAGAGAGAGGCAGAGACACAGGCAGAGGGAGAAGCAGGTTCCATGCAGGGAGCCCGACATGGGACTGGATCCCGGGACCCCAGGATCATGCCCTGGACTGAAGGCAGGCGCCAAACCACTGAGCCACCCGCAGATCCCCGACCCTTAAGTTTTCTACTCACCATTAACCAAGTTACTTAACCTTTCCACTACTCAGTTTCTGGATCTCTAAGTGAGGATAAACAATACCTGCCTCAGAGTCCTTGCAAACAGCATTCAATAACTATTAGGATGAATAGATGGATATATGCAGAGGTACAAAGGTATCATAAAGTATTCATACTTATTAAAATAAATAATTGCCCTCTTTAGTTTTAACTGTAAGATGCAATATAAGTCTTAATTGTAAGAGCTAGCATTTACTGGGCAATTATTTTGTGCAAAATACTGAACTGATAAGCATTCTGGATGAAGAATACATATCATGTTCACTGAAAAGAATGATAAATAGACATCATTTACAGATAATAGTAGAAAAAGAAAGATTCTCTTCTTCTGCAGTCTTTTGCACAATGAATTTAGGAGTTTTAAAAGTTTGCATTATGAATCTCCACCCAAAATAGAGCAGTATAATGAACTCCCACAGACCTACCCTCTAAAATTACCATAATTTTGCCTTTTTTGGATGACTTTAAGAGTTCTTGGTACTCAAAGACAATCTTGAAAGAAATCTTTGCATAAACTAAATGATGCTAAAAACACTTCCCTACTTTGCACCTATGAAAAACACTAGTAAGATTATCAATTGTTTTCTTCATGAATTTAAATAGCTGAAAATTAAACTTTTATGCTGAAGTTACTCACCAATGCAGGAAACCACAGTGCTTTCTTTTTATCCAAACTAACGTAATCTACACACACAACTTTTCCTAGTAGTTCATCAATCTGTTTCCTATCATCCTCATCTTCATCACTGGAGGATGAAGAAGACTCCTCCTCAGGTCTAGGGAAAGAAAAAAATATTTCCATTTATGTTCACAAAGAATAAGCATACCAAGCTGATAAATACAGGTATTCTAGAAATCTTATCCCACTTTCTAAAACTCACAGAATGGCAAACTTCAATTTTTAAATTGTTTTCTAAATTTCTAAACAATAACAAAAAGGGTTATCATTAGAAGAAAGCACATCATTCTCCTTTTAAACATCTTTTAGATCTATTCAGTGCTACTTTAAAAGATCATGGGAGAAGAACAGAACAGAGTAACACCAGTCCCCAAATTCTCAAAAAGCTGAAGGCCTCAAACGAAACATCCCAGTACTATACTAAAATATATTTGATCCAACCCTCAAATCAAAGAAGTTCGGCAGATAGCATTTTATATTCCCAATACAAAGCTAATTTTTAGAAAGGGAAGAAAAATCTTTATTTATTGGGTGGTTAGGGTGGGGAGAGAAGAAAATCTGGTAAGAGATCACTGCTATCCTTAATACCAAACATACACAAATTAGGCATTGATAAAATGTACAGTACTGTTATTTTCAGAAATTCCTTCCAGTTTACATTGTATATTGGACTGATAAATTAGAAAGAAGTTCACTATCAGCAGAAAAAGGAAGTATTGAAAACCATCTACTTGTTCTTAGACAAAAGTAAAAAGTAAAACTAAAAAGAAAAAAAAAAACACAAAACAAAAATTCTACTCTGAATCTGGTTCCAAGAAAGCCTTACAATCAGTGTTAAAGAAAATAAAGATTCTAACAACCGAGTGTTCAAAATGCCCAGAGTAAGTGAAGACACTAAGAAATGAATAGACTGCAGTGTATGTTCTTTGTATAAAATAAAATGGAACAATGGTTAGTATTGATTACCTACAGGGTTAAAAACATTTTTGAGATAGTTGACAATGACCAAGTTCACTGACAAAAAATGTAAATTGACATTATTTTAAAAGCTTGGGCATGATTTAACTATTTCGTTGATTGGGACAAATCTACTATACTCTAAACTTGTCTTGATGCCTTTCCAAAGGGCTGACAACATAAATGTCACTTCTTTATATATTTCAACATAAATATAAAAAAAGAAAAAGCTACTATAGAACATCTTAGAGTGATACAGGAAATATCACTAATTTGACTTCCATGATCAAGCTACTTAAAAATTGTCCCCTGGTAAAGACAGAGCAAATTTTCCAAATTGGCTGCCGAGAATGAGTGTACTTCAAATGGCACTTAAAGCAGTTCAAAGTAGGGACTTAGGAAGTAAGTAATAGGAGGCAGGAAAAACCAGTACACCTTCGTGTCAGCACAACATAAAACCTTAGAAACAGGCACACAGCTTGGGAGAGTAATGACAGACCTCCCAAGTCAGAGTTCTAACTGATGAGAAGTGTTTCTCAAGGGCAATGACTTTTATCTCTTCACTTTCTAATGACTGTAGAACACAACCAAGCTTAAAACCATAATTACTGCTTTTTCAAAGCAGTCATAAAGGATTTATTTGGCCAAGATTTAATGGACACTTTTTATGTCATTATCATTAGCAAGACAGAAAGTCCCAAAACACAGATAATATATATCAAAAATCTTTAAAACACAGAGAAAACTGGACTTTATCTGCCTCACAAAGTCATCTACATCTTTATGAAAATTCTCATTTCTTTAAGATTTAACAAGTGTGAAGACTTCAGACATCAGAAAGCGACATAGTAAAAAAAAAAAAAAAAAAGTGAAGAACAGAAAACACCTATCCACCTCATATATTAAATGTCCAAGTTCCACTCTAATACCACTGCCCAATTATAAACTAGATTTCCTGCCCATTCTCTCCTCAACTGAAGATTTTGTTCCAATACCACTCGTTTCTCTCTCCCGTATCATTCTTTTCTGCGTCTACTACACTGAGTCCCATCAGCAAACTGCAACTTCCATTGATATGCTATTATTTATTTCACTTAAAAAAAAGAATTCCCTGACCTCACCTTCCCCACCAGCTACTGCCACCTTATTTCTCTACTCCCCTTTGCAGTCAAAGAGGCTGCAATGCTCTATTCCCTGACATCTGGAAACTCTTTTGATGACTTTTCTAAGTCTCTGTTCATATGTCACCTCAATTAAGTGACCCTGACCGTCTCATTCAAATTTACAACCTGCCCTCCACAATCTCTCCTCACTTTTATTCTTTTCATACAGCATTTACAAATCGATCATACTGTATAATGTATTTAGTTCTTCCTTGTTTTCTCTTTATTGCCCATCTCCTCTATGAGAATACAAGCCAGAAGGGCAGAGATTTTTATCAATGCCTGTTTTATTCACTGATATATCCCAAGTACCTCAACAGTGTTTGGCACAAGCATAGATATTCAATAAATATTTGTTGAGTAAATAAATGAACTGAATAGATTTCTTTCTATTATGGTATTTCTAATTTTATTTTTCCTGAAATCACAAAATGTATACAAGCAGTATAATGTACACAACCAGTATAAACCACACCATTATATATACCTAAGGTTCCTTTAGCTTTTCCTCCTGGAGGAGTTTTAGCCAAGGAAATAATTTACACAAGACACTCAATAAACTGATGAACTAAAATAAATGAGCATCAAAAATATTTTAAGGGAGCAAATACAGAACAAGCAGGAACCTGCTTGGTTTTAATCCTCTCTGATATCGTTGCTTCTTTGGTGGTAAGGTAGTATTTGTTTATAGAGCCAGAACAAAATAATGCACTCTTTGTGACATAACATCTGACGATGCCACTGACAACAAAGCTAATTACATGGAAATGTTTACCACCACAGACTAACAGCTAATTACTCAAAGCTGATTGCACATCACTATTAATTGTAAATTAATTGTGAAACAAGTAGAAGAACTTTAGACAAGACACGTGCCAAAGAACAGCAAATGATGAGATGCAAAAAAGAAAACTCAGCAGCTCAATTTTGAAATGTAATTCTGACTTCGATGATCCTTAGGATTTCAGACAAGTAACTCAGTTTCAAATTTTGTACACTAAATTAAAAACCTGTATTAGTATTAGGAAGACTAACAATGAACAGCTCCTTAGAAATTAAAAAATATAGAACATATGGACGTGTATATACTTACCAATAAAAGAGTTTTAATTTTTCATGTTTAACCAAGAAGGAAACTAGAGTCAAAATCTCGTATTAAAATAAAACAGCAAATAATTTTAAAAATCTTCTAGGATTAGATAGTGGTACTGGTTACACAATCTGTGAATACACTAAAAAACACTACACATTGTATACATTAAAGGGGTGAATTTTGGCATGATAATTACCTCAATGAAAATTTTTTTTAAAGATCTGCAGACCTATAACCACAAGGTACAAATCACTACTTTATTGTGTAAACTTTAGCACTGTTACCAGGTAAAATCTATGCCCATAAATAATCACTATCAAGAATCATTATAAGCTTTATTATGCTTTATTCTTCTGAAGGAGAAAAAAAGTAACAGCAAGCAGACTGATTTCCTACTGTAACAACTGCATATATACTTCTGCCAGGTTACTGGAAAACACTTTTGAGCGTTGAGGGTACACAAATGGTTCCTATAATTTCAGGTATTCTATTCTTTAGGCAGAATCAAACAAAACATCTGTATACAATGGCTAAATTCTAAGAGCAAAATTCAATCAACTTATAAACTGATCAAATAATCAATAACTTGCTTTTAAAAATTAAATAGAGAATGATAATCTTAAGAAAATACTTGAATACTTTAGAATTAACCAATTAGAGTATAAATAAAACTCAACTAAAGGAAGGTGTCAAAAATAATCAATTTTGGAATACCTGGAGGGAGATTAACAGTTATGTGGATTAACAACTGTTAAAAGGAAATAAAGGTAGGGATATATTCATGTAACAATCGAGTCTGGGGAATCATGGGAAGAGATAACCTTATTTATCTTTGTACAAAATTAAATTTTAAATGACAGAGAATCAAAATGAAGACTTTTTTAGTGGAGTAATGGAAGAGAAAATGAAAGTCAGATAAATGACTTTAAGGTCGGGGTCCAAGACTCTGTTGCAGAAAATCACTCATAAAGGAAGAAAGAACTCTGAGTAAGTGCAATTAAGGAGAAGGGAATTTCCAACTGTAGTACCTGCCTGTGGTGCCTATATATCATGGTGTTAAGTGCTAAGTGAGAACATTATAATGTCTCTTGGCAGTGAGAATGACCACCATAGTGAGGGGGAAGGAATAGCAAGCAAACAAGATTACAGATGAGCAGGGCTTCATTTTCTCCAATAGTTAATTCTCAACCTTAGGTCTGTCTTTTTACATTGCACTTAATGCAATACAATCGCAACAGCAAATCTTTCATTATACACAGAGATTCTCAACAGGAAAATCACTGAGTATGTTTGCTAGAGTCTTTAAAAACAAAGATCAACTTGCTCAGTGATAACTATATGCTTCTGTCTCATCTTCAAGAAAGGAAGACTTCAGCTAATAGATTTTTTTTTTAATACACCATAATTCTGGGTCATTTTTGTAGATCACTCCAGATAATACTCTATAAAATTATCTTACTTTAAATTTATGTTTACACCTCTATATGACAGTTGAAGAAAGACAATACATGCCTAAATATTAGATGGAATGCTTTTCAAAATTTAAAAAGAATTTTTGATAGATACAAAAACTGTTTTTCCTATAATATGTATATAATATGAATATGTTGTTTTAGAAAATTGAAATAACATAGCCAAAAAACAGTTCTACCTATAAGACAAACACTAAGTAAGGAGAATTTTTATATACTTACATATAAACACATTTTTATGAATGAAGTCATATCACATACTGGTGTTTCATGAAAACATTTGCATTCAATACGTGATGTTGATATCTAGTATTTATACAGTGCTTCCAACATAAACGTTTTAAGGATATGAATTCATTTAATCTTTGCAACAACTCTGAGAGAGGTAATACTATTATCTCAGTTTTATAGATGAAGAAAATTGAGGCATGAAGACTAAGTAATCTGCCCAAGGTTATACAGCAAGGAGGTGGCATGGACAGTTATTCACACCCAGGCCACGTGGCTCCACAGTTCACACTCTTAACAACCAAACCACACTCTCAAAAGCTAGAAGAGAAGTAGAAATCTTCACTGATGAAATAATTTTACATTAAATACACTCCACCTCACTATTCTGACATCACCGATCATAAGTAGAAGCTGACTACAGAACTATGGAAGACTCTAATGAGTAATGATAGGTAAAACTTTAATATACAATCGAAGTCATTAATTTTCAAAGAAACATCAAAGGATTTATCTTAGAAGTACTTTAGTGAATATTCTATGGCAATAAAATATCCCTCTGAAAAAACTGAGATTATTAGAGAACTGTAATAACAAATAATCACAAGACTCTTTCATAAGAATAATGTTATCATACATTTTTCATTTATTTTTCTTTTTGGATAGAACATTTCAAATTTCAAATGTCATATGCAGAAGAGTAAATAATAGTTATACCATGAATACCCTAAAAATAATCAAGTCATCAGCAAGCTAAATCACAAGTGAGAGAAATTATTCACTTAGTAATTAAGAAAAACATTTTCTAAAAATTTCAGAGAGTTAAGAAAAAAATAATAATGCATGGTCTGAATCACAAGTAGGAAAATACTAATACCAAATACTTTTTCAATGCAAGGATTAGTCTTTTAATTTCCTCCCTCAGAGGAGTCATTTTTCATTTACTGGAAAGTAATTGAAAATACTATTCTATCTAAATAAGAGTCAATCAATCAAATGGGAAAAGGCCCATGGACCATGGGTGAGTTCTTGAACATGGTCCTTTCCTTCCTGTGTTCCTTGGATTACTTACTGGCTTCTGAGCCCAATTCCCCAATTTTTAATACAGGTAAAAATAATAGCTATCTTCATGAGTTTGATACAGGCTCAAAGTAAGTAAAACGAGAGATAGTGCTTACCCAATCTCTATCTCCAAAACTCAGCAACAATTAGACTTAATACGTGATTCTAAATACTGAATTAAATCATTCACTTACACTAAAGGTTTCAATAATTCAACTCAATATCTATTTTTAACAGCTACTTTGACAATATATGGGCTTAGACACATTAAAATTTTTTCAATTGTATCCAGTAAAATATTCAAAATTGTTTTTAAAATAACCTCCAATGGAATAAATAAAAAGCCAATCCTTTCCAATTTTCTTCTCCTGCTATGGAGGCACTATGCTTGTAACTATTTCAGCTGCTTCTTTGATAGGTACTACTTTATCTCTAAATAATCCTCTTATACTGATTTATACAATAAGACATTATTCTGTTGACTTCCTATTGTTACTAGGACTTTATTTTATACTTAAGTCACCTGCTCCTCTACCTCCATCCTAAGTTTTCCCTTCTCATATAATTTTTGGGGTGAGTTACTTAATGCCTTTGCTATTTTTTCTCTATCCGTTATCATTGTATCTTTCATTTCCCGCCAATGTTCCATTATATTGGGTAATTGAGTCCACTTTTTATCAGAGACCTCCATTCCTCTTTTCTATTCTACTGACTACCAATATCAGTGTTACCATGGAGAAGTCTGACGCCATTCTGCTTTCCTGTCCTTTGCAATAAGTTATGTTTCTTTCCGAAACTGTTTGAAGATGGTTTCTTTATCCCTGTGACCCCTTTATCTTGTGATCTTTTGTAATTTAGAGCCTTTTGGGCCTAAGTACAGCCCACTAAAAGTAATTTGTCTTTGACATTAGATAGATGCAAAGAATTTAGAGGGCTCAAAGGAAAGAAAACAGGTTTGTTTTCAAGGGAAGAGTAGGAAGACACAAAACGGTTCACATAAAGATGGGAGGATTTCAGTTGGAAGACTAAATGACTGACACCATGAACAGAAAGGTGGCATTAGAGAAAAAAAAAAAAAAAGAGCATGAATAGGGTATCAGGAAAACAAAGGATGTATTTAGTGAATGTTGTTTGGTTCCATTCTGACTACAGCACCAAGATACATGTAGGGAAAACTGGCAGGTAGATATACAACTGTTAAGGTTGGCTGAGCATAAAGAATCTCAAGCATCTGTGCTAAGGAGTCTGAAATTAGTATGAGATCCAGTTAGCATTTTGCAAAGTACAATTTCAAATTAGTAACTCTTAAAAAAATACTGTAAGGAGAAATAAATTCAGGTTCAACTAACAGTTATGAAAATGGACTTACATATGATTAGATCTTCTTCCTCTATTTGTTTTCTTCCCTATGACAGGAGTGCCAAAATGTTCAGGGTTCGTGAGTGGGAGCTGGTCTAATGTCTGTGGGTAAGAACATAAACCCATCAAAGTTATGACGTTTCAAGTTCTTTTTCCTTTTTAAACCAAGTTAGTTTAAGAATATGCTCAGATTTGAAGATTAAAAACTGCCCCCATGGAAGACTAAAATACAACTTTCCTAAAGATAGACAGCTGTCATTTCAAAGATAAATGAACCCATTACTGAGGGAGGACAGGTGAAAAGAGATTAAGTTGTTCTTTCTTCATTATCTATTTGAAGGCTGACTTCTAAGAATGATTAAAATACAAAACAAAACATAGTTCAATAGAAAATACACTGGAGAGATAAGAAATCTATATGTAAGGACCTAGCACTTGAATTGGAGCCAATTGAAAATCAAATTTCTTTTTGTTTAAAGGGAATCATATCTATAATATAGAATTCCTAATAAATAACAAGCAAAATAATCCAAAAAGCATCAACTGTTTGAAAAAAGGCTTTAGATAGGATATATTATTACTTTGTAAACATTTTCTGCAATAAACTGTTCAAAGAAAATGTAAAAATTGACTTTTCTACATTTAATTTTCCCTTCTTTTTCAATCTGCAGCATCAAATGTGGTACTTGATATGTAGATAATGATCAATGAGTAAACATTTCTTATTGTCAACTGACAGTTCATGTCAAACCCTTTGTCCCTCATCCCATCATAAAACAATGATTTCCAGGTGAGGAATTGGTTGTTGGTTAAAAACAGAATGAAGAAAAAAGTGATTTTGGAATGACTTCCTTCATTTCTCAATATCAGGTACTTCTTAGATTTTTCTTGCCATTACTTCCTGCAAAGGTTTATATAACTAAAAAGTTAATTATCAACTTGAAGATGCTATCCCAACCAACTGAATCCTCTGAATATCAATTTTTTATAATCCTACTTTTTCTGCATTTTTAAAACCTTCCACATAGTTGCTATCTCTTTCATCCCTCCAATTGAACCTCTGCTATTACAGAGCACTTCAGACTTCTCAAAGTTAGAAACCAGGGTGTTATACAAAAGGGCATATATACATCAACTCAGATTTTTTTAAGAAAATCAGATATCGGGGATCCCTGGGTGGCTCAGCGGTTTAGCGCCTGTCTTCAGCCCAGGGCGTGATCGTGAAGTCCCTGGATCGAGTCCCATGTCGGGCTCCCTGCATGGAGCCTGCCTCTCCCTCTACCTGTATCTCTGCCTCTCTCTCTCTCTCTGTGTCTATCATGAATAAATAATTAAAATCTTAAAAAAAAAAGAAAATCAGATATCTAAATATAAACTAATGTTAATATTTAAGAGGAAATTTTTGACTTTTATTTTTGAAACATAATTTTGTTCAAATGGTGAACTAAAATGTGAAAGGGGGGGCAGCCCCGGTGGCGCAGCGGTTTAGCGCCGCCTGCAGCCTAGGGCATGATCCTGGAGACCCTGGATCGAGTCCTATGTCAGGCTCTCTGCATGGTGCCTGCTTCTCCCTCTGCCTTTGTCTCTGCCTCTCTCTCTCTCTCAATCTCTCTCTCTCTGAATAAATAAATTTTAAAAAATCTTTAAAAAATAAAAGGTGAAAGGGGGAAGCATATTAATCTATGTTGCATGACTTATTAGAATATATATAAATGTACTTGAGGTACATAGATCTATCTATCCAAGAACAAAGAATATTGATATAGGTAAACAAAGTAAAGATCAATTCCCTCAGAAGACAGACAAAAACTATTAACTTTTATAGGGCATAAAATTTAATCTTTCAAAATTACTTTAAGTCAAGCATTTTAAAGGTATTTGGAGGGACGCCTAGGTGGCTCAGTTGTTTAAGCATCATTTGACTCCTGATTTCAGCCCAGGTCATGGTCTCAAGGTTGAGGGACTGAGTGCCATGTTGGGCTCTGCATTCTGCAGAGGGAGTCTGTTTGAGGATTCTTTCTGTCCCCCTCCCTCTGCTCCAATGCTCTCTGTCTCTCAAATACATAAATCTTTAAAAAACCAAAAACAAAACAAAAAAAAATTTGGAGGCAAAAGTTGGTCCAAATACAATTACAATAACATGCCAAACAAAATCTCTTTAGAAGTCATTTGTCATTAACTCCTAAGTATGCTTCCCAAGAACAAAAAATTTCAAAGTACTATATTTGGTAAGCAGAGAAAATAAATTAATCTGGATTCACTTTCTGCCAAGCTAACAGAAGATTAAATGCCCCACCTCACTCCCCTAAAATTAAGGTTGCTCTTTTGAAAGCAGACTTCTATTAAGGACTGTGATTTATATTTTAAGCATCTAGTAGTTACCAGTTACAAGAAAGAAAATATCCAGGATTTCTGATTTCTCTCACTATGTAATAAAGGGAACAGTAAAAAGCAGTATCTCTGTCCCTGGCCTCAAACCACATCCAGGAAAGTAGGAGTACCTTTATTTCAAATGAAAGAAAAGACTAAGGGAAGGGTAGAATGTGTCTTCTCTAAGCCTAAAGAGCAAAAAGCTGAGGCTCCCAGCTATACTGAAAGCTAAAAGAAAATCCCATAGGCTTAGGGGAAACATGCCTATGTCGCTGTTACCTAAATGTGCTGCAGGAAATAAGGCGCTGAGATTTTATCTAACCTTTCTTTAGAGTTTTCAACTGCATACAGTAAATGTACAACAAATACCAGCTGATGAAACTACTTCTGAATAATGTGCTCTGTAGAAATGCCTCAACAGAGAGGCAGCGGCAACACCCTCACTAAACGGGTAAGAGAGAACCAGTGATGTTAGTGCTGGAATTCAGACTGACGGAAGTGCTGCTGCAATCTCTTATCATGGAAATATTCAAATTTTTTAAGGTTTTACTTATTTATTCATGAGAGAAAGAGAGGCAGAGACACAGGCAGAGGGAGAAGCAGGCTCCATTCAGGGAGCCTGACGTGGGACTCGATCCTGGGTCTCCAGGATCAGGCCCTGGGCTGAAGGAGGCACTAAACCGCTGAGCCACCTGGGCTGCCTGGAAAACTTCAATTTAAGTCTTTTGGTTTGTAGCCTCTTAATGGAATTAATGACCCCAAACACTGCCAGTCTGATGTGGCTTTTTGCTGAAAGGCCAAACTTATCACTGATAATAACAATGCTTTGAGTAATCTTTCAACAAATTAAAAACATTTTCTGAAAATGTCAAAAATATCAAATAAAGGGAAGGAATACACAGATGGCAGATTAAATACATTCCTGGCCAATTATCACAGAATTCAGTACATTTATAATTGTAAAATACTTGACTGTTAGATTAATGCTCTTTCTCTTCCAACAGATGATAAGTTACTCAAAGATAAATTCCCTATTTGGCTTATCCAAGTAAAGTATCTCCAATACCTAACATAGCACCTGGCTTAAGAGAATGGGATAAGGAACAAATACACTAGTATTCCAAGTACCCTCTAGCAAAACATAAAGTCTAGCACATGTAGACACACACAGTAAAAGTGGTCCTCCTTGAAAGTGAGAAACACTGAGCTACCTGTTCAGATTACTTCAGTCTTTACACTACAACTGTCTTATGAGTTAATTCTCCTAACAAAAACAAATTATTTTAGATATTTCTCTGGAATAAATAAGTAAGGCACATGCCTTAACTAAGCAGATGAAAAATCAAGTCTTCAAGCCCCCATATTCACTCACTATATATATCTATACATATGTTCTAAGGCAATGAAATTATTTCTAAGGATTATATAAACTTGGGGGGCACCTGGCTGGCTCATTTGGAAAAGTGTGCTCTCAGGGTTGCAAGTTTGAACCCCATACTGAATGTAGAGATGACTTAAATAAATAAAACGTTAAAAAAAGAAGAATTCATAAACTTATAAAGAATTGTTAACTTCATCAGTGCAAAAAGCCATATTCACTGCAAATTCTAAAGCTGTATGTACTTCCTATATTTAAACCTTTGCATTTTAACAAATATTTACTGAAGGCTTTTGTGTAGAAACAGCACTGGGAAAAGAAGAGCTTATCGAAATGACAAAAACATGGCTATTACCCCCAAAACAGCTTAAAATCTTACAGGGAAAACAAGAAAAGTAATAAAAAAAAAAAAAAAAAAAAACACTATCAAATAAGAATAAAAGAAGTGCCAAAGGATCAAAGGACAAAGGGATCAAATTTGGTTAGAAAGCTCATGAAAGACATCATGGAGGAACATTAAGAGAAGCAGTGCTCAGCAGAAACCAAGAAAAGAATATGAACCATAATCTGAAAATACCAAGTAGTCTTATAAGACAGAAGTACAGGGAAATGGGGCACCTGGCTGGCTCAGTCAGAAGAGTATGTGACTCTTGATCTCGGGGTTGTGAATTCGAGCCCCACGTTGGGTACAAAATTTTTTTTAAAAAATGAAAAGAAAAAAGAAGTACAAGGAAATGGTACAATATAATACTGAAAAAATAGGCCAGACTGTAATACACAGAACCTATTCCAAAAAAAAAAAAAAAAAAAGAACCTATTCCAAAGTCTGAGTTGCAATAGGAACTCAATTAATTAAGGGAAATGAAAATATTTTCAAAACAAGAAAACATAAAATAAAGTCTAATAGTTTAATATTAAAATGTCCCCAAAGAAACACAGTTCTAAATAGTGATAAGAAAAAAAGAAATCATAGTTTGGCCACACTGTGCGTTAATTAACATTTATAGGCTGGACTAGAGATTGTAACACTTTAATAATGTGTCCATTTTAGAAATTCTGGATTGCAAGCTACTAATGTACAAAACTTTGTGAACCCTCCCTCCATTCTTAGTAACTTAACACCTTTCAGTTCTAGAGCATGGCTTTGGTTTTAGAAAACACTGGTTTGAGAACCAGCTCTGACCATCAGTTTCACCATCTGTAAATTGAAGATAATAATGCTATCTACTTCACAATGTTGTGAATGTGATGATGCAAGTAAAGCAGTGAGCAAAGTCCTGGCAAATATAAGCACTTCATTTATCCATCGAACTACCATGTATTCAGTTCCTACTCTATGCCAGGCACTGTTTTAGGAAATGGGGACAAGTGGTGAAGAAGACATAAAATCCCTGCCTTATGACACATTCTAGTGAGGAAGGCAGGCAATAAACAAATAACTAAGCACATATACATATCCTGAAGTCCGAGAATGATACAAGCTATGAAGAAAACTCAATCAATCTAAAAGGCAGGGACTAATTTAGAAAGGGCAGACAGGCAAGGCATCTTTGAGGAGGGGCTATAATGTCAGCCAGTAATGGTAGTAGTAGTAAGAGACTGCTTATAATATCTACAGATCATTTAATGATCAAAGGGTTCAAATGAATTATAAACCAAACATCTCTTTTCTATAATTATTTAAAATTAGAGTCTACATAAAAGTTGCCTAAAGATAATAGTTTAAACAAGCTCATTTCATTTTCACTGTGGACAAACAGTAAAGTATCACCTGGTGCTCAAACACAAGGCCTTAAACAAGATTTACAGACTACATGATAATGGTATTAATGAATTTTTCTGAATGACATGTAAGTTGCTTGAGTTGAGAAAGAAAATATGCTCCCCCCTAATACAAAATATTGAAACATGGTCATTCATTAAATGATTACTTACTTCACTTTCAGCAAAATGCCTCTCTCCCTTCAGGCACAGTGAAGATCGTCTCAGTGTCTTCTCATCTCCATCATCAAAAACTACGAGAGAAAGTAAAATGGAAACTATTGAAGGATTTTTCAAAAATTAAGAAGACAATATAAATTATCATTTAATTTTCTGAGTGCAAAGAGAACTATTATTTCAGAAGATAGCATTTGAAATTCAGTTCACATTTTTTTAACTGACAACTTCAAAACTTTTTTTTTTTTTTTTTATGATAGTCACAGAGAGAGAGAGAGGCAGAGACATAGGCAGAAGGAGAAGCAGGCTCCACACACCGGGAGCCCGACGTGGGATTCGATCCTGGGTCTCCAGGATCGCGCCCTGGGCCAAAGGCAGGCGCCAAACCGCTGCGCCACCCAGGGATCCCATTAACTGACAACTTCAAATACAGTGTATGTTTTCCCATTTCTAATGATAAAGAAATAATATACCTAAAATGAAAATATCTTCCCTGACCAGAAAATATTAAACAAAAATAAGAAGTTAACATTTTAGGAAGAAACCATTAAAATGCTAATTAACCCTTTTCAACATGGTAAAGGAAAGTTTTCCAACTGGTGAATTCTGACAGATTTACCAAAAAACAGAGTACAAATTTATATATTCAGACAGATCCTAAAAAATTACTCTGCTTTTACTATTTAAAGCAGGTTCCTAAACCTGAGCACTGCTAACATTTTGGGGCAGCTAACTCTTTTTCATGAACCACTATAGGATGAACAGTATAGGATATTTAGCAGCTTCCCTGGCCTCCAGCCACTAGATGCCACTAGTGGCTCCCCACTTGTGACAACCAAAAATGTCTAAGGACATTGCCAAGTGTTCCCTGGGTGACAAATTTGCTCCCCATTGAAAAATATTTATTTAAAGAACTAAAATGGAAGGAAGGAAGGAAGGAAGGAAGGAAGGAAGGAAGGAAGGAAAGAAGGAAGGAAGGAAGGAAGGAAGGAAAGAGAGAGAGAGAGAAAGAAAGGAAACTTACACCAAATTTACTGTAAGTTTATACATACACAGAACATATGCACATTTAGGTTATAATTTTTAGCATATACTTACATCCCTCACAAATCATGGGGAAAACATACCTCTGTTTTAAATAAAATTACGAGGCTTTGATTTTAGAAATAGCAGTTTTTACCTAAGTAACAAGATTAGTTTCTTTAAGTGAAACTTTATGTGAGACCAGATAAGTAACTTTTAGTTACTTATTTTTTAATGTTGTAACTAAATTCAAGGATAAAAATGCCACATTTAAGACTGACTATCGTACATAATTACCACCTAGACTTACTGCACAGAACATACTCAGTCTTGTTACCTACATGAAGCCAAACTTTCCTGTTTCAAATTAAAATTTCCCTTCTCTTCACCAAATTTTTTCTCATCCAACAAAAATATAAACAAAACTCATCTAAACTATTTCTAAGCTCCATCAAAATTTGACATCGAAGACATTTTAATTACTCTCATCTATGAGGTATTATAAGAGTAGGAATTATTCCCATTCAATTTTATTATTATATTATTATACCAGTATATCTACTATCGATTGGGGGGGGAAATCTGACATTTTACAATGTTCAAAAAAAAAAAATGTAGGTGAAATAAACAGCTACTTGCAAAACAAAACTATAAATTGAAGAATATAAGGGAATATGAATTTGTAATACTGACAGAAAGAAGCCCTTTTAAAGATTCAAAACTAAAACTACAAAGGAAAAGGTGACCACAGGAAAAACTGACAATATGAAAACTGACAGCAGAGATAAAACTAAAGCAGCAACAGAAGAAAAACACTTGCAACTAAGGTATTCAGGGGTTAATATTCAGAATATGTAAAGATCTTGTGTCCTAAAAATAAGAAAATATAACCATCCCAACAGGACAAGGGAGAGACTGGGAAGATACTAGAAGATGGTAATTCAAAAGGAGTGTTTGGGTGGCTCAGTCATTTAAGCCTCCAACTCTTGGTTTTGGCTCAGGTCATTATCTCATGGACCATAAGATCAAGCCCCAAGTTGGGCTCTGCTCTCAGTGGGGAGTCTGCTTGAAGATTCTCTCTTCCTATCCCTCCCCCCAACTTGCACACACGTGCTTTCTCTAAAATCAATCAATCAATCAATCTTTAAGGAAAAAAGATGGCAAGTCAAATGAGTGAAAATGCAAATAAAATGATATTCCCTTCAATAAACATGAAAAAATATATCACTAGTAATCACAGGAGGAGAGTATTAAAACAAAACTGAGATACTACTCTCTATCCAGATGGGCAAATATTTTCAAGATTACTAACATCAACTTTTGCCTGGGCTGGGAATATGGCTGCACTCATACACTGTCCACAGAAGTATAAATGAATACCGTCTTCTAGGAAGGCAGTTTTGACTCCCTACTTAAGTTTTAAAGTATATTTCACTTCACTATGCCTCATCCTTACATACACATTACATCAGAGACATACAAGAATAATATGCATGTACAAGACACCCAACCCAGCATTTATTGTAATAGCAAGAAAACTGGCAACATCATCAGTAAAAGAAAATAAAGTATAGTATATCAAATGTTATGAAACCTACTACAATTAGTAGAAATTTCTTTTCACAACATCATGAACATACTAAAATGTACATTTTAAAATGGTTAGTAAGATAGAAAAAAATTTCTCTAAGATACACTTTGAAGTGAAAAAGCTACAAATTCAACTGTATAATATATATACTAATTTCAAATTATACTTTATACACACACTTATGAAATAAAAATTCTAAAGACATGGAAAGATTAAAAAAAAAAAAACATTAACAGCAAAAACAAAAACAACAACAAAAAAAAAACAAAAAAATCCATCTAGAAAACATTAACAGTAAGAATATCTATGGCATTAGGAGAAGAACTATATCAAGGAAATTTTTATTTGTATTATCTTTGAAAATAATTTTTAAAAGCTTTATCCCCTTACCTACAGTGTACCAACTTGCATCTGTTAATTTATTGATAACAGCTTCCTGATATGCACCATCAAGATTCTTCACTTCCACAATAGCTCCAACCTAGAATATTTTTTAAAAAGTTAGAAAAACTTTTAGAAGACAAATGAACAAACAAAAACCTGGCTTCTATTTTTTTTTTTAACCGAGTCCATGGTGGTGAAGAATAAAAAAACTACTGATGTGATTTGTCTTAAGGTAACAGCAGCTTTTATTTACCACTGTTTTTATATCATTACTAAAAAGGTCAACATAGTAAAAAAAAAAAGGTAAATAATATCTAAATATTTTATGAAATCAGGTTTTGCTCTTACAACCTCCCTGAGAAGTTCTGGGAGTCTTCAGAGGTCCCCCAGACCACACTTTGAGAACCACGATCTATGAAAAGTGACTAGTCTTACCACATACTACCACTCCTCCTTCGAAGAGGCTGGGGATCAGTATAAACAGTTAAGAAAGAGCTTTGATATCTCCTTAAGAGTTATAATGTACCACTAATAACAAGCATTTGAAATATTTTCAAAATGCCAATAATTACATTTATATGGTCTTTGTGTAACTACATCAAACTAAGAAGCTTTTGCACAGTGAAGGATATTATCAACAAAATGAAAAGGGAACCTAGTGAATGGGAGAAAATATTTGCAAATCATATATCTGATAAGAGGTTAATTATCCAATATATATATAGAGAGAGAACTCCTATAACTCAACAGCAAAAAAACAAACAATCCAATTAGAAAATGAGCAGAGGATCTGAACATTTTTCCAAAGACACACACATGGCCAACAGGTACATATAAAGATGCTCAACATCACTAATCATCAGGGAAATGAAATCAAAATCACAATGAAATACCACCTCACACCTGTTAGAAGGCTATTACCAAAAAGACAACAAAAAGCAAGTGTTAGCAAGGATATGGAAAAAAGGGAACCCTTGTGCACTGTTGATGGGAATATAAAGTAAATTGGTACAGCCACTATAGTAAATAATATAGAGGCTTTTAAATTAAAGATAAAACTATGACCCAGCAATTCCACTACTGGGCATCTATCCAAAGAAAATGAAAGCATTGGGGTGCTTTGGTGGCTCAGTCAGTTAGGCATCTGCCTTCCACTCGGGTCGTGATCTCAGGGTCCTGGGATTGAGCCCCACATTGGACTCCCTGCTATGCTTCTCCCTCTGTCCCTACTCCTGATTGTGCACTTTCTCTCTCTCAAATAAATAAATAAAACCTTTAAAAAAAAAAAAGAGGAAGAAAATGAAAACACTAATCCAAAAAGATATCAGCACCCTTATGTTCACTGCAGCATTATTGACAATAGCCAAGATATGGAAGCAACCTAAGTACTCACTAGTGGATGCATGGATACAGAGAGGGGGGAAAAAAAGAAAGGGGTGTGTGTGTGTGTGTGTGTGTGCCATAAAAAGGAAGGAAATCTGGCAGCCCCGGTGGCTTAGCGGTTTAGTGCCGCCTTCAGCCCAGGGCATGATCCTGGAGACCCAGGATCAAGTCCCACATCAGGCTCCCTGCATGGAGCCTGTTTCTCCCTCTGCCTCTGTCTCTGCCTCTTTCTCTCTCTCTTTGTAATAAATAAATAAAATCTTTTAAAAAAAGAAAAAAAAGGAAGGAAATCTTGCCATTCTGGGACAACATGGATAGGCTATGAGGACATTATGGTAAGAGAAATAAGTTAGAGAAAGACAAGTGTCATATGCTCACTTATATGTGGAATCTAAAAACAAACAAAGAGAAGCTCATAGACACAGAGAATGGACTGGTCATTGCCAGAAGGTGGGGAGGGAGTGGGGAGTGGGCAAAATAGGTAAAAGTGGTGTAAACATACAAAATATCATAAAATAAGTCCTAGGGATGTAATGTACAGACAGCATGGTTACCACAGTCAATAATACTGTATTGCATATCTGAAAGTTACTAAGAGAGTAAATCTTAAGAGTCTCTATCACAAGCAAAAAAAAAAAAAAAAGAAAGAAAGAAATTTCAACTATGTATGATGATGGATGTAACGAGGCTTACTGTATTGATCAAACATCGAATCATTATGTTGTACACCTGGAACTAATATAATGGTATACGTCAATCATACCCCCAATAAAAATAAAATACAAGTATATGGTCTTTATGGTGATAACAAAAAATAAACTTGTTCAGAGAAAGACTGTTAGCCCCACACAATGCCCAAAATGGGGAAGGAGATGCTGGGGAATTTTAACAGAGCCTTTATTAAATGACTATAGTCAAATACATGGTACCATTTTTTTGTTTAATAAGTAGTCTAGGTATTATATTTCATGTGAACTCATTAGAAAATATATTGAGATCAAATGACCATCACTTTTGGTAGGTTTATTTCCTCGAAGAGAAACATCCAAATGCTGACACTTTTTAAAGCTATGGAAGTACACAGGGAACAATTCAAAATCTATACACATACCAAAAAAAAAAAAAAGAAAGAAAAGAACAAAACACTTCAACAATCTTGGGATCAAAATTTAATATACCTGCCTATGTCAAAATCAAGATGGTCCTAAGCCCTAACCATAGACAAAAAACAATTTAATAAAGTAAGAAAAACCAAACAAGTAAAATAAACCAACTGTGCCATAAAGAAGCAGGAGCAGAAGGAGAAAAAAAGGGCTTGAGGATACAAAGTGGTTGCCTTTTCTATCTCTTCACAACACTAGGCATATTTTGTAGCTGGTCAGAACTGGCCCCAGCCACATGAACAGGGAGGGCAGCTGGAGCTATGCTGGTGTGCTGGTGCTTCCAAGGCAAAAATGCAAATATTGTACAGAAGTGTTTGGGTTCTGAACATTCAGAAGGTACATGATTCATATACAGGGGGGTAAGCCTATCAGAATTTTGATTCTGCCATTACTGGCTGGCATGGCCAGATTACCGCCTTTAGTGTCCTCTTCTCTAAAGAGCTGTTAGGATTATATAAGATTATATGAGCAAAAGACCTAGCACAGCATTAGCACATACTAAGTGCTATTTAAATTAATGGTGGCAAAAATAAATAAATAAATAAAATACATCAATGGTGGCACGCATCACATTTTAAGTATACATGTTTTGTCTTTTGTCCCTGCAAATGATGAACATGTGCACGTAACATTAAAGATGGCACCTACAAAACAGAAATGGTGGAAAACAATTTTTATAAGGCAAGATTTTTTTAAATTACAAGTGTTATTAGCTCTCTTTAGTACCCACTAAAGCTCTGGGGATTCAATTAAAGTCTTTAAATCAACCATAAACAAACAACTGGCAGATACACATATGTAATTCCTCCAAAAGTATAGCTGCAGTAAAGGATTCTTTTTGCATCTATAGATGTTTCTTCAGTTCTGTTAGCATTTCTTAAAACTCACCCAGGCAGGCCACTGTCCAATTTTTAAACATTAGAAAGGGCCAAAGAGCACACAGTGGCTACCCATACATTCCCTTTAGCTTGTTCACTAGTAGAAAATAGAACAGTACCTATTTCACCCGCCAGTGAGAAGAAAATAATGCAAATAAATAAATCTATATGTAACATGCTTATCACTTTAATAATCACCTGACAACCCTTACAAAATTCCATTTGCCTATAATTGCTTCAAAGAATTAGCACTAGCTCTGAGGTTAACATGTTGGGTTTTTGTCCTCACTATTCACATCATCACAGAACCTCCATCACTTAATCTGTAATTCATCACCTATTAATTCTGGAAGTGCAACATGGTGAAATGCAAACAGATGAGTAAATAAAAAGCATTCAATGTTTCTTCTATGTTCACTTCATTTCTGAACACAGATTTTCCTATCGCAAAAAAGTTTCACTGAACATTCTATTGTTTTCTACTGGTCTATTTAGAGAGAATCATGTTTATCAACTCATAACAGCAAATGAATTAAAAAGAAATAACCATGTATAATTATTAATGTTTCCCATTGAAGTATTAGAATTAATAATGAATAAATAAATGAGTTACCTTCAGTGGGCCCTTTATGTGGTCATCCTGAACTTCCACTGTTGAAGAATCATGTCTAAATGTTACCTAAAGATCACAAATTTAATTAGCAACAAACCCACACAAAAAAATCAGGTGATGCAAACTCATCAACATATGAATGCATTTTCACTACAAATAATCCATCACAGCTATCTAGTGTATATAAAATCTCAATCCCTAAGTAGATTAACTGAAAATTTTATTGAACAATTTCCCAGACTAAATCAGTTGGTGTTTCACGTATTAGACTTTATTCAATACCATTAGCTATAATTTTAGTAGTATCATTTCTCTTCCTAAAACAATGAGGGGGAAAAAACAGGTGGAGACCTTAGGCTATTAGGTCCTTTATCATTCTGTGAAGGCCTAGTTTAATAATAAGTAGTAGAAACAAACATTTACTGAGAGTTAAGCATCAGGATCAAGCATCAAACATCTAATCTTTACAACAACCTTACTAGGTAGGTATGACTGTTCCCACTTTGTTGATAATAAAACTGAGAAGACTAAGTAACCAGTCCAAAATCACAGAACTGGTACATCTTACAGCTGAGATTCAAACTCAGGCAAACTCCAGAATTTTACTGTACTCTCTATCAGTACAGAAATCAGAGAATGGGAAATCAGATGTGAGGAGATTAAGTTAAAATAGGGGCTCAAGTTTAAATACTTCACTAGTTAGTGAAGAATAAGATAGCTTCCAGGATTCAATGTAGAAAAAGTTGTTTTCCCTATACAAAGCAAGAGTTCTTACAGGGACTGAACCATCAACATGGTCTTATCAGATGTCTTTGGTAATTGATCTATGTAATATACTCACAAACCAGTTATTGAAGAGATGTCACAGCATCCTAGGCATTTTTGTCTCACACAAAAGCGTTACCAGGCTTTATTCAAATTATATGTTTAGGTATCTCTGTCACTCACTTAGACTGTAAGCCATTTTACAATTGAGATCAGATTTTTTAACACTAGAGTTTCAATACCTAATATAGTGCTTAGCATATAGTAAATGTTTAATAAATGAAAACTGATTAAGGAATAAAAGTACATCAACAAATTGTTGAAATGTATTAACTCTGAATCATAAACCAGAAGAGAAGTATACAACTATATCTGTTGAGAAAATAATTTGAATTATAAACAGATTTTTAGAGTAGCCAAAAAAATTAGCAAGTTTTAGATGTTCATTATTTACAAGGCACAAGGTACTGGTACTCTGTGCTATCAACAGAGGCAGTAGAGACCAACAGTTCTCTCTCTTCCTTTTATTAATAGGAAGAAATGGCAGGAGTGAGACATGCCATTTAGCTGGTTCATTCATATACTGCAACATCCAGCTAAGACTGCAAGTCAGGGCTAAAATCCAGCCTGTGCTCTGCAAACCAAAGCATGGGTCCTGGAATAAAACTGCTCCTGTCCAAAAGGAACACCTTTTTCTAACACGGAAGTCTTACCTGCATGACAAGCTCTGCTAAAGAGGCTATCTACCAGGAAGGAGGGCTTTTGTCTAATTCACAGTAAGGTGTTGCAATGTGCTCACAGGAGTTCTGTTTGGAAGAGTGAGGAAACTGATAAAAAAAAAAACTTTCTCTTCATTTCTGAGATAGTAGTGGTAAAAAAAGAATGCTCAGGGAATACCAGTGTGTGAAATCAGAACAGGGAATGCCACTATGAGAACACTGTAAGAGTACCCAGAAAAATCAAATCACTAAAGAGCTCACAGTCACCACACATGTGAAAACTAAAGGCATGGTGTGGCCAAGACTAGACTCCTACAGGTTTGCCATTAATTTAAAGGTCTTATCACAATGGATCTTAAGTAGGAGTATAAATCAGAACTACCCAGGAAGCTTTTTTCAATACATTCATGCAGAAGGAAAGAGCCTACGATACATGGAAAAAGCTCCAGAAGAAAATGTGAAACACTCCAATGGACATACAACAGGCTCTGTGGCCTGTTTAACTTGGTGGTATTCAAACCAATGTTTTACAGGGTATCTGGTAAACTGGACTATAATTCCCTTGAGGACAAAGATCAGGTCATCTTCATATCCCCCATCCTCCTTCCCACCAAATAGGCCTGCCTAACCTGCACAGTTTACCACTCAGTAAATAACTGACAAATGAATAAATATCTACTTTCAAATATTTCACTTGTCCTATATTTTTCAACACTGATAATTTACTAAAATATAAACAATTACATTTCTTCTTCTGCATTACCTGAGACAAAACGTAAGTATTTAAGAAAGGTCTTTTAAAGAAACGTAGAGAATAAGGAAAATAACAACTAGATCTATCGTATTTTATTGTTATCTAAAATACCATCAATTATAAATCACATCTCAATCTGATGGTTAAAATGGTGAGAGGGGGGTCTAAAGTTAAGAATTAAACTACATGACTTCTAAGATCCTTTCCAGCTCTAAAAGGTTAACAACACAAACAGTACCAAGTCTATACTGAAATGGCACTCAAAATACCAATTTGTAATAAGCTAACTTCATTCTAATTAGAATACTTTAAAACCCCAAATAATGTGTTGTTTTCAGGTATTTGACAACCCTTATATGAAAACTAAACTCTTCTTGCAGGAAAAAAAGTCTTAAATCACCTCCCCAACAAATATAAATTTAAATATCAAATACTGAACATATAATTTATAAGATCTACATATACTGCACCTTGACTTTGACAAGTCGTTTTGCTGTCTTGATCTTAGCTTCACAAAAGGCTCCTCTGTATTTAGCACTCACATCAGTGCCCACTGTCAAATAGGGAGGCTCATCAAGGGCCTAAAAATGCAAATAAATATAATTAGATTTAAAGTCTCTAATTTTTTAGCACAATTAGACTTCAGTCTGGCATATCTAATCCCATTATGGCTATAAAAGTTGTCATAATTGAATGTATTTGTTAACAAGAACCATCCATAAAATACTCAAACTTAAAGACAAGTAAAATCTAAGTGTCCAAAAAAACCTATTTAAATGTACATCATATAAAATAAAAATGTGTCTTTTTTCTTTATACAAAATACATATAGTCTATGATATGAATCAGCTTAAGTTTATCATTCTATCCACCATCCCATCTACCCATTCATTTAAATCTTTATTTACTATATGGCCACCTAAAGAGAAGGCAGATTCTTAAAAGTCTCAAAGTCTGAGAAAATTTCTTTTAATATTTAGATTACATCTTAGCCACCACCCAAATTCAGAACACCTTTGTCATATTCCTATCTAGACAATTCTAAGGAAGAATTGTAACATACAAGGGGTGGGAGGAATTACATGTATTCAAATATCTGGAAAAAACTGTAAGAAATCCAATCTGGGAAGTCTTAAATGCTCTGGCATGGATTCACTGTTTATTTACCCTTATATGTTAAATATTTTAAGTTTCCACACTTGTGATATAGTTTCATTTTGTGTGTATGATTTAGTTTTTAATAGTCTTAATCTAGCTGCTCTCTTTACAATCAGGTACGTTTCTTACTAAGATTTTATTTATTTATCTGAGAGAGCATGAGTTGGGGGGATGGGGCAGAGGAAAAGGGAGAGCAGATTCACTTGCCACTGAGCAGGGAGCCCCTTGGACCCTGTGATCACGACTTAAGAAGTACTAATAAGAAGTACTAATATCCTGAGATGCCCCACACCAAAAAGGAGGGGAGAGTTTGGGAAAATCCGTTTAATGAACGAACAAACTCCTACTCTGCCTCACCATTTCCTAATCTATTTGTCCAAAAAAATGTTTTTTTTCTATTAACATCTTGCAGAAGTTCTATAGAACACAAAGTGGAAAAATGCTGTTAATATAGCAGTGAATGATGAAAATACAAATTTCATCTGGATCTTAAAATAAATTCAACCCAAACAGTTGTGGATAATACACATTAGGAGTGATCAAAAAAAAATATATGTCCTAATACTATACCAAAAGTATATAATCAAATAATCGTAGTAACCTTTTTTATAGGTGGGAGATGGCACAATAAACCAAAACAAAGATGCTACACCTAAAAATAGGAGGGTAGCCTCCTTAGTAGCCATTTGTTTCACATCCTATTTATTTCAAGAAAAGCATTTTAAAAAGAATATATTATTCTTTTATATATTAATATATAAATTAATATTAATTAATATATTAAAATATATTAAATATATGGTTTTTAAAATCTACATAGGGGAGTGGTGCCTGGCTGGCTCAGTCAGTAGCGCAGGCAACTCTTGATCTTGGGGCTGTGAGTTCAAGCCCCACATTGAACTGTAGAATTACTTAAAAAAAAAAAGTTTAATTAAAAAAAGAATATAGATATGAATATATGAATATTATATATATCTAATTAGGAAAATGCCCATATTTCAATAGTTACGCCATTACAGAAGTATACCATCATAGCAAGACAGTAATTTCTGAATTACTACTACTTAAATTTATTGATATCACTGACTACAACTTGGTAAATTTTTATTGCTCTTGCATGTAAACTTAATAGATTCATTTTTCTACTTTACCTATTTGCCTTAACCCTGTTAAAATACCATTTTCCTTGGTCAAAATCTTGTTTAAATTCCAGACAAGCTAGTAGCTTGATTATAGCAAGAACATGAAACAGACACACAGCACTTTACCCACAAATTTTAAGAAAATTTCATCAATTCACTTTGTGGTCCAATTGGTATTATGTGTTACTGTTACAAAAGCAAATGGTGGGGTTGTCTTCACGACCACAGACATTACTTTCCACAACTTGCAAACCTCTCCCATTAACACATCTTGCCTTTTAGCCAGTAAATTTTATTTTTATAGACAAATAGTTAAATAAATACAGATGAGGAACATGAAATGGTGAAATGTAGAAAAACAAGAAAACAAAAATTGCACATTTGTGCCTACTCAGAAACAAATATTTAAGAAGTGATATGCTTTTTAGATATTTTTATTAGAGAATTATGAAAAAAAAGGAACAGAATAGTAATATATTTACACTTCTAGTATACAGAAACCCATTTGCATATTATTTTCATTAATATTCATACCAAACCCTGGCAATATTCCAATGATAGCAAGCTAGAAGTACATTTATTGAGCAGATTTATTCAACTTAAATTTGAAAGAGGAGCTTTTTTCCCCAAACCAAGCCCATCTCACATCCTTATCAACATAAAAATCCAGGCTAACAGAAAAGAGAAATAATTACTTCAAATATTGTAGAGGTAAATTATTATTTGGAACGGTAATATTTCCCTTCCTTCAAGCTAAAATACATGAAAAGGAAGTAGCAAAATCCTTAAAGAAAAATATCTATTAGAAAAATACTTGAGAAGGGAAATCAAAGTCTAATAAACACCTGCCTGCTAAACTGAAATAAATTGTTAGAACAGTGTTAATCTGTTAAAGGCAACATATGAAAAGCAAAGATCTATGATGTGATCTTACTTCTGCCTCTATTATTTTGTTTTGCATCATCTTACATAAGTTAACTTTTCCGTTCCTAAATTTTAATCGTTAAACGAACCTAAGTATTTGAATTCTGTATAGCTCTGTTGAGTGTTTCTCAAAGCAGGGGGGTTATAGAGATGGTCAAAATGAGACACTTTAAGAAACATAATCATCTAGAAGTGAAACTATGCTAACCAAAATACGAACGGGGATTTCTACCGGAAAACAAATGAAATCCATAACCTACCTACACGGTCAGGTTTGTGTATATAATTTTAGCAGAGCATAAATTACCACTCTATCATTAGTGTAACATAAGGTAATAAAGCAGAGTAATAGCATAGGCAGAAAGACAGGGTCCTAACCACAGCTCTATTTCTTATACTAACTAGCTCTATTTCTTACACTAACTAGGTGAGTTTTTGTAGGCTACTAATCCTCTCTAAGCTTCAGTGTCCACAACAGGAAAACATGGTCAATATTAAAAAGCACTCAATTATGATACCCCAAGTATTTAGCTATTAACAATTATTATTACTATTATGAAACAGTCAATGTGGGCAAACAAGTCATTAAACGAATGTAAATTCTAATTTGGCATCCTCCTCTCTCTCTCTCTCTCTCTCTTTAAAGATTTTACTTGAGAGAGAGAGAGAGAGAGAGAGAACAGGCATGCACATGAGGAAATGGGCGGAGGGAGAGAGAGTATCTCAAGGAGACTCCAAGCTGAGAGTGGAGCCCAACCTGGGGCTCGATCCCAAGACTATGATTATGACATGAGCTAAAATCAAAAGTCTAACACTTAATCAACTGAGCCACCCAGGTGCCCCAATGAGCAATCATTTAAAATGAGGTTTTGCCTCTAGCATTTTAAAAAGAAAAAACGGGGGATGCCTGGGTAGCCCAGTGGTTAAGTGTCTGCTTTCAGCCCAGGGCATGATCCTGGAGTCCAGGGATCAGGTCCCACATCGGGCTCCCTGCATGGAGCCTGCTTCTCTCTTTCTCTCTCATGAATAAATAAAATCTAAAAAAAAAAAAGGAAAAGAAAAAAACGGGGGGGGGGGTGAGTCAAATGGTTAAGCTTTCTCTATTTCTAGAAAAGCAAAATTTTAAAAAAAGAAAAAAAAGAAAAATTAATCAAATATATTTATATCACACATATATAAAAACATAAAAAAAGATAGGAATAACTGCTAAAAAGGGATTAACCTTTTTGAAAGGGAATGGAATACAGGGGTATATGTATGAAAATATTTCAAAATAAGTCTTCCTGTTCTTTATTTTTTGAGAGACAGCAAACTTGCCCACACACGGGGGAATGGGGGAAGCAGGAGAGGGAGAATCTTTTTTTTTTTTCTTTAAAGATTTTATTTATTTATTCATAAGAGACAGAGAGGAGAGAGGAGGAGACACAGGCAGAGGGAGAAGCAGGCTCCAGGCAGGGAGCCTGAAGCGGGACTTGATCCCCGGTCTTCAGGATCACGCCGTGGGCCACAGGCAGGCGCCAAACCGCTGAGCCACCCAGGGATCCCAGAGAGGGAAAATCTTAAGCAGGCTCCATGCTTAGTGCAGTCTGATGTGGGGCTCAATCTCACCACCCCGAGATTATAACCTGAGCCAAAATAAGAAGGTGGACAAAAACTGAGCTAACCCAGGCACCCAAGCCTTCCTGTTCTTTAAAAAATAAATAAAAATAAAGTTTCTTTTTTGTTTGTTAAAATTGGCATGTATTCTTTGCTTTTTAAAATATATACTGGGGGGGGGGGGCATCTGGGTGGTTCAGTCAACTGAGTCTCTAACTCTTGATTTCAGGTGAAGTCATGATCTCAGAGTCGTGATATCTAGCCTCACCACAGCTCCATGCTGGGAGCAGAGCCTCCTTAAGATTCTCTCTTTCCCTCTCCCCTGCTCCCTGTCCCTCAGGCGCACCTGCTCCTTCTAAGAAAATAAAAATAAAACATATACTAAAGAACATTTCAAACATACACAAAAGAAGATGGAACTATATAATAAATCCCCCATATACTCATAGTCTGGCTCCCACAATCATCAACACAATTTTTTTTTTAAATTTATTTATGATAGTCACACAGAGAGAGAGAGAGAGAGAGAGAGAGAGAGGCAGAGACACAGGCAGAGGGAGAAGCAGGCTCCATGCACCGGGAGCCTGATGTGGGATTCGATCCCGGGTCTCCGGGATCGCGCCCTGGGCCAAAGGCAGGCGCCAAACCACTGCGCCACCCAGGGATCCCCATCAACACAATTTTGTCTGATCTATACTCGTACCCATTCCTCCTAAACAATGATTATTTTGAAAGAAACCCAGATATTACAAGACTTCATGAGAACAGTAAAAAGTATTATAATCTTAGGGGAAAAAAAGTAGGTACACTTGGGTGGCTCAGCAGTTGAGCGTCTGTCTGCCTTCCACTCAGGGCGTGACCCTGGGGTCCTAGGATGGAGTCCCACATCAGGCTCCCTGCAGGGAGCCTGCTTCTCCCTCTGCCTGTGTCTGCCCCTCTCTGTGTGTCTCATGAATAAATAAATAAAATCTTTTTTAAAAAAGTATTCTAATCTGTAGTGATTAGAATTATGGGTTATTTTTATTTTTCTTATTAACACTCTTTTGTACTTTCTAATGTATTTAGAATGACTATATTAATAAGAGTCAGTACAATATAGTAAATTCAGAGCACAGGCTCTTGAATTACATGCTTAGGTTCAAATCTACCACTTGGTAGCTGGGTGACTTTAGGCTAGTCTGTACCTCATGATATAGAGTGACTATCTCACAGGGATGAGAACTGAAATGCTACAGTAAAGTGCTTGGAACATGGCTCAGAAAACAGTGCCAAATAAAGACTGTTACTATTACTTAATAATTTGGAGAAAAACTGTGAGGTAAAAAAAAAAAAATTTCAGGTCCTATACAAAAGAGATACCACACAAATAGAACAAATGCTAGCATAAAATTGTGTGTATATATGGTGGAGGTAGGGGAGGAGGTGTTTAAATATCATCCCCTCATTCAATTCAGAAATAAAGTAATCCTGTTGATATTAGTAGCAACAGGTTAAAATGTTTGTGTGGATGCTCTATTATGAAGTATATATCACAACCCTTTAGTACAGTAGAAAGATAACCAAGACAATATACCTATTCTAGGACTCCCAGATTTTGGTTCAACAGAGTTATACAAAGAATTATTCAGCAGGTTAACTAAGATTACTTGGACCAACACTGACCCTGTTAGATATACATGCCTTTAAACCAGAAAAAAACTCTTCTTACCTTCTCTTTTTGCTCTGCTTCTCTGATTTTTGTCAATAATATGGACAATCTCAGAGGCTAAAATAAAATGTTATTATGCAGCACCTCCATACCAAAAAGGAAATTAAACTACTAAATTACCATACCTTTGTTTAGCAAACAGAACAGTTTTCTAGTTGTCAAGGCAACGGCTACCTCATAGTTATCCAGCATTGCTTAAACAATTATTTTTCTAGTCAATCTACCAAATGCCCTAACTGGCACCTAAAAACCATTGAATTCCATGGGAACACTAAAAAGCATACGCAATTTTTAAATTAGCTATTGGTGGATAATTAATCCTTTAAGAAGCCAAAATGCCAGTGAAACATACAAGTGCCCAAAGGAACCAACAGTAATTTCTAATGTGCCTTGGGCTGCAGTATACCAAATATTTGAAGTAAGCTTCAGAGAGACAATAGTTGAATCAATTCTCCAAATGGCTGACTACTGTTGACACTGCCCAGGAAATATTCAGTTATTCAAGATCTTTTTTTTTTTAAAAAAAAAAAAAGCAAAACATGCCTGATGGCATTTGACTGATGTAGTCTCTTCAGAAGGGTAAGCATTCAAACTGGTTTTGGCAGTGCCAATGCAGTCAGGAGAAACAGAGAACAAGAGTATTAAATCTGATGCTAAAACCCCAAGTAAATAAATATATTTAAACACACAAGTGTAACAATAAATCTAGGAAAATGACCTTTTGCACATGACAATCTGAAAGAGGCATTAAAACAATAGCAGAGAAAATTCCAACAGAGGAATGAAAAATACACTTATATGCCAAAGGGTATGTCATTTAAAAAGTAAAATGCACAATTTTTTAGAACATGAAAAAAATACCCCTAAGTACATTGAAGAAATAAAGAAAACTGTGTAATCTAACTTTAAAATCTTCTCTGGGACCATTTCCTCTCTTCCTTTTCATGTGGTACTAAGGACATGGAATAGTGAGGGGTAAGGGCTGGGGAGGCATAGAGGGATGGGACAGATGCTGAGTAGACAAGGTAATGAGGAGGAGCCTGTGAGAGTCACATGGAAGCACAGGCCGACCTGTGGTTAAGGACATGGTAGTTGCTAAACAGAAACAGAGGAAATGAGCAGCACAATTAAATTTGTTACACTCATCAAATAAGTAAACTCACTGATCAAATAAGTAAATATATTGAAGATAATGGGGCCATGTCACTGCCAAGGAAATTTAAAAGGAAGGAAGGGGAAAGGCTATAAAGAAGTCCAAGGTGGGGCACCTGTGTGGCTCAGTTGGTGAAGCCTCTGACTCTTGGTTTTAGCTCAGGTCATGATATCAAGAAACTCTGGAGTTCCAGACCTGCATCTAGGTCGGAGCTGGGTAGGGAGTCTGTTTAAGATTTGCTCTCACCCTTTCCCAATACCCCTTCCCTGCCTATGTGCTCCCTCTCTCTAAAATAAGTAAGTCTTAAAAAAAAAAAAAAAAAAAAAAAGTCATCATCTAAGGTACTGGCCTGGAATTCGAATTATGAATTCAGAGGCACCTGGGTGGCTCAGTGGTTGAGCATCTGACTTCAGCTCAGGTCATGATTCTGGGGTCCTGGGATCAAGTCTTGTATTGGGCTCCCTGCAGGGAGCCTGCTTCTCCCTCTGCCTATGTCTCTGCCTCTCTCTGTGTGTCTCTCATGAATAAATAAATAAAATCTTTAAAAAAAGAAAAGAAATACAAATTCATGGTTGCATTATATATACACATAAAAAACTTAGTTACAGTGGTGTGGTATACACACACACACACATATATATATATTTATGTGCCTCTGTGCACATATATATACATATATATATTTTCCTAACCTGTCCACTAGGAAGGCCCAAGAGCAATTTATAGCCCAGTAACCAAAAACATACTGATGGCCTATCTCTTGGTTTCTAAATCCCATCCTACATTAACAGAAACCAAAGATCTTTGGAGAAATGGCTGACTTCAAAGTTCGGCATGGAAAGTACAAGAAGAATCTGAAACATCTTGGGCCAGAAAGTAAGGAAATGCTCAATAAATTACGGGAGGCATTCCGAAGAGACACAAGAACCAAATGAAGGGCCACAGAGGGAAAACTTTGAGCATCAAAATAAACACCTGTTATCCTTGATAGGCATACATGTGTATGTCAAAACTGACTGACTTAAGATGTATATATTACACTATAAGTAAATTATACCTCAGTTAAAAAATTTAATAACAAATTACAACCCACTCATTAAAACTGGCATCCATGAGTCCATACCGACAAGTGAATAAATGATAAATAAATAAGTAAATGCAGAAAAGGGAAAGTTCTCCCTTATAGTAAAATGTTAATAAATATAACAGGAATGATGGAAATAGAGAATCATCTTTTGGCAGTTATCATAAAGATGAGAGATTCATAGCATTGTCTATAGATGCTAACTTGATGAATCTGGTCTGATGAACAGTATATTGGTAGAATTTTGGAATATTACTCAATTATCAGTGGTACAATGATGGAATATACTGAAGACAAAGGAGCAACCTTCTGTGCAGCATCTGACAATGAGAAAACCTAGACCCAGATTGAAGAAGTTACCCTACAGAATTCCTTAAAACTCTAAAGAATATGAAATATAGGAAAACTAGGCAACAGTTTTAGATTGAAGTAGTCTGAAGAGATATGACAGTCAAATGCAACATGAATTCCTGCATGGACCAGAAAGGAAAAAGAGATATTCTTAGGAGAGTTGGTAAAATTTAAAAGGGATCTGTGGATACGGTGGCAGTACTATACCCAAGATGACTTCCTGATTTAGAGGGCTGAATGCCGGATAGGTACAAGAGTGGCCTTTTTGTTGGGAATTACACACTGGAATACTTCAGGGTAACAGGACATGATGGCTGCAGCTTCCTCTCAAGAAGTATGAAGATAAAGGTAACAAGTACTACATACATATACATATATACATATTATTTGTACTGTAAATTCATTATTCTCTGAGAGTAAATTATTTTTAAGGTACTTATATATATTTATTGGGCACCTGTATATCTTTTCCTATGAGTTGCTCATTTGTGCTCTTTATCCATCTTTTTGAGTTACTTTTTTTAACTGGATTATAAAAGTTCTTGCATATTAACAAATAATCAGGAGCACCTGGGTGGCTCAGTCAGTTAAGCGTCTGACTCCTGGTTTCAGCTCAGGTCTCAATCTCAAGGTCATGAGATCAAGCCCCACATCAGGCTCCTCAGTCAGCATAGTCTGCTTGAGGTGTGCTCTCTCTCTCACAAACAAACAAACAAACTTTTCCCCCAAACACAAAAATTTTCTGTGGATGCCAACTATATTTCCTAATATTTTCCTAAAATTTAAGTTACTTTAGAAGATGGGACAACAAATTACCTGTAAGTAAATTTTATCCCCATTTCTACTAACCAGAGAGATACTTGCATATTCACAGATATTGACAAAGGGGTATCCTCATATTCCTGGGAATTTTAAAGGCTCAAAATAGACATTCTAACTAGACTATTATCAGCAAAGAGGTAAGAGAGAAATGTAGGAAGGACATTTGTTAAGTGCTTGCTGTACATTTAAGACATTATCCTATGAGCTAAAAAAAGCACACGCACTTTCCTCATATAACACAAAGGTAGCCAATTTATTTTGTCCTCAGAAAAGATCAGTCTTTTTTTTTCTTTCTTTCTTCCTTTTTAAAAAAATATCTTTTACATTTATTTGACAGAGAAACAGTACAAGCAGGGGGAGTGGCAGACAGAGGGAGAAGGAGAAGCAAGCTCCTCGCTGAGCAGGGAGCCCAATGTGGGGCCCAATCCAGGGCCCGGGGATCATGACCTGAGCCAAAAGTAGATGCTTAATCCACTGAGCCAGCCAGAAGCCCCAGAATAGGTTACTCTTGTTTGTTATCTTGCTGGTGAGGTCAAAATCTTATTCAAACTAAATGAAACTGCTTCAGACTAATGTCACCCTCAGAACATACCATACTTATTTATAATATTTAAACTTTAATGATCTGGAATTTTAGAGCTTAGTGGCCAATCCAAAAATCAGAAATTACAAAGAGAAACCATAAACTGGCATTGTTACGGTCTATGTCTATCTGGGCATATTAGTAATACCTACTTTGGCATGAATTGAAGGGCAGTAAGTAGAACATTTTGAAATGTCGCAAGATAAGTCACTAAGGATACATCTAGAGAACATTTTCTAAGAATTTGTTTGATTTCCAAAAATAATAACAATCCTTGAAAGTCCCCATTTGCCAAGGTTTTTTAAGATGACCTGAAAATTACATTTTGTTACCAATAAAAATAATAATAGAAAACTAAGGAGAAAAATCAGATTAGCAGAAGTGTCTGTCTTCTCAGAGATGACTATCAGAATACCATTCCAGATATTTTCCCCAAGCAAAATAACTAGAGAGATAGATGACAGATAGTTTGATCAGCTACTCTTACTTCACTGTAAATTTTGTTTTTCACTTAATAGAGCATGAATGTTCTTCCATACCTTAAAAGTGATTCTATAAAGTGAATGCTAATCACTACACAGTCTAATCTGTGCTACTCCAACCTTTATGTACTTAGTCCTTCATGAATGCAGAAAGAGGGAGACAGAAGCAGGGAGGGAGTAGGAGGAGGATGGATGAAACAGAAGATGATAAGGAGATAAACAGTAGAGGCCAGAAGAGAAAACAAAGAGAAAGCAAATCCTGTGGACAAAGGGTTTGGCACCTGGTTCACCAGCTCTCCTGATGAAAGCCATCTCCTATTTGTTGTCTGATTTCAGAGTACATGTTTCCTGTTTTGTTTCCATTTAACCCATCCTTGCTGACCAGGGACTCCATCCACATCCCGGCCTATCTCAATCTGGAGTTCCTCAATGAGGTCTGACAAGGTGCAGTCCCACCTGTGGCTCCATTTCCAGTGAGAGCAAGAAGGAAGCGTACTATAAAGTGAATGTAAGAGTCTGTTAAATCTGTAAAAGTGGATCAGATCCGAGACAGCCTGTGCAGAGTACTGAACTCTTCGGAGTAAGACATATCTGTAATTATTTTTTGTACCTACTGCTCAGAATAAAAACACTTGAAATATGGGAGAAGAAAAAAAAAAAAGTACCCTGGCAAATTTGAAAAGTCTCTGGTTTTTGAGCCAGAGATTGCTATTTACTTACTTAGTAACTTTCTGTCTTGGAATATGTCACACCTTCACCATTTTAATCTTTGATTTCTTCTCTGTAGACTGGAGACTTATCTTGTAGGGTGCTTGCAAGTTTTGAATTAAAACTAAGTAGTATATTTAGACTCCTTAAGAGACTGACAAGTCCTGGATAAGCACTGAGCAATATCAGATTAAACAGACGAAACTGCTATTTTTATAGGTCAAAAATGTCAAATATTGGCAATTTATATAGTTCAACCTAACACTGATTTTGTCCTTTTCTTTTAAATAGGTACAAAACCAGAGATCAACACCTCAGACACCTAACAGTATAGTCATATTCCACAATCTCCTCAGACCCTGCTACTCCATGGCCCTGAGCCAAGACCCAGCTTTGCACTACTAACCACTCTGGATCCCACAAAACTCCACTTAGGGGTATTTCCTTTAGATGATTGGGCCTCTCACTGAGTCTGGATCCTGAGCAACCTCCATTTGACCCTGAAATGACTGGTACACCAGTTACACCAGGGCTGTAACTATTTGTTCCCACTTGATGGCTGTCTGGCTCACCAACCAAGTTTTTGTCCTGTTTTACATCCTCAAGAATATAACCCTGAAAGAAGCCATCAATAGGAAATTAATCTAGGGCCACCTGGGTGGCTCAGTCAGTTAAGCATCCAACTCTTGATTTTGGCTCAGGTCATAATCTTGGGGTCGTAAGGTTGATCCCCTTGTCAGGCTCTGAGCAGGGCAGGGAGCCTCCCCACCATGCTCTCTCTCTAAATTAAAAAATTCTTTTAATTTAGAAAAAGGAAACTAATCTTTGATCACTTGAAAACCTGTCCATTACTTGTCTAGTGACCAAAACAAACCAACCCACATATAAGCATTCTAAGCCCTAGAACTTCTAATTTCAGATCACTGATATATTAACTCCTTTGTAACCAATACTACAATACTCACTTTTACACTTTATACTCGCTTTACTTGTCCCAAACAGATACAAACATTCTGCAAAGGTGAATATTTCACACTGTATTTTAATGATTTGTATCTCTCTCCTAGATTGAGCAACGTAAGATAGAAAGACTCTTACTCACTTCTTGATGCCCTCATCCTAGAATCACACCTGCATGTAGGAGGAATTCAGGAAACATTTACTGAACCAAAGAAGCCAGACATTAGTTAAGCCTGGCTGAATGAGAGTTTTGTTCAGATAAATCTTTATATTTCAAAATGCCTTATAATGAGAACCATCTTATAGTGAGGGGTCAAAAGCATGAGCTCTAGAATCAGAGTACCTGTTTCAAACTCTAGGTTTGTGACTTACTAGGTATATGACCTTTGAGGTAGATTAACTTCTCTGAGCCTAGCTTCACATTTGTACAGTGAGATTGAAAATAGTAATATAAGGGATCTCTGGGTGGCTCAGAGGTTTAGCGCCTGCCTTCGGCCCAGGGCATGATTCTGGAGTCCCAGGATCGAATCCCACATCGGGCTCCCTGCGTGGAGCCTGCTTCTCCCTCTGCCTATGTCTCTGCCTCTCTCTCTCTCTGTCTCTCTCATGAATAAATAAATGAAATCTTAAAAAAAAAGAAAATAGTAACATAATAAGCATATAAGATGTATATGTATGTAAGTAAAATACATAACAAAGTTGTGATCTGTTACATAGAAAATTGTATCATGTGCTGACAAATCTGTAATAGTTCTGTTATCTGTTAACTTATCAGATAACCAATTTTTTTAAAAAGATTTATTTATTTATTTGAGAGAGAAGGGAGAGCACATATGCAAGGGGAGGGGCAGAGAGAGAGGGAGAGAAGCAGACTCCCATGACCTCAAGATCATGACCTGAGCCAAAACCAAGAGTCAGATGCTTAACCAACTGAGCCACCCAAGTGTCCCTCAGATAACCAAATTTTTACAATAAAAAAAGGCCTGGAAGTCTCAGTGGTTGAAGTCTGCCCCTAGGCTCAGGTCATGATCCCAGGGTTCTGGGATTGAGTCCTGTATCAGGCTCCCCGCAGGGAGCCGCTCCTCCCTCTGCGTATGTATCTGCCTTTCTCTGTGTGTTGCTCATGAATAAATAAAGTCTTAAAAAAGAAAGAAAGAAAGAAAGAAAGAAAGAAAGAAAGAAAGAAAGAAAGAAAGAAAGAAAGAAAGAAAGAGGCCATATAGTTTCATAAAGACTAAGCTGGTAATGTGACAGGCATCAATTATTAGATTATTTCTCCTAACAGAGATATGTTCTGGCAATATACTTTGCCAACAAGTTGATTAGACTGGTAGCCAGACACTTGATCCAAACTGGGCAGATCAAATTCTCTGTCCTAGGAATTTAATGATAAAATGCTAATCAATTTGTTGGTAGAGCAAAATAATATTGTCTATAGCCATTTTCTGACATGTAGGGAACAAAGAGAAAACTGGTCTGCAAAGAAAGAGTCAGAAATAAAGAACTTAACAGATGTACAGAGAAACAAGGGACACATAAGAGACTGTGTGTGTATGCCCTCTAAATGCCTAAGGAATAGCTAGCTAGTTCCTGCTAGCTCTCCAACTCCCAACTTACTTAAATCCCTCCTAAAAATCTGACTGGATTTTCTGCTCTTGGGTACTAGCTTTCCTTAAAATAAATTCCCTTTTCTGATTTTGATAATCTGAGATGGTTTCTATTAACAATAATCAAAACAGTCTTAATTAAAAACCCATCAGAAGCTTATCAACGTAGAGTAATATAAAATGTAACTACAATTCTTTTCTTTTTTTTAACTTTTATTTATTTATGATAGGCACACAGTGAGAGAGAGAGGCAGAGACACAGACAGAGGGAGAAGCAGGCTCCATGCACCGGGAGCCTGACGTGGGATTCGATCCCGGTCTCCAGGACCGCGCCCTGGGTCAAAGGCAGGCGCCAAACCGCTGCGCCACCCAGGGATCCCAATTCTTTTCTTTTTAAGATCTTATTTAGTATTCATGAGAGACAGAGAGAGAGAGAGAAAGGCAGAGACACAGGCAGAGGGAGAAGCAGGCCCCATGCAGGGAGCCCAACGAGGGATTCGATCCCGGGCCTCCAGGATCACCCCCTGGGCCGAAGGCAGCACTAAACTGCTGAGCCTCCTGGGTTGCCTATAACTACAATTCTATAAAGATTTGCTAAGCATCCATAATGTCCTGGGATGCTTAGTACTTAGTTCACATCTATATAAACATTATACCAATTCCAGTTTAAAATTTTAGGCTACATTGTCACAATATAGGTCTATGACATTGAGAAGACTAACTGGACACATTTAAGGTTGTATATTCAACTAGTGTGATTTGGACTGGAAAGGAAGCACTGTCAAAGCCTTCAAACCAAAGTCTCAGGAAACCCAATAGTAATTTGATCCACAGTTTTGAAAGATTACATTGAAAACAAGATTTCAACATTCTACAAAAAAAAAAAAAAGTTCTAAGTCTATTAACCTATTCTTTTCTCACTGAACTGAATACATATTGAGTAACTTGTCTGGATTCTGGTTAACCACAGCACACACATTACACTATAATACAAAGTTAGGTACTCTGGAACTGCTCTAGAAAAATATTTTGAAGAATAATTCTGAAGAATAAAATCGCTTACAATATATAGTCCTTGCCTCCCATTGAGTCTCAATTTGTATTAAAACTATCACTAAAACTGGAAAGAATTTTTTTTAAAGATTTTATTTATGTATTCATGAGAGACAGAAAGAGAGAGAGAGAGAGAGAGGCAGAGAGAGAGGCAGAGACACAGGCAGAGGGAGAAGCAGGCTCCATGCAGGGAGCCCGACGTGGGACTTGATCCCAGGACCAGGATCATGCCCTGGGCAGGCACTAAACCGCTGAGCCACCCAGGGATCCCCCTGGAAAGAATTTTCTGATATGATACGTCTGATCCCTACCTAACCCATCAGTCTACAAGATAAAAGTGGTATTAAAGACAATAATGTGAGACTTTTTAAATGCCTTATTTTCTTGTGTGCATATTTTAGGGTTTTTTTTCTTCTTGTTATTCTATTTTGGGGTTTTGGTTTATATTTCACCTGATCACCAACCCAGCATCTTTCAAGTTTTTGATGGTGGCACCAAATGGCTTTTATTTCGCCATTCCTACCATACTACATCACACTAAATGGAGATTCTGTTAGTTGTTGACGATATCTCTTCACTTAGAACCAAAAGAAGTAATTTCAGAATAGGTGTAGAGAAACATACTTAAGTCAAAACTATCTCCTGCCTCTGCATATGCATCTAGTCTTATTGCTAGGTCACCCTGGTTGTCATCTAGATCACGAGAAATTGATGTCACACTGGTTGTCATCTAGATCACGAGAAATTACTGTTACATCAGAGGCAATATCAAATAGTTCCAGCCATATTTTAAGAACCATTTACCCTTCTCCACTGCACTTATTTAAATAAATGAACACAAGATATCATAAATGAAAGCAGGTAGAAAGGGCCACACTATATACAGGGATCTATATAACAGGCCATCCGGAGTACTTGATCTTGCCTTTTTTCAATGGGCTCTGAGAACAAAGCATTCAATCCTCAAGGCACTCTAACATGATACCTTACATCAGACTGCTCATCATCAGATCTGGACTTTTAAAAATTTATACCAACCAAACAGGTGACTCATCAAACTAGGATCCCATGTAGATCAGAACATTTTCAAAATTACATTACCAAGCCTGCCGTGTCACCAATTGTGATGACCATGCCCACCTTGCCACCAGCTAACCTCTGCCTCCTTTAGATTCTCTGACCCCAGTGAAGTCATGAAAAATTTTCAGTGAGATTCCCTTTCATTTTCTTTCCAGCTAGGAATGCTGGAAAGAAAAGCCAATAAAGCCCTGAAATTCTAGCGTTTCCCTTGCTAGCCCATTTTCCAAGAAAATGCTGAAGAAATAATCCACTGGTCTGATTATGCAGGTGAGATGAGAAATCACAAGTAGTCTGGGGACAATTCACCTAACACATAAAAAATACAGAATATTTTATTTACTTATCTTAAAAAGATTAGAAAGTTTTTTTTTCTTTTTTTTTTTTTAAAGATTTGATCCATTTTAGAGAGAGAGAAAGAGAGAGAGAAGAATGAGCAGGGAGGATGGGCAGAGGAGGAAAGACAGAGAAGCAGACCCCTTGCTGAGCAGGGAGCCCAATGCAGGGCTTGATCCCAGGACCTGGAGATCATGACCTGAGTTGAAGGCAGATGCTTAACCAAATGAGCCACCCAGGTGCACCAGAAAGTAAATATATTTATGTTAATCTACCTGAGCCATGTTTCCCAATAACATATACATCCTGAATGAAAGTGGCAAGCAGAGAACACAGAGGGGTTGAAAGTAGTCCATTCACTTTCAGCATATTTACTGTGTTCAGTATGCCTATAGATGTTATTTGGCAGATGACATAATCTGGTTTCCATAAATTGTGGATTATATTACAAATTAGGAAAGAGGTCTTCAAAGTGTGCTTCAAAGTGTGCTCCGAGGGCCAAATGTATCAAGCATCATCTCCGAACTTGTTAGAAATGCAAATTCTCAGGCTCCACTCTAGACATCCTGATTTAGAAGCTCTGGGAGAAGGAATGAGCAATCAATGTTTTAACAAGCCTTCGAGGGAACTCTGATACACCCAAAGTATGAAAACCTAGAGGTTATTTCTGTAGGTCCTCGCAAGAATTTGTAATAGATACACTTAGCAACTAACAGAATCTTTTTGGTTTCCTGACCCATATAATATGAGATATTATGGTGGGAGTGGCCGAAGAAAAAGCCATTTGGGAATCATGGCTACCATCAAAGAGTTGAAAGATGCTGGATGGTGCTAATGAAAAGAATATTCTACATACAGAATGAAATAAGGCAATAAAAGGAAACTCATTTAGAACATAAATATGGCTTAAGATTCTGGCAAAGAAATCAGGAACTGAGATAAAACTATTAATGCAAAAAGTAAAAACCAAGAATAATTAATACTACTCTGCATAAAAGTTAATACAAAAAGCCTGACTGCTATTGTTGGCCTGCTTGCAAGGCGGACCCTTAGATGGCATCTGGGAACTTATGGGAACCTAGCTTTCAGAAGGGTTCCCACAATTCACTGATAAGACTGACTCACTGTGTCTAAACTGTATTACAAACAATACAGTTTATGGTAAACACCTGTTTTCATTCTCAGAGTTGGGCATTTGGGTATGTGGCAAGCATGGGGTGTCTATGTAACTAGCCACTATAAAAATCCTGGGTGCCAGGTCTCTACCAAGCTTTCCTGTTGGCAATACCTCAGATATATTGTTACAATTCATTATTAGGGGAATTAAATGTCTCCTGTGCGACTCTACTGGGAGAAGATTCTGGAAACTTGCACTTGGTTTATCCTAGACTTCACCCCAAGCATTTCTTCCTTTTGCTGATTATGTATCCTTTTGTTTTAACAAATTACAGCCCAAATGAAACTATACACTGAGTGCTGTGAGTTCTCTCCATGAATTACCAAACCTGAGGGTGATCTTGAGAACTACAAGCACATTCTCTTCTATGATGAGCTCTTTGACAGTCACATAACAGGGTTAAAAACACTGACAATACCATCAAATCTGACATGTTTATATTACTCTTACTTGATGCAATAAAATAAAGCATTTTAAAATCATTTTATTTCCATCTTCTTACTTTTTTAACATATCCAGTAAGTCTAATTTGAATCCTATGCTCAGTCCTTGCCCAGTCAAGGACCCGGCACCTACACTGACTGTCCCTTAAGGAAATCTGACATGCTGTTACCAAATGAAGGGAAAATACATGCTGAGCAGGCCCAAATAAGAGAGGACCACTAAAATCAGGCTATTTAGCAAATACAAAATTTACTTCAAAGAAATTAAGGAAGCATCTCAAAGAAGACAACAGTCATGATCTAGCACAGTTCAAACTAGTTTACAAAGAGTTCTATGTAACTTCTAATAGTTTACATTTTAAGACATAAAAATAAAAAACAAAACGGTTTCAAATGTGAGCTCAAAATAAAAAGTCACAGATTGTACAGACTCAAGGTGATGACTTGTCATCAGACTGCTTCTTGCCAGGGAAGGTCAATAGACTATGCCCCAAGGTGTGTAGGAGTTAGTAATCTATTTAACACCAGTTAGCAATTCTAAGGCAGCTGGGTAACAGCTAATAAAAACCTATTGTTTTTATACCACTGAAAAGACCAGGGAGGGATGATAGAAACATCAGAGATACATAATGAAAAGAAATTAATATATTATTAATCATTTTACATATCTATATCATCAATGATGGAATAATTTTCTGGCACAAAATGGTCCTTAAACTTTCCTATTTGGGGTAAAATAGGGGCCTAGGGACATATACCACAGTTTAGAAGAGGGATCGAGTATGAAATAAAAAGAAACATTGAAATACTAGAATTTGGTGGTATACTTGAAGAGATTAAAATAATCAAAAGCACAATGACTATGTAAGCATAAAGGTGCCTGACAATGGTCTCCAGGGGGGTCCAAGTTAGCCCAGCACTCACTGGCTCAGCCCCTAACACTGTGCTTACCTATATGCCAGGCCCTGTACTAAGCATTCTATGCTAATTAACTCATGCAGTCTACCTATGCATATGGCATGAAATCCTAAAGGAACATCTATGACACCAAAATACTCCCCCAGTCTCAATGAGCATAGTGTAAAAGAAGGTACAAGTAAACTAAGTGAGACAGTGAAAGGAATGAAATTCTCACCTTTTGTCTAATTCACAAACTGAAACATGATCAGCCTAACCCCACAAATGTAGCTACCTAATAATTTCTTCAGCAGGCACTAGGCATGACTTTTGGTGCACTATTCTGTGTTTCCAGGATCTTGACTTACTGACTTTTTTTAATGTGTAAGCTATTTTTTTAAAGAAATTATTAGTAGCCTCTTTCAGCCAATATAAAATAATAAGCAATGGTTTTACTATCCAGCCTGAAACTAAAAAAAAAAAAAAACAAAATAACTTTAAACAACGGTTTTCAAGTCACTAGACATCAGGCAAAGAAGAACAAAGATCCCTAAAAGATAGAAAACAAATGAAGTAAACCCTATAACTGCTCTAGCTTACTGCTTTGATAGCTATAAGGCCATGACATAAGAAGAGGAAACTGAGACAAAAACCATAGGACTTCCACTGGAGAAATAGAGATAAGAATCTAAGGAAACCAAGGTGGCTAGAAGCCCTAGGACAGACTATCAGAGAGAAGAACAGACTATCAGAGAAGAGAAGGCTACCCAGAAAGAGAACCTCGGGGATCTGTAAAAGGTCCTCCTCAAGTCTTCAACAGAGGACCTAGCAATATGCACATGTGAGGAAACTACACAAGACCAAAGAAGAATCTTCAGCAATAATTAGAGGGAATGCTGCCTAGTGGTTCACACAGGGCCACAAAAGTGCTTGTTCTTGCCAACTAGATTAGAAAGACTCATAATTTATGGGTAGCATATCCACAAAAGTCCTGTCTTATCTTAGTAGTGGAGAATAACTAGCCTTTGTCTCTGTACCGCTCCTTGCCTGCCTAGCAAATTTTAAAAGCAAGACCCAAAAAGTTCAAACTATTTCTAAATAACTTACCTACTTCCTAAGAAAAATCTTAAGATTTACAGGACTACAGAAATATCCAGCACCCGAATATAGCAAAACTCACAATATCTGCTATCCACTCAAAGATGATCAGAAATGCAAAGAGGTAAGGAAACACGACCATAATAAGAATAACCAATCACTCAAAAGTGATCCATAACTGTTACAGATACTAGAATTCACAACTAAGGACATCAAATACTTATGTGTATTCCTTATGTTCAAAAACTCAAATAGAGACATGCAAAAAAAATTTTAAAGACTTAAATCAAACTTGTAGATATGAAAACTATGATATCTGAGGAGCACCTGGATGGGTCAGTCAATTAAACATCTGCCTTCAGCTGAGGGCATGAGCCCAGAGCCCTGGAATTGAGCCATATAGTCCTACATATATGTATGCTCCACAGGGAGTCCACTCTCCCTCTGCCCCTCCCCAAACCCGTGCATGTGTGGGCATGCACTCTCTCTCAGATATATAAAATCGTTATTAAAAAAAAAAAAAAACTATGATGTAAGATGAAAACTACATTAGCTGAGGAAAAGATTCATGAACTTGAAGACAAAGTAATAGAAAAAATACAAAATAAAAAAGAAAGAAAAAACAACCCCCACCTGTAAAAAGGAAAAGAGCATTAGGGAGCTGTAGCACAACTTCAATAGCCTAATATATATATAATTGGAGTCCACAAAGAAGAAGAAAGAGGATACCAAAAAAAAATTTTTTTTTGAAGAAATAATGGCTAAATTGTTTCTAAACTATATGAAAACTATAAACCTAGAGATTCAGGAAATTCAAAAATCCCAAACATAAGTAAATGATGCCATCAACCAAGTTGACATGATTTACATCTAGAGCACTCTACCCAAGAAGAATAAAACATTCTTCTCAATTGCACACAGAACATTTATCAAGACAGAACATAATCCGGACCATAAATCAAGTCTCAATAAATGGGAAAGCAGTTAGGTTACATAAAATATGACTACAACGGAATTAATTAAGAGATCAATAACAGAAAGATCTCTGGAAAGTCTACAAATATTTGGGAACAAAGTAACACATGGGTCAAAGAAGGAATCAAAAGGAAAATAAGAAAGTATTTCAAACAAAATAAAAATAAAAGTAGAACATATCAGAATATACGTGATGTTGCTACAGAAGTATTTAGGCATGAGTTTATAGCACTAAACACTTGTATTGAAAAGAAAGAAAAAAAAAAAGAAAAAAGAAAAGAAAGGTCTCAGATCAATGACCTCAACGTCTATTTTAAGAAAGTAAATACAGAAGAGCAAATTGAACTAGAAGACAAGAAATAATAAAAATTAATATAACTATTAATGAAATAGAAAACAGGAAAATAGAGAAAATCAATGAAAACAAAATCTGATTTGTTGAGATTAATAAAATTGCTAATCTAGCCAAAGCATCACGAGTAAAAGGGGAGAAAATACAAGTTACCATTATCAGGAATGAGGGAGGTGACATCACTACAGATTTTACAAATATTAAAAGGATAAGGGAGCATCATGAACAATTCTATGCCCATGAGTTTGGTAACTCAGATAAAATGGACAAATCTTGACAGACGCAAATTACAAAAACACACTCAACAAGAAATAATAACTGGAATAGACCTCTACATATTTTTAAAACTGAATCTGGAGGTGCCTGGGTGGCTCAGTGGTTGAGCGTCTTGCCTTTGGCTCAGGTAATGATCCCAGGGTCCTGGGATCAAGTCCCGTATCGGGCTCCCTACAGGGAGCCTGCTTCTCCCTCTGCCTATGTCTCTGCCCCTGTCTCTCTGTCTCTCATGAATAAATAAAATATTTATTTTATAATAATAAAATAAATAATAAATAAAATAATAATAATAATAATTTTAAAAAAAAACTAAATCTGTAGTGCAGCCCCTGGGTGGCTTAGTCAGTTAAACATCTAACTCCTGTTTTTGGCTCAGGTCATGATCTCAGTATGTGAGACTGGGCCCTAGGTGGAGCTCAGCACTCAACACAGAGTCCTCCCTCTCTCTCCACCTTTACTACTCCCTCCACTCATGTTCTTTCTCTCTCTACAATAAATAAATAAAATCTTATTAAAAAAATATTGAACCTGAAGTTAAAAACTTTTCCACAAAGAAAACTTAAGGCCAAAATAGCTTCACTGGTAACGTCTATGAAATATTTAAAGAAGAAATAATATCAACTCAACACAAGCTCTTCCAAAAAATTGAAGAGGACAGAACCTTCCCCAAATAATTCTATAAGGCCAGCTTTTTCCTGATATACAATGTCATTACGAGAAATGAAAACCACAGACTTCTATCTTTCATTAACATAAATGTAAAAATTCTAAACAAATTTTTAGCAATCAGAATCCAACAATACATTGAAAAGATAATACATTATGATGAAATGAGGTTTATTCTAGAAACGGAGAATGGTTTAAAATTCAGAAATCACTCAATGTAATTAAGGATATCAACAAACCTTTAAAATAAAAAGTATATGATCATCTCAATAGAGAAAATGCGTTTGACAAAATCCAAAGTGCATTCCTAATAAAACCTCTTAGCAAACTAGGAACAAAAGGAAATTTCTTCAACATAGAGGTAACCCATGAAAAATCTTCAACTAACATCTTACTTAATGGTGAAAGACTGAATGCTTTCCCCTAAGATTAAGAATAAGAAAAAGCAGGCAGCTCGGGTGGCTCAGCGGTTTAGCACCGCCTTCAACCCAGGGTGTGGTCCTGGAGACCCAGGATGGAGTCCCATGTCCGGCTCCCTGCATAGAGCCCATTTCTCCTTCTGCCTGTGTCTCTGTCTCTCTCTCTCTCGGTCTGTCTCTCATGAATAAATAAATAAATAAAATCTTTAAAAAAAAAAAAAAAAGAACAAGACAAAGCTCCTGACTGGCTCAGCCAGTAGAGCATACAACTCCTGATCTCAGAGTTATAAGTTCAAGCCCTACATTAGGTGAACAAATTACTTAAAAATAAAATCAGGTTGAGCACTTGCCCTCAGCTCACAGCGTGATCCTGGAGTCCCGGGATTGAGTCCCACATCCGGCTCCCTGCATGGAGCCTTCTTCTCCCTCTGCCTGTCTCTCTGCCTCTCTCTCTTTCTGTGTCTCTCTTGAATAAATAAATAAAATCTTAAAAAAAAATAAAATCAAGAAAGAAAAGAACAAACAAACGAACAAGACAGAGATGTCCACCTCACCAATTCTATTCAAGGTTGTCCTAGAGAGAGGCACCTGGGTGGCTCAGTTGGTTAAACATATGACTTTTTGGTTCAGGTCATGGTTTCAGGGTCCTCAGGTCAAGACCCTCATCAGGCTCCATGCTCAGTGGGGGTCTACTTGTCCCTCTGCCCCTTCTCCTGCTCGCACTCTCAAATAAATAAATAAAATCTTAAAAAAAAATTTGTCCTGGAGATTCCAACCAATGCAATCAAGAAAGAAAAACCAAAGGCATTTGGATTGGAAGAAGAAAAACTCTATGGGCAGGTGATATGATCAGCTAGCTATACAGTGAATCCAGTGTAATCTACAAAAAAAAGCTTCTGGGATAAGTGGTTTTCACAAGATCATAGAATACACAGTCAATATAGGTAAATTAATTTTAGTCCTATAAGCAAAATAATCAGAAATTAAAATGATCAGATGTTGAAATTTTACAATAAAATAAAAAATTACTAAATAACTGAGGATAAATCTAGCAGAAGATGACAGTTATTATTCTGAGTACTAACAATACATCAGGATTCCCTCAGTGTTTTTCACAGAGTTATGATCGATTGATGGACTATGAATATAGTTTGATGGGTCCTGACCAAGATTTCAAAAAATGAGAAAAGAATAGAAAATATCAGAGTGAAATTAACATGGCAGAATTATTATTTTGTGAAATTTGTTTTTAGTGTCTATGTGTACATGTATTATGTTGTTATATGAAATCTATGCTCAAAGGTGAGCTCACCAGGCACCTGGGTGGCTCAGCGGTTGAGTGTCTGCCTTCATTCAGCTCAGGGGGTGATCCCAGAGTTCGGAGATCAAGCCCCACATCAGGCTTCCTGAAGGGAGTCTGCTTCTCCCTCTGCGTCTCTCATAAATAAATAAAAAATCTTAAAAAAAAATCTATGCTCAAAAAATGTCTGAAAGACTTAAAGAGAGCTAATTTTTTCTTGATGAAAAACCCAAAAGATATATGGCTGAGAGTTATGGCTAAAACAAAGAATGAGAGCTCCAACCCCAAGTTTTTGGTCTGAAGCAGGAAATTAGAGAGAGATGGATATTGGAAAGTGTTAGTCTTATATAATATTCAGAGGTAAGAGCTAGGCAAGCATAGGTTTTGCACTCCAGCCATATTAGGTTTTTCACCATTTCAACTTCTCCCAGCCTACCGGATCTTTGGCCACAATGCTATCTGTCCTTGAAGCATCCCTCCCCCTACTTTCCATCTAGAACACTATCCATTCCTCAATGTTTTGCTTAAATATAAAGACTTCTCTGAATTTTCTAGACACTGTCTTTATATTCTTTATGTATCAAGTCAGAACACATAGATTCAATCATTCCATACTTTATGATATATCTTTCTACCATCCTTCTATCTGTGAATCATTTATATTTAAAGTAAATGGCAGAAAACTTCCAGGTTCTAAGTCTGGCCTGTAAGGAGACTAGAAGTTACCATGCCTATCTCCACAACAAGAGAAAAGCTAATCAATGACTCTTATAGAGAAATGACATCACAGGTCAAATTATTGCTCCCAAAATTGAAGAGATGAACAGGCAAATGCAGAGAATTACAATTTAACCAGAGAAGTAGTGAAGGAGTAGAAACCTGTGCTGGAGGTACTAAGGCTATTACAATTTAGGAAAACCTAAACTGTAATTGATGAATTTCTATAGGCTCAGTATGGACAGCCTGAGTTCTCCCATACTTTCAGGAATGACCTACCAGTTCTCACAGGGATCAGAGAAAAATCCCCTTGTGCTACTAGCAGGGGGTTAGGAAAAGTTTTCACCATTTTCAAATACACCCAGCGCATGGTTTTTCTTTAACAAGGCCTGTCCTAAAAAAACAAAAAACAAAAAATAAACAAACAAAAAAAACCCCCAGCTATTTTATCAGAGCCTAACCAACCTGGGGGAAGGAAATACCCTCAAGCTTTCCGGTCTCATCTAAGGAGAAGTGCCTGAGCAGCACTTGTGAAGATCACAACACAGGGATACCAGCTCACTAACTGAGACCTGATCATAAGACTACAGAATGCTTCCTTGCCCTGCCCCCACACCTTTCCATCATATGAACAGAACTCCTATACAGTAACAGAGGATTACAAGTGGAAGAACTGTATATATAAAACCTTATGTAAAACAATCTCTTAGAAAGGGCACCTGGCTGGTTCAGTCAGTAGAGCATGCCACTCTTGATCTCAGGATCATGGGTTTCAGCCCCACATTGGGCACAGAATTTACTTAAAGAAAATCTGAAGTCAGAAACAAGGAAAATTTTAACCTCTGACACCCATAGCTACAGCGAACAGTAAATATAGCCTAAAACCTAACCAATAAACATAAAACCTTATATTAAAGGCCCATCTACCTCAGTTCCTTTTACCCAGCACATCATTACAAGTAAAAATTACTGTAACAATTTACAGTAAAAAGTTATAGGGCACGCTAACACATTTTGAAGAAAGAGATTGGATCAGAGCCAGACTTAGATATGGCAAAGTCGTTGGAATTATCAGAGAAATTTTTTAAAAAATATACTTTATTCCAGTTGCATTTATTATTTTTTAATAACATTTAATTTTTGCTTATTCTGTCATGTGTTGTATAATTGTATGCAGTCAGATCAATTTTTTGGTTCATTTTTAAGTAAACTCTATGCCAAATGTGGGGCTTGAGCCCACGACCCTGAAACGAGGAATCACATTCGCATGCTCTACCAACTAAACTAGCCAGGCACAAGAATTTAAAGTAAATGGCAGATGTCAGAGAAACTTTCCCCTAAATACTTCAGCATATATATTGCCTTTTTAGTTTCTAAACTGAAAACTATATCCCTTGCCCAGAAATCTGAAATTAAAACAGCAAATGTCTATTCTTTGTAATGAAAATAATAAATTCTTGTATTTTTGGCAAGGTAGGAAAGGAATTAAGCATAAAATACTAAGAACCCAGAACAGAAACTTTCCTGTAATTCTTCAATTTCCTTTTTCTTTTACCCTCCTCCATTTTTTTCTACTCTCTTTACCACTAGGTGGGGAAAGAACAAGAGAAAAGAAGGGTAAGAGAAAACTGCTGAGAGTTAAATTGCCTAAGATTAACCACTCACTGACTTACATATCTGACCTAAAACCTATAATATACCAGGCACTAGTTAGAAACCAGGGATACAATCTAAGACCTGGTCTTTGTTTCCAAGGAGTCTAGTGGAGGAGTCTTAAACAAGTGAGCAATTACAACACACAGGTAACTACTGTGATCAGGTTCTGTACCAGGGGAGCATAAAAAGCAATGTAAATCAGTCTTAGGATAGCAGACAAGGATACCTGAAGGATGACTGATGCTGATAGTCTAGGAAAAAAAAAATCAAGATGCATAATGACTTGGGGGTGGCTGGGTGGCTCAGTCAGTTAAGTGTTTGACTCCTGATTTTGGCTCAGGTCATGATCTCAGGGTCATGAGACCACGCCCCATGTGGGCTCCCTGCTAGGCGTGGAGCCTGCTTAAGATTCTCTCTCTCCCTCCACCCATCCCCCCATGCACACATGCTTTGTGCTCGTGCACTCTCTCAAAAAAAAAAAAAAAAAAAAAAAGCGTAATGACCTGAAATGAGAAATAAAGAGTCTAGAAAACTGTAATGCAAGGGGAAAGGTATTAATACAAGAGGCTACAATTATTAATAACCTTCTTAATAAAGAAGCATTCTCACAGCCAAGGGAGAAGTATGGCCTGAGAGCAACACGAGAACCACTACAAAATTTTATGCAGAGTGACATGATCTGATGTATATCTTTTATCACTGTGGCTGCCATGTGGAAAATGAACCCTAAAGATACAAAACAATCAGAGAGAGACAAGTTAGGAATCTCTTGTAATCTAGAATGAGATAGAGGTAGGGATAGAAAAAGGACTGACTAAAAGACATCTTCATAGGGAGGAAAACCATGAGACTCTTAGAAAACTGAGGGTTGCTAGAGGGAGGTCAGTGGGGGATGGGCTAAATGGGTGATGGAAATTAAGGAGGGCACTTGTTGGGACGAGTACTGGATGTTATATGTAAGTGATGAATCACTAAATTCTACTCCTGAAACCACTACTACACTATATGTTAACTAACTTGAACTAATGAAAAAACATTTACACACACATCTTCATATTCAGTCACCCACTGAATAAAGAAATAATGAAGAATTTTATCTTTTTTCCTGTAACTGCTGATTCCCATTTCATTAAAACAGATCTGATCCTGAACCCGTAAATTAAGAAAATTGAACTAGAGTGATATCCACAGTACAGAAGAGGTTGTAGTAGAATGAGAGAAAGCAAGAGACAATTCCAGATGAGGCTACAGCTCTGTGTACTATGTGTAATGTATTAAAATCTAGAAGTGTTCATGATGGTATATAAGAAAGGGCTTATGTACTTACATTCTTGTATCCACCCTGAAGTGAAGAGCATGCATCACATCAAGCAAATTAACGTCCTAATTATCATTAAATTAGTAAACCTTGCCTTTATTCTCTACCTAGTGATTCAACTGGCAGCTACTATTTTCATTAAGAACAATTAAATGAGCCTGACAAAATGAGATCATATTCCATATGAATTCCTGGTCCCCAAGAATTTAGTCTTTTTTTTCATCATACAACTTAATACATGAACTCATCTGCTTTATAAAAAAATCTATAGATGTATAAAGAAAGTAAATGCTGTCTCCCTTCACTTTCTCCTTTTTTAACATCCCTCATAACTTAACTCCTTTTGTTTCTTTATGATCTTCTTCCAGTCTCCTTTCTCTGCATTTACAGGGATCTGTATACAAAATGACATACTTTTATTGCCAACAAATGTTTAAAATTAGCTTTTATTTACACAGACTATGAATATCCTTGTACAAAAAATAAAACAGTACCATACCCAGTCCCAAACCCTTCCCATTGGTAACCACTTTTATCATCTTGGCATATGTCCCTCCAGATCTTTTTCACTCTTCCATTTATAAACTTGTCTATGTACCCATACACAATATTTCTGTGAATATATTTTTACATAATTGGTATGCTCTCTTTCAACTTTTCTTTTTCACTCAAAAAATGTTCTGGAGATGTTTCCAATCAGTAAACAATGACTATCAAATTATCTTTGTGGTATTTAATGAAATTAAATGGCTTCTAGGTTTTCACTATTAAAAACAAGCCTTCAACAAACATATTTACACATGCTTCCTTGTGCATCCACCTGTACAGTGTTGCTCTAGGACAGATGTCAAGAGTGAGCACAGGATAAGGCACATTTTTTTTATTTCAAGAGATAATGCAAATGCTCCAAGAATTTCTAAAACATAATTCTAGTACCTTGAAGACCAATATATAATGAAAAAATAAAATTCTCAGTGTTCTATAACCAAGTGTTCTACTTTGAACAAAAGCTTTTCTAGTACTGGAGGAGTTTAACGATTTGACATCTTGAACACAAATCACCATTTCTTCACCAGTTATTAGCAATGCAATATCTTAACAGTCTTAAAAGATACATGTATTCAATTTGGTGATAATTATCAATATTAAAAACACATATATCCCTAGCCCTAAGAATGTATACCAAAATTCATCCAAAAGATACCTTTGTATTTGTGTGAGACGACATATGTTCAAAGGTATTCATCAAAGATGCAAGTCAGTAAATCTGGCTAATACAATTCAAAATAATAATGAACAATGATCTTGGAAGTGTTTTCAACTTATGCCTTAGCTTAAAGAGTACATTAATTTGACGTTTAGAAGCTATAAAACAAAACACTGATAAGTTTAACCATTAAAAAACCTCAGGGGTGCCTGGATGGCTCAGTTGGTTAAGTGTCTGCCTTCAGCTCAGGTCATAATCCCAGAATCCTGAGATTAAGCCCTGTGTGGGGCTCCCAGTTTAGTGGGGAGTCTGCTTCTCCTTCTCCCTCTGCCCCTCTCCCCTTGTGTGTGTGTGTGCACTCTCTCAAATAAAAGTCTTAAAGAAAAAAAACCCTCTGCATGGCAAAAAATAAAACTACACAAAGCAAGCAAACATAAATAAAAATAAACTCTAAAAAGATTTGTTATCCATTATCACTAATAAAAAACTAATCTCCCATATATAAGGGCTCCTAGAAATTAATTTTTAAAAAGACTAACCATTCAACAGAAAAGTGGGCATATTATAGGAAGAGGTAGTTGACATTATTCCAAACAGCTCCTGGGGTACCTGGGGAGCTCAGTCGGCTGAGCATCTGACTCGTGGATTCAGCTCAGATCATGATCTCAGGGTTGTAGGATATGGTCCAATGTCTGGCTCCATGCTCAGCATAGAGCATATGCTGTCCCCCTACCTCTGCTCCTCCCTTAGATCGCACTCTCTCCCTCTCTCTCTCATAAATAATAAAATCTTAAGAAATAAAAAGAAACTCAAGGTGGCTCCTAAACATATGAAAAGATGTTCAAATTCATTCATAAGAGTAAGGCAAATAAAAACTACTCCAAAATAGTATTTTTTACTTTTAGATCAACAAAAGTTAAGAAGACTGATAACATACTTTGCTGGTAAGGTTTGGGAAAACAAGCAATCTTGCTGGGGAGAATGTAAATCTATATAGCCTATATGGAGAAAACACCAAAATAAAAAAATATATACACTCTTTAACCAGGAACCCTACTTTTGGGGATTTAGCCTACAGATAATCTTGTACATGTATGAAATAACATATCCACAAAGCTACCTCATCTCAGAATTACTTACAAAAGTAAAAGGTCACAACAACAACCCAAACTCCAAAAATGAGGGAGCAGTTAAATGAGCAATATTATGTCCATAGAACTGACTAGTATAGAGCTGAAAAAACAAATGAGGAGATTTGGGGTTACTTCAGGCCAAAGATAGGCATGAGGACTGACTGCAGATGAACATGAGGGAACTTTTTAGGGAAGACAAAAATGTTCTAACACTGGCTTGTGGTAATGGATGCACCACCCTATACATTATTTAAAAATCATTGATTTTTACATCTATTATGGTTTAATATTTTGGTGTAAAAATTATACCTCACTTAAGTTGTTAAAACACAAATGAGGGCATTTTCTATGCACCTATATATCAAAACATCTCCCAAATGTGCCAAGGAAAAAAGTTGAAAGTGCAGAATGGATGTACGATTTAAAAACTGAAGGTAGGGGCACCTGGGTAGCTCAGTCGGTTAAGCATCCAACTCAATTTTGGCTCAGGTCATCATCTCAGGGTCCTAAGATTGAGCATGGTGCCAGGCTCCTCACTCAGCAGGAAGCCTGCTTGAGATTCTCTCTCCCCCTCTCCCTCTGCCACTCCCTCAATTCACTCTTTCAAAATAAAGAAAGAAAATCTTTTAATAAAGAAATAAAATTTGATGATAAATAGGACACCTGGTGGGCTCAGTCAGAAGAGCTTACAATTCTTAATGTCCAGGTTATAAGTTTGAGTCCCAAAGTGGGTGTAAAGATAACAAAAAAAAAAGGTAAATAAATTTAGAAATTAATTTTTAAAAACTGAACATAAAAGAGAGAAATATGAAGGCAAATTTGTGTTTGCTTTTCTATGCATCAGCAACACTGGATGATTCACAGGAAACAACAGTGGATACCTGTGTGGAAAGAAAGGAAACTCAAAAAGTGGAAAGAAAAAGTGAATGAAAAGTTTTTTATTACATTCCTTTACATTTTTAACTTTTAAGCCTTGTGAGTGTTCTAACCACTTGAAAAATTAAATTAAAAAATTACATATTTGGTCTTCAACATATAAATATATCCTGTAATGCAAACTTGTCTGCTTTCACATTTTCATTACATATTATATGTGATTTAATTTTGCAATCATCATAACATTAACAATGAATGCATCTACTTCATAAAAATGCTTTTTAAAAAGACCATTTATATACAAATCTATATTGCCTAACTAAATTAAAACAGTAAGAATTTATTTTAAAAAATCAGTAATCTCGAAGTAAAATATCTGATTTACCTAGATAGTACAAATGTAAGCAAACCACTGCCCAAACCTAAGTAACTAACACTAGGGTTTTATCACATAGCATATTCTAAAAAGCATAGATAATGAAAAAAAGAGAGAGAGAGAGAGAGAGAAACAGAAAGAATGAAAGGAAGATAGGGCCAAAAAAAGTCTAGCAAACCAACATAGCAGTATAGCCAGTTTATCACCACCTACCTACTCGAGCTGATTTTAGCATTTACTTCTGTGGTAGACTGGCATTAAGCAAGACTATACCTACGACAAATGTCCTCTACCAGAAAAGGGCCTATTCTGGCAAATTTGAGCCATATAATCCCTGAAGTCTGACTCTCTGTCATAATTTCAATATATCGGCCAGCAAAGCTCTGAGAGAGAACAGGTGTATGAGCAGAGAGAGAGGGACAAGCAGACTCTGTGCTAAGCAAGAGCCAAAAACAGGGCTTGATCCCAGGACCCTGAGATCATGACCTGAGCTGAAATCAAGAGTCAGACCCTTAACCGACTGAGCCACTTAGATGGCCATGCAAAAACATCTTTATAGTTAACTGATGAGGGAGTAGACTTACAGAGAATATTTACTGTTTATCTGCCGATATCATAATCACAACTTTTAAGCAGTGGATAGGTCCATGTGCCTCCTAATGATATGCATTATGTTCAAAACCAAATAAAATATCCAAAATTCTAAAAAGCAATATATAGGGGCAGCTGGATGGCTCAGTCAGTTAGGCATTGGACTTGATTTCTGCTCAGGTCATGATTTCAGGGTGGTAAGATCAAGCTCTGCATGGGATTCCACACTCAGCAGGAAGTCTGCTTGAGACTCTCTCCCTCCATCTGCCCCTTCCCCTGCTGGCATATGTACTCTCCCTCTCTCTCTAAAATAAATCTTTTAAAAAGTAGTAAAAAAAAATAAAAAGCAATATAAACAAAAATTATTTACTGCCATTTAGCAACCATTTGGAAAATTTATATTGGACTTTCAAATTTGAAACATAAAAAACTCATGAGTAGAAATTAATTTTTTTTTAGAAATTAAATTTTAAATTAAAAATTACTCTACAGGGATCCCTGGGTGGCGCAGCGGTTTGGCGCCTGCCTTTGGCCCGGGCGCAATCCTGGAGACCCGGGATCGAATCCCACGTCGGGCTCCCTGCATGGGGCCTGCTTCTCCCTCTGCCTGTGTCTCTGCCTCTCTGTCTCTCTCTGTGTGACTATCATGAATAAATAAATAAAATCTTAAAAAAAAATTACTCTACAGTAAAAAACTAAAAATCTAAATAAATATATAAATATTTAAAGCTATAATTATAATTATATTTTTACATAATTATATTAATAGTATAATTATACAATAGATTTAATATTTAATATAGTAAAACATAAAAACATAGTAAAAAATTTACTATATACTAAAATAATACTTCACTTCTTTAGCTAGTGACAGAATATGAGAATAATGATATTATCAACCACCAGTATCTTTTTTAAAATGCCCTAAAATCTGAAAACATGTAAATATTTTACATCAATAATATTAAAAAGGGAGGAAACTGGGTGGCTCAGCTAGTAGAGCATAAGACTTAATTTCAAGGTCATGAGTACAAGCCCCACATTGGGCATGAATTCTACTTTTAAAAAAAATTAAAATGAAAAAAAAACCGTAGTAATCTGAAAAAATAAAAAACTGAAGTGAACAAACTATTTATCAAGGTGGTAGGATAAGCACATAAAAGCAATTTTTTCAAGTCACTTTTTTTTTTTTTAAGATTTTACTTATGTAGGGCAGCCCAGGTGGCTCAGCAGTTTAGCACTACCTTCAGACCAGGGCATGATCCTGGAGACCTGGGATCAAGTCCCACGTCAGGCTCCCTGCATGGAGCCTGCTTCTCCCTCTGCCTGTGTGTGTGTGTGTGTGCGTCTCTCTCTGGGTGTCTCATGAATAAATAAATAAAATCTTAAAAAAAAAAAAAAAGGATTTTACGTATTTATTCATGAGAGACCCAGAGAGGCAGAGACACAGGCAGAGGGAGAAGCAGGCTCCCTGCAGGGAGCCTGATGCAGGACTCGATCCCAGGACCCCGGGATCACTACTTCAGCCAAAGGCAGACACTCAACCACTGAGCCACCCAACGCCCCTTAAGTCACTTTAAAATAAGTATTCTGGGTCACTTGGGTGCTCAGTCATGGGGCACCTGGGTGGCTCAGTCAGTTAAGTATCTGCCTCAGCTCAGGTTATGATTCCAGGGTCCTGGAATCTGACCCCATGTCCAGCTCCCTGCTCATGGGGAGCCTGCCTCTCCCTCTCCTCCCCACTCATACTCTCTCTGGCTATCTCTCTCAAATAAATAAAATCTTTAAAAACCAAAAAATAAAATAAGTATTCTAGGGCACCTGGCTGGCTCAGTCAGTAGACCATGCAATTCTTGATTTCGGGGTTGTGAATTCGAACCCCATGTTGGGCACCGAGTTTACTTAAAAAAAGTAAAACTAAAAAGTAAAAATAAGTAGTTGTTCTTATATTCTCTAGTGCAATATAGCCTAAGGACCAAAAAAAAAGCACACAAAAGAATCTTTTCTTTCTATCTATTTATCTATCTATCTAGAGAGATCGGGAGTGCAAATGGGCAGGAGGAAGGGGCAGAAGAAGAGAGAGAACCTCAAGTAGGCTCCACACCCAGCAGAGTCCAACATGGGATTCAATCTCACAACCCTGAGATCATGACCTGAGCCAAAATCAAGAGTCTGATGCTTAACCAACTGGGCCACCCAGTTGCCCCCGCAAAGAAATCTTAAATTCCATTAGTCTTACTATTACTAATAAGATTGCTATTGTTATTTCAAAATGTATATATGCTACACATAATATACGTTAACGTTAACAGGAACTATGTTAGCATAAATTTAAAAATATATATAAGTTAAATCAAAACTCTGTTAATTGTTTATGGGAATTGGAAATATCAGCATAAAGTCATTATTTATTTTTCTCTTTAAAAACAAGCCACTGGGGCAGCCCAGGTGGCTCAGCGGTTTAGCACCGCCTTCAGCCCAGGGCATGATCCTGGAAACCCGGGATCAAGTCCCACGTCGGGCTCCCTGAATGGAGCCTCCTTCTCCCTCTGCCTGTGTCTCTGCCTCTCTCTCTTTCTCTCTCAGTGTCTCTCATGAATAAATAAATAAAATCTTTAAAATAAATAAAAAATGAAAACAAGCAAACGGAGGCACCTGGCTGGCTCAGTCAGTAGAGCATGCAACTCTTGATCTCAGGGATATAAGTTCAAGCCCCACGTTGGGTGTACAGATTGCTTAAAAATAAAACCTTAAAAAAAAAAGAAAAAGCGGGATCCCTGGGTGGCACAGCGGTTTAGCGCCTGCCTTTGGCCCAGAGCACGATCCTGGAGACCCGGGATCAAATCCCACGTCAGGCTCCCGGTGCATGGAGCCTGCTTCTCCCTCTGCCTATATCTCTGCCTCTCTCTCTCTCTCTATCTCTGTGTGACTATCAAAAATTTAAAAAAAAGAAAAAAGCAAACAAACGAAAACTAAAACAAAAATCCCACCCTATTTTCTGGATATAAAGACTAAAAAAGCCTAGAAGCAATAACCCAGTAGCAATGAACACCCCTAACACCTGATTGTGATCTCTAAAAATCATTTCCCATTTGAAGAAACCAGGGCTCCTCCAGGAAAAATCTGATTTTACATCTGGAGCAGGCAATATACATGATAAGCCCAAGATCCCTTGTGCCAGAAAGGAAATAATCAAAAACTAACAGGATCATACTTAAAAGAACACAGAATCCAAGGCACCTGGGTGGCTCAGTCAGTTAAGCATCTGTCTTCGGACCAGGTCATGATAGAGACCTGTCAGGCTTCCTGGGAACTAGTTTCTTCCTCTGCCCCTCCCCCTGCTCATGCTCTTTTTCACTGGAGCTCTCCCCCTCATATAAATAAATCACAGAATCCATTTGAAAGGACTCCAACTGGCACCAAAATGTCAAGCAGCAACCACAACAAATTAAAACACAAGAAAAAAAATCCATGATACTAACAAAAACCCTAAAAACAAACAAAAAAAACCTTCATTGGTCATTTTAGGAGGGCACCTTCTAATTATTTTAAAAACCAGCAAACTGAAGGGAAAATAGTCATCTATTCTGTATTTTTGTATTTTAGAGTCACTACATAGAATTTCAACTACTAAATGCAGTAGGAGTGATATAATTATAAAATCATTTTGCAATCCTTGTACAATGGACAGGCAATAATCATTAGTGACTGCTAAAAACCACTGAGTGAAAGTTAACATGAATTTTGTAATAAATAGATAAGGCTTACAAACACCTAAAACTACTGACCAATCTTAGCAATACTAAAAAAAAAAAAAAAAAAAAAAAAAATCAACATTAACATTATGTGCCTCCTGATGATACAAAACAGAAATAAAACACCTCTTAGGAAGTATGATCCTCAAAAATAGCCCCTAGAACTAATTACCAGTTTACAAGAAATACAGGGATTAAACAAAACCACACAGATATAATGAGCTATACTCTGAAGGTGGAAAATTCTACAGGTTAAGTAACATGGTTCCTTCATCAACTAAATGGCATGAAACAGAGGAGACTTTACAGAGTAAGAGACGAGGCTTAAGAGACAATGTGAGGACTTTATTTGGATCCTAATGTTAAGAATCCAATTGTAAAAGACATTTCTGAGACGATCAAAGAAATGTGAATATGTTCTAACTATAGGATGGCATTAAGAACTATTGTTAACATTATTAGTAGTGACAATGGCATTGTGATTATGCTTTGGAAAAAGACGGGTGAAATGATATCTGAGATTTGCTTTAAAATGCGGCACAGTGAGGGGGAGGTGAGAAACAGATAAAACTAGAATGACAAAATGTGAACCATGCTGAAGCTAGGTGATAAGTATGTGAAAATTCACTGAACCTCAATTTTGTATGTTTCAAATTTCCAAAATAACTTTTTAAGCTGTTACCACCAGCATATTTGTCATACTGAGGTGTATTCATCTCTAATCATCTATTTTTATTACTTGGAGTGTCCAGAATTTGATTATCATGAAATTATCTAAAAACTTAAAAAAATGGTTTCAAACAATACATTTACATAATCTAAAAACCAATTACCACATCATATTAAATCTATACAAAAATTACTGCTTGCATTATTAACAGTCACTATGCCTATTCAACTAGGACGCTATATTTGTTTTAGCCACACTTAATCACAACCAAAACTACAATCAGGACTTTTTTTTTTTTTTTAAGATTTTATTTATTCATGAGAGACACAGAGAGAGAGAGAGAGAGAAGCAGAGACACAGGCAGAGGGAGAAGCAGGCTCCCTGCAGGGAGCCTGACGTGGGACTCAATCCCGGGTCTCCAGGATCACACCCCGAGGCTGAAGGCAGGCGCTAAAGCGCTGCGCCACCTGGGCTGCCCAGGACTATTTAAGTTATAACTTTAGTGGCATGGAGATGGAGAACTAACCACACTGTTAACATTTGCCATAAAAGCTGGCTTTGATCCACACATAGAGACATTTCATTCATTAAAAACTGCAGACTTAGGGGTACCTCAGGCTGAGCTGAGTCAGGGGAGTGGGTAACTCTTGATCTCAGGGTTTTGAGTGTAAGCCCCACACTGGGTATAGAGATTACTTTAAAAAACAAAATAAAACAAACTGCAGTCTTATAAGTCTCTCATTGTACTTTCTAGAGCCACCTTAAAGTTTGAACCTAATTCAAGTACATATTCATTAAATACTTGTTAGCGTTTTTCAAGAGTATAAACTATGTTTTTGAAACTACCCAAATGTTTAATATGCTAACAAATAATAACTGCTGAGAGTTCAGCCTAGTCAAAAATTAACACGTGACTAATTCATCAAGGAAATAATTACTCATACAAACACTTCTTGTCCATCACTATGGGCACGAGTTTAGTAATGGTTTAGAAGTGGATGGACCTGTTCTCTGGAATACAATGGAAAGGAACACTGGTTTATGAGTCAAGAGATCAACTGAGGAGGCTAGTCTACACCAGAGTTTGAATTCCTAATTCCTGTTACAGATATGTAAGCAAAAATAATAAAAATATCTATATCACTATGTTGTCCTGAAGATTAAAGGAGATATCTGTGTTTACAAGAAGACAGAACACATATAAAGTACTCAGTAAACACTTCCTGTCATTTTTTTATTACTCTATTACTATAGTTTGTTATTTATTTACTTATTCAAAAGAGTGACGGGGGATAGAGCACACATGCACATGCGTAAGCATGAGCAGGGGGAAGGGCAGAGAGAGAGAAACAATCTCAAGCTGACTCCAGAGCATGGAGCTTGAGCTCATATCCCCATGACTACCACCTGGGCTGAAATTAAGAGTTCGCAGCCAAAGCAACGGAACCACCTAGGCATCCCACTATAGTTTGTTCTAGATTAAAGCTGCCTTGCAGGGCGCCTAGGTGGCTCAGTCGGTTAAGTGTCTATCTTCCGTTTAAGTCATGATCCCATCTGGGATTGAGTCTCCCATCAGAGTTACCTACTCAATGAGGAGTCGCTCCTCTTTCTCTCTCCCTCTGCCCTTCCCTCAGTACGTGCTCTCTCTCATTCACTCTTTCTCTCTCAAATAAATAAAATATTTTAGGGACGCCTGAGTGCTTAGCGGTTGAGCATCTGCTCAAGGCGTGATCCTGGGATCTGGGATCAAGTTCCACATCGGGCTCCTTGCATGGAGCCTGCTTTTCCCTCTGCCTAGGTCTCTGCCTCTCTATCTCTCTTTCTCTCTCTTTCTGTGTCTCTCATGAATAAATAAATAAAATCTTTAAATAAACAAAATCTTTTAAATAAATAAATATTCCTTGCAAGAGAAAAAAATAGCCATAATACATTTTAAATAAATGTTTTTCTTCAGTGATAGTTCTTTTTCCTTCTCTTCATATCATTTTTTTTTATTTTTATTTTTTTATTTATTTATGATAGTCACAGAGAGAGAGAGGCAGAGACACAGGCAGAGGGAGAAGCAGGCTCCATGCACCGGGAGCCCGACGTGGGATTCGATCCCGGGTCTCCAGGACCATGCCCTGGGCCAAAGGCAGGCGCCAAACCACTGCGCCACCCAGGGATCCCCTTCATATCATTATTTTAGAGAATTTTAAGGATATTTTTAATCTCTAGTGCCTCCTTTACACAGAAGTTTCATTTACAGTATTTTCTTAAATATGCATAAGGCTATCTAGAGTATACTGTGGTCTCCAAGTTTCTGTTTCAATTTAAATACAAATATTAAACACATAAAGAAATAAATCCTGAAACTTAAAACCAGCCGTTTTATCATTTTAAAATCACTAAAATGGGGCAGCCCGGGTGGCTCAGCAGTTAAGCGCCGCCTTCAGCTTAGGGCCTGATCCTGGAGACCCAGGATCGAGTCCCACACATCAGACTCCCTACATGGAGCCTGCTTCTCCCTCTGCCTGTGTCTCTGCCTCTCTCTCTCTCTCTCTCTCTCTCTCGCATGAATGAATGAACGAATAAATAAAATCTTTTAAAAAAATAAAAAATAAAATCACTAAAATGTTAAGTTTCCCTCTAAAAAGTATCTCCCAAAATGATCCTAGTGTAAAATTAAATTATATAGCAACAATAAAATAAAATAATGCATTCTTTAAGTCAAATGAAATAAAAAAAATAAATGTACAAAGTTTAGTATCTAAATGTAATTTTAACAACCAAAAAAGTACCTGGCATACATAACAAATAGTATCTATAGATTACTAAATGTATTTTAACAAGTGCATTTTTTTAAAGATTTTATTTATTTGGGACCCCTGGGTGGCTCAGGAGCTGAGCGTCTGCCTTCGGCTCAGGGCGTGATCCTGGAGTCCCGGGATCGAGTCCCACATCGGGCTCCCTGCATGGAGCCTGCTTCTCCCTCTGCCTATGCCTCTGCCTTTCTCTGAGTCTCTCATGAATAAATAAATAAATCTTAAGGGAAAAAAAAAAAGATTTTATTTGAGAGAGAGGGAATGAGAAGTGGGGAGAGGCAGAGGGAGAAGCAGACCCCCCGCCCAAGCCCCAGGACCATGACCTGAGCCTAAGGCCGAGGTTAACTGAGCCAAGCAGCCACTCCTGAACAAGAGTATTATTAAACAAAAAAAGCTCTAATCTAATCACTATAAAACAACTCTAAGAGCCATGGAGAACATAAGGACATCCTGTAATGACAGATAGGGAGCTACCAGCCATAGGCATACCTAAAATGTGGCTACAGAAGAACTGAATTTTTAACTTTAATTTTAACTCAAAAACTAATGTTCAATTCACTAATTAGAAAACTTTAAAAAAAAAAAAAAAAGAAAACTTTTATGTATGTCTAGAACAACCTGGATATATGAAACTACTCTTTCAACTATAAATTTTATGAGCTGCAAATATAGATCAAGTATCACCTATGAAAACTTGGTGTCCAGGGGCACCTGGATTAAATAAGTTAATCCTGGGTGGCTCAGTGGTTGAGTGTTTGCCTTTGGCTCAAGTCGTGGTCCTGAGGTCCTGATCCGGAGGTCCTGAGATTGAGTTCCCCAATAGGCTCTTCTTCACAGGGAGCCTGCTTTTCTCCCTCTGCCTATGTTTCTGCCCCTCTCTCTGTGTCTCTCATGAATAAATCTTAAAAAAAAAAAAAAAAAAAATTGGTGTCCAAATTAAGATGTGCTGTAGGTGTGAAATACACATCAAATTTCAAAGATATAGTGTGGGGAAAACAAAGTAAAAATCTCATTAATAATTTTCTATTGATTACCTGCTAAAATGACAATACCTTGGATATGCCAAGTTAAATATTAAAATGATTTTTACCTGTTTTTCTTTAATGCCACTACTAGAAAACTTCAAATTTCACGTGGCTCCCATTATATTCCTGCTGACAATGCTGTTCTAAACAATAGTGTAGCATCTGAGTATATGCCCACTATTTATCCCTTCTATTTATCATTAATAGTAATAATTAACAGCTGTTGTTCAGTAATATTAGGCATTATACTCAATGCTTTACATGGATTATGTAATTCAATCCCTCCAAAGTAGGAGGTCAGTTTTTATCCTCATTTCAGAGATTTTTAAAGAATCAGAGAAGCTAAAAAAAAAAAAAAAAAAAAAAAAAAAGAATCAGAGAAGCTTAAGTCATTTGCCAAAGGTAAGTAATGGTGTGAGGATTAGAATTCAGTCTGATTTGAAAGGTTATTTTCTTAACCACTGAGGTTCTACTATCCCCAACCCTAAACTTACATTCCCGAATTTTACATTAGTTAATACACTGCCCCCAAGATGCCTCGTTAGCACAGTAGGTAGTACGAAAGTCTCATAAAGGCACTGTCCCCAAAACAAATTATCTGTCAATGAAAAATTCTCATTCAATTCCTTTTACTAAACAGTTACAAAAAAAAAAAAAAAAGCAAACCAGGAAAGAAAAAAATGGGACGTTCCAAGAACAAAAATTAACCAAAACTATATAAATTTCACTGCCAATCATTTTGTACACAGGTAATATGCACTGTATATATTTTAGCATAACGCAATACACTCTGAGCTTACTATGTACATATTCTACACCATTAGCAATCAGTAATTCAAAGACAAGTAGCCAATGTGGCCTCCCCATACCTTATGTTTACAGTTACTATTTTTTGGCACTTATAAACCAGACATAGTAAGAAGTATTTTGCATGTATCATCTTATTTAATTCATAACAAAACAAACATTTTCTTCCCATTTTTCATATGCTAAAAATAAGACTCAAAGAAACTGCCTAAGGTCATGCAGCTAGTTAAGAGTCAGAGAAGGATTTCAACCTAACAAATTGATTCTACCATATTATCTATCATTAAATGATGAGGTTAGGGACGCCTGGGTGGCTCAGCAGTTGAGCCTGCCTTTGGCTCAGGGACTGATCCTGGGGCCTGATCCCAGGGTCTGAATCAAGTCCCGCATCGGGTTCTCATGAGGAGTCTGCTTCTCTCTCTGCCTATGTCTCTGCCTCTCTCTCTGTGTCTCTCATAAATAAATAAAATCTTTAAAAAATTTAAAAATAAATGATGAGGTGAGTTGACAGCACATCATTTTGCTTATAATACACCTTTGCTGGTTTGACAATGAAGAGCAGTACTTGAATTTATCACCTCCACTAAAATAAGGTAGATTTCATTTTTAAGAAGTTAGATAGTGATCTGAATATGTACTATCAAGCTCAAATCATTCACGTATCCATCTTCTAAGAAACACCGTACAAAATATTTGATATATATAAAAGAGAAACTGTGAAAGCAAAAACTTACAACTCAAGGCACACAAAACTTGGTGAAACTGATTTTGTAAATGCATTTATGACAACAGTTGTAAGAAAAGAAAATAAATAGTTGTTCAGTATCTGCTGCCTGTCATTAGAGAGTACAGCCACAGCACAAATTTCTTAGAATCGGGAAAGACATCTTGGAGACAGAGGATCCTGTCATGCTACAAGAACCAAATCACTGGTTCCAATTCAATCTTTAGGCACATTCTAAATTAAACCATACTTAACCAGCAGCTATGTATGCAAAGAAATGCACAATAATGCAATCTAGAAATAATTTTTTCCAATCACAAAAGTAAGAAAATCTCTATGAATTACTTGCTGGAAGCAGGTTTCTATTGTACTAAGAATTAGCAGACCTCTCTTTCCATCTATATTACCTACAAGATGATATTGTGATTGTTCAAATAAAGTGTTATTGCTAAATTCATTCTAGAGCAGCATACTCCAAATTTTAACCTGGAAATAGGAATAATGAAGATGATGCATGTCTGCTCCCAAAATTCCCTTCAGCAAGGATGTTCTCAGGCACCTCCACCTCTACTTCACTCTCAAACCTTGCCTCATAGCACCACAGTTTTGCATACTTTTAAAAAGACTTTAAGTCAACCAAGTAAAAAGGTGGCTCTGAGAAAAATTAAAAAATGAAACATTAAAAACAGCAATCCCCCAAGATTAATTTGGGATATTCAAAAAAGAACAAGTAGGCACACACAAAATAATCATAAGCAGCTGTGACTTAAAACTGCCTATTACTGGTTTTCCCTGGGTGGAGGAGGGGGTTAAGCATCTGCCTCCGTCTAAGGTCATGATCAGGGCGGAAGGGGGGGGGAGCTGGGATCCAACCCCACCTGGAGCCCCACGCAGGGAGCTGAGCCCATTCCCCTCCCTATCCCACCCCCACCCTGCTTATGTCCACACTCACTTAAATAAATAAATTTTTTTTAAAGTTTTTATTTGAGAAAGGGAGAGCATGTGAGTGCTAGAAAGAGACAGAACACAAGTAGGGCAGAAGAGCAGAGGGAGAAGGAGATCCAGACTCCCGGCTGAGAGGGAGCCCGATGCAGGGCTTGATTCCAGGACCCTGAGATCATGATCTGAGCTGAAGGCAGATGTTTAACCAGCTGATCCACCCAGGTGTTCCTCAAAGTCCCCCCCCCACCCCCCACCCCCGCCTTAATTACTGTCATAGCAGTACTTTGAAAAATCATTGTAAGTAGAAAAACCTACTGCTTAAAAAAATTTATCTTTTAGACTAAAACATTTCAATCATTAAAAAAAAATTGAGTTAAGAGGCACCTGCCTGGCTCAGTCAGAGGAATGTGTGACTCCTGATCTTGGGGTCATTAGTTTGAGCCCCAAGTTGGGTGTAGAGATTACTTAAATAAATAAAACTTTAAAAACAATTTAAGTTAAGCATTCATTTGTTTTTTTCAACACTGTGCTATAAATTTTCTTTTTAAAAAAAAAAACATTTTTTTTTTTTTCATGAGAGACACAGGCAGAGGGAGAAGCAGGCTCCTCACAAGAACCCAACGCGGGACTTGACCCCGGCACTCCAGGATCACGTCCTTATCTAAAGGCAGCCGCTCAACCACTGAGCCACCCAGGCATCTCTGTGCTATAAATTTTCAATGTCCTCAACAAGCAAGGTCTGGAAAGCCTAAATTCTAAAACAAAAAGAGTCACATAAAAATCAAATAAAAAATTAACAACAGAGGTGACTGGTAATCAGTTAAACATTCTTCCAAATCCTTCCAACTCTTGATCTCAGTTCAAGTCTTGATCTCAGGGTCGTGAGTTCAAGCCCTGCATTGGGTTCCACGGTGGGCATGGAGCCTACTTAAAAAAAAAAAGTAAACAAGAGCAGTGAAGCTTTATTCTCTGGGAAGTGTCTGAGTCACTGACATTTTGTTCAGCTTCTAGAGGCCAAACTTAACTCCAATATTCAGACCAGTTTACCCAGCCCACTGGTTACCTTGGGGACCACCTATCTTTAAGCATTTACCCAAGAGATAAACCAATAAAGATCAACCAGTAAACATCTGTAATATTTCTGAGTATATTCTATGCATGACCTGTCTGTACTGACAAAGAATTTCCATTTTCATGAAATTCCTTTGTGGTAAACAATAAATATAAATCTCATTTTATAGAAAAGCCCAAAAGGCTAAATGATTTTGCTAAACTACAGTGTCTGTGGTAGGCAGAATAATGGCCTCCCTAGAGATGTTTGTATCCTAATCCCTAGAATCTGTGAAAATGTTGCTAAATAGCAAGGGAGAATTAAGGTTGCAGATGGAACTAAGGTTGCTAATCAAACTGACCTTGAAATGGGAAGATTATACTGGATTATTTGGACAGGCTGAATGAAATCACAAGGGTCTTAGGACACCTGGGTGGTTCAGTGGTTGAGCGTCTGCCTTTGGCTCAGGTCATGATCCCCGGGGTCCTAGGCTTGAGTCCTGCACTGGGCTCCCCACAGGGAGCCTGCTTCTCTCTCTGCCTATGTCTGCCTCTCTCTCTGTGTCTCTCATGAATAAAAATAAATAAATAAATAAATAAAAATAAAAGCTTTATATAAAAAAAAAAATCACAAGGGTCTTAATAGAAGTTAAAGAGGGAAGCAGAATAGTGTCAGTCAGAAATTTTAAGATAGAAGAGAGGCCAGGAGCAAAGGAATGTATGTGTACAACCTCCAAAGGCTGGAGAAGGCAAAGAAACACTTCCCACCCAGTCTGCAGAAGGAATGCAGTCCAGCAACACTCATTTCTAACTTCTGACCTCCAGAACTGCAAAATAATAAGCTTGTCTTGTTCTAAACCACCATTCTGTGGCAACTTGTTACAGCAGCAATAGGAAACAAATACAGAACCCAAATCTGTCCCTGCTCTGAAAGAATTTACTAGTTTTATAAAGAACCTACGTAGTAACATTTAGCAATGATTTGCTTATAAAAACCTGTCCCATTTAATCCCTGAAAATTCAACTTGCATTCTCCTACATACAAGTTTGATTCCTAAAGAAAATGAAATAGTGATTAATCCTGAATTTTAAAATATACTTTAACAATATAACAGGAACTTATTTGCCCAGTACCAAGGAAGCATGAAATATTCCACAGAAGTTAATTTTTTTAATAAGTGAAGTTTATACTTTTCAGAACAGAACACAACTCTACTTTTTGTGAAAATTTAATGGATCTTTCTAAATTCTTCTGCTTCCCTTGTTCCATAAAGAGAAGGAACAAAGGCGTTTGGCTGATATCAGGGTTGTGGGTTCAAGCTCCATGTTGGATGCAGAGATTACTTAAAAATAAAAACTTAAGAAAAACATAGAGATGTAATTTATTAAAACCTGAAAGTTTAAGGTCCACATTTGAAAATGGAAAGGATTACTCAACAAGAATACATTCATGTGTCTTTAGTTTTTAAAGTATCTCCCTTTTCTCTTCCTTAAGTAATCCCAGTATTCACTGTACCCATTTCAAAATCCCTCTCCCAATACCCTTACATATACATATAAACATAAGTGCACATGAACATACACACACTCACAACTCACAAAGAACCGGATACTTCTAAAACCATCTGTGGAGTATGCAAACTAGACATCTAAGTAAAAACATGAATGTTAATGAGAGGCAGAACAATATGAGTATTAGTAAGAGTTCTCATTTGAAGTAGCTTAGGTTTAAAATCTAGCTCTGCCACTTACTAATGGCATGAATTTACTTAGGACAATTACATAATCTCCTCAGCCTTACTTTTTTCATCTGCAAAACAGGGATATTCATATGCGCCTCTCAGCATTTTCTTGAGAATTACATTTTTAAATGTGTAAATGTCTAAGACATATTAAGCACTAAATAAGTAGTAGCAAAATTATAATAATAATAATGATGAATTTGATGATGTCATGAAGAATATGATGAGGGCAGAAGTTGTGTGATAAGTATTTTAATACTATTTCAAAAGGAGACAAAATTGATGAGAGCTTGATTTCGGGATAAATGGAACGTGTCTACAGCTTAGAAATCACATGTTTAGGGGCACCTGGGTGGCTCAGTAGTTGAGCATCTGCCTTTGGCTCAGATAGTGATCCCAGGGTCCTGGGATCAAGTCCGGCATTACACTTCCCACATGGAACCTGCTTCTCCCTCTGCCTGTCTCTGTTCCTCTGTGTCTCTCATGAATAAATAAAATATTAAAAAAAAAGAAAGAAAAAGAAATTACTTGTCTACTAAAATACAGGATTGTGCTAATTACCAAAGTACATAAGGATTAACCATTACTTATTATCATAGACTTATAACTCATGTCAAAGCACCTGTCTTAACACTCCAAATTGATATATAATTTTCTGGCTCTCTGTGGTCCCTTCACTTAAATCTTTCTACAATAGTTGCTTATTATTTGAAAACTCCCCCCTATCTCCCTCTATCAACACAAGAAGATTACAGTTGGAATTCTTTTCAACTGGGGGTGCCTGGAGTGATCACTCGGTTAAATGTCTGCCTTTGGCTCAGGTCATCATCATGGGGTCCTGGAATGGAGCCCTGCATCCCTGCATCGCAATGGGCTCCCTGCTCAGTGGGGAGCCTGCTTCTCCCTCTCCTGTTCCCCCTGCTTATGCTCTCCCTCTCTATGTCCTTTCAACTAGAAGGAAAAAGGCTGCATAGGAAAAAAATATTTTTATACTGGGAAAGAAAGAACGGAAAAATACAATCAAGTCCAAACAAGTAAATAGAGAAAGTTTCCAAAAGACAAGAAAACTTATAACCTAAGGGATGCCACCCAGATTGTAGTTTTTTAGTCTAGGTAACCTATGTTATCACTTGTTAATAGTCTAAATCCACAGAGCCAAATGATCTTTGAAAGTCTCTTCTAGCACTATAAGCCACAGTTCTTTCTACTCAAAATTACTCTGGCAATATAACCTGAAGATTCATTTTTCTCCTACTATAAAATATTAACTCCTCAAGGCCTTGTACCATTTTCCTCTAATTGACGATACTAATTTTCAAGCCAGTAAAGGTTCTCCCAGAAGCACTAAGTCCACTGTAGTTCATTTTAATATGTTTTCCTATGATTCTTTTCTATTTTAAAAGAATAGGGTAAATTACATAAAGTATTTAATTCCATGATACAGGTAAATTCAGCTTTAAAAGGATTTTCTTTCAATAAAGAAAGTAGGTTAAAGGTTTCTAAACTACACTCACTATTCCATAAAGCCATCAAAAGGTCACTACATGGAAACAACTTTATTACTCACTTATAACTAAGAGAGGCAGCATAGTTCAGTTTACTAACAAGAGAACAGATTCTACCATCAGTTTGATGTGTGCCTGTGGGCAAATCACTCAACATCTTTGCATCTGCTTCTCCAACCATAAAAAAGGAAAAATGCTGCTGACCTGCCTCAAAGGGATAGTAAGAAATAACTAACGATTATGAAACTTTAAAAACATAACGTGCCACTTAAAAACATTATAACACTAGTGTTAAAAAAAAATCCTTTCTAAACCACATATTCTGACCCGAAGCATCTGTGGGGGGTCAATGCCTATAGTAGCCTGTCCTACAATTAACCTTTCTAATAAACACTACTAGGAATCCCAAGCATAGCATTAGCTTCTCTAGCAGCAGGCATATAGCAGGGGGATGCTCCCTCACTAATCTCACAGCTTACCTTTTTTTTTTTTTAAATTTTTATTTATTTATGATAGTCACACACACACACAGAGAGAGAGAGGCAGAGACACAGGCAGAGGGAGAAGCAGGCTCCATGCACTGGGAGCCCGACGTGGGATTCGATCCTGGGTCTCCAGGATCGTGCCCTGGGCCAAAGGCAGGCGCTAAACCGCTGCACCACCCAGGGATCCCACAGCTTACCTTTTAATCGCAATCTCAAGCAATTAGATTTCATTATTAGTTAGTAGCTGTAATAATAATCCAAGGGCCATGAGGGACTGTCATAAACGCTACAGATGACTGGACTATTCACCACCTAGCAGTACTAGATACTCAAATAAACTAACAATACTTACTGATTACCCACTGAATGCTAAACACTGCTATACAGGAAGTTTCTACATATCTGCCAAAACTTAAAGCAAAAGAAACATAGTGGTGCCCTGTATCCATCATTTGGTAGCAGAGAAAACAGCATATTGATTGCAAATAAAATCTTGCCAAAGCCATGAAAAAAGAATGACAAAGCTCTGTTATGTATAAATGCAGAAGGACAGCTTAAAAGTTATGTAACAATATGTATAGTACAAGCCCATTTTTCTAAAACTAAGCATAACAAAATAAATCCTCCTTTGTAAAAATATATGTGTACAAAAAAAAAAAAAGGAATGGAAGAATATATACCCCAAACTGTTAGCTCAAGTTGTCCACAGGAAGTGAGACTGAGGAACGTAATGACTTTTACTATTCTCTGTATAGTTTCTATAATTTTTAATACTTATGGCAAACTTATATTGCTTTTATAATAAAAACACAAATTTCCTAGGAATAGTTTAGAAAAATTGGTCTCCTAGTTGGAGTAAAGCAAAATTAGGTGACTAAGTGTCAAAAGCCCTCAGACACCAAACAATTTTTCTTAAAATCACTGAACGACTTTCAGAAAGGATATTCAGATTTAAAAAAATAAAGATAGATCCTTTGGTGAGATAACCTTACCAAGATAAAATTGAAAAAATGAAAACTACATTTTTTTAAAACTCCCAAATAAGCATAAGCTAAACTGCCTCATTTAAACTTTGACAGCAATAGTAGCTCCTTTGTCTTCAAGCCTGTTCGGCTTCCCTTTTACTCCTCTCTAGAGTAGAGACAGGCTTGGCAGGGCCCCATCACTCATTTGCTCCACCCCCACAGGCTCTCAATGCCAGACCAGCTTCAGGTGACTAACTGCCACATCAGAACAGTGATCAGATCAAGAGAAGAAAAAAATGTTTGCCCTACATAAGCAAGCCTAGAGGTGGATGCTTATCCAGAAAATAAATATCTCCAGTGGTTCACCTAATCCAGTAACAACCCTCTAGGCTTGAAAGTAAAATTTACTTTTCCCTTGAAAGAATCCCATTTGGGCAAACCAGCAGCAAATTAGAAGAGAGAACAAGTATTATATTTACTAAGAGAAGTTTCTGCATTAAGAAGGGCTGAAATAAAATAAAAGTTTGAAACAGGAGCAAAGAGTTCTTAGAATAAAGAAATCTGGTCCCCCCCCCCCATGAAATTTTTTTTTAAGATTTACTTATTTTTTATTTAAGAGAACGCATGCATGAGTGTGCACATGAATGGGGACCAGCAGGCATAAGAAGTAGGCTCCCCTCCCCACTGAGCAAGGAGCCCAACAAGGGGACTCAATCCCAGGACCCTAGGATCATGATCTGAGCCAAAGGCAGATGCTTAACCGATTGAGCCCATCGAGGGGCCCCTGAAATATTCTGTTTTTAAGGAATTCATAAAGACAAAAATAACAGGTTTTAACCTTAATTACAAAATTACAACTTTCCCTCCAAACTTCCAAATCAACTTTTAAGTTAGAAAAGATTAGAGTAACTATATCACCCTGGAAGCTAATTTAAACTCACAAAAGTTTGCACATTCTTTCCACAGAACTAATAATAATAGCTACAATTTACTGAGAATTTATTACATAATAGATCCTGTTCTTACATTTAGTCATCCCCAATAACCCAATGAGGTGGGTACTACAAATGCTTCTCATTTTAGACAAGGACACCAGCCTTCTTAGAATGTTTAAGAAAACTGCCCACAACCTGGGAGAGTCCCAATTCGATCCTAAGCAGTCTTGATTAAAGAATCCTCACTCTATCAGTTTACAAAAGAAGTGACAGGCTTTTATGGGAATAAGAAAGCTACCATATACTGACTACTTACAACTATACCAAGTGCAGTATAAAGCATTTTAAATGTTATTTCATTTAGTACTTACACAACTTTGTAAGGCAACTATTATTATCCCCATTTTGAAGAAAAAATGAAACTGATGTTTCCTTTCATTGCAAAAATAAATAACTCTCCCCAACTTCAACAGCCAAGTAAAAAACACAGAGAGACAGTACTGGGAACAAGACCTCTCTTTCCAAGCCATATGCTCTTAATCATTTATACTGTTTATTGGGCACTTTAACTAAACAAAGATGGTTTTTATAGTCATATTCAAGTATAGTTTTTTACTACTGGTTTAAAGTGAATCTTTTCTTTACCATTTGCTCAGAGTTTTGTAGTTTATAATCTTCATTTCTGCTATTAAAGTAAATGATTAAAAAAATAAATGATTTTCAAAGAAACTTCTTAAACAGGTACCAACAATTATGCTTTCATAAATGATTATGCCCAGCAAAATTATCAAATTAGGAGACAGCAGCCTATTCCCTGTTAAAGCTTTGACACAGAACTTCAGATATAAGTCACACTGCCAAAAATCTATAAAATTAGAAGTGGTTTAAATAGGTCTATATAAAGTATCCATACCACCATTCAAGATACACTACATATAATCTGACAGACTTTAATAGTATAAAGCTATTACATAATTATTTTTCTCTTAATGATAGCCAAATTTATAATTTGAAAGTGACATACACTATTTTCTGTAAGATTTTCTTCCTTACAAATCATAACAGGCCAGAGAATCAGCCTCTGTTACCTGGCTGCCAACACCAATGTTAAACTGACAAGACACACCAGGCCAAGAGTAATATAATCTCTAACTGTATCCTAAAGCTAAGTACATCTGGATATTCAGTTAGATTTTATCCTTGCTTCAGATGACCCCATTTGACAAATAACTGAATGCGGAAAAAGTAAGAGGAAACACATATTAAGTTTTACAATAAACAGTTTCATAAGTAAAGCCAGTGTGCTGAAAACTATACCTCCAGATTTCTAGAGCAACCTTTTAAAATCATTTTATGAAATGTTTCCATGAATCAAAGGCTATTTACTTATAACTGAAAAAAATTAAAATTCTTCTTATATATTCAAAAAGTCAAATATTGTAAGCTATGTACGCATTTCACATAAATGCTAACATTTCAGATATAAAAACTCTTTTCTGATTGTACATGATCTAAACAAAAAAATTAGAATATAAAATAAGTAGTAAGCAATGGATTACATGTTTGTCTAAGGGTATGAGTAAAAGGACTTATGAACTATTCCTCTTAAAATGATTAGTAGCTGATCAGCTAACAGGTGTTACTACAGAGCTGTGTTCCCTAATATTTGTATTGCAGATTCCACCGGGAAGACAATGAAAGCTATGGTTCACCTTCCCAAGAAAGCATATGGCCATATGAAATTCTGCACATAACTCCAAGGAGAGGAGAAATTTTTAACACATCTTGAAGCCCATACTTGGACCTTCTGAGTAGAGTATGAGCAAGTATTGATAAAGGAATACTGGGAACTATACTCAAAGCAAGACAAGTGTCATTTTAAAACTTTCCCTCTTTCTTGCCTTTTATTTTTATTCCTTGCTTCTATTAACCAGCCTAAATATGACCATTATCATAGAAAGTTAAACATGAAATTTGTTTTCTCTCTCTGTAAACTAACCCCCAGATATCTTATTTTCTAATAAACTATTCATATACTTTTATAAACTCATTTTTTCCCTCCCTAAACCTGACTGCTATCTTGAATCTGAGTATGAAAATGATCAGATTTCTAGAAACACAACTTGAATGTCCAAATGTCCAAAGCAGAAATGTAATAAAATTTATACAGTTCTCTTTTAAAATTAAGTTAAAAAATAATAAAATTAAGTTAAACATACTGACTAGTATTTTAAGAGCTAACAAATATGCATAGTCTTATTTTGATGAAAAATAATTAAATGAAAAATATTTCAATTATCTTGGGAACAAAAGCTAGTTATAACTTGTTTCGTTCAATGTCCATTAGGTGTAAAGGAGGCCCAACTGAAAAGAAAAAAAGATTGACACATTTTCTCTATAGGCCTTATCAAAAATTCACATTTTCTACTATCTGCAACATTTAAATATCAAAAGAATTAATATGACTATGGCTTCCACTGTTACTATGTCATGCAGAATACTAGATCATAATTCTTACAAATGTAGAAACATCTTTGTTCTGTGACACCAAGAGGAAGACAGTAAGAATCTTATTTTTAAACAATTCATCAAGAATAAAAGTTTGCAACTGTTTTAAACGTGTCTATTACTAAAAAATTAATACAGCATACCTGTATCTTGTTTAAAACCACATTTCACAGAACACATCACTCAGCATTTCTCACAAATATAAAATATAATGCTTACTTCCAAAAATTACACAGCCCTAACTTCATCCTAAACACCAGTTTTTTAATTATGCACCCAAAAAATCTTGGTATCCTCCTCGATTCTCCTTGCTCTACATTCAATCTGACTGGAACGCCTGTCAGCTCTATCTCCTAAAGAAATCTAGACTTTGATCTAGAGTCTCTAGACTCCTCACTTCCCTCACTGTGGTGGCCGATATCCCACCATCATCATTTATTAAAATAAAATAGCTTCCTGGGGCAGCCCTGGTGGCTCAGTGATTTAGCGCCCCCTTCAGCCCAGGGTGTGATCCTGGAGACCCAGGATCGAGCCCCACCTCAGGTTCCCTGCATGGAGCCTGCTTCTCCCTCTGCCTGTGTCTCTGCCTCTCTCTCTGTGTCTCTCATAAGTAAATGAATAGAATGTTCAAAAAAAAAGCTTCCTAAGTGGTCAGCTTCTATTCTATCTTCAACTTGCCTTCATCAGCCTGTTTTTAACACAGTAGTCGGCGATCCCTTAAAACTATAATGAGGGATCCCTGGGTGGCGCAGCGGTTGGCGCCTGCCTTTGGCCCAGGGCGCGATCCTGGAGACCCGGGATCAAATCCCACGTTGGGCTCCTGGTGCATGGAGCCTGCTTCTCCCTCTGCCTATGTCTCTGCCTCTCTCTCTCTCTGTGTGTGACTATCATAAATAAATGAAAAAAAAAAAAAAAAAAAAAGACCTTCTTCTCTGGCTTAACGTGTTAAAAAAAAAAAAAAACTATAATGAAAATCTGCCACTCTGTAATTAGACTGCAAATTCCTCTGTTCAAAACTCACAGTTGTTCCCTATTTCTATCAGAGTAAAAATCGCAATCCTTAACAAAGGCCTTCAAGGTTCTAGATAATCTGATCTGCTCTGTCCCCAACCTGCATCCCCTTCATCTGTCTGACCCATGCCCTCCTATTCTCTTCTCTTCTTACTGCACTCCAGCCACCCTGGCCTCTGTGCAGTTCACTGAACATGCTGAGCTGCCTGGAAAGCCACATGACTAACTCTTTCACATCCTTCAGTCAAGTATTTGCATAAATGTCTTAATACACCTTTTTGACCACCTTATTTATATAACTATAACCTCTGCCCCAACTTCCACATTCCCTACCCTCCTTACCCAGCTCCACTCTTATTTCCATACTATTTGCCACCTAATAAACTAGATTACTTATTATGTTGATTCCCCTTTGTCTTCTCCACTACACCTTAAAATGTAAAATCCAGGGATCCCTGGGTGGCTCAGCGGTTTAGCGCCTGCTTTTGGGCCAGGGCATGGTCCTGGGGTCCCAGGATCGAGTCCCACGTCAGGCTCCTGGCATGGAGCCTGCTTCTCCCAATGCCTGTGTCTCTGCCTCTCTCTCTCCCTCTCTATCATGAATATATAAATAAAAAAAAAAAAAATCTTAAAAAAAAAAATGTAAAATCCACAGGGCTGGGATTTTGTCTTGTTCCCTGAAATAATCCTAAACAGCTAGAACAGAGACCAGCATGTAAGTGTTCAATAAATGTTGGATAAATTTTTTAAGTGTCCAAATCTTTGGTGGTCATGTAATACAATGGCACAAAGCATCTGAAGTTAAACACACAGCTCTCTAAAGGGTTACCATAGATAGTGCTACTTCCCTAAAAACAGAAAGATCCACTCCTCCTAGAACCCAAGAAAATTAAAAATATATGTTCACACAAAAACGTTCATAGCAGCATTTATTCCCAATAGGCAAAAAGTGGAAATAATCCACCACATGTCCAACAGCTAATAAGTGGATTAGCCATATGTGGTATATCCGTTAAATGAAATATTATTCACCAATAAAAAGGAATACAGTACTGATACATGCTACAAAATGAACCTTGAAGATACTATGCTGAGTGAAAGAAGTCAGACACAAAAGGCCACATGTAGTATGATTCCACTGACAGGAAATGTCCAGAACAAGCAAATCCATAGAGACAGAAAGTAGATTAGTGACTGCCGGGGGAAGGACAGAGGAGAACAACGAGTGACAACTAATACGTACAAGTTTCTTTCTGGGAAGACAAAAACGTTCTACAGTTAAACAGTAGTAATATATGCACAATCTTGTGAAAATACTAAGTACTGACCTGTATACTTTAAGATTTATTTGAGAGAGAGCTTGCACATGCCTGCATGCCAGACTGCGCTCAGTGCAAGAGTGGGGGGAGGGGACAATGGGAGAAAGCATCTCAGGCCAACTTCCTTGCTGAGCTGCTGAGCCAGAAGCCTGAGGTGCAATCCCACAACCCTGAGATCGTGACCTGAGCTGAAATCAAGTCGAACACTTAACTAACTGACCATCCAGGCACCCCTGAACTGTACACTTTAAAAGGGTGAATTCTATGAATTCTGTGAATTCTATGGGAAGGAATACTCAGGTCAATGTTCATGGCTCACTAATAAGGGAACACTAAGAGTTGGGAATGCCTTCCTGGCTGCATTCAATCTTCAGAATCCCATCCACCAACTAATCACAGAAAACATATTTTAAAAGGGGAGGCAGGGGGCTAGTCATCCGTAGGCAGCAGTAAGCAGAACTTTTCCTTCACATCCAATCCATTCAAATCCTATCATCCCCACCTGCAACACATCCACCTCTCATACCTGGTCCACCACCATCTCTCACCAGAACTAACCTGGCAGCCTTGCCACTGGTGCCCCTCCTTCTAGTCCTGCTCCACCCCAGTCTATTCTCCCAACAGCAGTTACTGCTTAAAAATGTACATCAGATCACTTCACTCTCTTGCTCAAGACCCTTCAGTGACTTCCAATACACTCAAATTTTACCCTAAGTAAGCCCTTCCCCATGGCCTACAAGGCCCTACAGTATACTGGTCCTTGTGATCTCTCTAGCCTCAGCTCCTACCACTCCAGCTCTAAAGGCCTTCTTCCTGTTCCTTAAGGTATGCCAAGGTCAAACAGGCCAAAAACATTCCTCCCCAGGACCGTAGCATTTGTTTTTCTGCCTGGACTGCTCTTCCCCCCAGATAACTGAATGGTTCACACTATTACTTGTTTCACATGATGCTTTCCACAAACAGGCCATTTATTTTATTTTATTTTTTTTAATTTTTATTTATTTATGATAGTCACAGAGAGAGAGAGAGGCAGAGATATAGGCAGAGGGAGAAGCAGGCTCCATGCATCGGCAGCCCGACATGGGATTCGATCCCGGGTCTCCAGGATCGCGCCCTGGGCCAAAGGCAGGCGCCAAACCGCTGCACCACCCAGGGATCCCAAACAGGCCATTTATTACACCTCAACTAAAGTTAACACTTTCAGGGGATCCCTGGGTGGCTCAGCGGTTTAGCACCTGCCTTTCACCCAGGGCATGATCCTGGAGTCCCGGGATCGAGTCCCACATCAAGATCCCTGCATGGAGCCTGCTTCTCCCTCAGCCTGCGTCTCTGCCTCTCTCTGTGTCTCTCATGAATAAATAAATAAAATCTTTAAAAAAAATAAAAAAATAAAAAAATAAAGTTAATACTTTGTCTTTCTGGCACTGTATGCTCTTACTCTGATTATGCTTTGTCTTCACAGCACATCACCTTTTTTTTTTTTTTTTTTGGCATGGTGTCCATCTATCCTAAAATGCAAAGTAAACCCCACGAGGTTAAGAACTCTTTTTTTGTTCACTGCTGCATCCTCAATACCTAGAAGCATATCTGGTACATGGAGGGCATACAATGATCTGTTCAGTGACTGAATTTGCAGACTGAAGCAGCAAAAACACATTCTTCAGTGAAATATGTACTCATCCAGCATACTTAAAAAAAAATTACGATAAAGAATTAGCAATTTAGACAAAAACCAAATCATTATTTTACAAAATTACCCGTTCATCAAAAAGACCACAAATTCATAGGACAAAATACATATGCTATATTATATATGTAAATCCTTTCAAATACTACAGTTTAAAGTTAACTATGAGGTTAATATTCACACGGAATTAACCAAGCCTCTGAGTTCTCTTCATCCTACCTGATTCCTTAATCTTACATCTTAACTAGTATTATGTGGACATCACACAGGCCCCTTCAATACTCAAAACCCTATACATCTTTCCTCAATGCCAATATATTTCAGTTGACAATAACATCCATCTCATGCCCCAAGAAACTTCCATCTTCTTCCCACCCCAGGGTTAGTTACTAGGTTCTAAATTCTGCTTCCTAGGTATCATTCAAGCCCTTACCTCTCACTTGGACATCTCACTTGGAATCTCCAGATCTTCCATTCAGAATACGTCTAATATTCACTACAATACCACCAAAGTGACCTCTCCATAAATCCACCAACTTTACTCCTTTCAAACAACGTTCAGTGGTTCCATGTATCTTTCAAGAAAATTTTCAACTCCCTAACTTAGCCTGCCTCCCATCACTGCCCTCCTATTCCCTCCTCCAAATACATTATGCTTTACGTTAGGCACAGTTAACTAACAGTTTCCAAATACATCATCTTGGTTTTTTCCATTTTCCTAGATGCAGTCCCCTTTCTGCCTCAAACGCTTTTCTACCCTTCTTTGCCCAATCAAAACTTTAACACTTAGCTTAGATGTCAATTCTACCAGAGAACTTTCCATGACTGATTTAGATGTCCTCTTCTGTCCTCCCACAGCACTTACCACAATTACTGTATAGTGCAGTCAACACTCTTATAATTCAGTATGTGCTGTTGTGCTTTATTTTTCTCTGTCTTCTACTAGATTGTGAACTCCTTGAGAGCAGATCTGATAGCTTATTGACCTTCATTCCACACTGACTGATGCATGCAAGTTGTTGTTGTCAAATGAATGATTTATGAAAGGGGGTGGGGGAAGAGGAATAAAGAAGAGAAAGAAAAAGGGTAGATGGAGTGACAGTAGACAAAGGAAGGCAGAGGGAAGAAGTGAATAAAAAGGAAGAAGGGGAAAAAGGAAGGGAAAGAAAGAAGGAAAAGAGGAGCAAGGGAAAGAAAAGGGAGAGGGGAAGAAAGGCATAGAGGGGTGAGAACATGCACATAAGCAAAGGGCGTTTGTAATCGAACATTTCACATTATTTTTATGTGTTCTGAAGCTAGTGATTCCTGAAGAGTATGGTACATCTGAAAAAACTCCATCTCCCCAAGCTTCTAAGCACAACCATCTAAATCACTTATCCCATAAAGATTCTGAAATCTCTAGCCTCTCCAGCTTCTCCCACTTCACTTGAAAATTTACTGCAACGTAATGAGAGATGTTAATAACATGTACAATGTATAAACAAGAAAACAGTTTTAGTTAGAAAAAAGTAGGAAATGAATCTGACATAATTGAGTCTTGGAATCATTTACAAACTTTTAATAATCTAGGATTTCCTGATAATGTGCTATTACTGACACTGGAAGATCTATAAAAAGTATAAAAAATAAATCCAACATAACCCCAACATCATGACCTATGTTAAGAACAAAACTGCTTTTGTGTTACAGTGCTATTTCTCAAAAACACACTGGGCAAAAATATTACAAGACAGAATACGCTAGTGAGTAAAGGGACTTTATTTTAATAAACTCTTGAATACTACAGCAAAATTGTTTCTAAAACACATAACACTTTAAATGATATATACATTTTTATTTTGGGACTTTAAAGCAACAACCAGAAAAGTATTACTAAACATTCTTTCAATGACATCAATAGACTGTCACTTAATAAAATTTAAAAATTTCTTGTGACTAATAAAGCAGATAATAAAAACCTAAAAGCTGCCTCAAAGTACAAACATGTTTTGTTAGATCTGATAAATAGCATAAATCCTTCTATAACTCAGTTGTCATTACAATTTACAAACAGGGAATACAAAAAAAAAAAAGAAAACTTAAGCCTAATATAATCACTACTAAATACTTTTTGAATTGCAACTTTGTTAAAGCAAAATACCAATCATGGGCAGCCTCTCAATATTCACCATGTAAGAAATTAAGTTCCAAGAAATGAGCTAATTTGTAGTACTGCTGACTGCCAGTGTACTCCCATTGAGAAGGCTCACTATATATACAGTAACAGGAAGTTCTTCTTGTATAAAATTAGAAATTTTCTTTAATAATTCCTTCCTTTCAACATTACTAGTACCCCTTTTCAAAAAGCAATAATAATGGAAATGCTAAGCACTTAAAATTACTAGTACTAAAATGACACCAAAAAAATTTGCATTTGCCAAATACTATGAAACTTTTAAGGCTAAAGTTTCCAACGTACTTTCATTTTTTAAACACGCAAGTTTAAAAAAAAAGGGGGAAATGAAAGGAAGAAAAGGCAAGAAAAGAAAATTTAAATCTTAAGGACCTCCAACTTACTACATTTCTTTTAATCAAACATTAACAGAGTACCTAAGATATACACCGGGAACTACAACAGATTGCGATACCTATCACAAACTAAATGCTCTTATTCAGCTTCTGAATTTATTATATGTTATTCAACCCAATGCCTTTCTTAAGAAATTCTCACCCAATACCAAGGAAGATATACGGTTTTCCTTAAAAAATTCACTTGTCAAAAAAAAAAAAAAAAAAAAAATTCACTTGTCTCTGTTTTATACAGGTCACAAGAGTTATAGCTAGCATCTGTGAATAACAAAAGGGATTTGTTTCTGAAACATCATTGATTGTATTTTTCATTTACATGAAGGTGAGACAGAAAAATTCAGCAGATATTTTCAGTTTATAGCACCCCAAACTCAAGAAGAAAAAAATCTAAAAAAAAAAAAATCTACAGCTAAACTTAATTACTTTATATAGCTGATAAATATTTAAGTAGTCACAGCTTTTATTTTCTTCCATAAACACAAGCATTACAAATTTTCATTTAGATGCAGTACTATAAAAGCAGAAAATCCTAAAAGAAAACTTGTTTTCAAATAATTCCAAGGAACTACCAAAAGTAGACATTTATATTTTCACATACTATTCTATCCATTTCTATACTTGTGAACACACCCTACCCTTTCAAGCACTTCTGAATTTGTCACGAATGAAAAATATCTCTAGTCTCTAAGTTCCACCAGTTGAACCTAGACATGTCAGATATCTAACTAAGGCTTTTTATTCTCGGATGTATTAAAGATTGACAGCATTCAATTACATATACCAAAAAAAAAAAAAAAAAAAAACCCAAAACCAACCTATACTTTCTTTCCTTGCAATAATTTCTTCCACGAACTAAGTAAATTCTACTTTTTACACACTCTCCTCCATTCAGTTAACATGTTTATATTTAAGAGGAACCTGGCAATGGGTTTTCCACATCAATCCACACTGGTTCTATTACAGTATCTGACAATTTACCGACTAAAAGGATCAAAGAAAAAATAAACCAAATAATCCTAAATCCCAGGAAATACAAGGAAAAACTGAGGTGTGTAAAGATTCTCTTCAAAAATCTCTCGACTCAGATTATTTTCATAGCTTACCAAATAGGTCTTCTGCTAAAAACCCACAACACTGTTCACACAATAAACGAGATTTTCTTTCATCGGTGTAATCGATAGAACCACAATACAGTTCAGTTTCTAGAGTCGGATTACTTGACCTGCTTTTTCTGTTTTACCTTTTAAAATACTTTATTTCATGCAATTACTCCTGCCTTACCCTGCAAGAAGAGACGGTCTATATGGGAGAATTATGCTCCGTGTGACATCCTATAAGTGGCCCCAACTCCACAGCAGAGCCGACAGAGCCACACCAGCTGACCCCCATCGTCTTCCGGGAAACGGGCTCCGGCACCCCGCCACCAAACACACCTTCCTCGGCAAAACTCGGAGGCCCCACACGCGGCCTCCATCAAACCCCCCTGTTCTGTAACCCCAGAGCTCGGTTTCCGTAAGCAATCCTACCTTCATGATGATTCCGGGACCGCGATCCCCGCGAAAACACCAGATTCACCTGCACCTGGAGGGGAAACAAAAGACACCCAGTCAACACTACAGGCACCCCTCTGCACCGGCGGAAGCGGAGGGAACCGGGCGAAGCCCGACGCCCGACGCCCGAAGCCCGAAGCAAGAAACGTAGCGGGCGTCAGCCCCGGAACCACCACACGCCGACGAGGGGGCTCCCCGCGGCCTCGCCAGCCCCGCAAACCGAGCCACCTACACAGCTCGGCAGCTTCCCGTCCCCATTGTCGGGACCCGACGGAGTTTCCCGTCTCCGACAATGACGCCATTTCTGTCAGAGAAGAAACTCACAACAAGCCCGGGGGCCGGCGCAGGGCCGGCTGTCCCCACCGGGGGCCTCTGGGCCCCGCCGAGCGGCTCGGCGCCCCATAGGGTCGCGCAGGCCCCGGCTCCAGGGGCCCCGGGTGGGGGCGGCGGGAGGCCGGGCGGGCCGGAGGGCCGCGGGCAGGACGACCCACCGCACAGCCGCTGCCCACGTCCCGTTCCCGGGCGGAGACCGGACAAGTGCGAGCGGGATCCCCGGCGGCCGGGCCGCGGGGGCCGCCAAAGGACCGAGGGGCCGGGAGACCGCACGGCCCCCCGTGCCGGCCCGGGCCCCCCACCGCGGCCCAGAGCCGCTGAACCGCTGAGTGTGCGGCCGCCAGGATGGGGGGCGACTCGCACTCTGCAACTGCATGGGGGCGGGGGCTCCCGGGAGGCCGAGGCCCCGAACCCCAGCGCCCGGCGAGACACCGAGCGATCGTCCCCCGCTCCTCGGCCGGGCCGGGCCGGGTGACTCCCGAACGGACCCCCTCACGAGACAGCGAGAGCCTCGGAAAATGCCCCTACCTTCCGCGGAGGCGAGCTCTGACCCTGGCACGTCCAGAGTTCCCTCCCCTACTCCCCCCCAAAACCAGTAGGCCCGGGGGAGAGATGGGGGAAGAAGGGCGGCGGGTCCAGCGGTTGCTGAGGCTGAAGCTCCGGCTCCTCCTCCTCCCGCGGCGGCGACTGGTACCTTTGTTTGGCGGCCGCTCGGGCTCCCTCGCTGGGGGGAGGGGGGGACGACGAAAAATCCCTCCCGGACTGGAGGTCCGGGCCCCGAATCGCGCTGCCCTCCAGAGGACGGCAGCGCCAGACCCTCTGCGGCTCCCTCCGGGCAAAGGTCCAGGCGGTGGCCGTGGCGGCGGCAAGCTTAAGCCCAAGACTCTCCCTCCGCTCCGGCGCCCGAGCTCCTCACTCCGGACTCGACTGACGGGCAAACATCGCTCCCCCCCCCCCCCGCTCAGTGCCCCCCCTCCCTTCTCTCTCCCCTCCCCTAGAAGCTTGCCCCTCCCCTACCTCTTTCCCGGATGGCCTCTTAGACGACCTCGGATTGGTTAGCGTTCTTTAGAACCCGCCTATATCCCATTCTTATTGGTCCTCGGAATACAAACAACGACGCCATTTTCCCACCACTTCTATGGAAACTGAAAGTTACTCCTCAAAGCTTGCCGGGAAGTGTAGTCCAACCTCTGGGGCCAATGCGCAAGCCCTTGCCCAGGAGAACTGCAAGACCCGCAATGCCCCGCGCCTGCGTGGGACGAGGAGTGAGGGGGAAGGAGAGGAGGCGGGGCGACAAAGCAGTGGGGAGGCGGCGACGACGCCTGCGCAGTGTGACCGGGATGGCGCATTTTCTTGCTTCGAGTAATGCAGTGTCGCTGGTGGCTGAGGAGGGTGGAGAGTTCTGTGGTGAAGCAAGGGGAGGGACCCATGTAGACGTCAGGCGGAGCCTTGGTCAGAACTATAAAGTGGGAAGTTGATGCTGGGTACTACTACTCCCCGGACCGGCAACGCGAAAAGTTGTGATATCACCGTTGAACCGTGAGCGGCTGTGGTGGCGGCCGGGGGGGGGGGGGGGGGGGACCCGGATGGGAAATGAGGGCGGGGGAGGCTGGAAGGCGGGGTCGAGAGGAAAGAAAGAAAGGAGGGTGAGGACCCGGATGCTGAACCGGATTGTGTATGAATTTTCCGTACTTGCTAGAGAAGGGGAGGAGCGGTAGGTGATCCAGGGCGGCGGAAGGGGGCATCTGAGCGGAGAGGAAGCAGGAACCTCACTGACCCTGCGGGCTTCGTACGAGTAGAGGAATCGCTTGAAGCGGTTTTGCCAAGTCTCTTAAAAATCTGCCTTGAAGTTATTTAAATCTATTGCTTGTATCTCGGGCAGTTTTCTTCAGCTCTGTCATCTCCCAAAGTTTGCGTGGAAGGATTCACTCTGCGTTTCACAGCCAAGCTTACGTTTGTATATCACTATTTAGCAATTTTGAAACCAGATCATTGTCGGGGTGTGGGGGACGGGGGAAATTGCATGGTATTTTTATCTTTTTATAGTGAAAGCGTATGCCCTGATTTCATCCTCTAGCGCGTTTCCGTTGGTTCATTCAATCGTTCACAAATTTGTTGAGTGCCTACCATGTAAAAAAAAACGGTGCAGACAGGAAGTAAAGTGGACACACGAGTGTGACCTTGGTAATAGTGGTGAGTAATACAAAGGAGAGTTACGTGATGCTTTAATAAAATAGGGGATTTGGCTTAAGGGAAGTAAAGTGAGAATCGAGCTAAGAGTGAGTTAGCAGGAGTTAACTATGGAAAGAACATTCCAGACGGAGAAAATAGCCTGTTGGAAAGCCAGGTATCTAGAGGGAACTTTTAAAGTTTGAAGAACTAACGTCGTCATCGTCCTCATAAAAAGATAAAGTGTGAGGAACTGAAGAGGGGGAAGAAAGCCGGAAGAGTCAACCAATCTTTAAGGAGCTTTGTTCTTACCTAAGAGCAAAGGGATGTCTTCGCAGGGTTCTCAATCTGTAGGGAAATAGGGCCAGATCTGAATTTTGCAAAGATTCCTGGCTGAAGAATAGAGGTCTGGATTAGAGGGGCAAATGCAGGGAGCCCAACCAGGCAATTATTTCAATAGTAGTCCACACAGAGGGGACAATCTGTTTTTATTAATATTCATCCGTCAATTGTGTGAACAAATTTAAGGCAGTTTTCCTGTTTTGAAAGGGAGTAGTTTCAGACTCTCTCACAGATCCATTCTGTAGTCATTCCATCTAAATAAAAATAAGTTAGTATATTTTGTGTAACACTAATGCCTTTTTATTTGAATCTAGTCTCTGATGGCTGAAATTTCCAGCTATAATAAATAGGAGTCCTTTCCATTAAAAAAAAAAAAAAAAAAAAAACAGGTAGGGCATAGGCCACAGTTTGTAGAACCCGTTAGACTTAAGACAAAACATTACTTTTCAATACCTAGAAAAATTGCGGTTCCTCTGTTTTCCCACCACTGAGAATACTTAACATATAAACATCCTCTAGGAAAGGAACATTAATTGGCTCACTTGTTAAGTGAGTGTTCTTACAGTAATTTTTTAAAAGCCTTAAGAATTGAAACACAGATTAGCTCTGACTTCTGGGCAAGAATATACTTGTCTCCAGAAGGACATAAAAGAGTTATTGAAAGGTGGATTTATTCACTTTAAAGTTAAGTGTGTTCTGGAGGCTGTGAAAGAATAAACATGATTATGTCAACCTAATTGGGAAGAGATAGCTACCAACTTTTAAATTCAGAAGTATGTAAGAGATGCCTCTTTAAATTGTTTATCCTACATTTAATTGTTGTAATCTTTTGTGTAAGTGATTATTTTTCCTGCTTGTCATCTTTTTTTAATCTCCCAAGAATGAGGTAATGTGTCAAAGTTTAAATTACTAAACTGATTTTTAGATAATTTCAAAATATCTTTTCAACTTTTTTTCCCCTTGTAACATGCTGAGTATTGTCGGTTAAGGCAGGTTTAAAACTTTCTACATGGAACGTTTCTCTTTGAGGTCATATTGCTAAGATGATTTCCTTTGCTGGAGTGCTCAATTCTTATGATTGTTTCACCTAGGCACTCAAGAGATTACAAAAAACACACTTCTGTTCATGATCCTACAGACCAAATCTTTTTAAAGAAGCAAAAGAAAGATAAACTTGAGAAACTTTCTAAAATGCCAAAATGTCAGAGCAGTTAGAAAAAAAGATTCCTAAGATAAGAACAAATAAAAATAGCAATAGATACTTAGAAGGAAACAAAGTAGGGATTGGATTCAACAATAAAGAAGGATTGTAGGAAATACCGAAGTAAATGTAAAACTCAGATAATAAATCACTACAGGAAGGGACCCCTGGGTGGCTCAGTGGTTGAGTGCCTGCCTCCCTTCGGCGCAGGGTGTGATCCTGGAGTCACTGGATCGTGTCCCGCATTGGGTTCCCTGCATGGAGCCTGCTTCTCCCTCTGTGTGTCTCTGCCTCTCTCTGTGTCTCTCATGAATAAATAAATAAAATCTTTAAAAATAAATAAATCACCACAGGAAAATACTGTGTGTGTGTGTGTGTGTGTGTGTAGATACAGGGTAATATTTTTGCTAATTGCATTAAAGTTAATGCACATCTTAAATTAGAATCTTTGAAATGGGTTGATTTCGTTATAGAAAGTAGGAGAGAGGAGTTTTTGCTGTATATTTTAAATATATAAAATTTATTCATCTTAATGCTCACTGAAAAAAGTATGTTTACTAATTATGTAATCAATTAAATAATAGGATCTAATTCTTTGGATTTGTTTTGACAGTGATTTGATGTCAACAATTTAAGCTTTTATGGTTGAGTAAAATAAGAAAGGCTTAATACAACTTTTGTAACTAAGGAAATCACTTAGAGTCTAGGTGAACTTTGACCAATGAAATACTTGAAGATTTTCCTTTTTTTTTCCCTTATAAGAGGTAATCAACATATATAGTTCACCCATTTAAAGTACATATGTTAGTATATTCACAGGGTTGTGCAACCATCACCACAATCTAATTTTAGAATATTTTAATCCCTACGAAAAGAAACTTCATACTCCCTATTCTTCCTGCCCCAATGCTAGGCAATCTCAATCTACTTTCTGTCTTTATAGATTTTCCTATACTGAACATTTCGTATAAATGGAATATAATTTGTGGTCCTTTGTGACTGGCTTCTTTCACTTAGCCTGTTTCTAGATTTCATATATGTAGAATATTCTTATAAAGCAAAACTGAAAGTCTGCCTGCACAAAAACACCTTGAGGTACAAATTCCTTTGCATTTGAAACTCAAAATTAATTTAGTTAATAAGATTATATTTCTCCTTTTTCACAGATCAGCTTTGAAATTTAAAAACAATGGAGAAGACTCAAGAAACAGTCCAAAGAATTCTTCTAGAACCCTATAAGTATTTACTTCAGTTACCAGGTAACTGTTTAGTTATGGTCCATATAGGGTCTTGTTATAGAGTAGTGGTCATTCAAATACTAGCATACAGAAAAGATTAGACTTACCAGCTCTTAAGATTTCCTCTTTAAGGTGATACGTATGAGAAAAATGACAAATAGAACGTTTTAGTTTTTTTGTTCTAAAAAGGGACATTTTAAGCACCCTTTTAAAAATCTCCAATGTGGGGTGCCTGAGTGGCTCAGTTAGTTAAGCATCTGCCTTTGGCTCAGGTCATGGTTCCAGGACCCTTCTGAGTCCCACATCAGGCTCCCTGCTCCTCAAGGAGCCTGCTTCTCCCTCTCTGCCTGCTGCTCCTATCTCTCTCTGTCAAATAAACAAAAATAAAAATAAATAAAAAATAAAATTAAAATATACAATTGTACAATGTAACTAAAAATACTAAAAACTTTTGAGTAGGTCATTGGAGGTTTTATTCTTTATGGATGAAACACATTACCCATTATTTAGATATTAGAGGTTTTTATGCCAATTTTTATAACAACAAACAGCTTCACTCTACTTTCCACATTCTCTGTTGTCATACACACTGCATTTCTTAGGCTACTCGTTCCTTTAAGAGCCAAATAGTAATGCATCTCTAAGTCACATTACTTGGAAACATAGTCCACATTACTCCTATAGCAAGATGGATCACCTGAACATGGCTTCTTACAGTAACACCTGCCTAGTCATGTATATGTGCATGTTTTCTTTGGTATTTTTGTAACTTGATTTAGAAAATTATAACAGCAAATAAAAATTTATATACATAAGTGTGGGTTCTCATAATAAAAATTCATTCACAAACCAGTTACTTAAAAATTAGAATGATCTTCTAGAAATTATATAGAAGGTGGTAAGTTAGTTGACAACCATATAAACCTATTTAGCCCAGAGGATAGGTAACCTATAGACCAATGATGTTCCCAACTCAATCACAATAAACACTTTCATTTCTATTCTAAAGTGCACACCTTTCTTTATGAGCACACCTCAGTGGTAATACGTGTTTCTGTTTGTAAGCCAGGAGAAGATAAATATGGTTATCCAAGGCAGAAGAGTAGTAGCTTCCTAGCTACATCTTGGAAGCCATTATGATTAGTGTCATTTCTATTCTGGTAGACCTACGTGCTAATGCCAGTGTTTCAAAAGAATGGGGGGAACCGTCTACTCCCAACTCAAATTCTACTCAGCCATATTGTCTGATATAACTCACCAAAGATTATTAAATGAAATAGAGTTGACAGCATAAAGATACTCCATAATACAACAGAAGCAATATAAGAGGATCCCAAATTTGTTGAATATAAATTAGCTTTCACTATGATGATTCCAGAGACAAAAAATAAGTAAATAAAACAAAATCATTCTTACAAGTTAAAATCCAAATGTCTTAAAGATGAAATCTTCAAGAGCCAAAGGACAAAGAAGACATACTTTTTAAAAAAACTTTTAGGCAGTCTGTTACTATTTTTAAATTCATTACAAATAGGTGTACAAATAGTACACCTCTTTATTGCTTACATGCAGGGCAGATAGGGCAGACATCTTCGACTGCCTTGCCCTTGGCATGATGCTGCTGTTTTTTTGACATATAACTGCACAAACAATGATTGTAAGTATAGCTCAAAAAGTTATCCAGGGAGGCACCTGGGCAGTTCAGTCAGTTAAGCATCTAACTTCAGCTCAGATCATGGGATCAAGCCCCATGTGCTCAGCAGAGAGTCCACTTCTCTCTTAGTCTCTGCCCACCCTCGGATCCCCCACCCCCATTGTACACTCAGGCATGTCCTCTCTCTCAAATAAATAATCTTAAAAACAAAAGAAGAAGAAGAAGAAGAATCAAAAAACACAAAAGAATGAATAATGCAAAGGGAAGCTGCCTGCTATTTAATATTTAAGAAAAAGCCAAGAGGCACCTGGGTGGCTCAGTCAGTTAAGCATCTGACTCTTGATTTCAGCTCAGGTCATGATCTCAGGGTGGTTAGAGCAGATTCTCTTTCCCTCCCTCTGTCCCATTCCCTAAAAAAAATAAATAAATAAATAAAATAAAAAAGAGCCAAGAGACCCCTTCTGAGTAATATTTAGTGGTAAGTGTAACTACACTTATTCAGGGTCTCCCACTGAGAAACATGGTGATGTTTCTCCTGCACTCTACCCATCTGTTGTTGGACTTGTTTTGTAACAAGTTTGCAGATACTGGCTAGAACTGGGCTGTGGTAAAACATGCCAGCTATCAGTGCTGTGAAGAGTCTGAAGAGTGTCTCCTGTTCTGCTACTGTGTAAAGCAAAGACTGTAGTTACATTTTAGCAATAATGTTTACCTGTGTAATGAACATTTTTTTAATCCTCTGTAAATGTTACATCTGTAACCTTTTTTTTAATCCTCATTATCTTGAAATAGGTAACATTAAGCCATTAGGTAACATTTAAAACTCTCATTAGTTATCTCACTTTTTAAAAAATCAAATATGATCTTTCATCCATGATAGAACGTAATAACCTCAAAAGATTTTCCCAAAGAAACAGAAAACTATGGGGCACCTGGCTCAGTCAGTGGATCATGTGACTCTTGATCTTGTTGTAAGTTCAGGCCCCACATTGGGTATAGAGATTACTTTAAAAATAAAAATCTTTGGAGTGTCTCGGTGGCTTAGTCAGTTAAGCATCTGCCTTTGGCTCAGGTCATGATTTCCGGGTCGTGAGATCAAGACCCCTGTCAAGCTCACTGCTCATCATGTTCAGCAAGGAATCTGCTTCTCCCTCTCCCTCTGCCTCTCCACCGCCACCCCCCAAGCTGCTCATGTTCTTTTCCTTCAAATGAATAAATAAAATATTTCAAAAATAAATAAAAATCTTTAAAAGAAATAAGGAGTGGGGGAATTGAGTGGATAATGGGCATTAAGGAGGGCACTTGATGTAATGAGCATTGGGCATTATATGTAACTGATGAATCACTAAATTCTACCCCCAGAAACTAGTAATACAGTGTACGTCAACTAATTTGAATTTAAATACAATTTTTTTTTTTTTTTTTTTTAATGGGCACCTGTTAAGCATCTGGCTCATGATTTCAGCTCAGGTCATAATCTCAGGGTTGTGAGATCAAGTCCTCATCAGACTCCATGAGGAGTCTGCTTGAGATTCTCTCCCTCTCTAAAAAATAAATATCTTTTTTTAAAAAAAGAATTAGGAAATAGCATTATGGATAATAAGGCTATTTTTCACAGAGAACTTTAGAATTCCTAAAGTAACTTTAAAGGTGGGCAAGACCATTTGATCTGTTGGAAAGTTACTCTTGCTAATGAAAGATTATAATAATTAACTGTTAATATTAGGATTTTTCTGAAATTTGTGAAGTCAAATGACTTTTATTTATTTGCCCTAGTGTAGGTCCTCAGTCCAAGAGTCAATAATGTTAATTAAGGTCTCCTGGAGACCCGGGATCGAGTCCCACATCAGGCTCCCTGCATGGAGCCTGCTTCTCCCTCTGCCTGTATCTCTCATGAATAAATTAATAAAGCCTTTAAAAATAATAATGTTAAGGTCTTTTAAAGAGGAAAGGTAATTGGGAGGCACCTGAGTGGCTCTGGGTTTTGTCAGGTTCTTGATTTTGGCTCAGGTTGTGGGATCAAGTCCTGCATTGCACTCTGCACTCAACATAGTCTGCTTGTCCCTCTCCCTCCCTCTGTGCCCCTACCCCCACTCATGTGCACTCTCTCTAAAATAAATAAATCTTTTAAAGGAATAAAGAGGAAAGGTAATTACTGTTTGTTTCTTTTAATTTTGAGGAATCTCTATGACTAGCTCCTGTTAGAAACTATTTGGGGCCTTAAAAGTATCAATCCAGACCCCAGAATCTGGTGAAAGGAAAAAAATATTAAAGCACAACTGCATTACCTGTAAGTTAAGCCATTTATTGTGCTGTTTTTTTTATGTATATTCTAAAGTGAAAGGAGAAATGTGGTTCCACGTTCTTTGTGTCTGTCCATCTTCTCAACTTGTGTTTTAAAGCAATATGGGTTATGTTGCATAGTTGTACATTGTAAGAATAGCTCATATTGGCTTTTATTAAACTAGAAAGTAGATAGAAAGTATAAAGTATGTAGCTGCTACCCAGACCATTGCTTACCTTAAAAGTTAGTAGACAGAATATACTGCTTCTTGAACCCTAAGAGATCCTTCCCTTTTAGACTTCTCACAGAAAAATACAACTTTCTTTCATTTGGACATGTGATGAAAATTAGTATTCATTTGCTTGGGTGATTGGTGCTAGGAAAATGTAGGTCTTAGAAAATACTGTTTTTGTTCACTTAAACTTTTTATGTAACTTTTTTTTTCTGAAACCTCATCTGAAATTAGGGTGTTACTATGCATTCACTCTAGCAGGAAGCTTGTAGAATGTTATTAAGTGAACTGGTTGGAGTTTTTATCTACCATTCCTTTATATGTGGGCTAAAATGACTTCTATTGATAACCACTACCCAAAGACCTCTTGAGCTTTCCATGTAAGAAAATGATAAAATTGAAAAACTAAGTCAAAATTAACTTTTGGCTAAGTTGGGATGCTAAAAGGGAATACTTCAGGGAATGGTCATCTCATTTTTTGATAGGAAAGAGGCAGAGCTGTACAATCTTTAAAACCTTAATTTAAAGGAATTGTAGATAATTTTAAGAGGTAATTTAATGAGATTTTATTGAATGCAATAGCAAATTATATTTCATTAGAAATACCTATAGTTCTCTGAAAAGGAGTGCTAATTAACTGCCACTAACAAGACTGGCTTATTTTTCAAAAAAGGAATGAATTAGATCATAATTCCTAAAATGCTATTTCATTCCAAAATTGTTGATACAAGTTAAGATGAAAGGAATGGCTTACTAGTAGGCCATTTGAATACTTTAGAATCTCTTTGCCCTAATTTTTTTTTCTTTGCCCCAATTTTAAAAGACTGTGAGCTTTTAGAATATGAAGGCAGAGGGGGCAATAGGAACCCAGCAGGGATGGGGCTGGATTCAAGTTTGAACAGCTTTCCAGGAAGTTTCTGAATGTTTTTTATAGCTGAAATACTAATTTTATTGCCAAATTTTATTCTTTAATTTTAGGTAAGCAAGTGAGAACCAAACTTTCACAGGCATTTAATCATTGGCTAAAAGTTCCAGAAGATAAGCTACAGGTATTTAGCCAAATCTAACCTTGTTCTTAATCCCTAACGAATTAATAGGTGTCACATAAAATACTTCTTGCTCTTAATTGAGTTTAATGCTGATAAATGTATTATTTTATATTGAGATTGCTATATAATTACTCACTGTAAAAACTAAGGAATTCAAGACTCTCATAACGTTAAATACTAGTGTTTTGAATACCTCAAATAAAATGAAACTGTCATTGTCTTTTTTGTTAGATTATCATTGAAGTGACAGAAATGTTGCATAATGCCAGTTTGCTCATCGATGATATTGAAGACAACTCAAAACTTCGACGTGGCTTTCCAGTGGCACACAGCATCTATGGAATTCCATCTGTCATCAATTCTGCCAATTATGTATATTTTCTTGGCCTACAGAAAGTCTTAACCCTTGACCACCCAGATGCAGTGAAGCTTTTTACCCACCAGCTTTTGGAACTCCATCAGGGACAAGGTCTAGACATTTATTGGAGGGATAATTACACTTGTCCCACTGAAGAAGAATATAAAGCTATGGTGCTGCAAAAGACAGGTGGACTATTTGGATTAGCAGTAGGTCTCATGCAGTTGTTCTCTGATTACAAAGAAGATCTGAAGCCACTACTTAATACACTTGGGCTCTTTTTCCAAATTAGGGATGATTATGCTAATCTACACTCCAAAGAATACAGTGAAAACAAAAGCTTTTGTGAAGATCTAACAGAGGGAAAGTTCTCATTCCCTACTATTCATGCTATTTGGTCGAGACCTGAAAGCACCCAGGTGCAGAATATCTTGCGCCAGAGAACCGAAAATATAGATATTAAAAAATACTGTGTACATTATCTTGAGAATGTAGGTTCTTTTGAATATACCCGGAGTACTCTTAAAGAGCTTGAATCTAAAGCCTATAAACAAATTGATGCACGTGGTGGAAACCCTGAGCTCGTAGCTTTAATAAAGCACTTAAGCAAAATGTTCAAAGAAGAAAATGAATAATCAGCCATTCTTGATTAGGCCTGGTAGCTTGTTGTAGTTGACTATTTTTTTGTCTTTTAGCGTATTGCTTTTTTAACAACTTGGACCAAGCTGTCAGTCTCCAGAAAGTGGATAGGGGTGATGTGAGTGAGGTTGTTTCAATTTATAACCCCTTTGCACAGATAATCATGGTACAAAGTTGAAGGAATCAAAAGGAACCACATTTAAATAGGTTTTATTTGAATGTCAGAATGTGCTGTGTTTGGACCTTATGGACAACTGCCACAAACGTTCTGTCAATAAAGAAGACTTCAGCTTCCAGGAATTTTTATCAAATACTTCCTAACTGTACTGTGTGGGCAGTTCCTCATTTGTCTACCCCAGTTCCAAGCCAGTGACTCCTTGGGGCCAGTTTCTGTAGCTAGCTAGCCCAGAGACCACTGGACCTCCTCTTCTTCCTAAATGTTGCTACTTAGAATATCTCAGTCTCCTCTTGGAAACTCCCTCACTAAAGTCTTCCATGAAAATCTGACTATGGTAAGCATTAAGCAAAGGGGGTCCTTCTTCTTACCCCCTTCCTTTTTTTCTTCCTCCCTGCCCAGCAAATTTTGCTCTTTAACCAAGGAGTCTCCACTTAATGAAATTTATATGCTAGCCCAAATTCATTCTTTTTTTCCTTTTAATCTGTGACCCAAAACATTACTATCTGGATACAGCAGTGTCTTTCCATTTAGGAAGGAAAAAAAAAAAGTACATGGAAAAAGTATTCTAGGAAGGAGCCTTTATTTAAGCTTTTTTATATTTTCCTATCAGTAGTAAAAATCATAAAAGAGCTGTTTGCAAGGAGCTTTTGCTTAAGTACAAAAGCAGAGGGAAATGCTCTTTTCCTTGCCATTCACGTCACCACTCCCCCTTGAAGGCAATTGGTGCTTGAATGGAAAGGGAAGGTAGGTATCTTTAATCTCTGTGATTAAAGGAATGAAAAGTGTAACCTGAGAGCTAGTGACTGACTGAAAAGTAGTCAAAGCTATGCTGTCAGGCACTAATTAGCTTTATAGTGCTTTAACCCTGACTCTCTATCCCTTTTGTGTAATTTCCACCTCCAAACCCCTGGAACTATCTGTGGCAATAAGAGGTAGGGGGGATAAAAACGATCACCCTGATTCCTTCATTTAGAAGTGTTGCTGACCTCTCAAAATGAAACTTTTCCAGAAACCTTGCATTTTGCTTGAGTGGTTCTATTATAGTATATTAAATCAGAACTAATCACCATGTCCTTGTATGAGACATTATCACTGAAGCCCTCAACCTAAATTTTTGAAAAGTTGATTATTCCATTTACTAGCTTTTAAAGTCATTTGAATCTTCCATTTTAATTGATATAAAGAAAATTTAAAATCATGGGTATTTATGCCGCATTATGGAAACTTGAACTTTGTGTTTATAAATCTGTTACTTAAAAGCTTAATGATTATTCAAGAAGATCTAACACTATATAGACAAAATATTTACCTTTAAGATGAAGGCTCCTTACCTAATCAAATTAAGTTTGGCCTGGTACTATTCATGATTCTTTGTCATTTGTATCTGGCCTTTGTTGATGACAGAAATGCTTGACTTTGAATTGGGGACTTTACAAAGCATCATTTGATCCATTAATCAGAAATCTATTCTTTTCACTTGAGCTATCATCACAGTTTGTCAATACAGAAGGAAAACAATGTAAGAGTAGTTAAAAGTTTAATAAAATATAGTAATTTATCTAGTTTTAAACTCCAGTAATTTTTTTTTTTTTTGTAAAAAGGTATATCTTGGAACATAAGTAAATTGGGTTTTGTCATGTAGAAAACCTGTTTTAAATTTTAAAATGTTTTCACATTTTCTAGTCTATGGAGGTTCAAAAATTTTCTTTGCCAAAGCCAAAAGAATAAAGGCTAAATCAGGTTGCCATGAATCGCTTTCAGCAAGATTTTAAATCCATTAGCTCTTTTCTATTCCACTCTGTTAACTTCTTTTTTTTTTTTTTTTTTTTTTAAGATTTTACTTATTCAGGAGAGACACAGAGAGAGAGAGAGAGGAGACAGAAACTTAGGCAGAGGGAGAAGCAGGTTTCTCACAGGAAGCCCAATGTGGGACTTCATTCCCAGACCCTGGGATCATGCCCTGAGCTGAAGGCAGAAGCTCAACTGCTGAGCCACCCAGGCGTCCCCACTCATCTTCTAACTTCCTTTCTTCAACTGTGCCCTACAGTTATTCACTTCAGGAAGCCTTTCAAGGGCTTTCTCAGATCACTTTCCATCTTCCTTTAGGCCCCTTCTCATCCTGCCAGTTGTCAATCCTGGATGCTTCCAACCACCTGTATCTTTGCTCCTCCCACCTTGCTCAAAGCTGCTGGGGAGCCTTTCCAGATGCTGTTAACAACCATCACAAGTTAATATGTTAGGACCTCAGTTAAGCCATTTTATTGTTTAATCCTGATGGAGATTGCACATTTGTCAATCTAATGTCCCCTGCTTCTTTTCCAGTCTCTTCCCAGTTAATGGAAACTGCAGATTTTCCTCCTCTCTATTTCTTAGGTCTGTCTTCAAATTGTCTGCTTTTCATCTCGAGAAAAGTTGTTTGTCCTCATGCCCTCTGCCAAGCAAGCCCTCCTGTTCTTGATTCCCTCCCTTTCTGCCTCTTGGGGGTCTATTCAGCCCCCTGCCTTATGTCCTCAAGATTTATCCATTGGCTCTTTTTTAAATCAGTGTATTCAGAGAAAGGAAAAGGGGAAGGAAATGTACATATATGAAGTACTTAATAGGTACCCAATGATTTGTTTTCTTCAAGCATTTGCTGAGCACAGCTGGGACCTTAAAAAAAGTTAAGCACATTGTTCTGTACAGCTGGCCTCCTATATGCACACTTAAATGTGTTTAAAAGTTTGGAAAGCACTCGTCTATTGTAATCACATACACTCCAACCAAAGTGGTCTTTCCAAAGCATAATTCTGATTGTCATTCCCATGTCTTACATTTGCTGGTTTTTTTTTTTTTTTTTTTTAAGAAAGAATTACTTATTTAAGGATTTTATTATGTATTCGAGAGAGAGCATGAGCGGGGAGGGGGGCGGAGGGAATGGGAGGGAGGGCAATGAGAGAGGGAACCCCAACATGGGGCTCAATCCCAGGACCCTGAGATCATGACCTGAGCTGAAGGCAGATGCTTAACTGATTTAGCCACCCAGTGCCCCAGGTTTGTTTGTTTTTTCAGATTTTATCTGTTAGAGATACCATGTGAACAAGGAGAAGCAGATGGAGAGGGAGAGAGAATCTGAAACAGACTCCACACTCAGCTTGGGCAGAGTCCCAACACTGGGTTCAGTTTCACACCCCGTGAGGTCATGATCTGAGCTGAAACCAAGAGCAAGACACTTAACTGAGCCACCTGAGTGTCCCTCTTACATTCTCTTTGAATCTTCAGTACAGCCACCTATATAAATCCCTTGGCATAACATATAAGGCTTTCCAAAATCTGATCTCCAACGCACCATAATTAACCATGTTTCCTAATGTTTCACACTCACCACAAGGTTTAATTAAGCTCTGCCATAAAATAGTGTTCATCATTGCTGAGACCTATTTTCATTTGATTCGTTATTATTTTTCACTTGAGCTATCGTCACAGTTTGTCAATACAGAAGGAAAACAATGTAATTGTTCAATGTTTCAATGAAATTATTATCATTTATTCGTTACTATTTCCTGGATGCCTATATGCTAGATTCTTTGCTTGGCTTTGGAGACAACAAGAGTGATAAAGACACTATTCCTTAACTTTGTGATTTTTCTGGGATGGAGACTAGTAAATAGCCAATTATTAAACCGCATTGTTAGTACTAGAATCAGGGCCCCTAATTATTTACTTGTCTGCCTCTCCCATTGGATTGGAAACCCATTAAGGGCAAGGACTGTTACTTATTCACCCTTGTATTCCCAGAAGCACTTAATAAATATTTATGAATGAATAAATCTACTTGAAACTAATCTCCCCCACCCCTCAAGGGTTCCATTAAAATAACAAATGTGAAAAGATACCATAAACTTCAAATGTTACTTTTTGTGTTAATGTGGTTCTACCTCTTAATTTTTTCTTAAATTCTTATTCAATGTTCTGTTCACTTCTGAAAGAATTCGTAGACTGCTTACTGTTTTGTCCGTGATTACCATTTTTATCTGAAGCCTGACCTCAAATTCAAGTCCTGTAACTGCCTAGTCACTTGATCTTTCCATCATCACCTTCCAGTAACATAATTAAAACCAACCTATATTTCCATTCCTATCCCTCTACCAATCCAAGCAATGAAATGAAACCACTTTACTGCTGCATTTTCTGTCACAATCTTTATGCTTCAAGTGATCCAGGAATGTGTATTTTATTTACCCCCATCTCCTCCATCTATCCAGTCCTCCCAAGTCCTATAGATTTGTCCTTTGAAATGTCTCTTGCCTGACTCCCTACTTTGCATTTTCCCTGTCAGAACAAGCTTTGTTGGGATGCCTGGATGGATCAGTTGGTTAGATGTCTGCCTCCAGCTCAGGTGGTAATCCCAGGGTCCTGGGATTGAGCCCCACATCGACTTCCCTGCTGGGTGGGAGGCCTGCTTCTCTCTCTGCTTCTGCATGCACTCCCCCCTGCTTGTGTGCTCAGTCAAATAAATAGATAAAATCTGGGGATCTGTGGGTGGCTCAGCGGTTTGGTGCGAGTACCACATCAGGCTACCTGCTGATGTGAAGGAGCCTGCTTCTCCATCTGCCTGTGTCTCTGCCTCTCTCTGTCTCTGTGTCTCTCATGAATAAATAAAATCTTTTAAAAAATAAATAAAAATAATAAATAGATTAAATCTTTAAAAAACAAAAAACTGTTGCTGATATTTGGTGGTTACAATACAGAAAATGAATCATCATAATGGACCCCACAATAATGTGAATTCAGATATAATGCAGTTGGCATTCGGCTTCTCAACCATCATCCCCCCTCCCCCCCCCCCCGTGCACGTGCACACACAGACATACACACACACACCTCCAGCTGGCTATTACAGACTTCTTCTGGTTATTTCATTAATCTTACAGTAAGGCAACTTCACATTTTATGTGATTGAATATATTGGACCTTAACAAGTAGTACAGCTTATTTTTACTATATACTAGCTAGTAAAATATATAGTAGTGTAATAAGCAATAGTGTTAGTAATATAAGTTAATGTTAGTAAGTATAAGTAATGTAAGTTTCAATATTAACCCATGAGTTCAACTTAATTGTGTAGAATGTTTTATGACCATTGATTAATGAGCATCTTTTCATGGAGATGTCTGGGAAACCTTTGTAGCACTAGTTGCTGTATTATGTGCATTCTTTTTTTTTTTTTAAGATTTTATTGTTTTTTTAATTTTAGTTGGGGAGAGAGGATGGAGAGAGAATCTCAGGTGGACTCCATGCTGAGCGCAGAGACCAACAAGGGCCTCGATCCCCTGATCTTGAGATCATGACCTGAGCCTAAACCAAGAGTCAGACGTTCAACTGACTGAGCCACCCAGGTGCCCTTATGTGCATTCTTTATAAAGCACTGTATGCTCTAGGAGAATGACCCATTAATTACCCTTGAATTATATTTATTACTGTACATAGAGAAAGAAAATAGTATCTGAAGATCTGAGAATTGGTTAAATGAATAACGGAAGATTTATTAGTGAGCTGCAAAAGTGATTTGTATATCTTACCAAAACTTTGTAAAGTCACTTAACAGAAATTATAAAATATGATGACTAAACACCAGGAAAGTAAAACCTTTAAAGAGAGTTAATTGTAATAAGTTATTTTTTTAACAGATGTCAATGTTTTACAAGAAAGAAATGATTTATTAAAGCTGACAGATTGACTCTTGATCTTGGGGTCATGAGTTTGAGCCCCATGTTGAATGTAGAGATTACTTTAGAAACAAATTTTAAAAATTATTTAAAAAAAAAAAAGCTGACAGATTAAGTCAACCATAAAGAATTGGACATATAAAACTAATAAGGAGGGATCCCTGGGTGGCGCAGCGGTTTGGCGCCTGCCTTTGGCCCAGGGCGCGATCCTGGAGATCCGGGATCGAATCCCACATGAGGCTCCCAGTGCATGGAGCCTGCTTCTCCCTCTGCTTGTGTCTCTGCCTCTCTTTCTCTCTCACTGTGTGCCTATCATGAATAAATAAAAATTTAAAAAAAAAAATAAAAAAAATAAAACTAATAAGGAAACTGAAAATGAAGCAGTTTGTTTAAACCAATAATAATATGTCCCTTGAAACAAATAAGCAATTCCAAGAGACAAACTAAAAGATTTTCTTAAAGACTTTATTTAAGAGAGGGAGCATGAGAGAGAGTACATGCAAGCACCAGCAGAGGGAGAGGGAGAAGCAGACTCCCCGATGATCAGGGAGCCCATTGCAGGGCTCCATCCCAGGACCCTGAGATAGTGACCTGAGTCAAAGGCAGATGCTCAGCAGACTGAGCCACCCAGGTGCCCCAAGACAAACCAAAAGATTTTCTAATAAGTTTTATGAAAATGCATTTGTGGTTTGATAACAGAAGTGAACATATGGTTTTTTTTTTTTAAGATTTATTTATTTTAGAGACAGAAAGTAGGAGCTGAGGGAGGGGTAAATGGAGAGGGAGAGAAACAGACTCTCTACTGAGTGGGGAGCTGACACAGGGCTCTAGCTCATAACCCTGAGATCATGACCTGAGCTGAAATCAAGAGTTAGATGCTTAATTGACTGAGCCACCCAGGCTCCCCATGAACACATGATTTTTAAAAGTTTCTTGAGTTTATTGAATCCTAAACTTGGCCAATTAAAGTTTGTAAAGCTCTGGATTGAAAATGAATAAAAAAGGAAAGCATTCACTAAATGACTTAGCACTAAAGATATTAAATGTATACCATTTAAGCAGTATTATAAGGCTTAGAAAGAATATAACTGTGGATAGTAAAGAGGAAACCAAGATAGGATTTCAGCACCACAAAGAATGTCATTAATATCAAGAAATCCTCAATTTGTTGGGACCACAGGTCCCATATAGCTATCAATTTAATGAGTAAGTTGTTGGAAGAATTTATTGCAATTCACTGGGCTTTATCATGCCTCCAACTGGAGTATCATTTAGCAAAGTGACTACTACAACAAACAATCAAACCAATAATTTCTTCCCAGCTTAGAATACCATCATAGTATATATGGACAATTCATGTCACCTAACTTGTTTTCTTGGAATCCCGTCTCTTCTTAAAGCCCATGCTGCACACAACTGCCAAATCTAATCATTTGCTTTCATTTTATGTCTGCTCAAAAATTATATCCTTACAGGACACTTTATTTTTTCAAAAAGATTTTTATTTGAGAGAGCACAAGAGAGAGCAGAAAGCACAAGCAGGGAAGTGGGGGAAGAGGGGCAAAGGGAGAGAGAGAGAAGCAGACTCCCCACTGAGCAGGGAGCCTGACCCCCAAGATCATGACCTAAGCCAAAGGCAGATGCTTAACCACCTAAGCCACGCAACGCCCCTTAGGACAAACACTTTAGCTTCACAAAGCTCCCTATAATCAGCTTCCAGGCTTGTCTCCTACCACCATACCTTTTTTTTTTTTTTTTAAGATTTTATATATTTATTCATGAGAGACACAGAGAGAGGCAGAGACACAGGCTGAGGGAGAAGCAGGCTCCATGCAGGGAGCTCGATGAGGGACTCAATCCTGGGATTGCAGGATCATGACCTGAGCCAAAGGCAGACGTTTAACCGCTGAGCCACCTGGGCGTCCCCCACCACCATACCTTTACTTAACCTAAGTCCACCTATTTCATTCTCCTCTACCTATAGACATTATGCACATTTCTACTTTAAAGCCTGTACTCAGGGCTTTAACCAAGGAGAACAACAAACAGGTGTTTGTCAGCTATAACCTTCAGAGCACAGACAGTAACCTCTGTTATTTGTAGGAAACAGGATCACGGAAATGGAGGTTTTTCTGGAAAAGTGCTAGCAGAGGGCACACGGCATGGTGACACTTTCACCCTATTCTGCCTAATCCTGTCTCTGCTCCACAGCTGTATATAGCCTCTGTGTCCTGCCTTCCCAAACAGAAGCCAAAGGGTCCCAGAGGTTGCTGTGTCCTCCTGCTACAGCCAAGGATAATGTGTGCCCTCATTTTGGCCAGTTGGATTCTGCTTGCAGGGAGATTCTTCTTTTTTCTTTTCCTTTCTTTTCTTTTCAAGTAGACTGGACACCCAGCATGGAGCCCACTGCAGGGCTTGAACTCTTGACTGTGAATTCCAGATCTGAACTGAGATCAAAAGTCAGATGCTTAACCGACTAAGGCACCCCAGGTGCCCCTCCAGGGAGATTCTTCAGTGGAAATAAACTTTTGGGAGTCCACTCATCTAGCAGCCGACTCTGACCAAATGACTAAATGGTACTTGCTGTTATTTTCTGGTTCTTGTTATTAGGTATGTGTCCTGAACCTGAACCTGGTGGTCCCTTCAGTGAATTCCCTTTGTTCTTAAGGTAGGCTGATCTCCATGCCGTAAGAAGAGAAAAGCAGGGGATCCCTGGGTGGCGCAGCGGTTTGGCGCCTGCCTTTGGCTCAGGGCGCGATCCTGGAGACCCGGGATCGAATCCCACGTCGGGCTCCCGGTGCATGGAGCCTGCTTCTCTCTCTGCCTGTGTCTCTGCCTCTCTCTCTCTCTCTCTCTCTCTCTGAGTGTGACTATCGTAAATAAATAAATTAAAAAAAAAAAAGAAAAGAAAAGCAAGAAGGCACAAGATGGCTTAAGAGATTGTTATAGTAAATTGCCATTGTGTGAAAAAGAATTAAATAAAATAATTTACATAAATTATTCCTAGTATGGAACCGATGGACAGAAACTGTGAAATAGAAGCAAGAGAGACTTTTCGCATTAAACCATTTATTACTTTTGACTTCTAATGTGTGAATGTATTATCTATTCAAATACTGAAAATCTTACAAATAATGAAAGCACCAATAAACAAGAAATATTATCAATAAGATAATTTTTTTAAGTTGGCTACTTATTGGGGTGTCTAGGTGGCTCAGTCAGTTAATCTGACTCTTGATTTTGGCTCAGATCATGATCTCAGGGTCCTGAGATCAAGCCCCAACCACCCCGCTCCCCCAGTCAGGCTCCTGCTGGGCATGGAGTCTGCTTAAAATTCTCTCTCCCTGGGGCACCTGGGTGGCTTAGTGGTTGAGCAACTGCCTCTGGCTCAGGTCATGATCCCAGGGTCCTGGGATAGAGTCTTGCATCAATCTCCCTGTGGAGAACCTGCTTCTCCCTTTGCCTGTATCTCTGCCTCTCTCTGTGTGTCTCTCATGAATAATAAAATCTTTAAAAAAAAAATTCTCCCTCTCCTTTTATGCTTCCTCCCCACTTGTACTCTTCCTTGTGTGTGTGCATGCTCTCCAAAGAGAAAAAAAGAAAAAGTTGGCTACTTACATTAGGTATTCAGGTAAGACTTCTCTGAGGAAGTAGCAGTTAAGCTGAACTCTGAATGGCAAGAAATTACACATACATTGATCCTGGTGAAGAGCAATCAAAGCAGAAGATCTTCAGGTGAGAAAGAGCTTTGTTGATACATACAAGATAATGAATTTAGGGGCCAGATTATGTAGGGCTTTGTAAATCACAAGGATTTTAGCTTTTTTCTTAAGATTTTATGTTTTAAAGGTTTTATTTATTTATTTGAGAGAGAGAGAGCAGGGATACAAATAGGGAGAGAAACAGAGGGAGAGAGGGACAAGTAGACACTGTGCTGAGTGCAGAGCCTGACATGGGCCTCAATCTCACAGCCCATGGCCCTGATCATGACTTGAGCTGAAATCAAGAGTCAGTCACTGAATCGACTGACCCACTCAGGTGCCCCTTTAAGATTTTATTTTTCAGTGATCTTTTACACACAACATGGGACTTGAACTTCCAACCCTGAAGTTAAGAGTCGCATGCTCTACTGATGGAGCCAGCTAGATGCCTCAGGATTTAAGCTTTTAACGAAAATGCAAGTGGGAAGCCAATGGAGTGTTTCAAGAAGAAGGGTAACTACATTTAATTTTTATTTATAGAAGATTATCCTGGCATCTGAGTAGAAGATGAATTTATAGAGGGCTAGGAGAGGATATAAGGAGACCCACGAAGGCAGTGTTAGAGTGTTCCATGAGAGATGATGGTACTTAAAACAAGGGTGGGAGTGGGGGACACAGTATAAAGAGATTGAATTAGGATTATTTTGAAAGTGGAGTTGAGAGGAGTTACTGATGCATGGCATGTTGAGTTAATGAAAAGAGGAATCAAGGTTGACCTCTAGATTCTAGATAAATTGAGTAGATAGTGTGGTATCATAAACTGGATTTAGGAAAACGGAAGGAACAATTAGAGATGCCTATGAGCTATCCTAGAAGAGATGTCAAGAAGACATTTGCATGCACAAGGTAAGATAGAGTTTCCAGGAAAGATTAAGCAAGGCTGGAAGTTGAACTTTGAGTTTCTGACGTGTAGATGATGTATAAAACCATTGGATTGAGTGACCTCACCTAGTGATAGTGTGTAAATAAAGAAGGGGTTCAGCACTGATCCCTGGACATTCCACTTTCAGGAATATATATATTTTTTGAAACTGCTTTATTGATTCACATGCCATACAGTTCTTTTGAACTATACAATTTAGTGGATTTTATTATATTCATGGAGTTATGTAACCATCACCACAATCTAATGTTGGAACATTTTTGCTTCCTCTAAAAGAAACCCTATTGACATCCCCATACCCCCTACTTCACCTCCCAGCCCTCACCCTAGGCAGCTACTAATCTACCTTCTATCTCTATAGATTCACCTATCCTGGACATTTCATATAAGTGGAATCATACAACATGTGGTGTTTTGTGTCTGGCTTCTTTCACTTAGCATGGTGTTTTGAAGGTTAATCCATGTTGTATCACAACTTCATTTCTTTTTAAGTCTTAGTAATGGTCCATTGCATGGATAGACCACATTTTGTTTATCCATGTGTCAGCTGATGGGCATTTTGGTTGCTCGTACTTTTTAACTATTATGAATAATGTCGCTATGGACATTTGCATATAAGTTTTTGTGTAGACATATTTTTTCATTTCCTTTGGGTAATGTTATGGATTAAGTGGTCATGTTCCACCCAAAACTCATATTTTGAAGCCTCAACCTCCAATATTTCTGTATTTGGAGATAGGGCATCTGTGGAAGTAATTATGTTTAAAAGAGGTCATAAAGGTGGGGACCTGATCCAACAGGATTAGTGTCCTTATAAGAAGCTTAGACAAGAAACAGCTATTTTCTCTCTCTTTCTGTCATGTGAGGACACAATGAGAAGACAGCCATCTGCAAGTCAGGAAAGAAGTGCTCATCAGGAATCAAATTTGCTGGAAACTTAACCTTGGACTTGAGCCTCCAGAACTGAGAAAATAAACTTGTTTATTTCCCTAAGCCGCTTGATTTAGGGTATTTTGTTGGCAGCTCAAGCCAACAGTAACAAGTAAATCCTAGAAGTGGAATTGCTGAGTCATATGGTGACCTTGTTTTACATTTTGAGTAGGGAATATATACTTAAGATATAACCCCTTAGGTGTACAAAATCTATATAAAAATATATTTACTACAGCATTACATATAATAGACAAAAGTAACAAATGTCCATCAACATAAATTGATTAAATCACAGTCTATGAATGTGGCAAAACTATCTATATACTATAAGGATATATGAATATAGATGTAGATACTTATAAGTATTAGCAAAATACTTTTTTTCTTTTTTCTTTTATTGATTTATTTCTTTTTTTTTAAGATTTTACTCATTCATGACAGATACAGAGAGAGAAAGAGAGAGAGAGAGAGAGGCAGAGACATAGGCAGAGGGAGAAGCAGGCTCCATGCAGGGAATCCGACGTGGAACTCAATCCCGGGTCTCCAGGATCACACCCCAGGCCGAAGGCAGCGCTAAACCACTGAGCCACTGGGGCTGCCCTGATTTATTTCTTTTACAGATTTTATTTATTTATTCATGAGAGACACAGAGAGAGAGAGAGAGAGGCCGAGACACAGGCAGAGGGAGAAGCAGGCTCCATGCAGGGAGCCCAATGCAGGACTCGATTCCAGGACTCCAGGATCACACCCCAGGCCGAAGGCAGACACTTAACCGCTGAGCCACCCAGGCGTCCCAGCAAAAAACTTTTTTTACCAATAGAGAAATGTTATTGATCCATATCACGTCGTACTATTAATAGCAAATAGAGTTATAATGAAATATTATAAATAATTATGTATTACCATAACAGCAATAAAATTATTGGAATTAGCAAAATGCTGAAATACATAATGAGACTTAATACTATATTTAAGAATTAGGCCATAACTTACAGCTTATATTCAAGAGTTCTAAATTTTTTTAAAGACTTTAATGTCTGTATAACACACAATGAAGAAAAAAGACCAGTTGGTTTCATTAATCAAATGGAGAAATAAATAAGCTGATGAAACGTCAATAGTACCTGCCAACAAATTTCATACTAAAATCATTTGCTTTGGGACACCTGAGTGGCTCAGCAGTTGGGCGCCTGCCTTCGGCTCAGGTCATGATCCCAGGATCCAGGATGGAGTCCCGCATTGGGCTCCTGGAATCCCGCATCTGGCTCCCTGTGAGCCTGCTTCTCCCTCTGCCTGTGTCTCTGCCTCTCTCTCTCTCTCTCTCTCTCTCTCTCTCATGAATAAATAAAATAAAATAAAATTTGCTTTACTTTCTGGTAATTGAATTTGATAATATCCAACTATTTTTACTAAGCAAAATACTTTTTTTGAGATATTTGTGTTGTTCTGTCTCTCTTTTTCCCATCCTTAATTCCAGAAAGGTAGCCAGGCCATTTTGTGCTTTCTTGGCTCAGGGAAGTATTATGATTATCAAACTAAAAGAAACTTCTTGCAAGATACCTCCTTTTCTGAATTAATTTTCCTGAAGCCTGAGTCTGTGGAAGGAGTCAGGCTAGGTATCCTGGAAGAGGGCCACAGAAAAATGGAACAGTGACTTTAAGGACAAAGAGAAAAGAAAGGAGAGGAGAGATTCTGGAAGGGGAACAAAAGCCAGGAGTTCCCATAATTGTTGCTAGTGTTCCGGGGGATGAGCAAGATTTTAGAGGATGGACTGGACATCCCCTCTCCCTTCCATATGAAGTTTTCAAGGATGCAAACATTCAGTCCATAAACCCAAGAGAAATGAAAAACATATCCAGGGATACCTGGATTGCTTAGTCAGTTAAGTGTCTGACTCTTGATTTTGACTTAAGTTATGAACCCAGGGTTGTGAGATTCAGCTCCCTGTCAGGCTATGTGCTCAGCACAGTCTGCTTGTCCCTCTCCCTCTGCTCTCCCCTCCTCATCTCTCTTCTCTAAAATAAATAAATAAAATCTTAAAAAATATATCCATGCAAAACCTTGTGCACAAATGTTCATAGCAGCATCCCCATGACAAGGAAGCAGAAAGGTGCTAGACTTTGAAGCTATTGTTATTAGCTTTAACAATAACTTGTCCATGGTGTTACAAAGCCTAGAAATGAGATGACCTCAGGTACCTCCTAAATCTAAAAGCTGGTAAAGTGGCCCCAAGTCTGACTAAGATCAAACTTTTTGCTAGCCCTGTGAGAATAAGGTAGAGGAAGAATATTCATCCTCTTCATGGGTGGCTCAGTTAAGTATCCGACTCTTGATTTTGGCAGAGGTCATTATCTCAGGGTCCTGGGATTGAGCCCTGCATCAGGCTCCCTGCTCAGTAGGAAATGTGCTTGTCTCCCTCTCTCCCTCTCTCTCTCTCTCTGCCCCTCCCCGACTTGCATTCTCTGTTTCTCTAAAATAAATCTTTTAGAAAAAAAAGAATATTCATCCTTTTCAAAATGCTAGACTGAGTATAAGTGTTGATTCTTTTTCCCCTTTGGGAGAATACTAAAAGGAAAGTGAGAGAATAAAAAGGCTAAAATATCAAAATAACATTGAGAATGGAAGGGCTCTGCTAGTGGATGAGAAATTTCAAAAAAAAAAATTCTGGAATACAGAAAGCAGATGACTGATTAATGAAAGCAGTGTGGATAGCCATAGTTAAAAACATGTAGAGAAAAGATTAGGGCTGACATAGGATCCAATAGGCTCAGCAGAATAAGATGTATAGGCAGAATAATGCCCCCACCAAAGATGTCCGTGTCTTCATCCTCAGAACTGTAAACATGGTATGTTATATGGCAAAGGGGAGTGGAGGTTGCGGATGAAATTAAGATTGCTAATCAGATGACCTTAAAATAGAAAGATGATCCTGAATTGCCCAGGTGGACAAATGTAATTACAAGGACTTTTTCAAGTGCAAGAGGGAAGCAGATGGAGAGTCAGAGAAGATGTGAAGATGGAAATGAGGTCAGAGTTATGTGATATGGAAAGGACTCAATGCACCATTTCTTTTCTTTTCTTTTCTTTTTTAAGATTTCATTTATTTATTCGAGAGAGAGAGAGTGAGAGTGAGAGGCAGAGACACAGGCAGAGGGAGAAGCAGGCTCCATGCAGGGAGCCCCACATGGGATGCGATCCTGGGTCTCTAGGATCAGGCCCCAAGTGAAAGGTGGCGCTAAACCGCTGAGCCACCTGGGCTGCCCCTTAATGCACCATTTCTGACCATGAAGATGGAGGAAGGGGACCATGAGCCATGGAATACAGGTGGCCTCTAGAAACAGGAGATGGCAAGGAATGTATTTTTGGCTGGAGCCTCCAGATAGGAACACAGCCTCGCTAACACCTTGATATAGCCCAGGGAGAAGTGTTGGACTTCTTTAGAACTATGAGAATAAATTTGTTGTTTTAAGCCACTAAAATTGTGGTAATCTGTTAGATCAGCGATAGGAAACTAACTGGAACAGTGCTATGCTTGTCAACAGAGGTTTGAAGGGATAAATATGGATGAAAACAGGAATTAATTGATGGTCTGTAAATAAAAGAACGCATTCCCCTCACTACTTCTTTCTTGTACCCCAGTGGGGAAACTAAATCATCGTTGCCAGGAATATATCCCTAAACAAAAAAGTAAGACATCTTCTTTGGAGAGCTAGAAGTCAGTTTCTTTCTTTTTTCTTTTTTAAAAGATTTTATTTATTTATTCATGAGAGAGACACACAGAGAAAGAGAGAGGCAGAAACACAGGCAAAGGGAAAAGCAGGCTCCACACAGACAGCCTGACGTGGGACTCAATCCAGGGTCTCCAGGATCACGCCCTGGGCTGCAGGCGGCGCCAAACTGCTGCGCCACCAGGGCTGCCCTAGACGTCAGTTTCTTTGAAGAATTTGGGCAACTGGCAAAGATGTTGGTGTCAAAGAGCTACACTCTTCTATTTGGTATTTAGGAGCCTCCCTGGAGCATGACGGTTGTTCCTTTCCTGCTCACATGACAGTGAGACTTACCATCAGGCAGTCTTGCCCACAGAAGCCAAGCTCCTGCTAGCTCCAATTTAGAATTTCTACTGCGTCATTTTGTGGTATAATTGGACTACCAGAAACTTTCACATTTATAGAGCATCTGCAGTATAACACAGAAAGACCAGGGTTAAAAGAAAAAAAAAAGGAAACAAAAACAAAAAAATTTCATTTAAAGGAAACAAATAATTAAGGAACTGAGAAAATCTTAAAATAAGACAAATCATAGTCTTAAATAGTATAATTGGAGAAATTTAAAAGATATTGAATTGACTCTATGACAGATGTTATTTACCTACCCAGAAATCATTACTTGCTTTTTCCTATGGAAAGAACTCTAATGTTTTCTCCGTGTTTCATGGTCAGATGCTTTGGGGGGGAGGGGCAGAATTCTTTTTCTGAGGAGGTCAATCTTTTTCTCTTAAGATCTTCAACTAATTGGATGAAGCCCACCTATACTAAGGAGGGCAATCTGCTTTATTGAACACTACTGATTTAACTGTTATTCTCATCTAAAACATGCCTTCATAGCAACATCTATACTAGTGTTTGACCAAATATCTGGGTGTTATGACCTAGTCTAAGTCAATACATATAATTAATCTTCACAACCAGTATGCTAAGGGGAAAAGTTGCCACATCAGAAGGTCCCAAAAGTTCTTAAGAAGAATACCTACCACTGTGGAACATCTCCATGGAAGACTGACTCTTCCTTGCAGTGGGGCTAGGAGGAGGACCAACCCTGAAGAAGATTGTAAAATTACAATGAGACAATTTTCTTTTGCTTTCGTTTTCTACTTAATTTATTTTTAATTTATTTTTAAATTAAAATTCAATTAATTAACATACAGTGTATGTTTCAGAGTAGAGGTCAGTGATTCATGAGTCTTATATAATACCCAGTATTCATTACATCACATGCCCTCCTTAATACCTATCACCCAGTTACCCCATCTCCCCACCCACCTCCCCTCCCGTGATCCTTAGTTTGTTTCCTATAATTAAGAGCTTCTTATGGTTTGTCTCCCTCTTTGATTTCATCTTGTTTTATTTTTTCCTCTCTCTCCATGATCCTCTGTTTTGTTCCTTAATTTCCACATATGAGTGAGATCATATAATCGTCTTCCTCTGATTGACTTAGTTCACTTAGCATAATACCCTCTAGTTCCATCCACATCATTGCAAATGGCAAGATTTTGGTTTTTTTCTGATGGCTGAGTAGTATTGCATTGCATATATAAACAACACCTTCTTTATCCATTCATCTGTCAGTGGTCATCTGGGCTCTTGCCATAGTTTGGCTGTTGTGGACATTGCTGCTCTAAACATTGGGGTGCAGGTGGCCCTTCAGATCACTACATTTGTATCCTAGGGGTAAATACCCACTAGTGCAATTGTTGTGTCATAGGGTAGCTCTATTTTCAACTTTTTGAGGAACATCCATACTATTTTCCAGAGTGGCTGCACCAGCTTGTGTTCCCACCAAAAATGTACAAGGGTTCCCTTTCTTTGCATTCTCACCAACATCTGTCATTTACTGACTTATTAATTTTAGCCATTCTAACTGGTGTGAGGTGGTATCTCATTGTGGTTTTGATTTGTATTTCCCTGATGCCAAATGATGTGGAGCATTTTTTCATGTGTCTGTTGGCCATTTGTATGTCTTCTTTGGAGAAATGTCTGTTCATGTCTTCTGCCCATTTCTTTTTTTTTAAGGTTTTATTTATTTATTCATGAGATATATATATATATAGAGAGAGAGGCAGAGACAGAGGGAGAAGCAGACTCCATGCAGGGACTCGATCCTGGAACGGTGGGGCCACGACCTGAGCCAAAGGCAGATGCTCAATTGCTGAGCCACCCAGGCATCCTTTCTTCCCATTTCATGATTGGATTATTTGCTCTTTGGGTGTTGGGTTTGAAAGTTCTTTATAGATTTTGGATACTAGCCCGTTACCTGATATGTCATTTGCAAGTATCTTGAAGATATTTGCAAAAAATATCTATTTTTTTAAAGATTTTATTTTTAAGTAATATCTACACCCAACATGGGGCTCAAACTCATGATCCCAAGATCAAAATTTACACACTTCACTGACTGAGCCAGTCAGGCTGATTTTGTTTTGTTTTGTTTTAGATTTTATTTATTTTTATTTATTTGCGAGAAAGAGAGCATGACTGAGGGGAGGAGCAGAGGGAGAAGGAGAAGTAGACACCCCACTGGCAAGGAGTGGGATGCAGGGTTCATTCCTAGGACTCTGGGATTATGACCTTAGCAGAAGGCAGACACTTAACCAACTGAGACACCCAGGTGCCCCTGATTTTGTTTTCTTTAATAAATATTTCTCAGAATGTGCCTATGAACAATTATTCATAGCCTCAACTTTCATAGTGTCTGATTAGACACTAATAAAATCAAATAAATCTCCTGAAATTAAGTGGACTTACCTGACCTTGATCTTCTTTCAAGTTACCCCGCAACTCCAAATGGCTTCTGTACTAACATAGTTGTCATGGTCCCAATAACAAAAACCAAGAAATTGTATGCAGACACTGAGAAAGTATGCAGCAGCAGAAGAACAGGCCAAGACAGATAACCAGGAAGGGAGCAATCAAAGGAGTAAGGAACTCAGGAAGGAAGAAGAGACCAGGTAATTAAAAAGAATGGTGTTCTTAATCTGGGATCCATGGACTCCTTTGGGGCCTATTAATAGGCCTGAAGGGATTGATTAATGCCTGGAAATTATGGGGAAAATTTTTAAATTTTTATTTATTCATGAGAGACACACAGAGAGAGGCAGAGACATAGGCATAGGGAAAAGCAGGCTCCCTGCATGGAGCCTGATGTGGAACTCGACCCTAGGGCCCCGGAATGATGACCTGAGCCAAAGGCAGACACTCAACCACTGAGCCACTCCGGTGCCCCAAAAAAGAGGAATAAGAAGGGGAAGGGGGAGGGGAAGAAGGAAGAGAGGAAGGAGTAGAAGGAGGGGAAGGAAGAGAGGAAGAAGAGGAAGAAAGAACCACTAGAATTGGGATATCTGGTTTCCAGGAGTGAACTGTTATAGTGTAATGCAGGAGAGACATCCAATAAGATAGTGACTAAAAAAAAAAAAAAAAGTTCATAAAATATGGCAGATCTGTTCTTTGAAGAGTCATTTAGCTTTGTTCCTTCAACTTCTTTTCCACTTCAACTCATGCCAGTCTGTCTTCTGATTCCAAGACTATCAAAACTGCTCTTGTCAAGGGGACACTGACGTTTATCTTGCAAAATCTAGTGAGTAGTTCTCTCTCTTCATCTTACTTGACTTCTCAGCAGGCAAACCCCCAGTCTTCAAGTTTTGCACCTACCTTTCTGGCTTAACCACCATTTTCTTTAAAAAAAAAAAATTCCATCTTGTGCCTTGAACTCATGATCCTTTTTTTTTTTTTTTTTAAGATCTTATTTATTTATTCACAAGAGACACACAGATAGAGAGGCAGAGACATAGACAGAGGGAGAAGCAGGCTCCATGTAGGGAGCCCGACATGGGACTCGGTCCCGGGACTCCAGGATCATGCCCTGGGCCAAAGACAGGCTCTAAACCACTGAGCCACCCGGGATCCCCCCTTTTTAAATTTTTTAAATTTTTTAAATTTTTAATTTTTAATTTTTTTTGAACTCATGATCCTAAGATTGAGAGTCACATGCTCTACATACTGAGCCATCCAAGCATCCCTAAGCCATTATTTTTGTGTGTGTGCTCTAGATGAAATGACTGTAATAGTTCATAAGTGACCTGTCTGTTCACTGTCTTCCCTCTTAACTCTCCCTCTGCCCTGCGTCCCATCCGTGATAACTTGCAACTAGAAAGATCTTTAAAAACTGTTAAGTCAGTATTTCCTACTTAGGAATCTTCATATTTGCTCTTCCTTCATATTTTCCTTAGGCCTGTAATGCTCTTCTTCTATTTTTTAAAAAGATTTATTTATTTATTTATTTGAGAGAGAGAGAGAGAGAGGGAACCTGAGTGCACACGCTCCAGTGGGGAGGGGGGCAGAGGGAGAGAATCTTTAAGCAGCATCGCTGTTCAGCGAGAAAGCCAATGCAAGTCTCAGTCCCTGCAAGTCTCAGTCCCACAGCCCATGAGATCATGACCTGAGTGGAAATTGAGTCTGGAGTTCAACTGACTGAGGCACCCAGGGGCCCCTCAGTTGTTGTTTTAACATTGCTGGATCCTTCTTATCTTGCAGCTATCAGTTCAAGTACCATCATGAAAGTTGTCTTCCTCACGTTTTTTGTTTTTGATTTTTTTTAAGATTTTATTTATTTATTTGAGAGAGATATTATAGAGGGGGTAGGAGAAGCAGACTTCTCACTGAGCAGGGAGCCCAATGCAGGACTCAATCCCAGGACCCTGGGATCATGACCCCAGCCGAAGGCAGACACTCAACCAACTGAGCCACCCAGGCACCCAAGTTATCTTCCCCTTACCTTTCTACTCTAAGTTGGTTACATCTTATTATAGTACCCTCTATTTCCTTTATTGCACTTATCACAATCTGAAATTATTTATTTCATTTATGTATCATCTGTCTCACACCATTAGAATGTAAGTGTCCCAGGACTGGAACACTGCATCTCTTTTTCACTGCTAGATCTCCAATGCCTAAAAAATGGTATTTGGTGCAGAGCTGGCACTCACTAAATATTTAGCAAATGCACCAATGGTGAGATTCAAAAGAGATTCCATTGAAAATATTCAGTACTTTAAGTTTGAGGTTTTTCTATAATATTTTAAATATGGCTTCAATTTTTATTTATTTTTAAAGATTTTATTTGTCTATTTATTAGAGAAAGAGAGAGAGCAGGGGGAGGAGCAGAGGGCAAGAGACAAGCAGACTCTGCACTCAGCACAAAGCCTGACTCAGGGCTTGATCTCATGATCCTGAGACCATGACCCTAGCCAAAATCAAGAATTGGAAGCTCCATTGACTGAGAACCCAGGTGCCCCTTAAATATGACTTTTACAACAAAGGTTGAGAATCAGTCCTATCAACATTTGCTGTAGAGAAATCAAGGGATAAGGGGACTGAGAAATCACCTTGGTGATTTGAAGTCAATGGTGAAGCCAGAAGGCCAGGCTGAAAGGGATAAAAGTGAAAAGGAGGTAAAGAATGAGAAATAGAATGTACATTCCTCTTATAGGGAGAGATTCAGCAGAGAAAGCAGTTCAAGTAGATAACATAGTTGAGGTAGGATAAATGTGACAAGAAAAGGATTGAAGGCAGAGGCATCATTATTTCACTATAGACCAAACTGGGCAAATATTGTCACAATTTGGTGGAGAGAAGAAAGTATTTTACAAAGAAAAAGAAGATTTATGCTTTTTGTATCTGTTGTGGGGTGGTCTGAATTTGGCAGATGCCAAATAATTTTCAAGAACTGTCTTTTCTCAGGCAAAAGACAACTTAAAAACCTTCATGTTGGGGTACTTGGGTGGTTTAGTCAGTTAAGCATCTGCTTTCCTCTCAGTTCAGGATCCCTGGGTCCTGAGATGGAGCTCCCTTTCCCTCTGCCTGTCCCCCTGCTTGTGCTTGCTCACCCGCTTTCTCTCTCTGTGTCAAATCAATCAATCAACCACTCAATCTTAAAAAATTTTTAAAAACCCTTCTGATTAAAAAGTCTATAGCTCTCTTTCGGACATATATGAATGTCAGTAAATAATTTACCTTGCGCGGCCCCCCGGGTGGTTCAGAGGTTTAGCGCCGACTTCCGCCCAGGGCCTGATCTTGGAGACCCGGGATTGGGTCCCACGTCGGGCTCCCTGCATGGAGCCTGCTTCTCCCTCTGCCTGTGTCTCTGCCTCTCTCTCTCTCTCTTGCCTTTTATTAATAAATAAATAAAATCTTTTTAATTAATTTTTTTAATTTTTATTTATTTATTTTTATTTATTTATGATAGTCACAGAGAGAGAGAGGCAGAGACACAGGCAGAGGGAGAAGCAGGCTCCATGCACCGGGAGCCCGACGTGGGATTCGATCCCGGGTCTCCAGGATCACGCCCTGGGCCAAAGGCAGGCGCCAAACCGCTGCGCCACCCAGGGATCCCTAAATAAAATCTTTTTAAAAAATTACGTTTATTCTACTACAGTTTTTATCTAAATTAGGGTTAAAAGTACCCTCCAACGTTCATGAGTGCAAGAAGCTTGGTCAAAATAAAGTGATAAACCCATCAAAGTCAAGCCTATGGTCTAACAAAATCAGGTTTATTAACTTGCTGAAACAAGTAAGACCACACATCAGAATAACTGGGAGAGTCTAACTGAAAAAAAAGGGATGGGGAAGAGACAGGGATAGCATAGGATTGGGTGGAGTATAGGTAAGAATTGAGCAGGCTCTGGTTTGGGCTATGAAGCCAACTTTAAGGTCTAGAATCCTTGAGAACTACAAAGTCAAATTAAATATGGAATGGTATATCTAAAAACCCCTTATCTGAAGTTCTATACCTGGATTGGAAAAGTATCAAAATGACCTACCTGACTCAGCTCAGTCAGGCAGAACAGGGATAGTCCATTCTTACTGATAGAATTTCAAACAACAAAGCTTTTCAGAAGGTTTTTCATCCTACATCCTTTTATTAATCAACAAAAGCAGTTTTTACAGATTCACAATGGGTATCTATCCCTATGTACTGAAATTCTTCTCAACTTTAAGATTTGAGTTATTATTCAATTTCCCTTGGGTGGGTGAAAGGCCTCTTATTTTCAACCAGTGGTAACAACATCACAGGTATTATGTACTTTAATCATGCACCAGACCCCATTAAATGTCTGTGTCATCTCATTTGATCCTCACAACAAACCATTTGATCCACTGAGCTGGCTACATAGAAAACTGAGGCTTAGAAATTAACATGCCTATGGAATTTGCTCTATTATCGGATGCATTTTCATTTTGCCTTCTTATCATCATCAGTATTATTATTTTTAGTTTTTGAAGCATCAGCACTCTTTCTGAGACCACATGCTTTCTATGTGGTAGACTCTCAATACACAGGGTACTGAACAACAAGTAAACTGGAACATGCACTTTCATTGAGTTGTTCTGCCACCCTGGGTTTGGGGGAATCTTCTGGGCAGCGCAGGGGTAGAGAGCTTGCCTAGGTCTGGGTGGGTGGACCAAACCTCCAGTTCTCCAAACCCTCGCCTATGATCTTCACGCCTGAGCTCCAGCAGCTCAGCTCATCCCGCGGAGGCGGGACTTCCCGTCTTCCTAAAGAAGTACTTCCGGCCAGAGCCGGAAGCCTCGCTACGGGCCGGCGCGTGTGAGGGGCGCGCCTCCGACCACCTGGGCTAGCCGCGGGCAGGTGAGCTTCGGAGGGGCTGCGGGGCTGCCGGAGCTGCAGGAGCCAAGGTTCGTGGCTGGCCTGTGGCCGGTGCGTCACGCTGCGGGGCTTCGGTGCTCCTGTCCTCTCCTGGAAACTCCTCGGGTTGTGGGAGTCGGGCGTTGCCTGCGGCCTGCGGCCTGCCGCCCCGCCCCGCCCCGGGCCCGCGGGCGGGGAGGGAGGGAGTCCGGCCGGGGGCCGCAGCTGGGCGGCGGGCGTGGGAGCGGAAAGGCCGGTGCCGCCCAGCGGCGCGGAAGAGGTGGAATTGCTCAGGTTAGAGAAGCAGCCCTCAGGTTCCAAATCCTTGATCAGGCGAAGGAGAGGTCACGGGAAGTGGGTGGAGAACTAGTGCTGACCACCAGCCGGGGGCGGGTCCGTCCCCAGAGGAACGGCAGCTCGTCGGGAAGACAGGGTTCACAGATGCCAGACTGTTCAGGGGAAGGCAGAAGAGATCAAGATCAAGAGAGCTGACTTCTTGTGTGTCTGACGTTAGTATAGCCAAGGCCTCTGTCATTTGATATTTGTCTCAAGGTTCCCCACCGTTTGCTTTTCCCCTTTCTCTCTGCTTTTATGAACAGCGTACCACTGGGTGTTTTTTGAAAACCCGAGTTGGCAGTCTCTGCCTTTTGACAGGCGACGTTTTTTACTTATTCTTTGTCATTACAGAGATACTTGTTCAGGCCCAAACTTTTGGAGTCACCCATGACTCATCTCTTTCATGCCACACATGTAATCTATCAGCAGATCCTGTGCGCTTCGCCTTCAAAATCTGTCCAGACTCCCGACCCTTTCTCACCACTTCACTTGTCCAATTTACAAGCTGTCTCTCACCTGGATTACTTCAGTGGCCACCTAACTTGTCTGCTTTTTCTTCCTTCTTTTAGTCTTTACTCCTCACAGCATCTAGAGTGATCCTCCTACCAAAAAAATCCTCTTAAAAAAACCCTGCAGGAACTACCCATTTCACTCAGAGTAAAAGCAAAGGTTGGTAGAGTGGCCCCGAGGTCCTTAAGATCCCCTCCTGCTTTACCTCTAATCTCTCTTGCTACTCCTCTTTGCTCTACTGTATGGCCTCAAGCACATCCTCAGGATATTTGCGCTTGTGGTTCCTTTGCCCGGAATGCTCTCCCCTCATCTGTCACATGGTTCAATCTTCCTTCATATTTTTTTGGAATATTACCTTCTCAGTGAGGTCCTCTCCAACATATGCTTCCCTTACAGCTCCATTGCACTCATTGTCCTTGTGCTTACCATCATACTTATGGCATGCCACGTGGTTTATTTATTTATCTGGGTTACTGTGTTTCCCCCACTGGGGTAGAAGCTTCATGAGGTCAGATATTTTTATATGTTTAGTTTCCTGCTGTATTCCTTTTTTTTTTAAATGCTTTTTTAAATTTTTATTTATTTATGATAGTCACACAGAGAGAGAGAGAGAGAGAGAGAGAGAGAGTCAGAGACACAGGCAAAGGGAGAAGCAGGCTCCAGGCACCGGGAGCCCAACGTGGGATTTGATCCCAGGTCTCCAGGATCGCTCCCTGGGCTAAAGGCAGGTGCTAAACCACTGCGCCACCCAGGGATCCCTCCTGCTGTATTCCTAGTGCTTAAAACAGTATCTGGGTTTTAGTAGACTTTCCATAATAGTTGAGTGAATGGCTTTGGACTTGTTCTGCAATCTACATTATGTACTTTCTGGTTTTTTTTTTTTTTTTTTCTCTTTGCCTTTTTTTTTAATTGAAGTTTGATTTTGTTTTGTCTTTTCATTTTTTTTTCTGTTTGTCTTTCAAACATATATTACTCTGCTCTATTTCTGTACTTATAGGGCTAATCTTTTAATTTTAATTTTTAATTTCACTATGCATACTTAAATTGAATCTAATTCAATCTTAAGCAAACCTTAACCCTGTAGAACAATATTGTTTTTACCTTTAAGTTATGGATTTTATTTATCTATTTGAGAGAGAGAAAGTGAGAGAGAGAGAGAGTGTGAGTGAGCATGAGCAGGGTGAGGGGCAGAGGGAAAAGCAAACTCCCCACTGAACAGGGATCCCAATATGGGCCTCATTCTGGGACTCCGGGATCATGACCTGAGCTGAAGGCAGGTGCCTAACCTGCTGAGCCACCCAGGCATCCCTAAGTTATGGATTTTAAACAGGCTTCTTGGATCATCTCAATACTTATTTTGTAAGATGTAAATGTTCAACAATAAAACTAGAGTTGTTACTATTTTCTGGTGGTTTTGATTTTTTTTTTCTTTTCGATTTATTAAATTCAGTTTATCCTACAGTTTATTTTTTCAAAGATTTATTTATTTGGGAGAGAGAGAGACAGAGATAGAGACAGTGCCTGGGGCCAGGAGAAGAGGCAGAGAGAGTCCCAAGCAGATTTCACGCTGAGCCTGGATACCCATGGAGGGCTTGAAGTGGGCTCAATCTCACAATGCTGAGATCCCGACCTGAGCGGAAATCAAGAGTCAGATGCTCAACCAACTGTGCCACCCAGGCCCCGTTCACACACTTTAATAGACTATTTGTTGCACACTTAGCACTTGAGAGTTTATTTTTAAAAAATATATGCTACTTTCCCTACTTTAGCATTTTACTGGGAAATATGCAAGAGAGTCCACTAGAAAACAATATGGTAGTAAGTGTGAAATAAATATGAATCAGAATGAAACTAAAAATACACTATACGTTAACTGACTTGAATTTAAATTAAGAAAAAAAAAAAAAAAGGAGTATGACCCAGAGTAAATAGGGTCTACTGGAAAGGAGAAACTTCATAGTTTGCCAGTTATGAGGAGTGGCTGGGATGGATTTGTGGAGGAGTTATTTGAGGAGATTTGCTGATATTTGAAAGTGTTTAGAGAAGGGGCACAAAGTTATTGATTAATTTTCTCTTTCATATAAGTTTGTCATAAAAATTGTGGGTTTGGTGTAGATTTAAGTCATTGGTGTTGTAGAGAGAAGGCATGCCTATGCCTCTTAGGAAGTGCTTAAAGCTTTTTGGAGGGCCTACTAAAAATTACATGAGATGATTCAGTATGTGGAGGCAAAGAAACTACTGTGAGGATGCAGTAAACTTGGAGACAGGCTTTGACATTAGGCATAAAAGGACAGCAAGACATTATGGTAAGTGAAATAAGCCAGTCACAAAGACAAATGCTGTTTGATTCTACTTATGTGAGATACCTAGCGTCAAGTTCATAGAAAGTAGAGGCAGGGTAGAGAGAGGGATATGGGAGTTATTTTACTGAGTATAGAGTTTCAGTTGGGCCAGATGAGAAAATTTTGGTGATTGCACAACAATGTGAATATATCTAATGCCACTGAACTATACCCTTAAAAATGGTTAAGATGATATATTTTATGTGTATTTTACTACAAATAAAAAAAACCTTTTTTAAAAAGGACAGCAGACAAGTTTGTTAAAAATTGGGCTGAATAGCAGGTCCCTCACTGGCTCAGTTGGTAGAGCATGCGACTCCATCTTGGGGTTGTGAGTTTGAGCCCTGCATGGAGTGTAGAGCTTACTTAAAAAAAAAAAAAAAAAATTGGGTTAAATATTTGGAAATTGTTACGTTTGGGGTGGTAATTTAAAAGCAGATGACATTTTGCCCTTAAATGTTTAAAGATACCCATGTTCTTTAGTTTCTCCAGTGAGACTGCAATCAATGAAACCTTTGTACATTTCCCTACCTAGAAATTTTTTTTCTTACTCTTTGCTCTCCATTCCTAACAGCTTAATCAGGGCATAGTTTCCACATGGAGGCTTCTCTCACTCTTAACCCACATTGTTTCTTCTCAATCACTGTATTTGGTCCTTGCATTTTTAATTGTAGGTCTTAGTGTTTTGCTGTTGGTTCTCTCTCCCAACTAGACTGTAAGTTCCTTATAAGAACATGTCTTCTACTTCCTTGTATTCTTTGTGACAGAAAGGCTAATAAATGTAAGGATTCATAGCTTGTTAGTGTCTGAGCCAAGATCACTATCTGGAGCTCCTAAATCTCAGTTAAGTGTGGTTCCCACTGATAACTGAGTTTTCTGTTCGATAGGTGTCAGTGTGTGAACGATCTTCGGACTTCACACCAATTATTTTGGTACAATTTTGAATGAACATCAGAGGAAGACTTAGGGGCATATATTTGGAAAGATAATGAAAGTCGTATTAAAAACTTTTTTCTAATTATTAATTCACAAAGTGCTAGTATTTTTATCTTTTCTGTTGTGCATCAGATGTCTTTTTGGATCTCTTGGTGGTTAAAGAAAGTGGGAAATGTGATAACTGATTTTGGAATCCAAACCTGTGAGCAGTAGCTTACTGTGATTAAACTATGTCAGCTACTGCTATTCTGAACTTGTAATATATTTCTTTGAATTTATGAAATATTTCCCCTGTATCTAAATATAGAATCTAATTTATGGTGTTAATGATCTTAATCTTAATCATTAGATCTTAGTGACTAATGTTGATTGTTTACATTGAGCACTTCTACACATAAAATCTCATTTAATTTTCACAACAGCCTTATGAAGTAGTTCCTAATACCATCTACATTTTACAGATGAGGAAACAGAGACAAAGAGAGATTAAATTATCCAGTGTCCCATAGCTAGCATGTAGTGGACAAGATTGAATTTCTCTCCAGCAGACTGGCTGCATATAATGTAAATAGGAACAAATATGATCCCAATCCCTTTGTGGTTTTCAGAATTCTTTCAGTTGTGGGAGAAAGAAACTCTGTTCAAACTGATGTAAACAAAAGAACTTTGCTATTTCATTTACTGGGTTAATGAAAGGCATAGTTGGATCAACTCTACTTTCCTTTTTGGCCTTATATTCAGACAAATTTCTTCCACATAGTGGCAGTGTTACCTCTCAGCAAGGCCAGTTTTAAGTGGTCCTTTTATTTTAGGGTCTTGGGAAAGAGAAAGATGGATCCTCTCTTTAAAAGCCCATGTCATTTTCTAAAACACTGACTCTTCTTGGGTTAGGATCTTTACATATGGACCGGTGGCTACATGCAAGGAAGCAGAGGTGAGGAGTCATCATATTGGCCAGCCTGGACCATGTGTGGTGAGTGAGTAATGACTCACCAGGCAGAGGGAGTGTACTTCCCACAAGGGGAAGCTGCAGGCCTGAAATGGCAGAAAAGAAGTGAGAACTGCTTCAATAATGTAGATAGAGCTTTTGCTCTTTGTTAGGTGCCCTTGCCAGGTTAAGATTCTTCCACTCTTAAAACAGTAACAGTTATTTTTATTTATGTTTTTAAAATATTTATTTATTCATGAGAGACACACACACAGAGAGAGAGGCAGAGACGTAGGCAGAGAGAGAAGCAGGCTCCATGCAGGGAGCCTGGTGCTGGACAATCCAGGGTCTCCAGGATCACACCCTGGCCCAAAGGCAGGCGCCAAACCAGGCATCCCAGTATCAGTTATTTTTAGAAGAATTGAAGAAATTGTTAATATTTTGAATGAATATTTGCAGGCAAGATAAGGAAAATGAAAGCACTGTGTAAAGAGCTATATAATTTAGTTTAAATAATTTACTTTGTTGATGTTGGAGACTTACCACGAAACTCCTCTCATGTCCTCAAATTTTCTTTGATTATTTATGTTGGATAAAGACCCCGTTAGCAGTCTGATAAAGCCTGTGAGCTCTTTAGATTTTTTTTTTTGTTGTTGTTGGTTTGGTTTGTTTGGTTTTTTTTTTTTAAGTTTATTTGAGTGAGTGAGAAGAGCAAGAGAGCTAGAAAGAGCGAGAGAAAGCACAAGTGGGGGCGGGGAGGGGGAGAAGCAGACTCCTCGCTGAGCAGGGAGCCCAATGTGTAGCTCCATCCCAGGACCCCGGAATCATTACCTGACCTGAAGGCTGACTGAACCACCCAGGCACCCCAGAAATTTTTTTTAAGATATTTATTTTATTCATAGAGACAGACACACACACACAGAGAGAGAGAGAGAGAGAGAGAGAGAGAGGCAGAGACACAGGCAGAGGGAGAAGCAGGCTCCACGCAGGGAGCCTGACATGGGACTCCATCCCTCGTCTCCAGGATCACACCCTGAGCTGCAGGTGGCGCTAAACCGCTGCGCCACTGGGGCTGCCCGAATTTTTGTTTTAAGATTTTATTTTTAAGTAATTTCTACATCCAATGTGAGACTCGAATCAGAACCCTGAGATCAAGAGTCACACACTCTACTGGCTGAGCCCATTGGGTGCCCCTAAAATGTTTTTTAAATGTTTTTAAATACAGAAAACACATAGGATTTCATTTAAAAAACTTAAAAAAACTCAGCACCCCAAACCCAAATAATCCAGCTAAGAAATGGGCAGATTATACAAATAGATATTTTTCCGAAGAAGACCTACAGATGCCTAACAGACACATGAAAAGATGATCAGCCTCAGTCACCATCAGGGAAATAAAAATCAAAACCGCAATGAAATACCACCTCAGACTTGTCAGAATGGCTAAAATTCACAACACAGGAAACAAGGTGTTGGTAAGGATGCAATCCAGCAATTGCACTACTAGGTATTTATCCAAAGGATACAAAAATACAGATTTGAAGAGAGTACATGCATCCCGATGTTTATATCAGCATTATCAACAAAAGCCAAATTATGGAAAGAGCCCAAATGTCCATCCACGGATGAATAGATAAAGAAGATGTGGAATGAATATATATATTCATACATACATATACACCATGAATATTACTCAGCCATCAGAAAGAATGAAATCTTGCCATTTGCAACAATGTGGTTGGAGCTAAAGAGTATAATGGTAAGCAAAATAAGTCAGAGAAGAACAAATACCATATGATTATACTCCTGTGTGACTTAAGAAAGAAACATAGAGGGGGGAAACAAGACTCTAATTATACGGAACCAACTGATGGTTCCCAGAGGGCAGGTGGGTGAGGGATGGGTGAAATAGGTGATGGGGATTAAGGAGGGCACTTTGATGAGCACTGGATGTTGTATGGAAGTTCTGTATCACTAAATTCTACCCCTGAAACTAATACTACACTGTATGTTAACTAACTGAGATTTAAATAAATAAAAACTTAGGGGAGAAAAAAAGAAAATACATAAGACTTCAAGTGAAATTCAGTTATGTGAAATAGTTATCAAAATACTTAAAAACTACTATTGTAATTTTGAAATAGTGATGCGTGCCAAGTATATCTGGAGATATCTGTAATAGCTGTAATGTGATATAAAATATGTATGATCACAGGTGCTGCTAATCCAATTGATTTTTTTTTGACCTATGTGCACAATTTTGGAAAATGCTAAATTTCAGTTAGAAATTAGTGAAAATCTTCAGTTAGAAGATACCTTGAGAACCTATGTACTTACAGTAAAAAAAAAATACCTCACTTAGTCTCTGTCCAGGTAATCAGCCCAGTACTCCAACTACCTGATGAAAATGAAGTTTCACTGTTCTGGTTAGTTGCCCCTGATCCCCAGTTGCATGACTTGTACTATATGTTTCTTTGACCAGGCTTCCTAGATGCAATCTTTGGGTTTCTGAGAAACATCCACTTGGACTGCCCACTGTTTTTGCTATTCCCACTTATTGGGAGAGCCATCTATATTTTCTTGAATCCATTAATGCCAGGTATTAACCATGACGTCCCTTCTTCAGTCTGAATTCCTGGTGGTCATGACTTAACCATGTAGATATATTTCCTCACATCTTTTTTTCCCCCAGTTTTTATTTATTAATTAATTTATTTATTTTAGAGAGAGTGAGGAGTGGTGGAGAGGAGGGGGAGAGAAAGAGGCAGAGAATTCCAAGTAGACTCCATGCTGAGTGCCGAGCCAAACATTGGGCTTGATCTCATGACCCGTGTGATCATGATCTGAGCTGAAACCAAGAATCCAATGCTTAACCAACTGAGCCACCCAGGTGTCCCCCCATCTTTTATTCCTAATAAGTGTAGATAATAACTCAGATCTGAGCCCACCTCCTTTCTTGTCTTCCCAGATAATGATCAGCCCTATCCTAAAGTAGTTTGCTTCTCAGAATGAAGAAAAATAGTTACCAATAGGAATCAAGAAAACATTATTGAAAGGAATGGATACTAAAATGTTATAAAGAGGGAAACATTGCTCATAACACTATTGAAATTGGATGCTGTTGAGAAGAAAGAGTGTTATATAGAACCATAAAGATCCATAAAGGGACTCCTGGGTGACTCAGCAGTTGAGCATCTGCCTTTGGCTCAGGGCATGATCCCAGTCCAGGGATCGAGTCCTACGTCAGGCTCACTGTGAGGAGCCTGCTTCTCTCTCTGTGTATGTCTCTGCCTCTCTCTGTGTGTCTCTCGTGAATAAATAAATAAAATCATTTTTTAAAAAAAGCTATACACACACACACACACACACACACATATGGAAATAGCCAAAAGATTTTAGGAGGAAGTTGTGCAAAAGCACCATGCCTGAATGTATGGTCTCACATTTCCTTTCCAGGAAGATAAATGCGATACTGTGAATATCAATCACTACAATTTGCTGGGATAAATTCATTATTGGAATGGAGATCTTTGTCTTTGTTCACAAAAATCCAGTATATAATTTGAGAGCTAAAGAGTGTGTATCAGGAAGATTATATATATGTGTGTGTATATATATGTACACAGATACATACTTGTTTGGGGCCAAGAGTCATGTCATTAGAGTAAAAAGCATGAGAGACAGTAAAAGGACTAAGGAGTAGAAGAGATCTATAGATTTTGCTATACATCACTTGGTAAGGAGAATAAGGTTGTTGCTTTTATAGAGTATAAAAGAAGCACAAAATTATAAAAGGCACAAAAATAAGATAAATGATGGAAGATTTCAGCTGTCTTAAATTGTGCTAGAAGCTTATCTTTTCTCTGGAAAGGACCTAATTTGTGTGAGTGTGGGGCAAGGTGGAGGTAGGGAGAGGGGACCATGTAAGTTTCTTAGAAGAAACAAAATGAGAGGAAAGATTTCTTTGTTTTGAATTCTCATCAACAAGGAGGAAGAAACAGGTGAAGTGGAAGAGCCTGAAATATTGTGGAAAAAGAAACTGCTATTTTTGAGAGTCTTCCCAAATGACTAAGATGTTGGATATAATCAAACTCCTTCCCAGGGCATTAGGAAGGTATATTTTGAAAAATGGAGAAGAAATACCATAGTCTTAATGATTCAGTGTCCCAATTAAAGATTTTATTTACTTTAGAAAGAGAGAAAGAGTGCATGTGCATGACCAAATATGAGCAAGGGGCGGAGGGAGAGAATCTCAGGCTGATTCCCCACTGAGTGTAGAGCCCAGTGTGGGGCTCGACCTCACAACACTGAGATCTTGACCTGACCCAAAATCAAGAGTTGGATGCTTAACTGGCTGAGCCACCCAGGCACCCTCAGTGTCCCAATTAAAGCTGAAGCAAATCAAAACTCTACAAAACTTAAAATATTGGGAATTAAATTTCCCATTATTTTTTTAATTGAGCTAAAATACAGATAATATTGACCATCTTTTATTTTTTTTTTTTAAGATTTTAAGTAATCTTTACACCCAGCATGGGCTTGAATTCACAACCCTGAGTTCAAGAGCGGCATGCTCCACTGACTGAGCCAGACAGACCCCCCAGACCATTTGAACAATTTTTAAGTGTACTACAGTTTAGTAGTGTTAAGTATATTCGTATTACTGTGCAACCATCCCCACCATCTGTCTCCAGAACTTTCATTTTTCAAAACTGAAACTTAGGCTTAATTAACACTTTCCCTCTCCCCACAGCCCTTGGCAACCACAATTCTACTTTCTCTCTCTATGAATTTGACTACTTTAGATGCTTCTTTTAAGTAGAATCATACAGTATTTGTCTTTACTGGCTTATTTCACTTAGTGTCCTCAGGGTTCATCTATGTTGTAGCATGTAGCAGAAATCCCTTCTTAAGGCTGAATAACATTCCATCATATGCTTATACCACATTGATATTTGGATTGATATTTGTTTTTTTTTTTTTTTTTTTTTTAAGATTGTATTTATTTATTCATGAAAGACACAGAGAGAGAGGCAGAGGCACCGGCAGAGGGAGAAGCAGGCTCCACACAGGAAGCCTGATGTTGGACTTGATCCTGGGACTCTGGAATCACACCCTGAGCCAAAGGCAGACGCTCAACCACTGAGCCACCTAGGCGTCCCTGGATTGATATTTGGATTAGCTCTTTGTGAGTAATAGCACTGTGGACATGGTTATAAAATATCTGCTTGTGTCCTTCCTTTCAGTTCTTTTTAAAGTATTTTATTTGAGGGATTATGTAGTCATTTCATGGTGAAGAGCATATACGAAACAGTTTAGATTTTAAAAACAGATTGAGAAAAAGACCAATAAACCAACAGGAAAATAGGTAAAGGATGCGAACCAGGTAGTTTAGAGAAAAGGGAATCAAAGTGAATAGATGCCCAGTTTCCCTCATAAAAGGAATTGTAAATAAAATGCATGTTTCACTTATCAGACTGACAGGTTACCAAAAATTTGTTAATCTGGAAGGGCAATGTGATGATACAGGGGCTCATATAGTGCTAATGGGATGTAAATTGGTATAGCCACTAAAAAGGGACATTTGTTATTACTTATCAACATTAAAAGTGCTCATACCCTTTGACTTAGCAATACCCATTTTGAGAATGTTTTCTGCAGATGTTTTTGCATGGGTATAAAAACATAAATGAGTAGGTTTAATCTTTACAGTATTATTTGTAATAGCAAAAACTTGGGAGTAACCTAAGTCTATCAGTTTGAAGACTGGTTAAATCATGGTGTATTTATACAAATACTATGCAGCCACATAAGATTTAAAAAAAACTTAACTTTTGAGGTTATATTATTGAATGAAAATGTAAGGAACAGGACCACATATATAGTATGGTGTCATTTGTGTAAAGAACAAAATGGCTTGTATAAGCATAAAATGTGTATGTTTATGTCATAAAGCTGTTGCCAGTGGGAAAAGATAATGACAAGCGGGAGTGGAAGGGAAGCTTTCACTATATTCCCTTTTATACTTTTGAGTATCATCTATTTAAAAAATTAAGTGAGAAAGATAGGCCTAGAAAAATATGAGGATGACTAAAATGGAAAAAGAGACTGTCTAACTAGTGGCTTTCAGACACTTGATTAGACTTAAGAAAAATATCAGTAAGGTTGTGCCTTGAAATCAACTTGTGAAAAAATGTGAAGATGGGAAAAGAAGCTTTTAGAATTGATTTAGACTAAAAAGTAGTACAAGAAAGTCTACTCCTTGGGTCTAATAGTATATGTCTTTTAACTTAAATCCTGAATATTTTGGAACATAGGAAACACCCAGATACTCACTGCCTTTGTTTAATGATTGTTAATATCTTGCCACCTTTGCTTCATCTTTTAAAAATATTTTTTTTTAATATTTTTTTTCAATTTTTATTTATTTATGATAGTCACAGAGAGAGAGAGAGAGAGGCAGAGACACAGGCCGAGGGAGAAGCAGGCTCCATGCACCGGGAGCCCGACGTGGGATTCGATCCCGGGTCTCCAGGATCGCGCCCTGGGCCAAAGGCAGGCGCCAAACCGCTGCGCCACCCAGGGATCCCTAAAAATATTTTTTTAAATTTGTTATTTAAATTCAGTTTGCCAACATGTAGTATGATGCCCGGTGCTCATCCCATCAAGTGCCCGTCTTAAAAATATATTTAATGTAGCATAAGAGATGACAGAAAAGTGGCAGATTGATTCAGTTTCTTATCTTTTGTCGTTTCTATGGAGAATGATTTCCTGTCTTGTCAAAAAAAAAAAAAAAGTCTGGTTAAAAGCATGTTGAAGATAAAAAGACATAAGATAGTATTTGGCCATTTTGAATTAGTCTATTCTAGGGGCGCCTGTGTGACTCAGTTTGTTAAGCATCTGCCTTCCGTTTGGGTCATGATTTTGGGGTCCTGGGATGGAGCCCTAGATCCATGACAGGCTACCATTTCAGCAAGGAGTCTGGTTGGCCCTCTCTCTGTGTCCCCTCCCCCACTTATGTGTGTGCTTGCACCCTCTCTCAAATACATAAGTAAATCTTTAAATTAGTCTGTATTCCAGGAGAAATTACATCTAGAAATTTATGAAACAACTGGCAAATATGATTGTAAAAATTCCTGTTCACAACCTTTACAGAATAATGAACAAGGGGAACTAGAACTTCTAGGAAAGATGTTTTGTGAACATTTAGAAGTGATCCTAAGGAGCTAGGAAGAGTTTAGTGAGTCTTGGCTAAATTTACTTTTTTGTTGGTTTGGATTGTAATTCCCTGGCAGGCCAGGGAAACTTGCAGAGAACAGTGCATTATTTCCTTTCTCTTTTCATCATCTTTCCTTTCTGCCCCTCCTCATTATTATTAGTAGAACAAATAACTATTCCTTTCAAATATATTCCTACAACTCAGGTGTATAAGTAAAAGAGGATATGTCTTCCCTTATCCCATGCCTCTGACTGACAGTATATTCTGGGACTGATGGTGGGGTTGGATTTCAGGAGAGCATTTCACAAAGTTCATGATGTTCTTGCATGTGAACTGGTTAATAGGAGGACTTTTAACTAAAATAATATTTTACCCACAATTTGTATGGGTTCTGTCTTTGGTCAGGGGTTATATATATACATATATACATATATATATATATATATGTATATATGTATGTAACACAGACATATATTGTCTTTGATCTTAGAAAAATTGGATAGGACAGAACTGGGAGAAGTAACTAATGTTGGATTGTTCAATGTGTAATATATATAAATGTAGAGTCCTACATTTACACATCATGTTATGATGTGTTAAGTCCTACCTCAATAGTTAGTTATGCAGGGGGCACCTGGCTCAATAGTAGAGTGTACAACTCTTGATCTTGGGGTTGTGAGTTCAAACCCCAACTGGGTATAGAGATTGCTTTAAAAATAAGTTAGCTGTACAAGAATAGGATAGAGAAGACCTGATTTGAAAGTTCTTCATGAGAATTTATGACTATAGAAACAAGTAAACAAGTAGATTTTCTCTTAGTGTCAGTGTCAGTATGTAACCTTTTTTTGATGAATGGATGGTTTGGCCATGGCTTTCTCAAATCTTAAATATATTAATTCACTTGGAATGTCTCAATTTTTCCCAAGGAGATACTTCAAAGGACAAGAATAACTTAAAAATGAAAGGTGTTTTTAACTGTTTTCTTTGGGATAGTAAACAATGGAAACATATAGCAATAGAGAAATCATTAGGTAAGTTGTGGTATCCATAGGTCAACATTGAAGAGATTAATGTGGTGATTCTGTGGCTATACAGAAAATGTTAATAAAAGAAGTAGGGCAGCCTGGGTAGCTCAGCGGTTTAGTGTCGCCTTCAGCCCAGGGCGTGATCCTGGAGACCCAGGATAGAGTCCCAGGTCAGGTTCCCTGCATGGAGCCTGCTTCTCCCTCTGCCTGTGTCTCTGCCTCTCTCTCTCTCTCTCTCTCTCTCTCTGTGTGTGTCTCTCTCTCGCTGTGTCTCTCATGAATAAATAAATAAAATCTTTTAAAATAAATAAAGTAGAACAGACATTACGTATCTATTTCAATTGTAAGAAAATTCTATTTACATCTTAATGAAAATTGAAAAAGGCATTTAAAACTAGTGAAAACTTTAAGCAAAATTATAATTAAATTTAAACGTTTAAATTTTTTTACATTTGAATCTTTATTATTTTTTAAAATTGTTTTTATTTTTCGGTATATTAGCTTCAGGTATATAACATAGTGATTCAGTTTCTCTATATGTTATGCTGTGCTCACCGCAAGTGAAGCTACTGTCTGTCACCACTAAATGCTATTATGATATCATTGACTATATTCCCTGTGCTGTGCCTTATATCTTATACCCCTGTGACTCCTAATTCCATAACTGGAAGCCTATATCTCACATTTTGCCCATACCCCCAATCCCCTCAGCCCTGGCAAACATCAGTTCTCTGTATTTAAGGTATGCTTCTGCTTTTTGTTTGTTTATTCATTTGTTCTTTTTTTTTTGTAGATTCCACATATGAGTAAAATTGTATGGCATTGGTCTTTTCTAGCCAATGGTTCAAAGCTAATGGCCAAGAATGAATTCTTGAGATGTCTTTGGTGCAAGCATGGTTTTATTAAAGCACGGAGACAGGACCGCTGGGCAGAAAGAGCTGTGCTGGGATCATGGGGGGTGGCTGATTATATACTTCCAGATTGGGAGGAAGTTAGGATGGCATAAGTCTTTAAGGTTTCCAGGACCTTGAGGGGGCTAGCTACTGTTAGAAAAAGCTCATTTATTACTGTTTAGTAAAACCTTAGTCATGAGGCCCTTCAGATGTATATTGGTGTGTCATATTCTTGGGGGATGATAGCCAATATGGGAGGGTAGAGATAAAGAAAGTTTCCAAAGGAATTTTTATATGTTAAAGTAGACTTACCTGGGGGTCAGGCTAAGATTGCCTTTTGCCTTTAAGTGTCAGCATTGAGGCAGCTGAGTCCCTAGAGGAATGCCACTCTATTTCAAGGACCTATTTCAAGGACCTGTCAATGGGCTATATAAGTAGTAAGGAAATTTAATTTTTCTGTTGCCTTTGTTTCCCACACACAAACATCCTTTCAAATTATTAGTATTTTCATTTTCTTTGGGTAAATACCCAGTACTGGAATTGCTGAATCATACAGTATTTATTTTTAATATTTTGAGGAACCTCCATACTGTTTTCTACAGTGGCTGCACCAGTTTACATTACATCAGCAGTGCATGAGAGTTCCTTTTTCTTCACGTCCTTACCGACACTTGTTATTTCTTATCTTTGTGATACTAGTCATTCTAACAGGTATAAGGTGATATCTCATGGTGGTTTTGGTTTATATTTCCTGGATGATGAGTGATGTTGAGCATCCTTTCATGTGTCTATTGATCATTTGTATATCTTCTTTGGAAAAATATTTATTCAGGTCCTTTGCCCATTTTAATTGATTATTTGTATTTTTGGTGTTGGGTTATGTAAATTCTCTATTATTTATCTTATCAGATATGTCATTTGCAAATATCTTCTATTCAGTAGGTTGCCTTTGGTTTGTTGATTGTTTCCTTCACTGTGCAGAAACTTTTTATTTTGATAAAGTCCCAATAGTTTATTTTTGTATTTGTTTCCCTAGGCTCAGGAGACATATCTAGAAAAATGTTGCTAAGGCCAATGTCTAAGAAATGACTGCCCATGTTTTCTTCTAGGAGTTTTTGGTTTCAGGACTCAATTAAGTCTAATCTATTTTGAGTTTATTTTTGTGTATGGTATAAAAAAGTAGCTCAGTTTCATTCATGCATGTAGCTGTCCAGTTTTCCCAACACCATTTGTTGAAGAGACATTATATACTCTTGCATCTTTTGTCATAAATTAATTGACCATAGAAGGGTGGGTTTATTTCTGAGCTCTTGATTCCGCTCTATTGAACTTTTTTTGTGCCAGTACCACATTGTTTTGATTAGTACAGCTTTGTAATATAACTCAAAATCTGGGATTGTGATACCTCCAGGCTTGTCTTTCTCAAGATTGGTTTGGGTATTTGGGGTCTTTTGTGGTTCCATACAAATTTTAGGATTATTTGTTCTAGATCTATGAAAAATATGATTTGTATTTTGAAAAGGATTTCATTGAATCTTTTTAAAATTGATTTTTATTTATTTATTCATGAAAGACACAGAGAGAGAGGCAGAGACATAGGGAGAGAAGCAGGCTCCTCTCAGGGATCGATAAGGGCCTTGATCCCAGAACTCCTGGATCATGCCCTGAGCTGAAGGCAGACACCCAACTACTAAGCTACCCAGGTGTCCCAACAGTTATTCTTTATTTTTTTTTAAGATTTTATTTATTTATTCATGAGAGACACAGAGAGAGAGAGGCAGAGACACAGGGAGAGGGAGAAGCAGGCTCCATGCAGGGAGCCTGACGTGGGACTCGATCCCAGGTCTCCAGGATCAGGCCCTGGGCTGAGGGTGGCGCTAAACCGCTGAGCCACCCAGGCTGCCCTCAACAGTTATTCTTTAATATAAAATCTAGTCAGTGTTCAAATTTTAAATATTCTCATAATTTCTTTTACTTTAAAGTCATTTACAGTTTTTTAAAATTGGAATCCACATAAAGTCCATATATTGCAATTAATTGACGTATTTCTTAAGTTTCTTTTAATCTGTTTGTTCTCCCTCAATGTGTTTTGTTTGTTGAAGAAACAGACTTATTTGACAGTAGGGTTCCCCACTGTCTAGATTTGGGGAGCCACACCCTTGGAATGTCATTTGGCATGTTCCTGAGTCTTCTGCTTTCCTATGAATTAGGGGTTGGACGTAGTTATCATCCCTAGATTGGGGATACTTTTCACTCAGTCTCCCTTTAAGACCTCCTCTTTCTCTTTGATTTTAGGATTCTATATTTTTATTAGAGTTTAATTTTTTTTGTAGGCTTTATGCCCAACGTGGAGCTTGAGCTCACAACCCCAAGATCAAGAACTGCATGCTCCACCAACTGAGCTAGCCAGGTGCCTCTAGAGTTTAATTTACTATTTATTGTTCATTATATGTGTTGTTTCCTTATCTATGAGTTTGAGTTTTTCTCCCTTCCTGAAAAAATAACAATGCCAATATGCCTGTTTTCTTTCCCTATTCTCTATCATTTTTATCTCCCTCTTTTCTATTCTCTCCTTCCCAGACTCTTCAGTAAATGGCAGAATAGACAAATTATGTGATGTGAGCTAACTGGAGTTAAGCAATATTTTTAAAATATGTTATCAAAATACAATTAGTGAAGTAAAATCAAATTATGTGAATATTTGATGCCTATAGGCACCTATACCTATAGGCCCTTCTCTTCACCAAAATATGAAGGCTAAGTTGGCCAGGAGTGTTGACCTCAAAGATGTCTCAGTGAAGTGAAAAAAAAAAAAAAAACATTTTTTTAAAAAGATTTTATTTATTTATTCATGAGCGACACAGATTGAGAGGGAGAGAGGCAGAGACACAGGCAGAGGGAGAAGAAGGCTCCACGCGGGGAGCCTGACATGGGACTTGATCCCGGCTCTCCAGGATTACACCCTGGGCTGAAGGCGGCGCTAAACCGCTGAGCCACCTGGGCTGCCTGAAAAAAAAATCTTTTTTTTAAAAGGACTTTATTAATCCTTGTCAATTTTTAAATTTTCTTCATAGATCTCATATTTGGATTCTGGCTATGTGATAATGAATGACACTTTGACATCTGATGTCATTGGTCGACGAGTTGAAGTTAATGGAGAACATGCAACAGTGCGATTTTCTGGTATTGTCCCTCCTGTGGCAGGTAATTTATAATTGTGTGTGTGTGTGCGTGTATGTATTTATTTATTTTAGAGTTTCTTTGTAGTGCTTTGTAACAATGATTTTGAAGAAACTAACAACCAATTTATAGATGCTTCCTGTATGCAATTATTGTGTTTGGGTAATAATATCCTGTGGTATTCTATGGTTTTATTGAATTTTACACTTATCTAATTATTTAGTGTTCCTATTTTATATTTAACCTTAAAATATCTTGTGAGTAAACTTTAAACAGTAACTAATAATCTTGAATTCTCATATCCTAACCTCAAAAACTAAGAATTTTTGGAAATTTCTTTTGTCACTAATCCCTGTGTATATGTAAGTAAAGCAGTTTAAATTGATATGCATATGATTTTGTGATATCTTTTTTCATGTATTATTTGGTACACATTTATGGGTTTTTTTATTTATTTTTTTAACATTTTATTTATTTGAGAGAGAGAGAAAGAGAGAGAGCAGGTACATGAATGGGGGGAGGGGCTGAGGGAGAGGGAGAAGCAGGTTCTCCATTGAGCAGGGAGCCTGATGCAGGGCTCTACTCCAGGAGCCTAGGATCATGACCTGAGCCAAAGGCAGATGCTTAACTGACTGAGCCACCCAGGCACCCCCCTGTAGCATCATTTTGTTTACATTTTTTAATTGAGATATAATTGACATATGACAGTATATTAGTTTCAGGTGTACAAAATAATAACTTGATATTTGTATATATTGCAAAATGATCCCAAGATAGATCTAATTAACATCCATCACCATACATAGTTACAGAAGGTTTTTTTTTCTTTTAGACGGTATCATTGTGTTGTTTTTTAATTTATTATTTTAATTTCAGTATAGTGTACATACATTGTTATGTTGGTTTCAAGCATATCATATAGTGATTCAACAATCCTATGCATTACTCAGTGCTTGTCAAGATAAGTGTATTCTTAATCTCCTTCATGTAGTTTACCCATCCCCCCCACCCATCTCCCTTCTGGTAACCATCAGATTGTTCTCCTCGGTTAAGAGTCTGTTTCTTGGTTTATCTCTCTTTTTCCTCCCCTTTACTCCTTTGTTTTGTTTCTTAAATTCCACATAGTAGCAAAATCATATGGTATTTGTCTTTCTCTGACTTACTTCACTTAGCAATTTACTCACTAGCCATCCATGTTGTTGCAAATGGCAAGATTTCATTCTTTTTTATGGCTGAGTAATATTCCATTGTGTGTGTGTGTGTGTACTACCACCTCTTTTTTATTCATTTGTCAACTGATGGACACTTGGGCTGCTTCCATAATTTGGCTATTGTAAATAATGCTGCAGTAAACATAAGGATGCTCATATCTTTTTGAATTAATGTTTTCATATTCTTTGGATAAATACCCAGTAGTGGAATTACTGGATCATAGGGTAGGTCTATTTTTAACTTTTTGAGGAACCTCCCATACTATTTTCCACAGTGGCTGCACCATTTGGCATTCCCACCAACAGTACATGAGGGTTCCTTTTTCTCCACATCCTCACCAACACTTGTTTCTTATGTTTTGATGTTAGTCATTCCAACAGGTGTGAGGTGATTTTGCAATGTGGTTGTGATTTGTATTTCCCTGATGTCAAGGGGTGTTGAGAATCTTTTCATGGGTCTGTTGGTCATTGGAATGTCTTCTTTGAAGAAATGTCTATTTGTGTCTTCCCATTTTTAAACTTCCCATTTTAAATATATAAGTTCTTTATATATTGTGGATACTAACCCTTTATCAGATATGTCATTTGCAAATATCTTTTCCAGTTCCATAGATTACCTTTGTTTCCTTCTCTCTGCAGAAACTTTTTATTTTTTATTTTTTTAAGTTTTTACTTTTAAGTAATCTTTACACCCAACATGGAGCTTGAAATTACAACCCTGAGATCAAGAGTTGCATGCTCATATAGAGGTTCCTCAAAAAGTTAAAACTAGAACTACCCTACATCCAGCAATTGCACTACTAGGTATTTATCCAAAGGGAACAAAGATAGTGATTTGAAGGGGTATACATACCCCAGTGTTTATAGCAGCAATGTCCTCAATAGCCTAACTATGGAAAGAGCCCAAATGTCCATTCATGCAGGAATGGATAAAGAAGGGCACACACATACACACACTGGAATATTACTCAGCCATCAAAAAGAATGAAATGTTGCCATTTGCAATAATGTGGATGGAATTAGAGTGTATTAAGCTAAGCAAAATTAGAGAAAGATGAATACCATATGACTTCATTCATGTGAAATTTAATAAAACAGATGAATGTAGCATAAGGGAAGGAAAAACAGATAATAAAGTAAGATAAAAACAGAGAGGGAGGGAAACCATAAAAGACTCTTAACTATAGGGAACAAACTGAGGGTTGCTGGAGGAGAGATGGTTGGTGGGATGGGGTAATTGGGAGATGGGCATTAAAGAGGGCACTTGATGAAATGGTGGTATATGCAACTGATGAATCACTAAATTCTACGCCTGGAACAAGTAATACTATATGTTAACTAACTTGAATTAAAAAGAAAAAAAGAAAAGTTGCATGCTTCATTGACTGAGCCAGCCAGGTGCCCCTGTGATATAGTCTGAACAAAAGTTTCAACTGACCTGTGGGCAATTCTGAAGATAGGGTGGCCCTTCAGAGATTTTCCTGAGAAGAGGGGCTGGGCATTTATACCTGTGATGATCTATCGTGGAAAAGGGATGCCAGGCACTTTTTTTAGTGGAAAGGGGATGCCAGGCACTTTTTTTAGTGGAGACAATTCTTAGAAGTGGGCTCATAGTTGAGGGCTAATTGCCAGAAGCTAGTATTCTCAGCAGATGGTGGGCATAAATCCCACTTTCTAAAGGCAGATTGGAGTAGCACATCACAAATTCAGTAATACAGATGGAAGCTATTTCATGGTAATTTAGGGAATATGAAGTGGTACATATTATTTTCACTTATTAAATTGCCTGTTAGTTTGACATTTCCTACATATATTTATTATCAGGCAAGTTTTCCCCCTCAAATTATAATTCTGCAAAGAAAGAGCTTCTGTGTATTTACTCTATTAATTATCTCATCATATGGGACATTCTCTATTACTTTACCTCAATTGGTGCTACTTTGAATTTCTTTTAGAAGTCAACAGATGAAATTGGTACAAAGATGCAAAGAAATTGAACACAGATTTAGTAATTACTCCTGGGGCTGTTTCACTGGATGTTGTAGGGCTGTTGTGATAAATAAATAAATGAAGGTGTTTGAAGCATTTAGACTAGTTATCGGCACATAGTGTTAGCTATTGTTGTAGATAAACAGTTTTAAAATTTACTTAAAAAAGAAGGAAAGCAATTGTAATGTTTTGCAAATGGCTTGGGTTGGAAATTTAATTTCCTGAGATCATGTTCAGGTTTCTTGATATGCATAGTATCATATCCAGGTTTTTTTCAGTTTTTAATTTTAATTTAAAAAATACTTATTTCAGGGATCCCTGGGTGGCGCACTGGTTTAGCGCCTGACTTTGGCCCAGGGCACGATCCTGGAGACCCGGGATCGAATCCCACGTCGGGCTCCCTGCATGGAGCCTGCTTCTCCCTCTGCCTATGTCTCTGCCTCTCTCTCTCTCTCTCTCTCTCTCTCTCTGTGTGACTATCATAAATAAATAAAATTTAAAAAAATATTTATTTCAGAGAGAGAGTGCAATTATGTGTGAGCATGTGCTTGGTGGGGAGGGGCAGAGGGAAAGGGAGATAAAATCAAAGTCTCAAGCAGACTGTACTGAATACTGTGCTGACGTGGGGCTCGGTCCCACAACCCTGAGACTATGATCTGAGCTGAAAGCAAGAGTTGGATGCTTAACCAACTGTGCCACCCAGGAGCCGCCATATGCAGATTTTAAAAAGAGTTTAAGTGAAGAGGATATGCTGTAGTGGGCATATGTTTTTATCTTATTTTATTTTTCCTTCCCTGTCCCTATGTTCATCTGTTTTATTTCCTCCCCTTAGAACAAAGATGTCCCAAGACTTGAAAGCATTATGTTCAGGTACATGGCAAAGAAGAATTAGGGTTGCTAATCACCTGACTTTAAGATAGGGAGATTATCCAGGTGGGCTCAGTGTAATCCCGAGGATCCTTGGAAGTAGAAGCAGAAGAGGGCAGTGCTGGAATGGAGTGTTCTAAGAAAGTTTCGACTGGCCAGTGTGGGCTTTGAAGATGAATGAGGGTCGAGAAGCCAAAGAATGTGTGCAGCCTCTAGAAGCTGGAGAAGGCAAGGCAACAAATTCTCCTCTGTAATCTCTGAAAGGGAACACAGCTCTGCAACACCTTGATTTTAGTTCAGTGAGACTGTCCTCAGGCTTCTTTTTCTTTTCTTTTAAAGATTTTATTTATTCATTTGAGAGAGAGAGAAACACCCAGAGAGCATGAACGGGGGTGGGGGGGTGGGGGGGAATAGTGGAAGAAAGAAAAGCAGACTCCCCACTGAGCAGGGAGCTTGACATGGGGCTAGCTCCCAGGACCCTGAGATCATGACCTGAGCTGAAGGCAGATGCTCAATCAACTGAGCCACCTAGGCACCCTGTCTTCAGTTCTGACCTCCAAAACTGTAAGACAATAAATTTGTGGGGGCGCCTGGGCAGCTCAGTCAGTTAAGCATCTTTTCTTTGGCTCAGGTCATGATTTCAGGGTCCTGGGATTAAGTTCTGTCCAGCTCCCTGCTCAGCAGGGAGCCTACTTCTCCCTCTCCCTCTGCCACTCCCCCTTCCCGCTACTTGAGTTCCCTTGCTCACTCTGCTATCTCTCCTAGATAAATAAAAAATCTTAAAAAAAATTTGTATGGTTGTATAGCAGCAATAGGAAATAGCCTAGATAATTGTGTGAGGTATTCTAAAATCATCCTTAGTGAATATAGTCAGATGCTAACTTCAAACATGTTATAACTGTATTTGAAGAGTCTGATTAGAATTGTTTTATTAATGTAGGAGTGAGGAAGCACTTTTTCTAAATTAATTTGTATCATGTGATGGTTAACTGATTTAATTAATGAAATAGTATCAGTAGATCTTTGATTAATATACATTTATATGCTTAAAATTATATATTCATTACTGGATATTCTTGTATCCATATACTTGGAGTTGCTGCAGATCAATCAATATATACATTATATTTTTATTTCTTCTTGGGTGATTGTCTTCATGGTTCTTTGCCCTTAGTTATTGTTTTGTAATATTTTTATGGTAACAAATCTGGTATTACTGTCTACCTATATACAGTGACTAAAGTAAATGGCCCTACAGTATTTTGGTTTCCATTTATTCTGTAGTAACAATGTTAATTTTAAATATAATAGTTGAAACATATTTCTTCTAAGTTCTTATGGAGATATTATTTATTTATTTATTTTTAAGAATTTATTTATTTATTCATGAGAGACAGAGGGGCAGAGACATAGGCAGAAGGAGAAGCAGGCTCCCTGCAGGGAGACCTATGTGGGACTCAATCCCAGAACCCTGAGATCATGACCTGAGCTGAAGGCAGATGCTTAGCTGACTAAGCCACCCAGGCACCACTTTTCTTGTGTTTTAGAGGACGATTATAATTCCCATGATGAAAGAAAAAAAAAAAAAAAAAAGGGTGTCTGGATGGCTCAGTCGGTTGAGCACTTGCCTTCAACTCAGGTCATGATCCTGGTCCCTGCTCAGTGGGAGTCTGCTTCTCTCTCTACTCTCACCCTACTCATGCTTACACATTCTCTATCTCTCCCTCTGTCTGTGTCTCTCAAATAAATAACATCTTTAGGAAAAAAAACAGATTTTTTTTTTTTAGGTCTTGGATGATGTTTTTAATATACTTATATAACAATATTTTCTTATAGTTTCATTTAGTAACAGCACTCACTAATCTTCTGGGCCAACTTTGAAGCCTTGCTGCTGTTTCCTTTTTTTTGTTTGTTTGTTTAGTATCAAAATAATATATGAGTGTGGTAAAATATAGTGCCTAAAGACTTACGATGAAAAGCAGTAGTGTCCAGCTGGTGGGTGTTCTTTTCACTGATTGGTTGTAGGTGTTTTCTTGGTTAAGCCTATTTAATTGAGGTCACGTGTATATTTTCAGTTATGAGATGTTTTCTTCCAAGATTATCTTGGATAATTTTTACCCTTCCATTTTTCCTGCTTTTTCTTTCTGGCACTCCTGTTGGCTGCATATGGGATTTCCTAGATTGATCTTCTACATTCCTTTTTTTCTTCCTTACATTTGGTTTGAAAAAATTGTGTTTGTCTTCTAAAATTTCCCATGTTTTGGATTCTTCTGATTACATCCACATGATGTCATTAACATGTGCTTCTGTCTGTACATTTCCTATAAATTCGTAGTTTTATATATGGTTTATTAGATTTAGGCTTGATATCTCTTTTTTTTGTATGAATATTCTTTAGTTGATGTGTACTTCAGTCAGGAGGCACATAATGTTTGGCAGTATCACTTTTTGTGATGTTAGCAGCTCTTGATGAACATTTTTATATGGATTATTAGGGGTTGTCAAGATGGTAGAATTCTAATAATTTTCTTTTATCATTCTTCTGATGGACAGCTTATATCGTGGAAAATTTGTGTTAATTCCGTCCTTTCCAAAATAATTGGGTGCTTGAAAGGCAGGAGATAAATGTTAGATTTTTTTCCCTTTTATTTATTAGTCTTCATTAAGATGAATTGATTGACTTAGAAAACCCAATGAATTTTTAAAAATCTTTATAAAGTCATGGGTTTAAGCATATTTGATCTGTTTGAGTCCATTGCTGTTATCCTTATTGATGCTCAAATTGTCCCTTATTAGGGAGAAAGAGGCAGGAGAGGGAGAAGTGGACTCCCCACTGAGCAGGGAGCCGGATGCTGGACTCGATCCAAGGACCCTGAGATCATGGTCTGAGCTGAAGGAGACGCTTAACCAGTTGAGCCACCCAGGTGCCCACATCTCGCATGGCAATTTCTCCAAAGGCCTGCTTTTTTTTTTTTTTTTAAAGTGGCCAATAGTATTTGGAGGCCATAACCTGACCTCTAGGGGTGTTAATTCCTGATGGGTTAGTTGTTGTTTCTGGCTATGTTTGGTCGACACAGCTATATTTGTTTATATATATTAATTCCTAGAATTAGAATAGGCTTAAGGAGGACGTGTATTTTTTTAGTACTTGTTATAAAAGTTTCAAACATAGAGCAGAGAATAGTATAAGGAATACTTGTATATACTTGTATGTCAATTTAACATTGCTAACATTCTGCCTTCTTTGCTTCATCACTTTTAATTTTTTGCCTAAGCATTTTAAACAAAATGATATGCACAGTAGCATTTCATCTCTAAATACTTCACCATGTATCTCGAAAAAGTAACATTTTCTTACAGAATAGTATGTACACTTCAAACTCAAATTTTGATTCATATTATGTTAGCGAATAGAGTTCTTTTATGGTTTATGTAAGCCAATCAATAAACCAGATTATTGAAAAACTTTGTCCTAATTAACTTCGTGGTTTATAGTCTTTGAAGATTACTCCTAAGGTGGCATGCATCTATTCTTTAAAATGGGTAATCATATAGTCCTTCAAAATGATAGGTCTTCCTTTTTTAGTGTGGTTGACATGCACAGGTGTACAACATAGCGATTGGACAACTCTGTAGTTATGCTATGCTCACTGCAAGTGTAGCTACCATTTGTCACTGTACAGTGCTACTACAATACCATTGACTGTATTCCCTATCCTGACCTTTCATTTCCATGACTCGCTCATTCCATAACTGGAAGCCTGTACCTCCCACTCCCCTTCAGCCATCTTTCCCATCCCCCCAAATGCCCCTTCCTTCAAGGAAACCATCAGTTCTCTATGGGTCTGTTTCTGCTTGGTTTATTTTGATTTTTAGATTCCTTGTGAAGTCGTGATATTTTTCTCTGTCTGACTTATTTCAGCAAAATTTTAGGTGTTTTAACCTGTTTATACCATTAAAATTCTGCACTATCCTTTGTCTTGATTAATTTTATGTATTTTATTTTTATATTTAATTTTTTTTTAAGAGAGCACATGCATGTGAGTGAGGGTGATATGGGATGGGGGGTGGCGGGGGAGGGGCGGGGGCAGAGGGAGAGTAGGCTCCATGCCAGTGGCCTTGATCTCATGACCCTGAGAACATAACCTGAGCTGAAACCAAGAGTCAGATGCTTATCCAGCTGAGCCACTTAAGTGCCCCTTTTTTATTAATTTTAGTTGTGAGTTTCTTATTCCCTCATATAAAGAAAATCTGAGTCTAATTGTTACTGTTATACTTTTTTTTTTGCCAAAGAAGAAAGTTGTTTATTTAACATTTTAAGGCTTTTGTAGCATTTATTTATCCACTTTAGGTTTTTGACATTATTAATGAGTTGAGTTATATTGCCCAAGGTATTTCTTTTTTTTTAAGTGATCTCTGTGCCCAACGTGGGGCCTGAACTCACTTCCCTGAGATCAAGAGTCACATGCTCTATGGACTGAGCCAGCCAGGTGCCTCTAAAGTATTTCACAGCTTTTATTGAACTAATACATATATTGAGAATCAGAGTCAACACAAATTATTTGGTAGCAAATTTCTACATGAAATATGTATAATAGTGCTGTTCTTTAAGAGATTTTCAGATGAATCATGCTTTTGTCCTCCTACCACAGCAAATAGAAATGTATATGTGTGTTTAAATGTGGTGATGACAGGATATGTTTTCATGTTCTGGGAGTTGATGGAAGAAATGGCTAAATTTACTACTTGTTGTCTAGAAGAACATTTAAACATTGTGTTAAAGCCAAAGTTGTTGGGGTGCCTGGGTGGTTCAGTTGGTTAAGCATCTGCCTTCGGCTTAGATCGTGATCCCAGGGTCCTGGGATGGAGCCCCATGTAGGGCTCTTTGCTCAGTGGGGAGCCTGCTTCTCTCCCTCTGCCTGCTGCTCCCCCTGCTTGTGGTCTCTCTCTCTCTCTCTCTCTAATAAATGAATAAAATCTTAAAAAAACAAAAACCACCCAAAGTTGTTGTCTTTGACAGACACATGATAGAATTCAGATGAAAAATCATAAATAGTGTAACTTAAATAAGTAATGCATTTAATTATTTCAGGATGCTTTTTATAGCTTATTTATTACTGGTGTGTAGCCCTGCTTAAAATTGGTGGCAGATTTTATTATAGGAGTGATAGGCACTTGGTAATTTGTAACTTCAAGTGTTTTAGGCCCCTGGTCATTCCATATTTATAGATGCAAAAAATTTGGTACTCAAGTGTGTACTTGTTTGAGGCTTTGGACAGATGTGGGATTGCTTCCTGAGAGAGAATGATTGCTCCTGAGTGGTATTTCTGTAGCTCACATTTGCACTAAAGTGGATGGCCCTCTACTTTGAAGGGTCGTTATGAGGATTCAGTGAATTAATATATATATAAAGCATTTAGACCTATGCCTGGTAGGAAGTAAGAGCTTTTTGAATGTTAGATATTATTGGTTTTGCTGTTCTTATTGTTGTGAATCAGAAAAAAAAAAAAAAGAAAACCTCTTTTCTCAGCACAACTTCATTTCCATCTATAGGAAAATCATCATAGAATATTGATTTTTGTTAGAGTGTGGTACTCATTGCCATCTGTCAGGAAATTTATGTATAAATTTAAAAATCTATTAATTTACAACCCTCAGGGCCAGAAAGTGTGGTTGTTAATAAATTAAACTTTATCCTTCTCAATCCTGTGCCTTATATTTGGATTAGCAATATATGATACCTTCTCTTAGTTTGAAATTGTTGTCATTTCACTGTAATTAGAAACCTAGCCAAGATAACATCTGTTGAAGAAGGGAAGTCTAATGCAGTGTGCCTGGGGTACTTGTTAAAAATATAAATTCTCGGGGATGGTAGAGGCTGTGTAGCGTCGCTGTTACTCTGAGGAGAGAACAGTCGGTAGCGGGGTGCAAAAATGCAGAGCAATAAAACCTTTAACTTGGAGAAGCAAAACCATACTCCAAGGAAGCATCATCAGCATCACCACCAGCAGCACCATCAGCAGCAACAGCAGCAGCCACCACTGCCACCAATACCTGCAAATGGGCAACAAGCCAGCAGCCAAAATGAAGGCTTGACTATTGACCTGAAGAATTTTAGGAAGCCAGGAGAGAAGACCTTCACCCAACGTAGCTGGCTCTTGGTGGGCAATCTTCCTCCTGATATCATTGAAGAGGAGATGAGGAAACTATTTGAGAAATATGGGAAAGCAGGAGAAGTCTTCATTCATAAGGATAAGGGCTTTGGTTTTATCTGCTTGGAAACACGAACCTTAGCGGAGATTGCCAAAGTAGAATTGGACAACATGTCACTTTGTGGGAAGCAGCTGCGTGTGCGCTTTGCCTGCCGTAGTGCATCCCTTACAGTCTGAAACCTTCCTCAGTATGTTTCCAATGAACTGCTGGAGGAAGCCTTTTCCGTGTTTGGCCAGGTGGAGAGGGCTGTAGTCATTATGGATGATCGAGGAAGGCCCTCAGGAAAAGGCATTGTTCAATTCTCAGGGAAGCCCGCTGCTCGGAAAGCTCTGGACAGGTGCAGTGAAGACTCCTTCCTGCTAATCGCATTTCCTCGGCCTGTGACTGTGGAGCCCATGGACCAGTTGGATGATGAAGAGGGACTTCCAGAGAAACTGGTTATAAAGAATCAGCAATTTCACAAGGAGCAAGAGCAGCCACCCAGATTTGCATAGCCTGGCTCCTCTGAGTACGAGGATGCCATGCGCTGGGAGGCACTGATTGAGATGGAGAAGCAGCAGCAGGACCAAGTGGACTGCAACATCAAGGAAGCTCGTGAGAAGCTGGAGATGGAGATGGAGGCTGCTCGCCATGAGCACCAGGTCATGCTAATGAGACAGGATTTGATGAGGCATCAAGAAGAACTTAGGAGGATGGAAGAGCTGCACAACCAAGAAGTGCAAAAACGAAAGCAACTGGAGCTCAGGCAAGAAGAGGAGTGCAGGCGCCGAGAGGAAGAGATGCAGCGGCAACGGGAAGAAATGATGCAGCGACAGCAGGAAGGATTCAAGGGAACATTCCCTAATGTGAGAGAACAGGAGATACGGATGGGGCAGATGGCTATGGGAGGTGCTATGGGCATAAACAATAGAGGTGCCATGCCCCCTGCTCCAGTGCCAGCTGGTACCCCAGCTCCTCCAGGACCTGCCACTATGATGCCAGATGGAACCTTGGGATTGACCCCACCAATAACTGAACGCTTTGGCCAGGCTGCTACAATGGAAGGAATTGGGGCAATTGGTGGAACCCCTCCTGCATTCAACCGTGCAGCTCCTGGAGCTGAATTTGCTCCAAACAAACGTCGCCAATACTAATAAAAATTTCAATGTCTAGTTTCCCAAAAACCCTTAAAAGCAGGACCCTTTTTGGACTAGCCAGAATTCTGCCCTGGAAAAGTGTTAGGGATTCCTCCCAATAGTTAGGTCTTCCTTGCCTGTACTACTTTGAGGGAGTTTACTGGAGGCTGAAGGCAAGGGAGGGGCGATATTTAACAAATCAGTTCTGTGTGGTATATCGTTTAACTAATTGATTCTGTGTGGTGCATTCCTGAAGTCTCATGTGATTGTTGAGGGTCTTGGGGGGGGGCGGTGTGGAACCATGGCAAAATGGATCCAGTTAGAGCCCCCATTAATCTTGATCATTCCATTCTTGTCCATCCTGTTCTTTTTGCTTTCTCATTCTTATATCCTCCAACCCCATAGACACTGCCACATATACCACAAAAACAAGCATCCCCCTATGACCTTAGCCCCATTTCATTCACTCACAGGTGGGAATTCAGGCAAATGTCCACAGAGGTCACAGACAACATACATATGATTCTGTTATATCCAGTATATTACCCCTTCATGTTCTAAGGAAGACCTTTCTCTTAGAGATTTTCATTTTAGTGTATCTTTAAAAAATCTTGTGTTAAGTTGCCTCCATCTTTTTTCTGGGTAAGGACAACCCAGGAAGGGCCCTTTTATGTGTATGATGCTGTTCACAGCTTTTGATAGTCCTAGTACAATCTTGGGAACAGGGTTGCTGTATGCTGAAGGTCAGACAGTAGCTCTTAGCCTTGCCTATCTTAGGTAGTTATGCTGTGCATTTTTTTTATTGGTGTACCATGTTTGATTTGTCCCTGATACCTTTGGAGTTTTTCTGAGAAATGGAGCAGTAATGCAGCATCAACTTATTAAAATACGTTTTAAGCCTTTAAAAAAAATAAATAAAATAAAAATATAAATTCTCAGATTCTATATCCAGAGATTCTTTTTTTTTTTTTTTTTAAGATTTTTTCATGAGAGACAGAGACATAGGTAGAGGGAGAAGCAGGCTCCCCTCAGGGAGCCTGATGCGGAACTTGATCCCAGGATCCCGGGATCATGACCTGAGCCAAAGGCAGATATTCAACCACTGAGCCACCCAGGTGCCCTATATCCAGAGATTCTAATTGAGTAGGCTGGAGTTATGGCTTAGGACTCATTTTTTTAGCATGCTCTCTCGAAGATTCTGATTCCACACTTTTGAGAATGGTTGAGTGTTTATTCCTTAGGAATAGCCACTTGTGCAACACCAGTGAATATGTGGTAAAGCTGTTACCAGGTAGGATGTGTTCATCATTAGCTAATTTGATGCTTCTTATCCAAGCACTCTTGGGACAATTGACTATCAGCTTAGGAAACGTTTTCTTCTAATGAACTAAGAAGTTTCTTCTTTTATAAAATCTATTTATTTGAGAGAGAGAGATAGTGAGAGACAGGACAAGTGGGGGGCGGGGCGAGGGGCAGAGAAAGAGCCCTGATATGGGGCTTGACCCCAGGACCCTGGGATCGTGACCTGAGCCGAAGGCCGACGCTTCACCGACTGAGCCACCCAGGCACCCCAAACAAAAGTTTCTACTACTGGTCAAGAGAATTGCATCTTTTTCTTGTTGCAAGGAAGGCCAGAGCTAGATTTTGTACGACATTGCTATTTTTTTAGTAATTCTCTGCTTTTTAAGTGCTTCTTATCCCTCCTCCCCATCACCCCCTTTTTGTTAATGGGTTTTAATCTCCCTGCACCTAGTTTTCTTTTCCCTGATTTTTTTAAAATTATAAATTATTGCAAATGTTTTTTTAGACATACAGAATACAAAAGCAAAAGACTGCTTCCAGGTGACAATGACATGTTCCTAGAGCACAACTGCCTTAGGATAGCGCTGAAGACAAACCTACTTCTAATTTCAGAGAACCTGAGGCAGTTTAGACAAATCTTATAATTGTGTGATTTCAGCCACTGAGATATCGAAACTTTGTTTCAGCTATGAGCTATTGTCAGTAGTTGAAGCCTCTAAACATGTGCCCTCTCTGAGGAGAGTAATTTTGTAAAGACCAACACCGAATGAATCAGATTAGTAACATTGCTTAATAGAGATGGAAGATTCTGTATTTCTCATAATCACCCTAAGTCCGTTATTTACATTAGACTTCCACTCTGGGTGGTGTACATTTTATGGGTTATGACAAATGTACAATGACTTCATCCACCATTATAATATTGCATAAGATAGTTTCAGTGGGCTAACAATTCTCTGTGCTTTGCCTGTTCATCTCTTCCTCCTCCCTAAACCCGGTAACCCCTGATAATTGTCTCTATAGTTTTGCCTTTTTTTCCTGCCACTTAGTAATGTGCATTTAAATTTCCTCCTTATCTTTTTATGGCTTGATAGCTCATTTCTTTTTAATGCTAAATAATATTCCATTGTCTGGAGGTATCACAGTTTGTCCATGCTTCCAGTTGTGGCAATTATGAAGAAAGCTGCTATAAATATCTGTGTGGGGACACCTGGGTGGCTCAGCAGTTGAGTATCTGCCTTTGGCTCAGGGCGTGATCTCGGAGTCTCGGGATTGAGTTCTGCATCAGGCTTCTTGCATGGAGCCTGCTTCTCCCTCTGCTGTATCTCTGCCTCTCTCTCTGTCTTTCATGAATAAATAAATAAAATCTATTTTAAAAAGTCTGTGTGCCGGCTCTTGTGTGGACATAACTCATTGGGTAGATACCAAGAAATATGATTGCTGGTTCATTGAATTCATCATTTTTAATTCTTGTTTTAGTGAAGTACCTGATCACAATTGTTTTTTCATGTGTCTTGATGTCCAGGGACAGAATGAATCACCCCTCCTGGCCAGACTGTTTAGGCTTGGGTTTTATTTATCATTGTAGATAAATAAGCCTATATTCTAGTGTCCGTTTCAGTCTTTTGCATTTTTGAATTGAGTAGATTAGGCTAATCAGGGCCTTACCACCTGTGGTATAGAGAAGGCAGGAGCCTGGATCTTACAGTGTTGGGATCCAACTGATGAGGTTGGTCCCGCCTAGCTGCCACTTCTGTCTACTTTCTCATCTCTACTGGCTCTGTACTTGCTACGCTGTCTTCAGTGGATGGAGTAATAGCTTGCTAAGCAAGAGGTATGCTTCATCAGAGTTACAGCTGATGACAGTTGCATGCTGGCCTTGCTCTTTCTACCTGTATTTGAGAAGTGACTTGTTCCTTGCAGTATGAAAGCATGGCCTTCTTAGTAATGTCCATCAACTCAATTCTTTCTGATGCTTTTATGATGAATAACCTTACTTATATTTATTTCTTATATAAAGGCCTTTGACAAAAAGTGGATTAAGCACAGAAGAATTGTGTGTATGTGCTAAGAATTTGGTCTTTTTTTTTTTTTTTGCTATGTTATTTTAGCAAGCATGACATAATAAAATATACTTGGTCTCTGCCTCAGGTTCCTGACACAAAGCTCCTCAAACCCATGTAACTTTGTATGTGATAGGGTGCGAGGATCATATTTTGTTTTTTAATCTTGAAAATAAAAACTGCCAGGGTGCCTGGGTGGCTCAGTTGCTTAAGCATCTGCTTTCGGCTTAGGTTGTGATCCCACGGTCCTGGGATTGAGCCCTGCATTGGGCCCCCTGCTCAGTGGGGAGTCTGCTTCTCCCTTTTCTGCTACCTCTTCCCTTGCTTGTGCTCACTCTCTGTCTCTCAAATGAATAAATAAAATCTTTTTAAAAACCCCACAAAATTTCCAGGGGGTGCCTGGATTGTGCTCAGTCCTTTGAGCCTCTGATTCTTGATTTTGGCTCAAGTCATGATTTCAGGGTCCTGGGATTAAGCCCTAACTCTGACGGGCTTCTGACCAGTCTCTCCCTCTCTCTCTGTCCTTCCCCCTGCTCGCACTCTCTATCTAAAATAGATCTTAAAAAAATAATAATAAAAATAAAAATTTCCAGTTATTTTACCAGCAAAAGATGGGCTTATTTAGGGGTGCCTGGCTGGCTTAGTTGGTAGAGCATGTGACTCTTGATCTTGGGATCATGAGTTTAAGCCCTATGTTGGGTATGGAGATTACCTAAAAACATGACTATTAAAAAAAAAAAAAAAAGGCTTTTTAGGAATAAAAGAATTGCAATCCAGGGCAAATAAACTGGCAAGGGACACCTGGGTGGCTCAGCAGTTGAGTGTCTGCCTTAGGCTTAGGGCGTGATCCCGGGGTCCTGGGATCAAGTCCCACATGGGGCTCCCCCCAGGGAGCCTGCTTCTCCCTCTGCCTGTGTCTCTGCCTTTCTCTCTCTGCGTCTTTCATGAATAAATAAACAAAATCTTTAAAAAATAAAAACCAATAAACTGGCAAAACCCAGGCAAATTAGAGGGAATAAAAGGAGAGGCATGCTTTTTTAAGGAGGAAAGGGGTAAGTTGAGAAGGCTGTTATAAATTACAAGTCCATTAGAATGAACTGGGAGTTTATAGTATGGTGGCTTTTCATTGGCTGAGCTACTGCCCAAAGTATAAAGAAAGCCTCTCTTCTTCTGGAATTGTAGAGTAGTATCTGGGTGCAAGGTCAAGTTCGGCTCTTCCTGTTGGGTCTGCAGCTGACTACCAGTGATGGTAGGGCATGAGAGCTCCCTCTGTGAAATCACCTGGACTACATTTTAGTGAAATTTTCTATTACTGATTTTCATGTTCTAATATTCAGTCTTAAGCCCCCCCCCCCCCGCCCCGTTCCTGACGCCAAGAGCTTCTAAAGAAGGCCCTTGGAATCTCCAGAGATGGGTGTCTTTTTGTAGGCTAATGATGACTGGTGGTCAGGGTCCCCTAGAGAGCTTCAGGATGGGGGGCTTATCACCAGAAAGAATACACCTTAATTAGGAGGTTGGAACTTTCTGCCTCACCGCTACCCTCAGGTGGGGCAGCGGGGAGTTGGGTGGTGGTGGGGAAAAGGGGCTGGAGATCAGTAGTCACTCATGCCTACCCAAGGAAGTCTCCATGAAAATCCCTAAACTGTGGGTTTGGGAGGGCTTCTGGGTTGGTGAACACACCCACATGCTGAGAGGGTGGTATACCTCAAACCATAGGGACAGACCCCTGTGCTTAAGACCCTTCTGGACTTCTGCCTGGGTACCTCTTCATGTAGCTGTTCATCTGTTCTTTGTTATGTCTTTTATAATTAACTGGTAAATGTAAGAGTTTTCTTGATTTCTGTGAGCAGTTCTAGCAAATTATCAAACCTGAGTATGGAATGTGGAACCCCCGATTTATAGCCGGTTGCTGGATGTGGAAACTCCTGATTTATAGCTGATTTATGGTACAGGTGACAGCCTGGGGCTTGTGACTGGCATCTGAAATGGGGGCATTCTTCTAGGACTGAGCCCTTAATCTGTGGGGTCTGCACTCATCTGGCCAGTGAGTATCAGTTTAGAGTTAAACTGTAGGACACCCAGTTCATGTCTGCCAAGAATTGAAGAATTACTTGGTGTGGAAAAACCAACACATCTGATAACAGAAGTGCTGTGAGATTGGAGGAAGAAAGTTTTTCCTTTAGGAAGTAACATATTTCCCTGAGCTTCTGTTACTTATCTTTAAAATCCAGATCCTATCTCTCCATGCTGATTAAATAGGGTTCTCAGGAGGAACAGGATAAAGTTCAAGCTCTTTACTGTGTCTGCAAGAGATTTACATTAGGAAGCAGCCTCTATTCACCCCTGCTAGTCTTTTTCTCTTGCCCCCAGCTCCTGCCCCTACCCCTGCGCTACACCTCTAGCTCTAGCTGTGCATGATTTTTTGAGGTCCCTAAACAGATCCTGAGCTGTATTATGCCTTGGCCTCTGCTCTTCTCCCTTCTGTTACTACTGCATGTCTTTTCTACACTCACACCCCCAACAGTATGAAAGGTCTTATCTGTGCTTCCATAATGCCTGCACTCACTTTTATTCCAAGATTTATTCTTTGTACGATGGTTGCCATGTATCCTTGTTAGAAATCTTTGAGATGTTTTGCAGCAAGAAACGGTCTTATTTATTTTCTATACTATTCATTTTTCTTTATTATTTACTTCCTTTTACTTTCTGTTGGTTTAATTTGCCGTAACATTTTGAGATAGATGATTTTGTTTTAAAGATTTTATTCGTTTATTTGACAGAGCATAAGCAGGGGGAGTGGCTGGCAGAGGGAGAGGGAGAAGCAGGCTTCCTACTCAATGCAGGGATGTGGGCTTCAATCCCAGGACCCTGGGATCATGACCTGAGCCAAAGGCAGATGCTTAACCAACTGAGCCACATAGGCATCCCCCCTAGATGATTATTTTTAATCTGCTATCTAGCCTATACATTTAAATCTATAAGTTTCTCTCAAAGTGTAACTTGTGCCTACATTCCCCAAATTTTGATGTATAGTATTTTTTTCATTCTGTTCAAAGTATTTTCTAATTTACATTGGGCTTTTTTTTTTTTTTTAAAAGACTTATTTGAGGGGAAAAAAAAAAAAGATTTATTTGAGGGATGCCTGGGTGGCTCAGCAGTTGAGTGTCTGCCTTTGGCTCAGGGCACGATCCTGGTCCTGGGATCGAATCCCACGTCTGGCTTCCTGCGAGGAGCCTGCTTCTCTCTGCCTGTGTCTTTGCCTCTCTCTCTGTATCTCTCATGAATAGATAAATAAAATCTTTAAAAAAAAAAAAAAAAAGATTTATTTGAGAGAGAGAAAGCATGCATGTGGCGGGGATGGGGGTGGGGTGGGGAGAAGGAGAGGGAGATAGAATCTCCACCAGACTCTCTGCTGAGCACAGGAGCCTGACGTGGGGCTCCATCCCAGGACCCTGAGAATATAATCTGAGCAGAAATCAAATTTGGATGCTCAACTGACTGCGCCACCCAGGTGTCCCCATGCTTCCGTTTTTTGATGCAAGGTAATTTTGAATGATATGGCTTGATTTCTATACATATGAGGATTTTCTAATAAACCTTTCGTTATTGACTTCTAGCTGAATTCCACTGTGTACAGAGAAGCTACTCTGTGATTTCAGTCTTTTATATTATATTTTTATCTGGTAAAATGCTCAGAAATTGTTATCAATTGTAAATTGTTATCAATTTACATTTTTTTACATTTTTTAAGTGTGTAGTTCAGTGGCATTGGGTGCATTCATATTGTTGTGCAAGCATCACCACCATCCATCTCCAGAACATTATTATCTTTCCAAAGTGAAATTTCATACTCATTAAACAGTAGTTTCTCATTCTCCCCTCTCTTGCCAGTCCCTAGCAACCACCATTCTACTTCTGTCTCTTAGGAATTTGACTGTGGTATTTTTTTTTCATTTTATTTTATTTTATTTTTTTAGTTTTTAATATATTTTAGAGAGCACACACATGCGAGCAGGGAAGTGGAGTGGAGGGGGAGATGGAGGGAAAGAATCTCAGGCAGACTCTGTGCCACCGTAGGGCTTGATCTCATGACCCTGAGATCATGATCCAAGCCGAAATCAAGAGTGGGATGTTTAACCTACAGAGACCCCCAGGCACCCCTGTGGTATTTATCTTTTATGACTGGCATAGCTCACTGAGATATCTCACTGGCATATCTCAGGGTTCATCTATGCTGCAGCATGTGTCAGAACTTCCTTCCTTTTAAAGGCTGAAAAATACTCTGTTGTATACATGTACCACATCAAAAAGAATAAAATACTTAGGAATTAACCAGGGAGGTGAAATGAAATGAAAACTATAAAACGTTGCTGAAAGAAATTAAGCACAAATTAAAGGAAAGACATCCCGTGCTCCTTGATTGGAAGAGTTACTATTATTAAAGTGTCAGTACTACCCAAAGCAATCTACAGATTCTGTTTGATCCCTATAAAAATCCCAGTGACAGTTTCTGCTGACTCTTAATCAGGACATTTAGTTGTTTCTTGTTTCACTTTTTTGTTGATAATTTGGGTTTATATCTACCATCTTACTATTTGCTTTCTATTTGTCTTGCCTGTGCTCTTTTTTCTCTTTTTTGTTCCTAGTCTCACCCCCCCTTTTATTGGGTTATTTTTTAACACTATTTTTCCTCTCTATTAATCATACATTTTTTGTTATTAAGTAATTATCATGGAGGCCAAAACACGCATCTTTGACCTACAAAGTCTAATTAGTAATTTTACTTCTTCCTGGACTCATGCAAAGACTTTAGAATACTTGAATAGTAATTTTTGCTTACACGCTTCCTAACTCTGGTTGGGCATTTTAATCTTTGTGCATATAAAGCACCAAGGACTGATATTAGTTTGTATAGTTTTTATTCATTTAGATTTATCCATGTATTTACCCTTTTCTGGCCTTTTATTCCCCTTTGTATCCTAGGATTTCATTGGGGATAATTTTCTTTTTTAAAAAAAGATTGTATTTATTTATTCATGAGAGACACACAGAGAGAGAGAGAGAAAGACAGAGAGAGAGAGGGGCAGAGACACAGGCAGAGGGAGAAACAGGCTTCATGCAGGGAACCCGACTTGGGACTCCATCCTGGGTCTCCAGGATCATGCTCTGGGCTGAAGATGGCGCTAAACCGCTGAGCCACCCAGGCTGCCCTTATAATTTTCTTTTTACTTGAAGATCACTCCTATTAATTTTTTTTACTGAAATTGTGTTTTTAAAATTTTTAAATTGTGGTTACATGCACATGAAATATAAAATTTGCCATTTCAACCATTTTTTATTAAAAATTCTTAGTTGTAAAAAAAATTCTTGGTTATAAAATATATAACAAAACTTACCATTTTAATCTTTTTTGAATAGACTTTATTTTTTAGACTAGATTTAAGTTCAAAGCAAAATTGAATAGCAGGTAGAGAGATTTCCTCCTGCCCCCACACATACATAGTGTCCCCCATTACCAATGTCCCTCACTGGGGTGCACATTTTTTGCAGTTGATTAACCTGTATCGATAAACCATTATTGCTCAAAGTCCATTGAACTCTTGGTGTTGTATATTCTGTTGGTTTGGAAAAATTTATATTGACCTGTATCATACAGGGTTGGTTCACCACCTTAAAAATTCTCTGTGCCCCACCTATTCATCTCTTCCTTCCCCCTAAAGATTTTAACATGTTAAAATATTTAGTTATAAAATATACATAACATAAAATTTATCATCTTAACCTTTTGGTTTTTTTAATCTTAACCATTTTTAAGTGTTTAGGAAAATAGTGACTACTCTAGGTACCACATATAAGTAGAATCATTCAGCATTTGTCCTTTCAGGGTGGCTTATTTCATTTAGCAAAATGTTTTCAAGGTTTATCCATGTAGCATGTGTGAGAACTTCATTCCTTTAATGGCTGAATATTCCATTGTGTGTATATTACATTTTATCTCTACATCTGTTGATGGATATTTGGGTTATTTCTGCTTTTTGGCTATTGTGGGTAATGACACAATGAACATTGGCGTACAAGCATGAGTCTTTTTTAATGCTTTTGGTTATATGCCTATAAGTAGAACTGATAAGTTGTATGGTAATTCTACATTTAGCCTTTTCAGGAACCACCAAAATGTTTTCCACAGTGGCAACATCATTTTATGTTCTCACCAGCAGTGTATGAGCATTCCAGTTTTTCCACATCCTTGCCAGCATTTGTGACTCTCCATTATTTTGATTATAGGTGTATTATTAAGTGTGAAGTGATATCTCATTGTGGTTTTGATTTGGATTTCTGTAATGCTTAATGATGAGCATCTTTTCATGTGTTTATTGGCTATTTGTGTATCTTTGGAGAAATGTCTATCCAAGTCCTTTGTCCATTTTTCAGTAGAGTTGTCTTTTTTTTTTAAGTTTGTAAAACTCCAGTTAACTAACATACAGTGTTGTATTAGTTTCAGGTGTGCAATATAGTGATTCAAATTTCCATACATCACTCTGTGCCTATCATGACAAGTACCCTCCTTAATCCCCATCACCTATTTCACCGATCCCCCACCCATCTCCCCTCTGGTGACCATCAGTTCTCTATAATTAATTAAGCATCTACTTCTTCATTTGTCTCTTTTTTTTCCCCATTTGCTTATTTGTTTTGTTTCTTAAATTCCACGTGAATGAAATCATATAGTATTTGTCTTTCTCTGACTTATTTTTCTTAGCATTATATTCTCTGGCCCAATCCATGTCATTGCAAATGGCAAGATTTCATTCTTTTTTATGGCTGAGTAATATTCCATTGTATATATAGGCTACATCTTCTTTATCCATTCATCAATTGATGGACACTTGGCTGCCTCCATATTTTGGCTATTCAGAATAATGTTGCCATAAACATAATGATACATGTATCCCTTTGGATTAGTGTTTTCATATTTTCGGGGTAAATGCCCAATAGTGTGATTGCTAGATCTTACAGTAGTTCTATTTTTAACATTTTGAGGAACCTCCATACTGTTTTCCCTAGTAGCTGCACCAGTTTGAATTCCCATCAACAGTGCAAGAGGGTTCCTTTTTTTCCACATCCTTACCAACACCTGTTGTTTCTTGTGTTGCTGATTTTAGCCATTCTGACAAGTGTGAGACATGCAGGTGGCCAACAGACACATGAAAAGATGTTCAGCATCACTTACCACTAGGGAAATGCAAATCAGAACTATAGTTGGGTTGTCTTTTTGTTGTTGAGTTTTAGTTGTTTTTAATATTCTAGATATTAAGCACTTATCATAGTAGTGATTTGTAAGTATTTTCTCCCATTCTATAGGTTGTCTTTTCACATTCTTGATAATGTCCTTTGCACATAAATGTTTAATTTTTATGAAGTCCAGTTTATTTTTTCTTTTGTTGCTTGTGCTTTTGGTATTATAATCCAAGAATCCGTTGCCAAATCCATGGTCCTGAAGATTTATCTCTAGTTTTCTCTAAGTGTTTTATGATTTTAGCTCCTATATTTAGGTTAATGATCTATGTTGGGTTGTGAGGTAGGGGTCCTATGATATGAGGTATCCAATTTTTTTTTGCATGAGCATATCTAGTTGTCCTAGCACCATTTTTTGAAGAGTCTGTCCTTTCCCCATTGGGTGTTTTTGTAAAAAATCAATTGACCGCTTTTGGGTTCACTTTTGGTCTCTAAATTCTATTCCATTTGTCTAGATGTCATCTATCCTTTTGCCTGTTTTGATTACAGTAGCTTTTGGTAAGTTTGAAACTGGACACTGTGAGTCCTTTGATTTTTTTTTTTGGGGGGGGGGGACTTTGATTTTGTATATCAAAATTGTTTTGGCTATTCAGGGTCACTTGTTCACTTTCACTTTTTTTTTTTTTTTTTAAGATTTTATTCATTTATTCATGACAGACAGAGAGAGACAGAGGCAGAGACACAGGCAGAGGGAGAAGCAGGCTCCATGCTGGAAGCCCGACATGGGACCTGATCCCGGGACGCCAGGATCACGCCCCGGGCCAAAGGCAGGTGCCAAACCACTGAGCTACCCAGGGATCCCCTCACTTTCACTTTTTGAGGGATATTTTCACCAATTACAGTGTTCCAGAACCCCAGTTATTTTCTTTCAGTATTTTGAAGATATCATTCATCTTCTGGCTTTTACTGTTTTAATGGAGAAGTCAGCTGTTGGTCTGGTTGTTCTTCTTTAAAGGTAATCTGTTTCCTCTTCCCCACCCTCAGCTGAATTAGGGTTTTTCTTGTTGTCTTTCTTTGGTAGATGTCGGTTTTACCCTCATGTGTTTGGACGTAGTTTTCTTTGCATTTTTAGTTTGGTGTTTTTTGAGGTTTTTGAAACTATGGTTTGATGACTTTCTTTAGTTTTATAATATTATCAGGCACTATTTCTTCAAAGGTTGCTTCTTCCACAATCTCTCCTCTCTTTTTGGGCCTCCAGTTATATATAAAGTAGAGCTTTTCGGGGTACCCTCTGTGTCTCTTCACTCTGTTCTGTGTATTTCACCCCTTTGTCACTGTACATCATTTTCAATTTTTTTCTGACCTATTTTTAAATAAGGCACAATATAATATATTTTAAAATTCTTATCATTGGAATATAATTTGAGTTGTGTTTTTGAGTTCCAGAATTTTTATTTAGGGTTCAAAAATACAGTTTTAAAATTTCTTGCTGAGGGCAGCCCGGGTGGCTCAGCGGTTTAGTGCTGCCTTCAGCACAGGGTGTGATCCTGGAGACCCAGGATCGAGTCCCACGTCAGGCTCCCCGCGTGGAGCCTGCTTCTCCCTCTGCTTCTCTCTCTCCTCTCTGTTTCTCATGAATAAATACATAAAATCTTTAAAAAAATAATAAAATAAAATAAAATTTCTTGCTGAAATTACAAACTCATCTTTTATTTTCCTGAAAATATTAAACTAGTTAAAACTCCATTATGCAGATGCCTGATGAGTGTGTTGGCTGTTGTTTTCCTTGGTTCTCAGTCACAGAGTCTTTGTCTTTTTCCATATTTGGATATTTTTGTTAGAGTGCCAGATGTGATGATGAAAAATTATAATTTGAGCCTTGCAATAGTGTTATTTTTCTCCAGAGCAGACTGAAATTTATTCTGGCAGATAGCTAGGGTGAGTAGCAATCCCAGATCACTTTAAACTTATCTGAGAATGAGATTACTTGAAGTTGGCCTTGAATCCCTACAAGGGCTAGTTTATTTAGTGCTGGTTCCTCCTTACTCTCAGAATGAAGACATTTTGAGCCCCATACAAATCCTAGAGAGTTTCTCAGCAATTTTCACCTTCTCTGGGAGGCTGTGATTTTCTGTATTGATTTCTTAACCCCTGAAATCTGTCCAAAGCTCTCTTCAGCTTTTTAGCTTCTTATATCAAAATTATCACATGCCTCAAGGGGAAAAGATTGCTCTAAATGCTTATTAGCTCAACTCTTTTGTTTCCCTCTTTTCCCACATGTTGGCCATGTAATTCTTCACTACCTTGGTAGCTCTCTAGGATGTACACATATTTTAAAAATTGTAGTAAATAGACATAACTAAATTGACCATTTTACCATTTTTAAGTTCAATGGTATTAAGCACATTAACATTGTCATGCAGTCCTAAGCACCGTGTATCTGGAACCCTTTATTTTATGTAACTAGAACTCTGTACCCATTAAATAATGATTCCCCATTCTCTTCTCCCCTTAGCCCCCGACAACCTCCATTTTACTTTTGGTCTCTCTAAATTTGACTGCTCTAAGTGTCTCATATATGTAGAATCCTATATTGTCTTTTTGTGTCTGGCCCATGTCATTTTAGCATAGTATCTTCAAAGCTCAACCATGCTGTAGCATATCTGAGAATTTCATTCGTTTTCAAGGCTGAATAATATTCTGTTGTATGGATATAACACATTTTGTGTGTCCATTCATCATTACTGGACACTTGGGTTCCTTCCACCTTTTGGCTATTGTGTATAATGCTGCTGTGAATATAGATATATACATGTCTGAGTCCCTGCTTTCAGTCCTTTTAGGCATATGCCCAGAAGTGGAATTGCTAGATCATACAGTAATTCTTTGTTTAGCTTTTTGAGGAAGTATTCTATTGTTTCCCATAGTGGCTGCCGCATTTTACATTGCCATCAGCAATGCACAAGGGTTCTTATTTTTTCCACACCCTCACCAGCCATCATAATTGATGTCAAATGATTTTCAAAAGTAGTTTATCTAACTATGCTGGTTTTCACCAGGAGTGCTGATCCAGAAGTGAAACTTTCTACCTTTCTTTTGCACCTAGCACGGTGCTGTATACATAGTGGAAGGAAGGAGGGAAGGTAAAAGGAAATGCTCTGGAAGCACCTGGGTGGTACAGTCGGTTAAGCCTCTGCTTTTGGCTCAGGTCATGATCCTAGGGTCCTGGGATGGAGCCCTGTGTCAGGCTTCCTGCTCACTGGGGAGCCTGCTTCTCCCTCAGCTCCTCCCCTGCTGTGTTCTCTCTCGCTTAGTTTCTCCCCGCCCCAAACTCCCTCCCTCCCTTCCTCCTTCCCTCCTTCTCCCCGTCAAATAAATAAATAAATAAAATATTTAAAGAAAAAGAAAGAAAACGCTCTGGAGACTGTGAGGTGGCATACCAAATATGAGGTAGGAGTCATAGACAGTGAAGTGTGATGGATAAGCCTTAGCTTCTGGAGTTAGAATGACCTGGGTTTGAAGTTGTGTGACTTTCAGCAAGTTATTTTATCTATGTTGAATAAGGATGCTATTTACATATAGATTTTTATTTTATGCAAAGCAGTTTAGTAGACTAGGAATCTAAAAACTTGTATTTGGGAATTGGTAAAAAGAAGGTAACAATATCTGCTTTGCAAAAATGAAATGTCTCTTGTGAGGATAACATGAGTTAATGTGAAGAAAAGTTTCTGGCATTTAGTAAGTGCTCAGTAAATTTTAGCTATTGTTTCCTACAGTTGTAGTTTTCATTGGTTTTTGAACCAAATGTCTTATCATATTTGCTCATTGCAGTCTTGAGTCCAATGTTAACTTGCCCATTTTCAAAAGATCTTTTTCTCCCCCAGTGGTGTCTGTGTGATAGAGTTTCCATTGCCTACTGTATTTGCTTGCAGAAAAAAGGAACATTAATTATTTCTGTCATCACTTAATCCTCATTTGGTTTTTCTTTTTTCTGTCTCCCCCCACCCCACCCCCATTTGGTTTTTCTTATTCTGCTAGGACTCTGGTTAGGAGTAGAATGGGATAATCCTGAGAGAGGAAAGCATGACGGAAGCCACGACGGGACTGTGTATTTTAAATGCAGGTAAGTTCTCATTATGAATTTGCATGGTTATTGGGATAATTTTTAATAGTCGAACAAAGGGGGATGGGGATGAAGAAATGTTTGGCTTTGGGCATAGTTATAATGTGCAGAGTTTTTTTCCTTAGTTTTTAAAATTTTGGCTCTTCACAAGTAAAGTTTATTGCTTTTTCCTTCTTTGCATTTTGTTTTTTGACAGATTTTTTTAAATTGGGTAAATGGAAACCTTTCTGATTGATTCATTAACAATATGCAATCCACTAAGTGAATAATAAAAAAGAGAAATAGCCTACATACCCAATAAGAAGCAGATTAAACAAAATACAGAACATTCATATAGTGGAATGCTAGGTCACCATTAAAAAAAACTCTTAACATGGAAAGAGTTACACTTTATATTGCATATCTACTAATATTTTTAACTGCTTGATTTCAGAGAAACCACCTGAAGCTTTGAGAAGGGTGGTTGGGTACTTTCAGACAGAATCTGCCTTTTAAATTTTTGTTGTTTGTTTTCTTATAGGTTTCAGTTTCTCAAAAAGATCTTTTAACATCAAAGTTATTTTTCCTTAAGTGTGGTACAGTGAATGCAGTCCTGGCCTGGAAGTCAAGAGGCTTCTAACACAGCTCTTAACAATCCTTATGACCCTGAATGAGACTAAATTTACTAACCTCTAAAATGAGGGATCAAATTAGATAATAGCAGAATATATTTCCCAGCCTACCATTCTGTAATTTTAGAGAATCAGGATAGAAGAAGAATTAACATGTTGGTAGAGGCCAGTTGTGATGGTAGAAGGCAGACGTTGAATGAGGCCCTCAAAAGTGTCAAGAGTTCATGGAAGATGTATTTAGGGAGGTGTGGAAATAGAAACTTCTAATCGGGACCTGTTGATCCCTCACTCACCTGAACCATGCATGACCTCATAAACCTTCCAGTGAAGAAACTTTTCCTAAAGAGCCTACCCAACACAGTTCCCTTTTCTAGAAGCTTGTCCGCATCATCTCTGATTGCATCAACCTTAATGAGCTCTAGATAGATTTCCCCTGAAGTGCTTGCTGATGAGAGACCTTAGTTCAGGGATCAGGGATTCAGTTGTTTGGATTCTTACCTGTGCAACGAAATAAGGAAATGCTATTCCATCTTCCAGTGTAGTCATGCATGAACATTTACAGACTGAAATATGTATTCTCTTGTTATAAACTACTTTTTCTTCATTTCATCGAATTGAGTCTTTTGTTGATTTTAAGCCCTATATGGGCAGGTAATGTTAAGTATGAATTCCATTTCAGGATATTTATGGGGCAGTACAGAAGGGAGCATTTGGGGTTTGATGTGGTAGAAAACCACTGTAAAAAATGACCTTTATAGTTGTTAGTGCTTATATTGGTATTATTAGAACATGACTAATAGAGATTATATCAGTATCTTGGAATCTCGACATCAGACAAACCAGATTACATTATCTGTATTTGTTATTAATTCAGATCTCTTCTTAATATGTCATACACACTTCTTCCCTGTCAAGAAATTCACTGGAGCCTTTTTTCAAATTTTACTTGAAAAGTCCTAATGAGATAATTTTACCACAGTAAATGTTTTCTTTATGTTTAAGTGTTATTTTCATGAAGCCAAAGCAATTTTAAGTTGCCAGATCATAAATTTTCTCATCATATACTTGTGAAAGAGGTAAATAGTGAAATGATGGGGTACCTGTTTAAGAAAAATGAGTCAAAAGTCATAGTATTAGAGCAGGACTAGGATCCTCTTTTCTTCAGAAGCTTGTATTAGGGGATCCCTGGGTGGCGCAGCGGTTTAGCGCCTGCCTTTGGCCCAGGGCGCGATCCTGGAGACCCGGGATCGAGTCCCACGTCGGGCTCCCGGTGCATGGAGCCTGCTTCTCCCTCTGCCTATGTCTCTGTCTCTCTCTCTCTCTCTCTGTGTGTGACTATCATAAATAAGTAAAAATTAAAAAAAAAGAAAAGCTTGTATTAGTATCAGATGGCTGATGGTGTTACATATATAACAAGGTAGTTAAGTGCTTTGGCATATAAATCTTACAAAAGTTAGTCTGCTGTCCTTTCTATTTTAAGCAAGATGTCAGAATATATTAGGTGGATGTTTGGTGAGCTCACTTGAGTCTCTCCAGTATCCAGTTGGTAGGATGACTGATACTGTGCTTTTCAGGGTTAGGTCCTGTCTCTCCAGGACAGACCTTTAGAAGAGACAATGTAGTTTACAAGGTCTGGCTTATGGCATGTGTTCTTCTCAGAGTATTTTACCTCAACCAGTCCAGCTCACCAGCTCACCTTGATCTCATCAGACTCCAGTTCAGAGTAGACTAACATTTGCAAGGGTCTACCAGAACAGTATGGGGTGTGCTTTAACCCAGGGGATAAACATTTGTACAGTTAGCTTACAGTGTTGCCCTATTTTATCACATTTGTTCCTTATTCTGACTCTTTGAGGTAGTTATAAGGGGTATTATTACTTTTCACTGATGACCAAATATGGTAATGGCTTATGAAGTAGAGCATTTTAATTGAGCTGAAATTCTGGCTAGGGATTCCTCTTTGTTACAGGCCTCTAAAAATAAGGTAAGTTCCCCCTGCCCCCACTGCCCAAGTAGTTGATGTGACCCTATCAGAAGAGGACAACTGATCACCTCCTAAGGCCACCTCTAAACATGGGTTTTGATCATTTCATATCAGCCTTAAGTCTCAATCCCATCTCTTATATAACTTGGGGTAAGTGTGGCAATCTCCTGAGCCATTACCTATAATTAATATTTTTGTCCCTGTCAATTAATAGTAGTTTATATGTTTATCCCGGAATTTATGACTCTGAACCACTCATCAGTGCTCTTCCAGATGCTTCTGTTTTCTTTCTATCCTTGGGTTTTTGGGGAGTGGAGAGGTTTAGTTAAGGTGATTAACCTTGAAGTTCTTTGCAGCTTGTCCCTAGGTAGCAGAGTGATTTCCAGTTTTTCTTTCTTTTAACCTAAACTGGAGAGTATACTCTAAATAGAAGTGTGTGGGTCAGTATTCCATTGCTCAGGTTTTATTTAAAATGTTCTCTTTCTGGGATGCCTGGGTGGCTCAGCAGTTGGGCGCCTGTCTTCAGTACAGGTTGTGACCCCGGGATCCGGGATCGAGTCCCACATCAGGCTCACTGCATGGAGCCTGCTTCTCCCTCTGCCTGTGTCTCTGCTTCTCTCTCTCACTCTGTGTCTTTCATGAATAAATAAATGAATCTTTAAAAAAAATAAAATGTCCTCTTTCCAAGCAGTTATCTTATTTTTCTGGTGAGCAAGAAATCTTTTTTTTTTTTCTTTTTTAAGATTTTATTTTATTTATTTGAAAGAGAGAGTGAGCGGATGTGTGCACACACATGAGCAGGTTAGAGGGTGGGGATTGGGGAGCAGGAGGAGAGTGAAAAGCAGACTCCCGCTGAACAGGGGCCTGACACGGGGCTCAATTCCAGGACCCTCAGATCATGACCTGAACCTCAGGCAGATGCTTAACTGAGCCACCCAGGCATACTCCCCCCTTTTTTTAAGCAAATCTTAATATGTGATTCTTTGAGGTGCCTGGCTGGCTCAGTTGGTAGGGGATGTGACTCTTGATCTTGGAGTTGTAAGTTTGAGTCCCATAGGTGTAGAGAGTACTTAAAAATAAATATCCTTAAATGGGTGCCTTGGTGGCCCAGTCAACTAAGCATCCAACTGTTGATCTCTGCTCAGGTCTTTTTTTTTTTTTTTTTTTTTTAGATTTTATTTATTTATTCATGGGAGACGCAGAGAGAGGCAGAGACATAGGCAGAGGGAGAAGCAGGGTTCTTGTGGGGAGCTTGATGAGGGACTCAATCCCAGGACCCTGGGATCACAACCTGAGCCAAAGACAGACATCAACCACTGAGCCACCCAGGTGCCCCTCTGCTCAGGTCTTGATCCTAGGGTTGTGAGTTCAAGCTGTGTTGGGCTCCATGCTGGGTATGGAGCCTACTTAAAATAAAGGAATGAATGGGGATCCCTGGGTGGCGCAGCGGTTTGGCGCCTGCCTTTGGCCCGGGGCGCGATCCTGGAGACCTGGGATCGAATCCCACGTCGGGCTCCCTGCATGGAGCCTGCTTCTCCCTCTGCCTGTGTCTCTGCCTCTCTGTCTCTCTCTGTGTAACTATCAAATAAAATCTTTAAAAAAATAATAATAATTAAAAAATAAAAAATAAAGGAATGAATGAATACATATATACAAAAAAATTTTTAAATGACTTTTCTTCAGATCAGGCAATGGAATCTAATACTTGACATAGGAGGAAACTCACTCTAGACTGTGTGTATCATACTGGATAACTTACAAAATAGAATCTTGATTTGCTCATTTTGTGTGTGTCATAAGATTGTTGTAAAGTATTTTGAAGTTCCTGAATGAGCATTAATGGATTAATATAAATTTTTTTCCTGTTATGGTGTAAAGTGTTATAAGAATTTTTTTTTTAAGTCACTAAATGTACTGTTAGTTTGCAGACAGGGCACATTTCTGCAAAAGATGAAAAAGAGAGGTATTTTATTCTTGGAAGACTCCCATAAATCAGGGCAAAATAAAAATTGCATCACTCAGGGTCAGTCTGCAAAAAAAAAAAAAAAAAAAAGCTGTTTTTCCTTTGGGAAAACAGTTTACCAGGTCATTTCTCACATAAGCAATGTACATCATCGAGTGATATTGAAGTTAGTTATGCAGGCTTGCCTAAAAGTCTTTAAACATGTCTGTGGCAACATAGGGTAAAGATCAACAAGATTTACTGGAATCTCCCCAGAGACCCACCCTTTCCCAGGATGTAGCATCTAAAACCCCAACAAGAAAAATGCTTACTATGTGGAGTTTTGGGTCTGTTGAGGACCCTTTAGCTTTGAGTAATACTGCTAGATTTAGGAAATAAAAATACAAAATGCCCAGCTAAATCTGAATTTTAGACCAACAGCCAATCATTTTTTAGTATAAGTATGGGACATGTATAGGGCATTATCAATTTTATCTGACAATTCTGTTGGGGAGATAATAGTGCAGATTGAATCTCTATGACAGAACTTCATGACAGTCTTCCATTCCTCCAAGGGCCGTGGTCAGGTTGTTGATTTCATTAACTATATCTGTAATTGGTCGGCAGAAGGAGGACAGAACTGGAGCAAGCTGAATGCTTACAAGAGAAAAATGTTTGGACTCTCCTTCCACTTTATCCCTTCCCCCATTTTTGTCTTTCTGGACAGGGTTCAGAATTTCAGTGTTTGGATGCAACATCTCGATATTAATCTAGAATCTCAGTGGAATCTATAGAAATTACTAGTTTATTTTTGGAGATTTATTGTTATTAGTGGGCACTCATTCACTTGCATTTTTCATTATTTGCTGGGCTGTTTTGTTTTCTGAGAAACCCTTCAGGAATGTTCTGAATGAGGCTGATCTTTGATGTTATCCTTTGATCTGTAAAGGGCACAGCATCTACTTTACAGCTACCTGATGCATACCATTCTAACTCCTTTGATCTGCCTACAGTCAAACTAAAAGTAATAAAGGTCTTTTCTTGTATGGTTCATTACCACTGTTTAAAAAGTGTAAATTTCGAACAAAAATTGAAAACCATGGGGATCCCTGGATGGTGCAGCGGTTTGGTGCCTTCCTTTGGCCCAGGGCGCGATCCTGGAGACCCGGGATCGAATCCCACATTGGGCTCCCTGCAGGGAGCCTGCTTCTCCCTCTGCCTGTGTCTCTGCCTCTCTCTCTCTGTGTGACTAACATAAATAATTAAAAATTAAAAAAAAAAAAAAAAGAAAACCATGGCATTGGTTTTGCATTGTTTTCTCATTTCTTAGAACTGTGCTAGTTTTTAAACTTATGTGCTCATACTTTTTATTTCTTGTCAATGTGTAGTTGACAGAATGCTATGTTAGTTTCACGTGTACAACATTGTGATTTGACAATTCTATGCATTGTACAATGCTCACTACAATAAATGTAGTCCCCATCTGTCAGCATACAATGTTATGACAGTAGTGTTGACTATATTCCCTGTACTGTAGTTTTCATCCCCAAAACCCTTTTTTAAAAAAGATTTATTTATTTGATGGGAACAAAGGGAGAAAAAATCCTAAAGCAGACTCCCTGCTGAATGAGGAGCCCAACATGGGGCTCAGTTCCAGGACCCCAAGATCATGACCTGAGCTGAAATCAAGAATTGCCACCTAACTGACTGAGCCACCTAGGTGCCACTGCACACCCATGGCCTATTTTTTTTTAAAGGTTTTATTTATTTATTCATGAGAGAGAGAGAGAGGCAGAGACACAGGCAGAGGGAGAAGCAGGCTCCATGCAGGGAGCCCGACGTGGGACTCCATCCCAGATCTCCAGGATCAGGCCTGGGCTGAAGGCAGGCGCTAAACCACTGAGCTATCCGGGGTGCCCCTCCATGGCCTATTTCTAACTGGAAGTTTGTATCTCTTAATCCCCTTCACCTGTTATGCTTATACCCACCTACCTCCCCACTCTGCTAACCACCAGTTCTCTGAATTTAGGAGTCTGTTTCTGTTTTTGTTTGCTTGTGTATTCATTTGTTTTTTAGATTCTTCATATAAGTGAAATCATCTGGTATTTTTCTCTGTCTGACATACTTCGTTTAGCATAATACCCTCTAGGATATTGTTTACGTGAACATGTATATTCCTGTTGTTGTGAATGGCAAGATTTCATTCTTTTTTTTTTTTTTTAAGATTTTATTTATTTATTCATGAGAGACACAGAGAGAGAAGCAGAGACACAGGCAGAGGGAGAAGCAGGCTCCATACAAGGAGCCTGATGTGGGACTCGATCCCGGGACTCCAGGATTACGCCCTGGGCCGAAGGCAGGCGCTAAACCGCTGAGCCACCCAGGGATCCCTGATTTCATTCTGTTTTAATGACTAAGTAAATATTCCGTTTTATATTTGTATGTCTATACCACATCTTCATCCATTCATCTGTGGATGCACACTTAGGTTGCATCTGTATCTTGGGTATTTTAAATAATGCTACAATAAAGCATAGGGATGCATATATGTTTTTTAATTAGTGTGTTTGTTTTCTTTGGGTAAATACCCATCAGTGCAGTTGCTGGATTGTATGCTATTTCTATTTTTAATTTTTTAAGAACCCTCCATACTGTTTCCCATAGTAGCTGCACCAATTTACATTCCGGCCAACAGTGCATAACCATTCCCTTTTTCCTCATATCCTTGCCAACACTTATCTATTGTGTTTTGGATGGTAGCTCTTCTGACTGGTATCTCATTGTTTTTATTTTTTATTTTTTAAAGATTTTATTTATTTATTCATGAGAGACACAGAGAGGGGCAGAGACATAGACAGTGGGAGAACAGGCTCCTCGTAGGGAGCCCGATGTGGGACTCAATCCCCGGACTGGGATCACGACCTGAGCCAAAGGCAGGCGCTAAACCACTGAGCCACCAGCTGCCCCTAAGTTTATGTATTTAAGTAATCTCTACACTCGATGTGGGACTCAAACTCCTCTAACTGGGTCAGCGTCTCTCTTCCCATGGCCCTTCACCATAGTCTAGCATGAGGTTCTTTATATAGTGTCTGTTTTCTGAGAGGGTGGAAACGGGGACTATAAGGCCTCTTAAGGCCCAGGCTTCACTCTGTTGGTAAAAGCAGGTCACTAGGTGAGTCTAGGTTCAAGAGGAGAGGAATTAGGTTTTACCTGTTGATGAGACAAGTTGCAAAATCACATTTCCAAAGGGCATGTGGGCTGGGAGTCATCTGTGGAAGTAGTTCAGCAGCTTTCATGATTGTTCACATCTCTTCCCCATGCAAAATTCGCTCCTTTCACCTCGAAACATCTTATCCCTTTTGGCACTGGCTCCAAGTCCAGGATGTTGCCATCTAAATTAGTTCTAGGTATCAATGAGGCTTCTTGGATACATTTTCTGGTGCAGGAGGGGCTCAGGAGGGGTCCTGGATCTGAGATCTGTGAAGTAAAAAGTTATTGGCTCTCCTTATAGCCAACATACAGGAATGAGAGAGACGGAATAACCGTAGTAGACATTCTGGTTCAAAACAGAGAAGGTAGGCAGCCCGGGTGGCTCAGTAGTTTACTGCTGCCTTCAGCCCAGGGCGTGATCCTGGAGACCCAGGATCGAGTCCCACGTCGGGCTCCCTGCATGGAGCCTGCTTCTCCCTCTGCCTGTGTCTCTGCCTCTCTCTCTCTCTGTATGTCTCTCATGAATAAATAAATAAAATCTTTTAAAAAAATAAAAATTAAAAAATTAAAAAAAAAACAAAACAAAACGAAGGAGAAGTGCACGTGGCAGTCATTCTGTAGGGTTCTGAAATCTGGCCTGGTGCACGTTGTCAGTTCCTGCCTCTGAAGCATGAACTGCCCTTGTTGAGGGCCCGTTTCTGCCTCCGTGGAAGCACAGCTTGCCAGTAAACCCAAGAGTCCTAGATGATCCTATTCTGTAATACGAAAGCACCTTGTATCATTCTTGACACCTACTAGGCTCTCAAAAATGTCAAGTTGTGCAATATTACTTTCTGAGTAGATGCTGCTCTTATGGAACATTCAAAGCATTGGTGTTTAAACTTTTATACACAAGTAAAATATATTAAAGATGAAAAGTTCACTAATGATACCATATTTCTTAAAGTTTTTGCTTTTTTTGTAATAACCTTTAATCTTTTATAATAACTTTCTGTTTTGCCCCTCCCGATTTCTTTTTTTTTTTTTTTTTAAGATTTTATTTATTCATGAGAGACACACAGAGAGAGAGAGAGGCAGAGACACAGGCAGAGGGAGAAGCAGGCTCCATGCAGGGAGCCTGACGTGGGACTTGATCCCAGGACTCCAGGATCATGCCCTGGGCTGAAGGCGGCGCTAAACCATTGAGCCACCCAGGCTGCCCCCCATCCCGATTTCTTGATTTGTGATTTGAAGCAGTTAAAATTTGGCTGTCTCTACATACAAATGGCCAAACAGACACATGAAAAAAAGTGCTCAACATCATTCAGCATGAAACAATGAGATACCACTTCATACCAGTCAGAATGGCTAAAATTAACAAGTCAGGAAACAACAGATGTTGGTGAGGATAAGGAGAAAGGGGAACCCTCTTACACTGTTGGTGGGAACACAAGCTGGTACAGCCATTCTGGAAAACAGGAGGTTCCTCAAAAAGTTGAAAATGGAGCTACCCTACCACCCAGCATTGCACTAGATATTTACCCCAAAGATACAAATGTAGTGATCCAAAGGGGCCCCTGCACCCCAGTGTTTATAGCAGCAGTGTCCACAATAGCCAAACTATGGAAAGAGCCCAGATGTCCATCGACAGATAAATGGATAAAGAAGGTGTGGTTTATATATGCAATGAAATACTACTCAGCCATCCAAAAAAAAAGAAATCTTGTGATTTGCAACAATATGGATAGAACTAGAGGGTATTATGCTAAGCGAAATAAGTCAATCAAAGAAAGACAGTTATATGACCTCACTCGTGCAATTTGAGAAACAAAACAGGATCATAGGGGAAGAGAGGAAAAAAACAAGACTAAATCAGAGAGGGAGACAAACCATAAGAGTCTCTTACTGTAGGAAACAAACTGAGGGTCGGTGTAGGGGCAGGGGATGGGAGGATTGGGTAACTGGTGATGAGCATTAAGGAGGACACATAATGTAATGAGGACTGGATATTATATAAGATTGATGAATCACTGAATTCTGCTTCCGAAACTAATAATACACTATATGTTAATTTAAAAAGGGGGAAAAAAAGATTTGGCTGTCTTTTCTATGTAGATTTGTTCTACATGAATCCAGATGGCAAATTCCATGGTAGAGTGCTAAGATCTTGTCTTTTTTTAAAATACTGAATATGGTTATTAGGTATTGAATATGATTCGATTGAACACATAATATGCATTATATTGCATATATGCTTATTTAAAAAGTTGACTTTTTAAAAGTTTTTAAATTCCAGTTAACATACAATATTAGTTTCAGATGTATAATATAGTGAGTGATTCAGCACTTTTCATACAGCACCGGGTGCTCATCACAAGTGCCCTCCTTAATCCCCATCACCTGTTTCACCCATCCCCCCAACAGCAATCACACAACAAAAAGAAATAAAAGGCATCCAGATTGTCAAGGAAGAAGTAAAACATTGACCATTTGCAGATGACATGATACTCGATATAAAAAAACTCAAAAGAATCCACCATAAAATTGCTAGAACTGATGCACTAATTTAGAAAAGCCACAGGATACAAAATCGACGTACGGAAATCTGTTGCAATTCTAAGGCACCTGGGTGGCTCAGTTGGTTGAGCATCTAACTCTGGGTTTCAGTTTAGGTTGTGATTGCATGGATCATGGGATTGAGCCCTGTATTGGGCTCTGTGCTCAGTGGGGAGTCTTATGGGGATTCTCTCCCTTCCCCATTTGTGCACATGAATCTCTTTCTTGCTCTCAAAATCTTAAAAAAAAAAAATCTGTTACGTTCTATACACTAATAATGAAGCAGCAGAAGGAGAAATTAAGGAATCGATCCTATTTACTATTGCACCCAAACCAAAATAATCTGGGAATAAACCTGTCCAGAGATGAAAGACCTGTACACTGAAAACTATGAAACACTGATGAAAAAAACTAAAGATGACCAAAAGAAATGCAAGGCATTCTATGCTAATGGATTGGAAGAACAAATATTTTTAAAATGTGTCTACTCCCCAAAGCCATCTACACATTTAATGCAATCCCTATCAAAATGCCAACTACATTTTTTACAGAGCTAGGACAAATAATCCTAAAATTTGTATAGGACCACAAAAGACCTCAAGTAGCCAAAGCAACCTTGAAAAAGACAAGCTGGGGATCCCTGGGTGGTTTAGCGTCTGCCTTCAGCCCAGGGCCTGGTCCTGGAGACCCGGGATCAAGTCCCACATTGGGCTTCTGGCATAGAGCCTGCTTCTCCCTCTGCCTTCTCCCTCTGTGTCTCTGCCTCTCTCTCTCTCTCTCTCTGTGTGTGTGTGTCTCTCATGAATAAATAAATAAAATGTTTAAAAAAAGAAGAAAGAAAAGCTAAGCTAGTGACATCATAGTTCCAAACTTCAAGTTATATTATACAGCTGTAGTGATCAAAACAGTATGATATTGGCACAAAAATAGATACATAGGTCAATGAAGCAAAATAGAGAACCCAGAAATGAACCCACAACTATATGGTCAATCTTCAACAAAGCAGAAAGAATATCCAATGGAAAAAAAAGTCTTTTCCACAAATAGTTTTGGGAAAACGGGAGAGCAACATGCAAAAGAATGAAACTGGACCACTTTCTTATAGCATACACAAAAATAAACTCAAAATGGATGAAAGACCTAAATGTGAGATAGGAAACCATACAAATCCTAGAAGAGAACACAGGCAGCATCCCCTTTGATCTTGGCCATACCAACTTCTTAATAGAGATGTCTCCTGAGGAAAGGGAAACAAACTACTGGGACTTCATCAAAATAAAAAGCTTCTGCACAATGAAGGAAACAATCATAACTAAAAGGCAGCTTACTGAATGGGAGAAGATATTTGAAAATGATGTATCTGATAAAGGGGTACTATCCAAAATATAGAACGTATAAAACACAACAGCTGGGCAGCCCGGGTGGTTCAGTGGTTTAGCGCTGCCTTTGGCCCAGGGCATGATCCTGGAGACCCAGGATTGAGTCCCACATCAGGCTTCCTGCGTGGAGCCTGCTTCTCCCTCTGCCTGTGTCTCTGCCTCTCTCTCTCTCTCTTTCTCTCTCTCTGTCTCTCAGTAATCAATCAATCTTAAAAAAAAAAAAAAACCCTCAACAGCTAGAAATCAAATAATCCAATTAAATAATGAACAGAAGATGGGGTGCCTTGGGCGGCTCAGTTGGTTAAGCATCCAACTCTTTTTTTTTTTTTTAAGATTTTATTTATTTATTCACAAGAGACACACAGAGAGAAAGGCAGAGACACAGGCAGAGGGAGAAGCAGGCTCCATGCAGGGAGCCTGATGTGGGACTCGATCCCAAGACTCCAGGATCACACCCTGAGTCTAAGGCAGGCTCTAAACCACTGAGCCACCCAGGGATCCCCTAAGCATCTAACTCTTATTATTTTTTTATTTATTTATGATAGTCACAGAGAGAGAGAGAGAGAGAGAGAGAGAGAGACATAGGCAGAGGGATAAGCAGGCTCCATGCACTGGGAGCCCGACGTGGGATTCGATCCCGGGTCTCCAGGATCACGCCCTGGGCCAAAGGCAGGCGCCAAACCGCTGTGCCACCCAGGGATCCTGCATCTAACTCTTAATTTTGGTTCAGGTCACGATCTCAGGGCTGTGGGATTGAGCTCAGTGTGGAGTCTCCTTCCCTCTCCCTCTGCCTCTCTCTCCCTGCTCTTTCCTTCTGTCTCAAATAAATCTTTTTAAAAATGGGCAGAAGAATAAACAGTTTTCCAAAGAAGACATCCAGATCGCCAACAGACACATGGAAAGATACTCAACATCACTCATCATGGGGAAAATGCAAATCAAAACTACAATGAGATATCCCCTCACACCTGTCAGAATGACTAAACTCATAAACAGAAGAAACAACAGGTGTTGGTGAGGATGTGGAGAAAAAGGAACCCTTGTACACTGTTGGTGGGAATGTGAACTGGTGCAGCCACTGTGGAAAACAGGGTGGAGTCTCCTCAAACAGTTAAGATCTTGCTCTTTATTTCACCCAGGCTGGGCCACCTTACATTCTTTGAGCTGATAATTAGCCTGTGGGAGCAGGCGTCCTTTGCCTTCCTCCAAACTGACTGCTAATCCAGATGGTTAGATAGACACATCCAGCCTCACTTAACATGACAGCTTTGTTGGGCTGGAGGGATAAGCATATTAGATTCTCATCAAAGATGGCTGCCAATCATTCTTCCCATTCTTATTCGAGCTTGTGACTTCTCCCATCAAGAGGCGGAGGTTATTTCCCCTTTGCTTGAATCTAGACTGGCTTGTACCTAAGCTTTGGTAAGTGGCAGAAGTGGTGTGTCCGTCCTGGGACAGGCTTTAAGAGGTGGTGCAGTTTCTGCTCTTACAGAAGCCATTGGCCCAGTCAGCTCCCAGCCACCCTAGCCCAAGTGCCAATAATTCAAGTGGAGCCATCTCGGATTGTTCGAACCTCAGCCAACTCCCAGCTGACTATAGTCACCTGGATCACTCTACATGACACCATGAGAAACAAGAACAACTCAGTTGAAGCAAAGCTAACCCACAGAATCTTAAGAAAGAGCAGATCATTTTAAGCCACTATACTTTGGAGGATGTTTAGGTGGCAATAGAGAATAACTTTATGTCTGAATTTGCATGCGAATTTTATCTTGCGTACGTTAATAACTGTATTTTTCCCCTTTTAAAAAAAGATTTTATTTAGCAGGGGAAGAGAGAGCACAAGCAGGGGGAGAGGGAGATGCAGGGAGCCAGACGTGGGGCTCGATCCTAGGACCTTGAAATCATGACTTGAGCCAAAGGCAGGTACTTAACCAACTGAGTTACCTAGGAGCCCCATTAACTGTATTTTTTCCTGGCAAAACTGTATATAGCTCTATGGAGAAATTTTTATGTCACGATGTCATTGACATTATATATACCTTAGGAGCCTAACTGAACAAGTTTGGCGGCCACTGCTTGAGTTTAGAGATTGTAGCTTTGGGATATCCCAGTATATCAGAATATGTGGGTTTATGCTTAACAGCATATTAGATATAATGCTGTATAGAATAGAAAGGACTGCTGTATTGATCTGCGTGTCTGTAGAGAAAGGCTATGCTAGGCAATATAGTGATGGCTTATATATTATGGCTTATATAATCCTATAAATAACCTCATTTGGTGGGGCTTTATAGATGAGGAGACTCAGGCTGAGAAGGTAAGATTGGCTGCCTGAGGTCGTATAGCCAGTAAGTTTTGTGGGGCCCAGAAGGATCCCAGATTTGTTCTACTCAGACTCCTGAGCTGCACCGACCTTGTCCTGCTCCTGCCTTCCATCTTAGGAATTTATCTGTCAGGACACCTGGCCGACTCAGCTGGAAGAGTATGTGACTCTTGACCTTGGGTCATAAGTTTGAGCCCCACATTGGGTGTAGAGATTACTTTAAAAAAAAAAAAAAACTTTAAAAAAAGGTATATGTTGATTAGGAATTAAATTTAGGGAATGTGTTTAATTTACCAAAATAAAGCATTGATTTGTATCTGTAAGGCCAGACAGAAATGTAGGAAAGAACAAGTAGTCAGAAATCCTGAGTTCTTGGTCGTGGCTGTGATACTTCTAACAGTGGACTCCAGGACCCCCAACTGAAACAGGGTTAGATATGAGGCCCAGTGAAGTCAGAATGCCCTGGAGCATTGTTCTAAACAAGCAGATTCCTGGGATCCAATAAGATTTTCAGATGACGTTCTGTTTTTTAGGTTATGAAGTCCTAGCCTAGATAATCTCTGAAGTAGATCCCTTCGAATTCTTAAAAAATGATGCTAGCTATATTTCATTACTTTAGCTGAGTAGCATAACTGTGCTTCTTAGAACTGTGTTGTTTTGTTTTGTTTTGCTTTACAGATTTTATTTATTTGAGAGGGAGTAAAATGTGTGAGCAGGGGAGGCGGGGCAGAGAGGGAGGAGGAGCAAAGGGGAGAGGGAAAGCAAATTCCCCACTGAGCAGGGAGCCCACCCAGTGTGGGGCTCCATTCCATGACCCTGAAGTCATGACCTGAGCTGAACTTAGATGCTTAAGGACTGAGCCACCCAGGCATCCCCAGAACTGTGGGTTTTATTAACAACATGAACTTCCCCAGGGGCCAAAATGTAACATTTTCTAGGAAGCTTCTGGTAGTCAGTGATCTTCTGATATTACAACATACTGTACAGACTCAGAACTTGATTTTACTGCAGCAGAGAATTTAATTTCCTGCATCATCAGTTCTCTCCTCATCGCTGGATTATTTTCAGCAGCATATAGATCTGATACACGCCCCCCCCCCATCATAAGACATTCCTTCTTCTGATCCCCTGTGTCCCTATAGCTGCCACCCTAATGCTCTTCTTCCCTTTGGGGCGAAAGCAGCCAGGGCTCCCTGGCTCCTTACTGTTTGGAACTCCCCCACCCAGCTACTGCCCCACTGCTCCTACCAGGGTTACTTACTGGTCACTAGATTTGGTGGCCAGCCTTAGCCATCACCTTGCATCCTTTTGTAGTGCTGGACATGGTTGTCCACTTTCTTCATTGGCTTCCAGGACCCCACATTCTGGGGTTCTCATGACCTCTGGGCCATTTCTTATCCGTGGCATCACTTCTAACTTTTAGGGATCACAGACCCCTTTCACACTCTGGTCATCTCTGTGGACCCATTTTTAAAAAGTGTATGTTTAGGGGCACCTGGGTAGCTCAGGCGGTTAAGCGACTGCCTCAGCTCAGGTCATGATCTCAGGGTCCTGGAATAGAGCCCCATGTCCTGGGATCGATCCCTGCTCAGCGGGGAGTCTGCGTCTCCCTTTGCTGCTCCTCCTGCTTGTGCTCTCTGTCAAATAAGTAAATAAAATCTTTAAAAAGTGTATGTTTATATGGATGAAATTTATCCATACGAGTTTTCATCCTTTTTAATTATGGTGATTTCTAGGAAGCTTTGATTTCTTTAAGAATCAAAGGTTATGGGATCCCTGGGGTGGTGCAGTGGTTTAGCGCCTGCCTTTGGCCCAGGGCGCAATCCTGGAGACCCGGGATCGAATCCCACGTCGGGCTCCCGGTGCATGGAGCCTGCTTCTCCCTCTGCCTGTGTCTCTGCCTCTCTCTCTCTCTGTGTGACTATCATAAATAAATAAAAAATTTTAAAAAAAAAGAATCAAAGGTTATAAGCTGAAATAGTGTTTATAATACAATTTTTGGCAATTTATGTATATCATCATTCTCTCAAGTGATCAAATGATAGTATTAACATTTACGACTATTTTATAGTGGATATTTAGATCATTCAGAAAATAAGATCTCATTGCCATGATGTCATGCTGAAAGCTGAAATTTAAGAGGTCCTGAGACCCATATTGAATCTCTTGAAAAGCCTGATGGAGTGGTAATTACATCCAGTAATATGATTAGTCTTAATGTTAAATCTAAAAATTGCTCTAAAACCTGGATAGAAATTGTGGTGAAATATCCTATTTCATGTAGCATTCTTCCCACATTCTCTGTTTTTAGCCCCATATTTAATCTTTGACAATATATTTAGTTCAAGTTTGTTATTGGAAAGATTTTGTATGTAAGCCTGTTACCCACAAATGTTTTCATCTGTGTCCTTATTCCATCTCTGTTTGTAGCTGTGATTCATCTATAGTCATTTCATGTACAGTTTGGTTTGGTTTTTAGAAATCTCAACATTATTTTGTGAGTAATTTTATTCAGTGTTACAGCTAGAATTTTTAATGACTACATCTGTCTGGTTTACTTAACAATTCCTATCCAGCTGGGCTTTCTGACGTTTTCCAGAGTTCCGCAGTTATAAATAAATGCTGTTATACAGAATCTTTGGAAATGCAATTTTGTTTGTATTTTTAAGTTATTGCCTGCTCACAGGTTCCCAGGAGTATGATCTTACAATCAGAACTGAACCCAGCCTTGCAGTCTCTGAGGTGTTAGGATTTTTCTTTATTTTTGGCCAGTTTTTTTGAAACTGGTTTTGTGATGTGAATTTGCATTTCTTAATCATAAGCAAGGTAAAACTTTCACCTGTGGAATTAATACCTCTTTTTCCTATTATGTGAATGGTCTGTTTCATATTTCTTGCCTGTTTATCTGTTGGAGCTTACTATGCTTGCATAAGCTCACAACGCTTTTTAATCAGTCATATCGATTATACATTTGTATGTTACTTTTCCCTTTTATGCTGATGTTAATTTTTCAGCATAGAGAATATTTTACAGACCTTCAGAACATTGCATTTATGGCCATTCTGGTGGGTGACATTTTCTTTTTTTTTATTTTTTTAATTGTATAATTCCTGGGTTGCCTGGCTGGCTCAGTCAATAGAGTGTGCAACTCCTGAGCTCAGGGTTGTAGGTTCAAGCCCCACATTGGGTGTAGAGATTAATTACAAATAAAATCTTTAAAAATAATTGTGTAAAAAAAAAATAAATAAAAATAAAAATAATTGTATAGGGCACATAGGTGGCTCAGTGGTTGAGTGTCTACCTTTGGCTCAAGGCATGATCCCAGGGTCCTGGGATTGAGTCCTGCATCCAGCTCCCCACAGGGTGCCTGCTTCTCCCTCTGCCTATATCTCTACCTCTCTCTGTGTTTCTCACCAATAAATAAAATCTTTTTAAAAATACTGTGGAATTGGGCAGCCCTGGTGGCCCAGTGGTTTAGCGCCACGTTTGGCCCAGGGTGTGATCCCAGAGACCTGGGATTGAGTCCCATGTCAGGCTCCCTGCATGGAGCCTGCTTCTCCCTCTGCCTGTGTCTCTGCCTCTCTCTCTCTCTGTGTCTGTCATGAATAAATAAATAAAATCTTTTTTAAAAAACTGTGGAATTGCTTTTATTTGTATTTATATTTATATACTATATTTATGAACACATTTATAAATGTAGATGTTTTACATTTGTGGCAGACTGACAATTTATAAAGGATTTTCAAATGAGTTATTTAAAAAAATTTTTTTAAGACTTATGTATTTTAGAGAGACTATGCGAGCAGAGGGAGGGGCAGAGGAAGAGGGGGAGAGAGAATCCTCAAGCAGGTTCTCTGAAACAGGGCTTGATCTCATGATTCTGAGACCATGACCTGAGCCAAAATTGAACCAGACGCTGAACTAAGCCACCCAGGTGCCCCTCACACATGTCATCTGTAAATGTCCTCATTGATGATATTTTATTTGTTCCATTTCTCTTTTTTCACAGGCACCCAACAGGAGGATCCTTTATTCGTCCAAACAAAGTAAATTTTGGAGTGGACTTTCTCACTGCAGTTAAGAATCGCTATGTGTTAGAAGATGCGCCTGAGGAAGATGGGAAAGGGCAAATTATTATAATTGGAAATAAACCCGTGGAAACAATTGGTTTTGACTCTATTATAAAACAGCAAAGGTATGTAGGATTGATAATGGCAGAGATGACTTTCATCACTGTTCAGAATTGAAGTTCACTGGATTGTATATTGACACCCAGAACTTTGCTTCCAACTTGGTCTGTCCTTCCTGCACAAACCGCAGATTGAAATCAGAGGAACCTGAGGATTGAGTCTTTGGGGAAATAAATGTTCTTAATTTAGCATAGGATTGTTGGGCTTTTCTATATTGGGATTAAAACATTAGTTTGCTCATTATTAATATTTATACCAGCTGTCTTGTGGAATAAGTAACTAAGGTTGACACTTTGGTCCTTTTCTGTTTCATGGTGACATTTCTAGCTGGGTGACAAATAAGAAACAGAAACAGAGCTCTGAGTTGTTACCTGCCATGTGGCATGCTGGTCCCACCTAGAACTGAGTCATTTTCCATCTCTGGGTGCACACCCTTCTCACGTAGGATGCTTGTGAGATTGCAGAATCTTGGGTCCCTTCCTAGCCATTAATCAGAATGTCATGGACTCTTGCTTTTAAGAAGTACCCCAAATTATTATGTAGTAGTTTGAGGGGCACTGCATAATGCATTGTAAAACTGCTGAGGGCAAACATTCTGTTCTCTGAAACTCTGTACACTGTGGTTCTATGAAAAGAGGCCTTCCGCTCTCTCCGATGCACTGTCTGAATCACAGTGAGTAGAAGCTGATGTTCCCACAATAACCCAAGAACCTTCCAGGTTATGCAGATTCATCGGTGGTCAGTGCTGTGGTGTTTGACCCTGACCCAGATGGTGGCTTAGTAGTGCCCTGGGTGGCCACCCTGGAGAGTACATTTGTACTCTTGGTGTAGGACTGCAATCTTTTCCTTTCTCTAAATGTCTCTTAAGTCAAATAATTAACTGTAGTTTTGTTCAAAGTCTATTGATGTGCTCTCTTATTTTGCTGTTCCTGTTAAGATTTAACACAATACAACCATTAAAGTGCCCCTGGGGACAGTGTTGAAGAGTAAATTCATTTCTTGATACCTCTGTTCTTTAGCGGAGGTGACCAGCATCAGCAAGAACATCAAAAATTCAGAGGTACAATCCAAATATCTATAATCATAAAATGGACGAATAAAGTGTGTTGTATTCATTCAGTGGAGGAATGTTCAGCAGTGAACGTGAGCAAACTACTGCTTGATGCAACAGTATGGGCAAGAGCTCATTAACACAGTGTCCTGCAGAAATAGTCCCACAGGGAAGCACAGCTTGTCTGACTCCGTCTGTGTGAAGGTCAGAATCAGGCACAACTGCTCACTAATGTTAGAAGTCATGATAGACAGTTTCGCGGGGAGGAAGCAACTGTCAGGGACACAGAGAGGACTTCCCAAGTTCCGAGAATGGTGTTCTTGATCTGGGTTGGTTACCTGTGCATATTTATTTAAAATCGCTGAGCTGTGTATTCACGTATAAGGGAGGCTAAAGCATATACTTTATGTGATTTTTTTTTCAATAAAAAATATGTGAAGGAGAAAAACTTAGAATAAATCAAGATTTTTTTAAGGTTTTATTTATTTATTAGAGAGAGAGCACAAGCAGGTAGAGCAGCAGGTAAGGGCAGAGAGAGAAGCAGACTGCCTACTGAACAAGGAGGCCGATGTGGGATTCAATCCCAGGACCCCAGGATCATGACCTGAGCTAAAGGCAGATGCTCAACACTGAGCCACCCAGGTGCCCCGGTATTGTCCTTTTATGATTGGCTTCTTTTGCTTGGCCTAATGTCCTCAAGTTTACCCTTATGTCAGAATTTCCTTCCTTTTCAAGGCTGAGTAATATTCCGTTGTATGGGTATATCACACTTTGTTTATCCATTCGTGTATTGATGGACATTTGGGTTGTTTTCACCCTTTGGCTACAGTGGTAATGCTGCCATGAACATGTGTGCAAACCATAGCGTTTTATTTATTTTTTTAAAAAATATTTTATTTATTTATGTGAGAGAGAGTGAGAGAGAAAGCACAAACAGGGGCAGAGGGAGAAGCAGACTCCTCACTGGGCAGGGAGCCTGATGTGGGACTGGATCGCAGGACCCTGGGATCATCACCTGAGCCTAAGGCAGATGCTTAACTGGCTAAGCCACCCAGGCGACCCTAAACCATATAGCATTTTAAAGCTGTGGAATCTGATTCACCTAAAGCTCAAAGAAGCGGTGGAATTGGGATTTGAACCCAGGTGATAGGGCTCTTAGATCCCATAGTCTAGATACCACATAGCTTCTTTCAATGAGTAGAAAATGCAGATCCTCCACACTTAAAGTGGTTTCTGAGATTATCTAGTAAAGCTGAAGATACGCACACTGTCCAGGATGTAACCCTAGAGGGACCTTCACATGTAAATATGAGAAGTATATGATATGTTTACTTCAGCCCTGTTGGAATAATCTAAATGTCAACAGTGTAGTAAATAAATTAATTGTGGTCTCTAAGATGTGAAAATGAATGCTCTAGAGTATGTGGGTTGATGTAGCTAAGTTTCACTGCTGAGCGATACACTGTTGAGGGGAAAGTAGCTTGGAGGAGGATATATGCAGTAGGATACCCTTTATATCAAGTTTCATTATGGATGAAATGCTATTATTGTTTAGGGATGTGGAAGTGTGTTATAAAACTGTGAAATGCTTAGGTGTAAACAAAAACCCAGTACCTGATACCGGTTATCTACGGGGAGCAGAGGAGAAGCATTCTGTCCTGGATGGGACCTGAAGAGCTTCAGTGCTATTGGTAGTGTGTATAACGCTTACTTTCTCTTTCTTCTTTTTAGTAAAGCTGCATTGCTTAAATTGGCTGCTGGGTACTGGTATTTGTTATTTTTGGTAACTTCTCATATGAAGTGCTTTTTAACGTTTAAAAGGGCCAGTGGACGTTTACATGTTTATGCATATGTGTGAACTCTGTTTTTCATGCAGTCAGCTCAGCAAGTTGCAAGATATTTCTCTGAGGAACTGTGCAGTGAATTGTGCTGGCGACAAAGGAGCAATTGCCAAAGCATGTCCTAGTATCCTTTCACTGCAAATCTGACTTTGCACCTGACACTTGTGCCGGACACGGCCAGGAGCCCACCAGTGTCTGTTCTCCCTGACTTTCTTCCTAAGGGCATCTTGTCTCACCTGGGCCAGTTGCTGCCCAGGTAAATTATTTACTTTCCCAGACCCCTCGGCCTTCAGGGGAGACAGTGGGGCTCACCCCAAGCAAAGGAAATGGAAAGCAGAAGTGTCTGGCCGGGGCTCCTTTTTTTTTTTTTTTTTTTTAAGATTTTATTTATTTACTCATGAGAGCCAGAGAAAGAGAGAGAATGAAGCAGAGACACAGGCAGAGGGAGAAGCAGGTTCCATGCAGGGAGCCCGATGGGTCTCCAGGATCACGCCCTGGGCTGAAGGCGGTGTTAAACTGCTGAGCCACCAGGGCTGCCCTGGACGGGGCTCCTTATGCGAGGACAGGCTTGGCTGGTGTCTGCCTTTTGCCCCCTGCCCAGGGCTTGGTAGCCATCTGGTGTGAAGACCGTCCAGTAGGGGCAGGGAGAGCAGAGGAGGAGCCAGAGGCCCTGACTGAGGCCCAGGGCCCCTGCCCTCCTGGACTGCCTTCTTGTGGGTGCGCAGAATCCTCTCTCATGTCATGCGGCCGCCTGCGGTTTTGTCACCACACCCCAAAGCAGGCTTTCCCAAAGATTATAATCTCTTTTCTCTGCCTTCTCCTAAGAGTGGTTTTTGTTTTTGCCCTATATTGCTTTTATGCCCACAACTAAAAATATTGCAGAGGAGTTTGAAAAAACAAAATCCCACTGGCAAATGAAATGGACTTTCTTGAACTTTAAAAGGTTTTCTCATAATTCTTTAAGTTGGCCTAACCTCTATGTAATAATTTATTATGCCACAGATCGTTTATAACCCATGTTCTCTGGGGGAAGAGATGGCAGATGAGCAGCAATCTTTAGCCAGCTATTTCTCGCTTTCCCTGTAGCGCATCCTTTGTGGTGATAGAAATTAGAGCAGAGCTCCTCAGCAGAGTGTCTGGGATGTTGACCCCCTCAGTCCTGGACCAAAGGCAGGCGCCAGATCGCTGAGCCACCCAGGGATCCCCATACCCAGGGCTTCTTGATGCTGTGCTCCCTCTTGATGGCACTGCATTCCCCCTGAAGCATTCAGCTCAGGTGCCGTTTTCTTTCTCTCTGGCTGGTTAATCCTTCTCTAAATCCTGGAATCATTCTTAGCACTTTAGAACCTTTGTCCCCGGTCACCCCTTGTTGTCTGTCTTGGGAGATGCCACTGATGACTTGGGGGTTCCCACAATGCAGAGCAGAATATTGCACCACAGAAGGTAGTGCGTAGCCTTGAGGCAGCAGCCAGAAACTGTGCCCAGGACGAGACCCGTGGGTGCACTTTAGGATTTATCAACCAAACTCTGTCATTCCTTTTCTCTCTTTTTGTGGGATATTGTTAGAATGGTTGAGCATTTGTTAGGACATTTGGTTCTTATTTACTATTGTAGATACTTGTCTCAAGTTCGCAGTATAGGACAATGAACATTTTCTTTTTGCTTTTCTTTCTTTCTTTCTTTCTTTCTTTCTTTCTTTCTTTCTTTCTTTCTTTCTTTCTTTCTTTCTTTCTTTCTTTCTTTCTTTCTTTCTTTCTTTCTTTCTTTCTTTCTTTCTTTCTTTCTTTCTTTCTTTCTTTCTTTCTTTCTTTCTTTCTTTCAGTATTAGAGAGTGAGCAAGAGAGAACATGAGCAGGGCAGAGGGAGAAGCGATTCCCCGCTGAGCAGGGCTCAATCCCAGGACCCCGAGATCATGACCTGAGCCAAAGGCAGACACTTAACCAACTGAGCCACCCAGGTGCCCTGAAAATGAACATTTTCATTTCTAAATGAAGACTTGGGTGACTTAAAAAGGTAAAAGTAGTGTGTGCTCATGAAAAAAATCTCAAGCAGAATAGAGGGTGTAAAGTGAGAGGCTAAAGATTGGTGCTCTAGAATTAAGGGGTGCCTACTGTTCTGTGTGAATCTTTCTGTATTACTCTTCCTTAACATGTACTTTGAGATATCAGAAAGGTAGATTTGTCACGAAACCTGTTGTCCTCGTGGGATGAAGTCCTAGATATTGCTGATCAGCTCAAACACCTGGAAGTTCTTAACCTCAGGTATGAACTCTTAGGCATCCATTCTGTCACCTGGTATTAAAACCTCTGACCTCTCCTCATTCCCTCTCAGCATTTCTGTGGCAATGAGGGGGACACAGCTTAGTGGAATTTAAGCTTCATTTCTTCTTCTTCTTTTTTTAAGATTTTATTTATTCATGAGAGACAGAGAGAGAGGCAGAGACATAGGCAGAGGGAGAAGCAGGCTCATGCAGGGAGCCTGATGTGAGACTCGATCCCTGGGACCATGGGATCATGACCTGAGCCCAAGGCAGATGCTCAACCCAACCGCTGAGTTCCCCAGGTGCCCCTGGACTCCCTTGGTTTTTAATCAATTTCACTTTAAGGCTCATATTAAATCCCCAAATTGTTGCTTTTGATGACTTTCACTCGGGCCCCCTGGGGAGCAGGCAGTCTGCACATCGTGACTTTTTTCTCTACACAGTGAGAATAAACTCAGCTTTCCTTTGGCTTCGCTGACTCTGACCCGGGCATTTCCTGCACTGAAGATTTTAGCCCTTAACCGGACAGGAATAACGTGGGTGGAGGTAATCCTGTTTCTTTGCAAAGTTTATTACCTAGAAATAGGAAATTTCAAAATCTTGGCTTAATAGGGAATGAAAACACAATGGTGGCTTCATTTCATCATCCTATTATCGAAATAAGAGGACTCTTTAAACCACCTCACAGAAAGTTACAGAATCTTTCTAGTGAAGTAGAATTTTGTATCTTGGGATCCATATTCTCTCTCTCTCAGGTCCTTCTGGTTTGTTCTGGTGTCTTTCTGGACAGTGGCACTCCATAGTGGTTAACATATGCTGAACTTCAAAAGCCCTCGAGTTAGCTGTTGATGGAGCTCAACCAGTTTCCCCAAGTGCTCCAGGGCAGAGGCAGGGCTGCCACAGGGTTCTCGTCTCCTTTTCTCATTTGAGATTTGGCTCCTGGAATCCACTGTTCATTGTAAACAGCTGGGTTCAGAAAGTGGACCAATGAGTCCTTTGCCCGGCAGCGTTTGGAACTTATGTCTGCCACTACTTTTTTATATCAGAGGTGAACTGACCTCAACTGCCCAGAATATTCTAACTTCGAACCAAGTACACCCCCAGCAAAGTTACTTGTCTGTGAAATGCCACTGTGGCGCCCATTGCCTTTAGCTGGCGCTCCCTCCTTTTGCAGGGGGTTTAGACCTAGCATGTGAACAGGAAGGGCATGTAGAAAATTCAGGTGCTAGAGATGGTGGTGAAGTTCAAGTGAGAGAATGTCGAAATATTTGGGAAACACTGTCTATTATGGTCTTCTTTACAAACTCAGGTTGGTATTGAGAACTGAGGAATGGTGTTTGACATTGATTTCTTAACTTTGGTGAAGCAAACTGTGTCAAATAATAAGAGTGGGCGAAGTGCACGTCTGCAAGTCCACTGTGCGGGTGTCTGGTAGAGTTCAAGAGCTCCCGGAGGACGTATTCCCGGCTCCCGGAATGCCGGCTGCATTCGCTCCCGTGTCACTGAAACACAGCTCTTGACATTTTAATTTTGTCACCTGTCCACTGGCACTCCTAGCCTGCACTAGAGTCCATGCTGAAACGTCCACCGGGCATTTTATTTCTAAAACAGTAACTGCACTGAGTTAATGTAGAGGTTATAGTAATAAACACGCGGGAAGAAACAGCCAAGAGAGGCTGCTTCAGCCTGAATTGTTTCCCTCCTAGGTGCTCCGGTGTGCCTCTGGATGGCCAGTTCTTGAGGAGTTGTACCTCGCCTCTAACGACCTTTTCATTTCAGAAAGGTAACGAGGGTTTACTTACGTGCACGTATCACTGTCTAGGCTGAATAAATAAATGGTCTCAATTATGCCTCACACTAATTTTTTTAAAGGATTTGTAAATAAGAATTAGAAACAGGCTTATTCTTCACAAAGTAGGATGTCAACTGATTATTGCATCTAATTAAGGAAAGGCCCATCACAGTGAAAGCCTTGGCTTAACTATATTTGAAGACAAGAATTTTATTAGTTTGACAGAAATATATTTAATTTGTTTCAAAATGGACGTTATGTGGGAAATCCTTTATAAAGATCAAATAATGCATTTTAGTTAGCATTATTCTTCAGTAGCATTATTCTACTTCAGGTTGATGTACCAAAGTATATATAAAAGCTTGTTCTCTTTAAGTAAATTATATATGTTGTCTTTCTCTTTGGTTGATTGTTACTAAATTATTATGTGAAATTAAACATGGGCAAATTTACACAAATTCTCAATGAACAGATTCATTTTATTATACAGAATGATTTATTATACAGGCAGATGGAGGTGTTTTTATTTTTATTTATTTTTAATGATTTTATTTATTTATTAGAGAAAGGGAGAGAGAGGGAGAACAAGTGAGCAGGGGGAGGAACAGAGGGATGAGAAGACTCTGCACTGAGCATGGAGCTTGACGTAGGGCTTGATCTCATGACCCTAAGATCATGTCCTGAGCCAAAACCAAGGGTTGGACGCTCAATAGACTGAGCCACACCCAGGACACCCTGTAGGTGTTTTTTTTTTTTTAATATTTTATTTATTTATTCATGATAGACATAGAGAGAGAGAGAGGCAGAGACACAGGCAGAGGGAGAAGCAGGCTCCATGCAGGGAGCCCGACATGGGACTCGATCCCGGGACTCCAGGATCGCATCCTGGGCCAAAGGCAGGCGCTAAATCACTAAGCCACCCAGGGATCCCCCTCTGTAGGTGTTTTTAAATTATACTTTTTATTTTGAGATAATTTAAGATTCACATGCAATTATTAGAAATAATCCTCTGTACCCATCATCCAGATTTCCCCCTTGGGAACATCTTGCAGAGCTGCAGTGTGATATCACAACCAGGATCCTGATGTTGGTCCAGTCCAGCTGCAGAATATTTCCATCACCACCAGGGCCCCTCATGTTTCCCTCATGTGGTGCTCTCCACCTGCCTCCCGCCCCTAACCTCTCCACTACACTAAATGCAGATATTTTAAGGTTATATCTTTTGAAAACAAGAGATTAAATTCATGGTGAAACGCTTCTATTTTCCATACAGGCCGGCTGATGTTCTGCAGACACTCAAATTATTAGACCTTTCCTCTAATCAGTCAATTGATGAAAATCAGCTGTTTCTAATAGCATATCTGCCCAGGTAATTTGCTCCTAAAATACCAGTTACAATAGTGCTTAGGAAATTTTTAGTGAGTGGATCATATGTTATATACACTGTCTCAGTGGAAACGTGATGCTGGTGATGGAACTCACAAACTGTAATTCCTGTTGGGAGACTTTATTTGAATTTAGGTGGAGAATGTCCTTGTGAAGCACATACACTGTAGTCTACATCTGTACTAGGTAACTGAGCAATGAAGGATTTGGGCCTTGGTGCTAATGTCAAAAAACTTCATTCATTAAACTTTGGGAAATTAGACCATGTCTTTTTCTCTTTGAGACCCATAAGCACACAGCACAGCAGCAGGCCCCAGGAGTGGGTAGGCAACTGTAGCATCCTCAGAACATGAGGCCACTCTGAGTGCTCTAAACTGGACTTCGTGGTTTCTTTCTTCTCTTTCTTTCTTTCTTTCTTTCTTTCTTTCTTTCTTTCTTTCTTTCTTTCTTTCTTTCTTTCTTTCTTTCTTTCTTTTCTCTAAGATTTTATTTATTAGAGAGAGACAGCATGAGCAGGAATAGAGGGAGAGGGAGGAGCAGGCTCCCTGTTGAGCAGGGAGCCCAAAGTGGGACTTAACCCCAAGACCCTGGTATCATGACCTGAGTTGAAAGCAGACGCTCAATCTACTGAGCCACCCAGGTGCCCTGACTGTATGGTTTCTAAGCATTTCACATGGCCTGAAAGCCTAGGGTGTGGGGAAAAAAATTACAAATGTAGTCTGGTTGATAGCCCGTAGCATTTTATAATGTGCTTTGTAATCAAATTTAACGTTTTAAATTTCAGATTAGAACAACTCATCCTTTCTGATGTTGGAATTTCTTCTATACATTTTCCGGATGCTGTAGCTGGTATATGAGATCATTAACTCCACTCTCCTGCCCAGCCCCTCATACTTGAGCTGTCTCTTCCACTTCTGCTGTATAATTTTATTCTCCTTTTTTTTTAGGGCAGAAAACATTAATGTTTCCTTCTTTGCAGTACCTCATAGTAAATGACAATCAGATATCACAAGTAAGAACATCTTCAGAATGTGCATATGGCATGGTCACTATTTTCCACTCTCATGATGAAATTCATAGGTTCCTTCTATTAAAAAATATTTATTTTTAAAATATTCTTAAGTTAATTTTAACTCCTCTATAGTTAATGTGCAGTGTTTTGTTAGTTTCAGGTATATAATATAGTGATTGAGCAATTCCATACGTTACTCAGGGCTCATCAAGATAAATGTACCCTCAATGTCCATCTTCTATTTCCCCCATCCCCTAGCCCATCTCCCTTCTAGTGAGTTGCTGTTTGTTCTCTGGAGTTAAGAGTCTATTTTTTCAGTTTGTTTCTCTTGTTTTCTTTTGTTAGTTTATTTTGCTTTTTAAATTCCACATGAATGAGATCATATAGTATTTGTCCTTCTCTGACTAACTGCTTAGCATAACACTCTCTAGCTCCATCCATGTTGTCACAAGTGGCAAGATTTCATTCTTTTTTATGGCTGATTCATATTCCATTACACACACACACACACACACACACACACACACACACAAAGCACGTCTTCATTCGTTAATTAGTGGACACTTGGGCTGCTTCCATGGTTTGGCTATTGTAAATAAGCTGCTATAAACATAGGGGTGCATGTATCCCAAAGTTTGTGTTTTCTGTTTCTTCGGTAAATACACAGTAATGCAATTGCTGGATCGTAGAGTAGCTCTATTTTTAACTTTTTGAGGTATCTCCCTACTGTCTTCCACAGTGGCTGCACCAGTTTTGCATCCCCACCAACAGTTGCACAGGGTTCCTTTTTCTCCACATCCTCTGTGGCACCTGTTGTTTCTTGTGTTGTTAATTTTAACCATTCTGACAGGTGTGAGGTGATATGCCATAGTGATTTTGATTTAATTTTCCTGATGATGAATGAAGTTGCACATCTTTTCATGTGTCTGTTGGCAGATGTCTTCTTTGGAAAAACGTCTGTTCGTATCTTCTGCCCATTTTTAATCAAGTTATTTGTTTTTTGGGTGTTGAGTTTTATAAGTTCTTTATATATTTTGGATAGTAGCCCTTTCTCTGGTGTGTCATTTTCAAATATTCCCTCCCATTCTGTAGGTTGCCTTCTAGTTTTGCTCGCGGTTTCCTTTGCTATGCAGAAGTGTTTTATTTTGATGTAGTAAAAAATATTTCACATTGAAAGAGAAATGCTTCCTCCAGGTGAAACCCCAAAAATATTAGGAAAGAAATTAGTTCAATTGGCCCATAAGCACACTGTCATTTTACATGGCAGAGCTCTAGAGTGAGAGTACGTGTTCCTCCTGGTGGGTGCTCGGCACAGGAGGACGATCCCGTGCCTTGGACTGAAACTAGGGGCTTTTGCTTTTCTCTTGCCAGTTCAAATAATCTAAGAAATTAGCCTGAAACATGTTTCTTTTCACGTGTCATCTTTTGTTGGGTTTCAGTGGTCATTTATCAATGAGCTGGATAAGCTGCAGAGTCTGCATGCTCTGTCCTGCACACGAAACCCCCTGATGCAAGAGGGCAAAGCAGCACAGACCACGCATCAGTTCATCATTGCCAAAATTGGGCAACTGAAGACTCTGAACAAATGTGAGGTGAGTGCTGGTATCGTGACCAGGTGTTTTTCAGATGAGGAAACAGATTGTCCCCCTAAAATGTAAAGAGTCGGAATGTAGGAAATGGGCAAAAAACCGTAAAAACCTGGAATATTGTGAAGGGTATTGGTATAGTTTTCCTCCAAATGGTAAAATATTATCCTGGCGCATTGCTCAGTGATGGTTGGGCCAGGTCCTCGGGAGGCAACATCACTTAGGCCATTATGGAGAAGCCTGACGCTCAGCTGCCCCCTTGAGGAGGGGCCAGGAGTACTGGGTGCTTGCTCCTTCGTCTCCGGGGGGGACCACAGGCAGAAAAAAGACCAAACCACAGAGCATATCCTCTCCTTCTCAGCCACTCTTCTCATCCAGCGGCCCAGGCAGTGCCTTGCTGGCATCCACGCAGCTTGCGTGGAATCATCCACTTCCCGCTGGGGGCGGGGGCACCTGTCAGATGCCGGCTCATAGACACATAGACTCTCATGAAGAAAATCCAAGACCAAAGTTCCTTTTTTCTTCTCCAGTAAACTCCTGAATTCTGTCAGGGTTAGGAAGGAAAGGGAAAACCCAAGTATTGTCCCTCTCAAGCTGATTCTTCTCCACAGGTGGGCAGCGGAAGGACAGGGTACAAAACACAAACCTGTGTCAGAAGAATAACAGGTCTGTTTTTATTCATGCGACCACAGATCCTCCCGGAGGAAAGGCGCGGAGCTGAGTTGGATTACAGAAAGGCCTTTGGAAATGAATGGAAGGCGGCTGGCGGACACCAGGATCCAGACAGAAACAGACCAAATGAGGAGTTCGTTGCAGCACATCCCAGATACCAGCTGCTCTGCCTCAGTACGTGCATGGCCCGTGACCTTCCCTGCGGTGACTGTCCAGCTGGCATGGTTGGGGATCCGGGGGGACCCCCGGGGCCTCTGCTCTCCTCCTTTGGGGCTTTTTGTTCTCTGGTGGACTGTCGGTGTGATCCTGGGGCTGCATCAGCAGGTTGGGAGCAAGAACCAAACCACTGTCGTTAGAGAAGAGAAGTCAGCAGCCTCCCTCTGTTGAAGGAAACTTGGGAAGTTGTGGGTTCCTGGCATTCAGGGTGGGGGAGAAGCTCTGAAGTGGAAGCTCTCCTCATGGGTGCGTGCCCTCACCAGGCTTCCCACTTGCGGAGGTAGGACAAGGAGGGAAGGAAGCCCTCAAGTTCTCCTGGCGTAACCTAGGAGATTTTAAAAATGAAGAGCGTGTTTAAGTAGAACCAGGGCACCGGTGTTTTTTACAGTCCCCAGGCAATCCTACTGTCCGTGAAAGTCCAGATGAGCGCATCACTTCTCCCGCGCGGGCTGCTCCGAGCACTTGTGCTCGGAGCACTTGTTCTGCAAGGTGCTTCCTTCCCTTCTCCGGCCTGGACCCTCAGGCATTGAAGCTACCATTTCCGATTCTTAGTCCCTGATGTACTTTCCATTTTGTTTTGACTTCATTATTATTCCAAATTTCACTTTTATTTGATTTTTAAAAAAATATATTTCCTAATGCAAGCAGCTCACTACAGATATGCTTCTTTATCTTTGACGAACATTATCTTTGACGAAGAAAAGCTGCTTGTGGGAATGGCTTTCAGATCTATTAGCTGGTCCCATTTCCTGCCTCTTTAGGTGAATTCTGAATCAGCTGCGGGAGGGGAAGGTTCTTAAGCATCCCTGCAGAAGTGGCTCCATGCTTCCTTGTGAGGAACACCAGGAGACAAAAGCACAGCTACTGGGGGGTATTTATAGAAATGCAGTCACTGGTTGGCCTAGCAAAAGTCAGAGCAGGAGAGGCCTGCTTTCCCGGCAGCCTTCTTTTGAGGCTGCTTTTCCAAGCAGGGGAGCACCCAGCCTGGCCTTACTCCCTCCATTGGACACCTGAGGGTGTCCTGTGAGTCATGTCTCAGATAGCTCCAGGGGTTCTCCCTCAGGACTCCAAAAGCAAGGGAACTGTTAGCAGAGGCAAAACTCTGAATAAATGTCTTAAGCATGTGAAGGCACAGCCTCGTTGTTAGCTGGGGTCAGGACACGGTCCTTGAGGAGCAGCAACATGAGACAGTGGATGGAGGAGTCTGGAAGCAGTTGTTGTCCATCCCTCCTAAAAATAGATAAGTAAATGAGTAACTGAATAAAAAGGAACAGATCCCAGATTAGCATAGCAGCTGCTGCTGGGTGGGTCCTGGGGAGGGAGGAGGCTATGCTGACCCTCGTGTGCACGACTTCTTCCTTCTGGTTTCTGGTAGCCCTGGGGTTATCACGCTCCCTGTTTATGTCTTCTTACACAGAATACGGTGCTCCTGAAGATGGGGAACTCAAAACACAACAGCCGTTTGTGCTCAAAAACCAGCTTCTAAGTAAGAACCCCACGCTCAAAGACCACTTATTCGCATTTGCGACCTTAGGTGCTGAAGCAGGTTGTGAAGAGCTTGTAGGGATTGTTGCTTTCTCTTAAGTGAGTACGTGGAGTACTTGGATTTGGAATGAAATGATGAATTATCATTTAATTCTCATACTGAACATTTTAGTGATTCCTATGGTTTCAACTCACTCGAGTGTGTTATGAATGGGGAACATGTGAGAAGTGAGCTGACTTGTGATTTGTAAATTTGTGACTTTTTTTACACCAGGACACCCAGCTGAATTGTCAGGAGAGGAGCAGGAGGGGAGAAGGGAAGGTGGGAAGGCACTAGGATGTTGGTCCAGCCCTTTTGTTGTTGTTAATTCCGTAGAGAATTAATAGAAGGAATCTTCAACATCAGTAAGACCTGTTCCTTTATTGGGATCCGAGCCAGGCACTGACTAGCTGGATCATTTGGTTAACGTGTGTGTGGAACATAAATCCTTATTACAGTAGTTCTCAGGCTTTTTCCTTTCTTCCTTCAAGCACTGAAGATAAAATATCCTAATCAAGTTGATCAGAAAGTCCTAGAGAAACAACTGCCAGGTAAGAGAAGTAGGCCTTTTGCCTCCTGACACTTAGGAATCGCTGGTCTAGAGACGAGATGGCGGGAAGGAAAATAATCTAGAGTGTGAACTTCTAGAGCTTATAGGTTTTCACTAATCATTTATGGTCTAAAATATAATCCATCATCATTCCCCACCAAAAGCTCAAGTCTCCCATAACCATATCAGCTTATCTAGAAAAGTCTAGTTAAAACTGGAAGCCCTTGTATATGATGATATCTTTTAGGCAAGGCATGAGCGCTGGAGTGTCATGGCTTTGCCTGAGCCACTGCTGTTTAGTTCCCAAATTGTGGCTCTGGTACAGAGAGACGGTGTCACTGGGCTTGAGGTCTGTCTTACTATCCCTTCATAAGACAAAAAATGTGTCCTGGTGAGTTGAAGGGTGAGTATTATGGACATTTGTGACTTCTCATACACTCTACTCCTTACCAGTCAGGAGTCCCTGCAGAAAGTTTTCGGACATGGTCTTTTAACGGACACACTGAAACGGTTTTCTTTGGAAAAAGGACTTCAGAACTCTGTCTTACTGGAACTGAATTAGTTTCGTTCCACAAATACTTTAGTGTCAACAAAACTAGATTGATCTAAGGTACCTTGCACTTAGCAAAAATTACAGTCTCCCTTTTGAGTGTACTGTGAATTGTTCAGATTAAGCTTGATTCCTGGGTAGAGAGTGATAAGGACAGCTTGCATGTGGAGCAGCTAGGATCTGGAGACGAAACCTGTATCCCCTCAGTGACTCTTGTAAAATGCTTTCCTCTGCTTGTCAGTGCAGTAAATCACATTTTAAAATTTCTACCTTGTAGCACTTGTAATGGCAAATGTAACACAACTGAAATGTTGACTAGAGGGGAAAGAAAGGGTCAAATAAACCCTGGCAGGACCACGCACTGCAGTGTCTGCGGGATCAGGTATCGGAGCGAGAATGGAGGGAGCCTGGGGCCGCGCCCTCCAGTACGGCTGCCACTGGCCACAGATGGTAACTTCTGTTTACCTTCATTAAGTGGAAATCACACTAGTCCCTTCCCGAGTCCCTGCGACTCGCACCACAGGCGGTTCTGTTGGCCTACGCGGCTCTGGAGGAGCCACATGAGCTGTGGCACCATCTGTACGTATGAGAAACAGCAGTACATCAATACATTCTGAAACCTGTGCGTCCTTATGGAAACGGAGAAAAGCCTAGAAGTGGACGCCCCCACTAGACTTCTAGTGCTGGTCACAGGGAGGCACACGGGCGACCAACTGTATGTTTTCTGAGTGTTAAAACAATCGTGTGTTACTTGTACATTAGAAATGGTAATGTCATTTAGAATGTTATGTGCAAACTGCCACTTTTTTTCTGTGGACACAGTGTAAGTCGGCAGATTTCTTACTGTTTGTTACATGAACGAACTTTTGGTTTCTGACATGACTTGGGAAACGCGTCCTTTCCTGTTGCTTTGTAGGCATTAATCCACCATTAAGCACCCTCTGGACAGTGAAAGGCAGACCACCTAAATCTTTTTAATAGGACAAGATTATCTAAACATAGTCACACATAAAAGAACAAGTTATGTTAATTAAAATGATGTCAATTGTTTATATTTAACACATAAACAAGGCCAGTTTTTATTCTAAAATAAAGATAACATTTATTATCACAAGTTGCATAAAAACACAGACAGCTTTTACAAAAATCATTTTTGATAGAAAAATATTTGAATACATGTGATTTGTAGGAACACCATACTATTGCTGTACCTCCAGCTAAAGCTTCAAAGAAACTCTATTTCTCACCTTCAAAATATCCAGTATTTACCACAACCCATCTTTGGAAAGAAGTTCATAGCATTTTGTGAACAAACCAAAGCATTTGCTCCTGAAGCAGTTGCGTGCACATGTGGAACACAGTTACGGGTTATAATCTTCACAGACTAGGCGTGCTCGCAAGGAGCCTGTGGGCCACACTCAGTGCGCAGAGGGAGGGGGAGAGGTGCCCTCTGGATGCCTGAGCCCCCATTTTCTCAGCCATCGTGAGTGATCACAGAAGTTTAGAAAGTTAATTTTACTCATATTTACCCCTTGGTGCAGAGAATGTGATTTCTGGTTTATTCATATCAAGGAGGGAATATTAAACACCAGTGCAAAGGAATGAAAACCCATTGTCAAAGGGCACTTGGGTCAAACATTGGCTGTTTCCCACAGCTTCCCACATGCCAGGTAGGGGTGTGGAGCCAGCTCTCGGTCCGAGGGGCAGGCGAGCCTCCCCCTAATGGTCTGCCTGGGTAAACTGATACTGTGAAGCACTGCGACTGGGGGGCTTGTCAGGTGAGCTAGTTTTATAGGTAACTGTCATTTGAGAGAGCTGAGGGTGTTTTATTCTTTGACAGCCTCCATGACAATTCAAAAGGTGAAGGGATTGCTGGCACGTCTTCTCAGAGTTCCTGTGTCAGAACTCCTGCTGTCCTACGAAAGTCCCAAAGTAAGTGGCCCAGCAGAACACAAAGTCCAGCTCAGGTCCCCCTGGTGTGACCCGCTGTTAGGATAGGGTGCCCTGGGACACGAATTGCTTCTAAATGGGGATGAGGGAGACACAGGTATTAGGATGGACCTGTCTTTATCACTGCAACCCTTTGTTCTGTTTTTAGATGCCCGGCAGAGAGATCGGACTAGAAAATGACCAGCAGTCATTACAGTTTTATTCTGTGGAAAGTGGAGACTGTCTATTGGTGCGATGGTAACTGGGAGTCACTGGACGTAAAAGACTTATTGGAACAATTCTGGCAGAAAAAGAGGTTTTACAGCTTGCCCTAAGTACAGAAGAGGTGATATTTTTCATTGGAAACAGACCATTTCTAGGCTTGTATATAACAGCAGTAATAAAGGCTTTGCACCTACTAATGAGTCTCTGATTTTATTTCATATTTATAGTTCGTGACTACACATTTCAATAAAATATTAAATAGAACCTAGCTAGTCTAATGAAATCTGAACACAGTTACGTTGGTCATAAGACCAGTTTGAATGGAATTCTATTGCTATTACTCGTTTAAAAGGTTACCAAAATGATTTGGACAGATTTTGGGAAATGTCCAGTAAACTTAGGGAGGCACCTCTTTGTGTAACATGTGTGCTGTGATCTTGCCCCTCTGTTACACTGTTTTTAGAGTACTTTCCTACAGTAGTACCTGAACTGAGCATATTTTCTATAGAAGATTTCCAGCTCTGATTGGAATTCGCGTCTATTAGGTAAACATTAGGCAATGACAGAAGGAAAAAAATTCTTTCAGAGTGTCCATTACTTAGCAGGATCCTTCCCTACGTCACTAAAACCCTGAGAGGTATCTGATTTATAGCCACAGAATTTTAACTTTTTTTTTTTTTAAATAGTACTAGACTGTGACCTTCAAGATTTATGTTAAATGGTAAAAGAAAAGTGGAATTAGCTCACTTAATAAGTGAACTTTAAAACCAAGGTCCATGGGATCCCTGGGTGGCGCAGCGGTTTGGCGCCTGCCTTTGGCCCAGGGCACGATCCTGGAGACCCGGGATTGAATCCCACGTCGGGCTCCCGGTGCATGGAGCCTGCTTCTCCCTCTGCCTGTGTCTCTGCCCCTCCCTCTCTCTCTCTCTCTCTCTCTCTCTCTCTCTCTCTCTGTGTGACTATCATAAGAAAAACAACAACAACAAAAAAAAAAAACACCAAGGTCCAGAACTGGGAATTATATGGGTTTCCTTTCCAGTTGCCCACTTCATTTGGACATTTCCAGAAACCCCAAACTTTGGTATATGTGACAACACAGCATTCTGGGAGTTGCTTTTATCCTAATTCTGCCTCACAGAGCTCTTCTGTGATCCAGGATGGATTCACATACTTGGTTACTTAAGATTTCTGAATGAGGCCAATTTTAACCAAAAGTGACAGGTAGTGAATTACAAACAGAAATGATACATCCGGTTTTAGAAATGTTTTTTGTTTTATAACAATTTGGTGTTTTTCAAATGGTCTTCCAATATAGAAATAAAATTTTTCCTACACTACAGTATCAGTTGATTTTTAACAAGGAAGTTCTGTGCAAACATTTGGAAAGAGGACATTGGCGACAGGTGAAAAGTGCCAACCTAGAGCCAGCCTGAAAGCCCACATCATCTGTTGCCCCCTGTGCGCTCTGCTCAAAAGTTACACTCACATCCTCCCTCATGTCCCCACGTCCTCCAGCAAGCAGACTACACTCCTCCTCCTGGGGCTTCGCACTGACAGGGGTCCCCACACAGTTCCTTCAGTTTCCACAGCTGCTGCAGTTCCTGTGGCGAGTACTGTGGGGAGGACAGCATTCCCGTCTCACACGTCTTCTCGCACAGCCACAAGCCGTCCTGGCGAAAAACAAAGAGTAAACTCAGGAGCCATGGAATTGAGCTCGTGGATCCTGGGGAGGCGGGAAGGCTTCCAGACACAGGTGTGTATGGTGGGGAGATGGCAGGTGGCGGAGGGAGATGCATGGCCAGAAAGCCCAAGAAGCCCCACCAGAAAGTTTCCTGCGGGCTGGACGAGAGAAGGCTGATGGAGCCTTCCGGTATTCTGGGGGGCTGTACCAAGTATCAGCTGATCCTCCTACAACCCTGCGAGGTAAGATTCCTTTCCCATTCACAGATGGGAAGCTGAGTGGGAAGTGCCTTGCCCAAGGAAGCCGATGCCGGTGAACACGAGGGACTAACGTGGGCTCAGCCTGAATCCTGAGTGCCAGCCTACTTCTGGCAATACAGCAGAGGACAGAGCCAGGGAAGCTCGTTTAGTCTGAGGACGTTAAGATGCTGGGTACGATGAGAAGCATCTTAAAGCATGGCTGAATTGGTGACAAAGGGGAAGAAACAAGAAAAGGAGCCAGAGTCAGCAGATGCCCTGAAGGCTCTGCTGGCTTTGAAAAGGCCACACGTGCAGGGATGAGAGACTCACAGAGCCAGGGCCCCTGGGGGACGAGACCTGAGAGAGAGACTGTGTGTGTGTGTAATTGAGAACCTTCATCTCAGCCTTGACCTCTGGGTGGGGTGGAAAGGGGTTGGCCCAGGTGGGTAAATAGCAGGCGTCACGTTCATCAGCAATGTAGGATCGGTGGTAACGCTCTTTGGTGCAGGCAGAAACAATATACATCCTCTTCTAAGGATGCATTTTAAACACAGATCTCCGCTCCCAAGGTCATGAGGTCACACTCACACACACCCCCACTAGACCCATCAGGAAACGAGCTCCATGAGCCACAGTCTGCAGATACAGCAGCCACCGCAGACTGACCATGGCTACGGCCACAGCAGCGAGCTCCAGCGTTCAGTGAGTCAAAGCAGGGACTTCGATACAACGTGGGACTGTCACAGCTGACCCGGTAGAGGCAGATTTATTTCCATCCACCCCGGAGCAGGGGGCCCTGCTCTGGGCCCCAGCAGGCCCCACGCATTCCTTGGCCCCCTGCACCTTCTGTGGCCAAAGCAGAAGCCGCGAGAGTCCAAATCAACAGGAAGCTTTGCAGCAAAGCCCAGGTTCATGCCTACTCTCTTCTCAGGGCTCCTACTTCCCATTTCTGGTCTCTGCAGATTCATTTCTTTCTTTTCCTGGCTCAGCAATCAGTGTATTTTCAAAAACACCTTCCAGTATTTTATCCACTGTTTTATTTGCATCATTCGGAAAGGCTGAAGGGTCCTTGGACCACATGCTCCTGGGAACTTTAGCTAGCTGATTTCTTAAGGTCTTTTTTTTTTTTTTTTTTTTTTAAGTAGACTCTATGCCCAACATGGGGCTCGAACTCATGACCTCCAGATCAGAGTTGCATGCCCTGATGAAACCAGCCGGCAGGTTTCCTTACATTTTAAAGCTACACAGAATTTGTAATCAAACATATAAAAACCTAATTCTTCTCTGTGGGTAGGAAAACTTCCATCCAAAACATTTCTTTTTGGTTTATTTAAAGATTTTATTTATTTATTCATGAGAGACACAGAGGAGAGAGAGACGCAGAGACACAGGCTGAAGGAGAAGCAGGCTGCCTGCAAGGAGCCCGATGCAGAACTCGGTCCCAGGAATCCGGGATCATGCCCTGGGTCAAAGGCAGACACTCAACCACGGAGCCACCCAGGTGTCCCTCTTTTTGGTTTAAACTCAGAAAAGTATGAGAACTGAGGTGAATTATTGTGAATTACATCAAGAGCATCAAGAGCACAGCTCTGATGCCAGACCTTCAGTTCTGTTTCTGCCAAATATCTGACCCAGAAACCTCACTTCCTCAACTCTTCAGACCCCAGGGCTGCCACCCGCCAGGCTGCTTACCTGGTACCGCGTAGGTCCAATGGCTGCCATCCAGATGCCCATGCTTACGTCTTCACCCTGTATGCACCCCGTAAAGTTTAAATACGGAGGTTTAAATGCTGTATCATCTCTAAACACGATGTCACACATTCCCATGATCAATCATCTTTTCACTTCTTCATTTCGTAATTACTCCACCAGGAAATGCCAAGCATGCATTAACACTTGTGCGCAGAGTAAAAAAGCTAGTGGCCATTAACACCACACCACAGTGAAACGACCTGACACAGCACAGCGACTGGTCAGTCAACCCTTCTTGTGGGCCTTAAACCTCCAGCACTGACCGTACGAACAGTACAGTGGATCCAGCAACTAGGCAGGTTGTTTACTGACATGATCACCAGAATCAACGAAAACAAAGCACTTGCTTTATGGTCTTCCTTCTTGTGAATGTCAAGCTTTACATTCCTCCGGGGACTACACTTGTAAATACAGTCTGAAATCATAATAAGTAGGCTCAAAAGAACATTTAGGAATAGAAATTAGAGCCAGGATTTGGAGGATAGGAGTGTGTCCCTGACCTCTAAGGGTGAATCCTATACAGAAAGAAATAGCCTGCTTTCCCTCGGCACACTGGCAGAAATCCTGAATTACCTGATAGGTCTTTAGCCTGCCCGCATTGCTGGCGAGCCAGTGGACGATATCCCTGGAGATCACATACCCCGAACCACAGGCAAAGGCTGGGTAGGCAGGACTGGGATACTCCAGCTCCTGCCACTTACCGGTCCGGTCAACTGCCCAATTCAGCCTGAAACTGAGATTCAAAACAGGTTGGCTTCTTCGTGTCTGACAACTGTCCTACTACCAATCTTAAGCTGGGCCCCCTTATGTCACTAAAAAGAACTAGGCTGTAAAAGCAAGGGAAGAACAATTTTTTTTAGTCTAAGGAAAGGAATTATTTATCTAGCAGGTGTGTTACATGAAAGACTTGTGTCAAATTCCCTCAAAGTCACATTTGTGGAGCTTCTGAAAGCACCAGAGCATTGTGTGTACACATGCTCAAAAGGATCATTAATCCATATTGTATTCCTGAAGAAACAGCAAAGTTTCAGAAATGTGTCAGAAATTTATTCTATCATAATGTACAGCAGCTTTTCATGTGAGTACCACTTATTTCTGGGTCTTGACCCTAAAAGCTACATCACCTTCTGCTCCTTCATCACCCTAGCCTGATGTTTTCCATTCGACAGATCATCCCTCTAACTATAGATTAATAACATACAGTAACCCAGGAGCCAAGGGGAGAGCTTTCCTATCTCAAGCACATTTTGCTTGTGAAAAACAGCCTATGTGTTTCATTCTAAATGAATTCCATTTGACCAGGTACATGAAGGCCAAAGGGCTAACAAGGTTGAACTTACTTTCCCCACCAAAAATTAGGCCCATCCAGATTCTTGTGGTCAATCCTATTAAACACAGCTTCCAAGTCTATATAACAGTCGTCATCTGTCTTCAGCAATAAATCAAAGCTGGCTGTTTCCACAGTCCTGTTGGCAAAAGGGAATATGAGAGTGTGTCCACACCAGGAAATGAAGTGAGGCCAAGGCCGTGACGCTGCTACTATTTTAATGAACCGTCCCTGTATGACCTGCATACTTCTTCAGTTTCTTCTTCCTTCAATGTTGAGAACATTTGCTCAGAATGCTACTGCTACCACCTGCAGTCCTCACTTGATTTTCATCAAGTGGCCTAACACAGAGAAGTACCAAGCTGATTTTAAAAGGTGCAAAAGAAAAAGGACACAACGAAAAAAAGATTGGGCTTAAGTGGAATATATGACCAAAGGCACGCTTCTCTGACACTGTTCCAGTCAGGCTGCCAAATCTATTAAACATGTGAGCAAACCTTGGAACTTGTGTTAACGGGGGGAGGGGGATGACGACACAATGGGTGTCACACCTGGCTCTTGCACAGAAGACTGTTGTGCCACCAGTAATACTGTACTCAGATATTTTATGGGCTTTCAAACACTGAAAAATATTTCCCCTTAGAAACAATTCCCAGCAATTAAGCTCTCAAAAGTGACCTTTAGGAAGACCCAGGAGGGTGACTTCATTTACCTAGACCTATAAGGGCAAGTCGTTTCCCATTGTCAAGCCCTGTCCATCTCTGATAAAAAAAAAAAAAAAAAAAAAGCAAACTCAGAGTCTTGCTAGGAAACCAAATGACAGAAATCTGAATAAAAGAAATCTGGAGAAAGTGTTATCGGGTCAAAGAACAGTGAATTTAACAACAGGTCTACACCAAAGTGCACAGCCCCATGCTTGTAAAGTTTCTAACAGCACAGGTGTACATGACACTTATTTGTTGGAGGAATCTGTGATAAAGGACGCTGTGGTCACTAAGGAATCACCTGAAGAAGGATGAACGCAGCTTTTGTTGCAGAATGGAGGGCAGATGGTAGTGGAGGCCGAGGCTGGGGGGCAGGGGGTGCCAAAGCCTGGGTCTGTTAGCTCGTCACTAGTATTCAGGTGGAGGTGACGGCCTGAGACACAGTAGCAGTGATGACTGAGATCTCAGAGATGTACAAGGAGCACAGGAGATAACCTTCAACTCAAGGTAACAGCTAAACTAAACTAAACTTCCACAACTGGGAATCAACTCCCTATAGAAAGTTCCAGAACTGCACAATCCAGATTTCCCATTTCTTGGACCTCCATTTCCACCCTTCATCTGTTTATATTCTTGCCTTGGCCCCCTTACAACATGCACCACTCCTAGAGGCCCTGAGCTAAAGAAGGTTCTTATCCTCACTACAGCTGTCCAAACACGACCCTGGTATTCCAGACACGCCCCAACTTCCAACTCTTATTTCTCTCTGCCCTCTACCCACAAGGTGACTTATGTTAACCTGTCCTAGCTATGAAACATTCCCCACCCCTCAGGACCAGGGGACTGTATCCATAAAGTGCTTATAATCTCCCACTCTGTCCAGGGCATCAGAGAAGAGAGAGGGACAGGCTCAGTAGGCCCACCAAGAAACAAGCTCACCGATAATATGAGAGTCAGTGAAAGGACACAGATATAAAAACACTATAGGTTTAGGCTAGACTCTCAAAGGTAGTTCGGTTTTAGTTCTAGGGTCAGGGTGGACAGGGCAAGTAAGCAGACCGTGGAGGAACTAATAATGTCAACTACATACATAATAGTATTATTATTGTTGCTGCCAGTGATATTATAAAGGTAGGAATTACAACCCAGATCGAAGAGAAGCAATACTGAAGGGTTGGGGAAGTTATGGGAAACTCCAAGGGCTGTTGGATTTCATCCTACAGAAAAGTTTTGGAATAAGGCCAAGCCATTCTTAAAGGCATGAAGAAGAGGATGGAAACAATGCGGATGTTCAGCTGAACAGAATTCAGATCAGTGACCTGGGTTCGAGGGAACCATATGCAGGGCACTTTGGTCGGTGGGTATGATCACAACTGAAAATGGACCATTTTCAAACTCATTGATTTTCGTCTGGCGTTGGTCTGAGGCAACCAAGACACTGACTCATAGAACTGATGCTGTCTCAGAACAGAGCGACTCAAAATGAAATCAACTTTTGCCCTGTTTTTGATCAAGATCATTTGCATCATGGATCCGCTCATCTGAATGAGAAAGTAGCAGAATTTTAAAAGGTCAGTCCTCACAAAGAACCAGGATACCACAGATCATATCCCAAGTGGTCAGGGCTCCTGGGGTGGGTTAAAAAAAAAAAAAAAAGCAGTGGTCTAATGTCGATAAATTGTTTCCACATCCAAAGAACAGTAAGACAAATGCTACCTACCCAGCATTCTTACCACCTACCATCTATAGAAGTTCAGTAATTTCGCAGGAACATTTCGGTAAGTGTCGACGACATCCACAAAAACAATGTCGTCATACAAACGGCTTTCCTCCCGCAGTAAGGCGTCTTCCCTGTGGAGATTACTCATATGGTCAAGAAGTCTTCGAGGGCGAGAATGAAGGTTTTGTAAGAGTGCATCACCTTCTACAAAGGAAAAGTTGAGATGGAGAAAACTGCTGTTGCAAACGCTTAAGACCCAGCATGTGGAACATTCTGCACACTCACTCTCTCCCCGAGGGTCCTAAGGGAAAGCAGCTATGAGGCCCCCCCGGGGGGTTGAGAGGACCCATGGTCCCCTCCCCAAATGCCATATAATATCTGCTCACAAGGACACTCCCTAAAGCACCGTTTGTAATGGAAGAAATGGAAGCAACCTTATTTCCATCCCTGACAGGAGAATGGCCAGACCATGGAGCAGTCACATAATGAATAGAGCAGATTTAAAAAAAAACAAACCTTATCTTGCATGTTCAGAGGAACAGCACCGAAAAATAATGCCAAGGAAAAAGTATCTTTATTGCTGATATATACACTACAATGCTGTAGACCTCAATTACAAAATACATCGAAACTGTATGTTATTGAGATACTACATGTGTAGGGGAAAGCAGGAAAGTAAGAATGGGAAGGGTGCACACAAATTTCAGGACAGTAGGACCCTCTCCGAGGGGAGGGAGGAATAGCTGGAAGGGAAGGGGCTTCACCTGTTTCTGTGATTTTTTTTTTTAAAGGAAGCAGAGGTGACAAAATGTAAGTGCAGATGTGACAATATGTCATTCTGAGTAATAAGGACATGGCTATTTCTTACAGCACTATTTTTGGTGTGTTTGTGATATTTCACAATAAAAATACACGTACAAGGCATGTTTACTACCTCACACATTAATGAATCACTGGTCACATTTATGCAGGGACTGTCTTCAGAGCCTATCGATTTAAGGCAGCAATTTTTTCACCAGGGCAGGATTTTCTCAAATGTCTCACTTCAAATTAGAGAAAACTTCTGAAAAATAAATTGAGTGGCTGAGGGGTGAGGAAACAACAGAGTCGTTTGGCGCCCCACCTTCTGGAACCACAAAGGGAAAGCTGGGGGCGGGGGGTGCAGCGTGGGCAGCTGAAGGCTGAGATTGGACTTCTCTCTCTGCTGCTCTATGAGCACTGCGCAAGCTGCACATTTCCAGGCCTGTCCTCTCATTAGGAGGGGGAGGTAGACTGCATCAGTGGCTTTGGGGACTGCTTACTGACAAAGTCCTGCACCCCAAATCTAAATGTTCAGCAGGTCTGGGATGTGGCCCAAGGCTGTATTTAATATGTGTCTTCCTACAAGTCTGACGCCAGTGGACCACAGACTATTGCCCTTCGAGAAACCCAGGCCTTAATGACCTTGTGTCCCAGCTCTTACATTCTACTGTAATATCCTTTTATTTTAAAGACAGAGATAAGTATATACAATTTAACACTTGAAGGAAAGTAAAAGTTAGAAAATTGGAGTAACAGGAGAATAACTGTAGTAAGATGAGAGCAGAGGGACACTTGGGTGGCTCATGGCTCAGTCAGTTAAGTATCTGCCTTCGGCTCAGATCATGATCCCGGGGTCTAGCAATTGAGCCCCACATGGGGCTCCCTGTTCACTGGGGAGTCTGCTTCTCCCTCTCCCTAGATCCCTCTCCTAGAGCCTATGTTTAAATATTCACATTATGAGGGGAAAGCAGGAGGAGAAGCTGAGTCCACGGCACCGTCTCCAACAGAAGCACAGACACGCCATGATTGTGGGGTCAGGGAAGCAAAGGTTCTTCCCCCCTGACTGATGAGCAGCACTAAGCCCATTACAGCCATCTGGCCATGGTCCAGTGGTTCTGTAGAAGTCCCTACCTGGCTGGAGGATAAACCAAAGACAGCCACCCAGGGTCAATGAAGCCCAAGGTCACTGATTTGTCAAGATCACCCTTATGGTAAAAGACTGGATGCTCTCTCTCTCTCTCTCTAAGAGCGGGAACAAGACAAGGGCGTCTGCCTGGCCACTTCTACTCAACAGTGTAGTAGACATTCAAGCCATGACAGACAAGAAAAAGCAATTAAAGGCATCCAGATTGGAGGAAAAGAAGTGCAACCACCTCCATTTGCAGATGACATGATCTTATACATGGAAAACCCTAAGGTACACACAAAACTAGTAACTTAATAAATGAATTCAGCAAAATTACAGTATACAAGATTGATATATAAAAATCAATTGTATTTCTATATATTAGCAATGAACAACCTAGAAATGAAGTGTAGAAAACAATTCCACTTATGATAACATCAAAAAGCAGAAATACCAAAGAATAAATTTAGCAAAAGAAATATAAGACTTATACTCTGAAAATCACAAAACATCGCTAAAAGAAACTAGTAAGACCTAAGTCAATGGAAGGACATCCACATTCATGGATCAGACTTAATGTCTGAACAGCAACGCTCCCTGATGATCTACGTGTTCAATGCAACCCCTTTCAAAATCCCAGCTGGATCACTTGCAGAAACTGAAAAGCTAATCCTAAAATTCATTTGGAAATGCAGGGGACCCAGAATAGCCAAAACAATCTTGAAAGAGAACAGAGTTGAAGGATTCATACTTCCTGATGTCAGATCCTACGACAAAGTCACATAATCAAGAACAGCGTAGTGTTGGTAGATCAAAAGAACAAAACTGATCAAAAGAACAAAACTGAGAACTCAGGGGCGCCTGGGTGGCTCAGTCGGTTAAGCATCCGACTCTTGGTTTCTGCTCAGGTCCTGATCTCAGGGTCTTGAGATTGAGCCACACTTTGGGCTCCACACTCAGCAGGGAGTCTGCTTGAGATTCTCTCCCTCTGCTCCTCGGGCTTGTGCACTCGCTCTCTCAAATAAATAAATCTTAAAAAAAAAAAAGAAAAAAAAAAAAAGAAGGAAGAAAAGAAAAGAACTGTGAGCCCAGAAATAAATCCTTACATTTAAGGTCGGAAAGTACAGTGAGAAGATTAATGGTTGGTAGGGGATTGGGGAGGGGAGAATGAAGAGTGCTTGCCAGTGGGCAAAGGGTTTCTTTTTGAAGTGATGGAAATGCTCTGAAATTAATAGAGATGCTTGCAGAACTTTCATATACTGCAAACCAGTGACTTAATTACTTTAAAAGGGTTAAGTGTATGTGAATTATATATCAATAATGTTTTTCTTTAATGACAAAAAAAATCACCTTTTATGTCAAAGTATAGAGTTAGATTAGGTGCATGAGATTCAGGGCACTCTTTCAAGCAGCCGACTTACCCTGAATGGTGTAAATAAAACCACCTGCAACTCCCTCCACACCTTCCATGAATTCATGAGGCAAGGCGCCCTCCCCAGCCTGAAAGCAACAAGAACAGAAGTACTCAATGTTTCATTACTAAAAATACATTTCTTCTATTTTAAAACTGATTTGGCAAAATTCATAATGTGACTCTACAGCAGATAAATCCATCTGAGACTTACACAATCAGGATGACATCAGTATTCTCCTATTTTTATCTGATTACAATATTAAAGATGAGGTATACATGGCAGTCCACAGTGTTCAGAATTCCAACTTACACAGAATCATATATTCTTAAACTTGCTACCATAATAGTACAAAAACCAACTATTTTATACCATAATCCTACCACTTAAAATTACCACCTTTGATTTCTTGGAGAGTAAAAACTGCCACTCTCAAATACACCTAGGCACATTTTTAAAGTTTGCTCTACTGCACACAGAATAGCCCTTTGAAATAAACCATACTGTACAGAGCAGTGTTTTAGGGCTGTCGAGAGACACGGTTCTGATGTGATTGTGGGAATTTGTCATTTAGTTGAAAATACAGTTTTCAATATGGAGGAAACTACCAAAACTTTGCTGAGCCAGGAAAGGTTGTATACCGTATTTTTTCATCATGTATTCTACACTGTTTTGGCATGTTTAGAATTTGATGGTACTTTTTATTAACTTCTTTCTAAAAGGTCACCGTTTGGCTTTTAAGTTTTTGACATTATCGCTTGCTGGCAAGCCAGCAAGACTCAGGGAAACTTTCAGCTTTATGCATTTATGATGGAAACCTTTATTTGTACGTGGGGTTTCCTAGAAGAGGCTACCAAGTCACCAGACTTCAAGGTTAGCTGAGTGTGTAAGCTATGTTTAGCCCTCTACAACCATATTTATCCCAAGTAGATCATTTGAGTTTTTCCATTTGAACCTAGTCTTCAACTCAGAAGTCATCTGGTTTCCTTTTGTGCAACCAACTTAATTAACTAAAGGATTCTGGCACATTTTGGATATTTTTAAGTTTCATAAATAGAAAAGGAGGTGACATGTTAAAGGCACTTGCCTTGGAAATAAAAGAATAAAACTATAATTAAATATCCTAAGACATTTGATTGTAAATAAAGGACTATTCGTAATAAAGGCTGAGATCCTAACCACAACCCACAAGGCTAAGTCTGCAATTATATATGAATCTGTGATCTAATGTCTTTCTTCCTCACTGGAGTGTGATTCCACTGTGGGCCAGGAGTGGTTTTCGAAACAAGTAACAGCAGACCACCTAACATTCATTTCAAATTCAAGAATTAATTCACATGAAGATTAATAGTTAACAAAAATAGACTAAGCTGGGAAGCCTGAGTGGCTCAGCAGTTAAGCACTTGCCTGCCTGCCTGCCTGCCTGCCTTTGGCTCAGGGCATGATCCCAGAGTCCTGAGATCGAGTCCCACGTCGGGCTCCCTGTCCCTCTCATGAATAAATAAAATCTTAAAAAAAAAAAAAAATTGACTAAGCTTTTGATCTGAGATGCCAAGAACTTTCTGAATGATCACACCAGAGCTTCAAGGAGGACGAGACTGTGTTTGTAACACCACAAATGCCACCTGTTTAAGGCTCATCATTTTAAGTCTGCCTTATCATCCCCACATTTACTTGGAGATATTTACTCATCAAACTGTTTTAAATTTGAAGCAAATATGAATAAATGAAAAATAAGAGGTAGAAATCTCTGCAATAGGGATGCCTGGAGGGCTCAGCAGTTGAATGTCTGCCTTCGGCTCAGGGTGTGATCTGGAGTCCTGAGATTGAGTCCCACATTGGGATCCCTGCATGGAGCCTACTTCCCCTGTGCCTGTGTCTCTGCCTCTTTCTCTCATTAACAAATATATAAATAGAATCTTAAAAAAAAAAAAAAAAAAAAAAACCTCAGCAATATAAATGAAAGTAAAAACTCCGTCTTATTTTCAAGTACTGTGGTCTATGCTATTTTAACAAATATCCTGCTTTAAGGATGAGTGAATATTTTGAAAACTGTTGAGCAAGTGTCCTTCAAGAATGTTAGCTTAAGGGATCCCTGGGTGGCGCAGCGGTTTAGCGCCTGCCTTTGGCCCAGGGCGCAATCCTGGAGACCTGGGATCGAATCCCACGTCGGGCTCCAGTGCATGGAGCCTGCTTCTCCCTCTGCCTATGTCTCTGCCTCTCTCTCTCTCTCTCTGTGACTATCATAAATAAATAAAAATTAAAAAAAAAAACTTTAAAAAGAATGTTAGCTTAAAAATTATTGAGAAATAAAATATCACACTTTTTAAAATGCACCAATCTTTTTTTTTTTTAAGATTTTATTTATTCATGAGAGAGAGAGAGAGAGAGAGAGAGGCAGAGACACAGGCAGAGGAAGAAGTAGGCTCCATGCAGGGAGCCCGACGTGGGACTCAACCCTGGGTCTCCCGGATCATGCCCTGGGCTGAAGGCAGTGCTAAACTGCTGAGCCACCCCGGCTGCCCTAAAATGCACCAATCTTAAGGCAAAACTGTGTGTTTATTAACACTAGAGTGAGAAAATCATAGAACATTTGAGTTCTTTGTCTTTACTATGATGATTCAACATTTTCTGCTGTACTTGCTCTCAAATACCCAAGATCCATTGCTCCACATTCCCTGGGGTGATGTAAAAGTAAAGTTAAAAACACTTTTTATATATTAAAAAATGCTGAAGTATGCTCAACAGCCTTAGGAAGAGAGGATGACTTACTGTAATGACTCGGAGAACTCCCCCACCATCGTTTACAGTCACTTTGTGGAGATTTCTTGACACAAGGCCTTGGAGGTCTTGGCTCTCCCACACAATGGTACCTTCGAAGCTCTTTTTGTGGAAAGATGAGGTGAGTTGAATTCTTTATTGTTGTCATTTAGGGTTTAAGTTTTTAAAGAAAAATTAATTTTTTTTCTAAGACCTATTGATTAAAAATTTTATCCCCCACTCTAACACACAACACTGTTAAGTGTTGGTGTATATTCATGAGTTTTTTTTTCCATGCACATCTTAAAGATACAAGTACAAAGTGCAGAGACAATTGTGCACACTGCTGCTTGCATTTTCCACTACACCTGACGCCACCACAGCTGATACAACCATTCTTTACCACGCACACCTAACTCACATGCCCTCGAGTACATGCATTCTGAGTCCCACAAACAGTTCCCCACCCGCAGACATTGAGACTCTACAAATATCTAAGGAAGCTGTGTTTTGGTGTAAATGTTTATTTTTCCCTAATAACTTGTTTTGTTTCAAAATACATTCAGAGGTGAAATTATGGGGAAAAGAAAGAAATAGAGATATTTTATACAGATTTTGGGACACAATGCCAAACTGTCTTTTCAAAAGTTAATTATACTAATTTCCCAATTCAAAAAATACTACCTCCATTGTATTCTTCCAAGTATGGGATATTGATGAAAGCAAATAAGTTTCAATTTAGTACATTAAAAAATGATTCCTCATTTAATTGCGTTTCTTTTGATTTCTAATGTTTATAAATTATATAGTCTCTCCTGGGAATTACGGACCCATGCTTCTTCTCCATTTAGCTACTGAGTTTTCTAATTTTATTAGTCTTGTTATCTTGTAATAAATAATCCTGTGTGTATATTATATGCTAAAATGCTTTTTTCAGAATTGTTTGCCACTTAACTTTTTTTTTTAAATTAAAAGGTCCATAAGTTTTATCTTGTCAAATTTGTCAAGCTTTTCGTTTGTGATTATTACTATTAAATTTTGAACTTAGAAAGTTATATTCCTCTGCCCCAAGGTTTGATACACACTTAAATTCTAGTGGCTTCTAATTTCTCCATGGGTGCTCAGCTGCTCCTCTGCATCGCTCAGGCCATACCCAACTGTCAGGTCCTCTGGCTTGCTCCAGGGATCCAACAGAAGGCAGCCAGCTCCCAATTCTTCTCTACCACATCAGCTTGTCTTCTTTTCCTAATAAGACTTATCACTCTGATATTTCCTATTTATGTTCCTATTGTCCAACGAACTGTTCCCACTAGAATGCAAGCACCATGAGAGCAGGGATCTTGTCGGTCTTATTAACTACTATATCCCTGGCACCTAGAATGGCCTGACATACAGAACAGGCACTCGAAAAATAGTTACTTAATAAATAATGTTAAACTCAAAATGAATTGGAATGAATTTTGGTCTAGAGCATGAGACAAAAGATACAGTTTTAATATTCTTTAAAATTTTTCACATATTAAAATTAAGAGATAAAGTGTTTTACAGTAATGTCTCAGTTAGCCAGCATTATAAGGATACCATATAAAACTGAATTTGTCCAATAAGCTAGGCCAGTGGTTTGAAAGCTTTTTGTAAAGTATTACAACTCATCTACAAAACAGATAAAAACACTAAGAGTTGGGATTCCTCAGGCAGTCTGTCACTTTATATTCAGCTACCAGATTCTTCATTTATGTTGCTGGTAAGGCTCCTATGCACCTTGAGAAGCCCCAGGGTTCCTGAGAGCAGGCATCACAGACACGCTGCGGGTGGTCACTGCCTGACCTCCACCATGGGGAAAATGATGCCCACCTCACAGGGCTGTGCCGAGGGTTAACGATGACTTAAGTGCAGGGTCTCTGCTTAGCAAAGCAGAGCTTTATGATCATTGGCTGGAATGCAGAAAGCGGAGGCCCCTTTAAAATATCTCATTGTCTTATCTTGGTAACAGGAGCAGATTATTTCTATTTTCTCCCTGGGAGGCCTTAACTCACTATTCAACTTGACCTTGAATCTCAATTCCCTAAAAACAGTGTTCTTAGAGGTATATGCACAGAAGAAAAAAAAAAACAAGTCTAGGGAGAAATATACCATATATGCTGGGAAACAGATGGATATCATCATATTCCTCTAAACTTTCTATACTTTGTCAAGTTCTCAACAGTGAATATGTATTCCTCTCATACATTTTTCATCTTTTATGATTGGGAAAAAATTTTTTAAACTAAACATGTGTACAACAAAATAAATTTGGAGTCCATATTCTTCCAGATGCAAGCCATTATTTAAACTTTTAAATGTCTACAACGTAGCAAGCTGTGGGCAACTCAAAGATTTAGAAGAGTGAAATGAAATAGCTCCTATCTTCAAATCCTTGTAATATGCCCTGAAAGGGTCTGCAACAAAGGAAAGTCATTCGGCCTGAGGAGGTCAACCAGGATTTCAAATGACTGTGAGAACAGAGCAGAATCTTAAAGGCATTGGAATCAGGAAAGGGAGAGGCGGATGAAAGAACTCACCAAAAGGCAGACCCTAAGAGCACTGCATGTTCAGAAAAGTGTGAAGCATTTAGTACTACCCAAGTCCCAGGCTGATGAAAGGAGATGTAAAAAAGAGTAGCCCCAGTCTGCACTGCCTGTGGCATAGAGTCTGTCCTTCATCTTGAAGGCAGGGGGAAAGCATTTAAGTTTACAAGCGCAAGAGTGACACAATCCTAACTGCAATTTTAGAAAGTCCACTCCAGGGGCACCTGAGTGGTTCAGTGGTTCAGTTGGTTAGGTGTCTGCCTGAGGTCATGATCCCAGGGGTTCCCCTACGCCCGCCCCCTACGCTGTCGGGGCTCCCTCCTCAGCGGGGACCTGCTTCTCCCTCTCCCTCTCCCCTTCCCCTTGCTTCTGCTCTTTCAAATAAATAAAATCAAAAAAAAATTTTTTTTAAAAAGGTCACTCCAGTAGTAGAACAGCATCAGGGTAGGCTGGTGGGGGAATGGTAAGTGCACTTTTATAGAAGTCTAAGTGAGAAGTAAGCACTTATTTAGAAATTAAAATCACCTTCTGAGAAACTGAAGGAGACACCAATATATGGAAAGATATTCAAGCTCATAGATTGGAAGTATTAATATTATTAAAATGTCCATACTACCCAAAGCAGTCTATAAATTCAATGCAATCTCTATCAAATTCCAATGATGTTTTCACAGAAATACATTAAGGACTACTAAAATCTGGATGAAACCACAAAAGACAGCAAATAGCCTAAGCAATCTTAAGCACAAAAAAACTAGAAGCGTTGTACCTCCTGATTTCAAACTATGTTACAAAACTAATAGGATCAAAAACAGTATGATACTGGCATAAAAACTGACATGTAGATCAATGAACAGAAGAGAGAGCCCAGAAATAAACCCACACATATACAGTCAACTAATTTACAACAGAGGAGGCAAGCATATGCACTCGGGAAAGAACAGTCTTTTCAATAAATGGTGTTGGACAAACTGGACAGCCACATGCAAGGAATAAACCTGGGCCACTACCCTAAACCACACACAAAAATCAACTCAACATAGATCAAAGACCTGAACATATGACCTGACACACAGAACTCCTAGCATAAAACCTAGGCGAACATATGACCTGACACCATAGAACTCCTAGCATAAAACCTAGGTGGGAAGCTCCCTGACACTGGTCTTGGCGATGATTTTTTGAATTCAACACCAAATGCAAAGGCAACAAATGCAAAAATAAACAACTGGGACTACCTCACACCAAAAAGCTGCTGCAAAACAAAGGAAACCATCAACACAACAAAAAGAAAGCCTAAGAATGGGAGAAGATATTTGCAAATCGGGTACTTGACAAAGAGCTACTATCAAAAAGATATAAAGAACTCCCACAACTCAACAGCAAAAGCCCAACCAATCAATTAAAAGGTGGGGAAAGGATCCGAATAGTTCCGAAAGAACACATACAGATGGCCAACAGGTACATGAAAAGATGCTCAACATCGCTCATCATCAAGGAAATGCAAATCAAAACTACCATGAGATATCACCTCACACCTGTCAGAGTGGTGACCACTATCAGAAGGATAAGAAATAACAAGTGTGCTGGAGAGAATGTACTGAAAAGAGGATCCCTGCAGCCACCGTGGAAAACAGGACAGAGGGTCCTCAAAAAAATTAAAAACAACAACTCTATGATCCAGTAATTCCACTTCTGGGTATTTATCTGAAGGAAATGGAAACACTCACTTGAAAAGACATCTGAGCCCCATGTTCACTGCAGGACATTTACAACAGCCACAATATGGACACAACCTGAATGCCCACAGACAGATGAAGGAATAAAGAAAATGTGACACAAACATAGAAACATGCACACACATACACAGAAGAATATTATTCAGCCATAAAAAGAAAGGAAATCTTGCCATTTCCAACATGGAGCTCGAGGGCATTATGCTAAGTGAGGACAGTCCAACAGAGAAAGACAAATACCATTTGATTTCACTTATATGTGGAATCTAAAAGTTTTTCAAAAAGCAAAAAAACAAAACAATGAACTCTGATACAGAGAACAGATAGGTGATTGCCAGAGGCGGGGGCTGGGTGAAATGGGTGAAGGGGGTGAAAAGGTACAAATTTCCAGTTGTAAAATAGTAAGTCCTGGGGAAACAGCATGGTGACTACAGTTAATAATACTGTATAGTATATATGAAAGTTGCTAAGAGAGATCTTAAAAGTTCTCATCACAAGAAAAGAAATGTAACTGTGCGGTGATGGATGTTAACCAGACTTAGTGTGATCATTTTGCAATATTGAATCATTATGTTGTATACCTGAAACTAATATATGTCAATTATATCTCAATAAAAGAAAAAAAGACTGTCTTCTGAGTTGAACTAATTTAATGCTTACATGAAAAGCAACAATGTCTCTAATAACTGAGAAGAGCTCTGAGATTGAAGCTTAATTAGTAAAATCACTACCTTAAAACAATGTATCAAGTGGCCACTATAAAAAAGCTGGGTTAAGAGAGAAATTTTGGCAATGTAGCAATGTCCAATGGAAGAAATGCAGGAATTGGAAGATATAAAGCATTCTAGTCACACCCTACCTGAATGAGCCAGATCTCTAAAACAAACACATCCCACTATTCTAGTCAAATTCAATGATCAAACCAAGCACTGTTCTGATTTGGGTTTTTGATGCCTGATCTCTCAGTACAGAGGTTCCCAGATAGGGGTCATTACTTTCAAATCTAATAAGCTATCACTCATTAAAGATGAATGAACAGACATTCTGGTTTACAAACTGATCTTCGGAGAATTTATTCAGTGTCATTCAATGACACTCTGATCTTCTCTAAGTGAACTACTTTAAAGGTCAGTGCTAGAACCCAAAAGCTAATTCCTAGACCTTTGACAACGTGAGCTGCTTTGGGTTAATCATATGTCTTTCTCCTGACAAAACAGCTTCCTGCCCTTGGTATACTTTCCTTTAAAACTTTAATAGTGATAAAATTTTTAAAAAAATTTTAACATACAGTGCAATTTTGGTTTCGGAAGAATTCAATGATTCATCACTTATATACATGCAGTGCTCAGTGCTCATCACAACTAGTGCCCTCCCTTAATACCCATCCCTCATCGAGCCCATCCCCCACCCACCTCCCTCCAGCAACTCTCCATTTGTCTCTATTGTTATGAGTCTGTTATGGTTTCCCTCCACCCTCCCACAGGTTCATTTCTTTTGTTTCTTAAATTTCACATATGAGTGAAATCATATGGTATGTCTTTATCTGACTGACTTATTTCACTTAGCATACTATGCTCTAGCTCCATCTACATTGTCGCAAATGACAAGATTTCATTCTTTTGGATGGCTAATATTCTATTACATACATGTACCACATCTTCTTTATCCATTCATCTGTGGATGGACATTCGGGCTCTTTCCATAGTATGGTTCTTGTTGAGCCCTGCTATATATAAACATTGGGATGCATTTACCCCTTCAAATCTGTATTTTTGTATCCTTTGGGATACCTAGTAGTGCAACTGCTGGATCATAGGGTGGTTCTATTTTTAACTTTTTGAGGAATCTCCATACTATTTTCCAGAGTGGCTGCACCAGTCTGCATTCCCACTAAGAGTGCAGGAGGATTCCTGTTTCTTCACATCTTCACTAAAACCTATTGTTTCTCGTGTTAATTTTAGCCATTCTGACAGGTGTGAGGTAGTATCTCTCTCTCTTTTTTTTTTAAGATTTATTTTTCTGAGAGAGAGTGTTCAAGAGCGAGCGTGAGTTGGGGAGGAGCATAGAGAGTGGGAGAGAAGCAGACTCCCTGCTGAGTGTGGAGCTTGATCCCAGGACTCCAAGATCACATTCTGAGCTGAAATCAGGAGCTGGCCACTTATCTGACTGAGCCACCCAGGCACCCCTAATCCTGGTTTTAATTTGTATTTTCCTGATGATGTGTGATGCTGAGCATCTTTTCACATGTCTGTTAACCATTTGGATGTTTTTTCTAAAAAAGTGTCTATTTGCATCTTCTATTCCATAGACTACCTTTTAGTTTTGTTTCCTTCACTGTGCAGAAGCTTTTTATCTTGATGAAGTCCGAAGAGTTCATTTTGCTTTTGTTTCCTTTGCCTCCAGCAATGTGTCTAGTGCTATGGCCGAAGTCAAAGAGGTTGTTGCCAGAATAGTGATAAAGTTTGGAAGAAATGATACCAGATATGTTTAAGAGAAAGAAATGATAGGATTTAGTAAGTGCCTGGATATGAGAGTTGAGGGTAAATCCCATGATTCTGGTTTGGGTGCCTGAGAAAAGGGAGATACCCAAGACTGAAATACAGGGAGAGAGAACGATAGGATGGAAATGATGTTACCAACAGCATGCCCCTGGGATACTCATGTGGAGAAGCTCCACTGGCAGAAGTACATATGGAGTACCTAAGAGAAATGTGGGCTATAGCTGGATTTAAGAGCCATTAGCAAATAGGAGGTGATGGATAAAACTGCCAGGGAAGAATGAGTAAAACAAACAGAAAGTTGGGTAGCAAATCCTAATGATGAAGAGGAAAGCAAGAGAGGAGATAATGAAGTATAGAGAGAAAGACTGAGCTAGATGTGGCAAAACCGAAAGAATATAGATTATATAAGCTAAAAGAAAAATGCAATCAACTAAGTGAAGGACAAAAAGTGTCCCTTGGAGCTGGCAGCAGGGTCACTGGAATCTTAGTGACTACAGTTTCAGGTGAATGATACCAAAAGTAAAAGCTACCATGACCAAATAAAAATTCTTCACCTTGAAACTACAAATCTAGAAAATATGATGAAACAAGTAATTCTCTGTCCTGTCCATTCACTGACACTTGGCATCTTGCCTCACGTATTTCATGGTGGCTCCTGCTGGCACCCAACCGCAGTTAACTTGTGACTGGGATATGATACAACATCAACAATGTGGACTACACTGAGTAACTCCCAGAAAAACTCATTGGCTCCCCAAATGGTCCTGGTTCATTTATTGCACTTCTAGAAGCCAGCGGTTATTACAGAAGGGAGGAGCTGTAACTACTCCCCCTTTCCTGTACCTATTCCTGTTCCGTGTCACAGCTGATCTCTATTCTGAGATTCTCAGATGCCTGCTTTCTACTCTCTGATGCAAACTAACCCTAAAGCTAGGATCTCTTCGGAGGAGAAACAGCTTGTTTGTGGCAATTTCTTGCTAAGATCATTAAACCAAAACAGAAGCTAGGAAAAACAGCACGGTATGGGCTGGAAAAAGGAGATCTCATCCATAGCATAAGCATGCTCTCTGCAACTCCTTCCACATATTGTCATTTCTTTTGTGTCATATTTCTAACTTCTCATCTAGCTACTCATCCAGAGTAGCTTAAATCTATAGTATTTCTGCACTTAATTTTTGGTGGACTGGGTAAGAGTTTCAACTGTTATAAACACTGAGTATGTAAATACCCAAACAGCTCACAGTGATGGCTCTAGTGACTCAGGTGAACAAAAATAGTCTTTTTACTGAAATCAGTTTCAGGTTTCAACTGCACTAATAAGGAAAATACAAAATTAGAGAAATAAATATTTTAAGACAGGCACAGAGAGATCTGCATTTAAATCTGTGGCTCCCACTGAGATTTATGCTCTCATGAGTCACACGATGAAAACACTACAAGAGCTCTGCTTACTTGACAAGCTTACGGCTGACATGTTACTCCAGTAGGCTGTGAGATGCAGGGGGAATAAGATGATGAAGAAATCATTTACTACTCTCTTGAAAATGCACAAATGATGTCTGTCTTTTGTCATTCTTTGTTGATGATATGCATTCATCACTATCATTTTTTCTGTGTTAATAAACCCAATTAGGCTTGAAGCAGCAAAAATGAATATCTATGTACAATTAAACACGGTTTCAACAAAAGTAGGATTTTGTGTAAAAGGACAATTTTTTAAAGAGTTTTTTGTTTTTATAATGCAAATATGTATTTATCACAGAATATTTAGAAAATGCACAAAGAAGAAAATACAAATCATCTATAATCCTACCTCCTCACCCCGAGGTATAGCCACTGTTAAATAATGCACGTTTTTAAAAGAAAAAATATTACTCAGAAGTAATGAAAGAAAGTCAATTTAGCTTAAAGCTTAAAGTGAAATAAAGCTCACAAGGCTGTAGGCATGAAAAATCTTAACTGAAATGAACACTCACTGTCCCATCATTAGCACCTCCTGTTAGATACACCATCCTTGCCTCAACTCTAGTGTTATTTTGAAAAATTTCCAATCTATAGAAAAGTTGAAATTAACACCCAAATCACCTAGACTCAGCAACTGTTAACATTTGGTCACATCTGCTTTATCTCTGTCTGTATACACACACACATATTTTCTTTCTTGTTGGTTGTTAAGCACTTGAAAGCAAATGCAGGTATCATGACATGTCACCTCTGAATTACTTCAACATGTACTTCCTAAGAACAAGGATATTCTAAGGGAAAGTAATAATTTTTGTGGGTAAATCAAAATTCATAATTCTATCTAGAAGACTGACCAAGATAGTGGGCCAGACTCTGTAACACTGTGATTAGCCTGAAGTATTAAGCTTATTTTCTTCCTCTTTGCCCCACATTGTGACTCCTACCTCTTAAATAGTTTCTCAAGCTCACCACCATCGACATTTTGAGCCAGATAATTGTTGTGGGGGCTTCTGTGTGTTGTAGGGTGTTCAGTAGCATCACTGGCCTCTAGATGCCAGTACCACTCCACACCCAGCTGTAACAACTGAATGTGTTTCTGGACATTGCTAAACACCCCTTACAGGCACATGGACCCAACTGCAGAAACTCTACTCTCCAAGAACGGATTCTGCAAATCCAGATGAGTAGCAGCAGGAATAAGGACAGTATGCATTTATTTACTGAATGCTTACCATGAATGTGGCAGCATGTTCTAAGCATTCTGCATGTACGAAAATCATTTAGTCCCTAAAATAAGCCTCTCAACTGGGTCACACAGCTCCACCACCTTACAGATGAGAGAATGGGCGTGTTGAGACTGAATGGTTCACACAAGGGCCACCCAGACTCCGAGGGGCAGCACAGGGTTTCCAAATCTCCTGTGCTGCAGGCACAGCTGTCCGCTCAGGCACTTGGCCACAGGTGTGCCCTCATATACCTGCTCCCTGGTGCATCATTTTTCTCTTTCCTACTCATGCCAATCCTCCTAAGTCTTTTCAACTCCACGTCAGGCTTCAGACCTCTCTGGATACCACCTCACACAATGCTAGTGTTCCTGGACTCCTCAGAGTAACATGACTCTCCCTTTGGGAAGAGTTCTAGGAACCACAGAGAGCCTGAGGTTCTGCCCATGCTCGTTCTGAGTAGAAAGTCTCATTGATGACTTGCTTCAATCCTCAAGGAGCTTAGTTAACATAGGAAAATCACTTATAACCATGCCTGGCTCACAGGAAGTTAGGTCAAGTATCAGTGTTAGCTCCTCTCATCTCTCTAGGATATAAGCTGCTTTAAGGGCAGGGATCCTCATACTGTGTCCTCACACAGCCCCAGTGCTTGACACATACTAATTTCTCAAATATTTCCTGAATAAATGAATAAATAAACCAAAGAATGGCTTCCTTCAAAAGCTGAGATCCAATACTTAGCCAATACTACTACTTAATTAAAAATAAAAGATACTTTTGATGATGCATATTTCATTTAACAAAGAAAAAAGCTCATTTATGAGATTAAAAGGAATACAAGGACACAGGAAAATTGGCATTCCCATATAATGCTGATGATAACTCAAATTATACAAGCTGCTAAACCATCTTCCGGAAAGAAATCACATGCCTTAGAAATGTGTATAAAGTTCAAACTAACAACTCATCCTAAGAAAATAACCAGTTACGTATACCAAGGAGGAGTATAAGGATATTCAGTAGTGTTTTTTTATGGTAACACTGAGAAATTGGAAATTTGTTCCAGAATGTTTTAGTTTTGCTTTTATTTAAAATATTTTTAAGCAAGGGTGCCTGGGTGGCTCAGTGGGTCAAGTGGCTGCCTTCGGGTCAGGTCATGATCTCAGGGTCCTGGGATCCAGCCCTACATCAGGCTCCCTCCCCAACGGGGAGTCTGCTTCTCCCTTTCCCTCCACCCCTCCCCCTGCTCCTGTGCTCTCTCTCTCAAATAAATAAAATCTTCAAAAAATGTTTTCAAGCAGAAGTTCGTGTACAGGTGAAATAAAGGAGATCTCTTTCACATCTACAGAATTAACATATATCATTTCAACCACTTGTACTCAACACTAAAGATCCATAGCATATTATAAGATGTGTTGTATAATGCAAACAGAACCACAAAACCAATGGTAGGAAAATGTTTCTTGGTTTGTCAGCAGAGCTGGTCAATGATCTAGCTTCCATGTTTTAGCTCAGCTTTGACAGTGCAGAATGAACTCTACAGCTGACCTAAAGTGACTCCCAAAGATGCTTGGGAAACTGACCCCTATTGTGGCTCCAAAGCCCCGACATGAGGAATATACTCAGACTAGACTGAACCAGCCTAGCAAGGCCAAGATAGATGAATGAGTAATCTATTTATGTCCAATTGTGCAATCCTCTGCAACCATGCTGAGGCTTAACTGCAGGCTGATGCGGGCACTTGGCAGGTATATGAGGGGATCTCTAGGACACATGCACTTAAGACTAGACCTAGATGGACCTAGAAGCTGACAGTTGTGTTTTCAGATAGGTTCTACAACCTTGAGAGGTTGTATTCATCTTGGAAATGTGGCCAATCTCTTTGTAATTATCCTGCCTAGCCTCTACCTGCCCCCACCATCTTTCAGTAATTAAACGACTTGATTTATTCAAATGGTATGTGTGTCTCATGTTTCCATCAATCCATACCTATTATCCTTTGTCCCTAAAACAGCCATGCAGTTCTCTTCTCCACTAACTAAACCACACAATGTCTGCAGAGTGTGGTTCATACTGGGCTCTGTGAAGGTACGGTGCAAAGTGCTACATTTCAGTGCACAGAGAGTTGGTAGCCCCATCCACTGCTCTAAAGAGCTGTCCTGGAACAAAATATCAAGCACCTGCCCCTGCGAGCACATACCCAGGCCTGTGAAGGACCACACTGGTAAGGTAGCCTTCCCATTACACCCCGTACCTCAGGCAGGATGAACTGTTCCACAGGCTTGTACCACAGCTTGTTCACCTGCACACCACAGCTCGGAGGACTAAAGCGAGCCACAAAGAGGGCCTCCTACAAATGGGAGGGAGGGGACAAGAAATAGGGGGAAAAAAAAGAGAAAGAGAAAGATTTTACGTCAGACACTGAGTATGCAGCAAGTTTTCAAATATTTTCTATCTTGGTCAGCTTAATCCTCAATGGCCCCAACCATGGTTAATATGGGTATACTGATGTTTAGACATCATTTGTGTTTTCCAGTGCAATCATGGTTATTAAATAGATATTTAAGATAACAAAAGCTGTCCTGAAGTTCTAGAACACAAAATAAAATCTGCATAACCTTAAAAAAAGCCCACTTTGAAATGAAGAGCATTAGGGGAGGTGTGAGGTGTTATATCAAGCTGACTTACTAGGTTTAACCCCAAGGGTTAAGAATAAACTGAAAGATCACGTATTTCTATACAGAACAAAGGTACTCCATGAGCCCCCCCCCCCCCGTTTCCAAAGTAACCTTTAGGAAAAAAAAAGACAGAAACAAAAAAGGGAAACATAAAAGAGGGCTGATTCCTATTATGTCTAGAGGCACACCTCATTAACTGCACTTGGCTTTACTGTGCTTGGCAGAGTATTGTGTTTTTACAAATGGAGGGTTTGTGGCAATCCCGCAATGAACAAGTCCAGAGGCACCATTCTTCCAACAGTATTGTTTCACACTTCATGTTTCTATGTCACATTTTGGTAATCCTTGTAATATTTCACATTTTTTCATCATTACTTTTTTGTTGTGGTGATCTGTGATGCTAGTCTAATTGTGGGGGTACCACAAACTGCTCTCAAATAAGATGGCAAACTTAATTGATAAACCCACTGATCCAGGCTTCCTCATCCCTCTCACTGTCCCCTCCCATTGAATTGAAATTGAAATTCAACCACTTAATACCCCTACAATGGATTCTGTGTGTTCAAGTGAAGGGAAGAGTTGCCTGTCTCTTACTCTAAATCAAAAGCTAGCATGATAAAGCTTAGTGAGGCAAGTAAGGCAAGTTAAAAGCAGAGACAGGCTGAAAGCTGGGCCTCTCATGCCTTTTTGTGAATGCAAAGGAACAGTTCTCGTGAGAAACTCAAAGCGCCTCTCCAGTGAACACATGAATAATAAGAAAGTGGCACTGTTGGTGGGAATGTTAACTGGTGCAGCCACTCTAGAAAACTGTGTGGAGGTTCCTCAAAGAGTTAAAAATAGATCTGCCCTACGACCCAGCAATTGTACTGCTGGGGATTTACCCCAAAGATACAGATGCAGTGAAACACTGGAACACCTGCACCCCTATGTTTATAGCAGCAATGTCCACAATAGCCGAACTGTGGAAGGAGCCTCCGTGTCCATTGACAGATGATGGATAAAGAAAATGTGGTCTAGGGATCCCTGAGTGGTGCAGCGGTTTGGCGCCTGCCTTTGGCCCAGGGCACGATCCTGGAGACCCGGGATCGAATCCCACGTCGGGCTCCCGGTGCATGGAGCCTGCTTCTCCCTCTGCCTGTGTCTCTGTGTCTCTGCCTCTCTCTCTCTCTCTCTCTCTCTCTCTCTGTGACTATCATAAAAAAAAAAAAAATGTGGTCTATGTATACAATGGAGTATTACTCAGCCATTAGAAACGACGAATACCCACCATTTGCTCCAATGTGGATAGAACTGGAGGGTATTATGCTGAGTGAAGTCAGTCAGTTGGAGAAGGACAAACATTATATGGTCTCATTCATTTGGGGAATATTAAGAATAGGCAAAGGGAATAAAGGGGAAAGGAGAGAAAATGAGTGAAAATATCAGTGAGGGTGACAGAACATGAGACTCCTAACTCTGGGAAATGAACAAGGGGTAGTGGAAAAGGGAGGTGGGCAGGGGGTTGGGGTGACTGGGTGATGGGCAGTGAAGGGGGCACTTGGCGGGATGAGCACTGGGTATTTTGCTATATTTTGGCAAACTGAACACCAATTAAAAAAAAAAAAAAGAAAGAAAGTGAAACAGCCTTCTTGAATATGGAGGAAGTCTTAGTGGTCTGGATGGAAAATCAAACCAGCCACAACATTCCCCTAAGTCAAAGCCTAATCCACAGCAAGGCTCTCTCACTTCAATTCTGTGGAGGCTGAGAGAAGGGAGGAAGCTGCAGAAGAAAAGTTGGAACCTAGCAGAGGTGGGTTCACAAGGGGTAAGGAAAAAGGCCATCTCCGTAACATCAAAGTGCCAGGTAAAGCAGCAGATGCTTATGCAAAGCAGCAGCAAGTTCTCCAGGGTACCCTCCTAAGCTAATTCAGGAAGGTAGCTACACTGAACAACAGATTTCAGTGTAGATAAAGTAGCCTTATGTCAGAAGAAGATGCCATCTAGGACTTCCCTAGCTAGAGAAAAGTCAATACCTGGCTTCAAAGCTTCAAAGGACCAGACTGGCTCTCTTGTTAGGGGTTAATGCAGCTGATGATTTTAGGTTGAAGCCAATGCTCATTTACCATTCTGCAAATCCTAGGGCCCCCAAGAATTATGATAAATCTACTCTGCCTATGCTCTATACATAGAACTACAAAGTCTGGATGACAGCACATCTGTTTATATATGGTTTACTGAGTAATTTAAACCCAGTGTTGAGACTACTACTCAAAAAAAAAAATTTCTTTAAAAATATTACTGCTCATTGAAATGCACCCGGTCACACAAGAGCCTGACAGAGATGTACCAGACTAACGTTTTCATGCCTGCTAACATAGCAACCATTCTGTAGCCCACAGATCAAGGAGTAATTTTGACTTTCAAGTCTTATTTAAGAAATACATTTTATAAGACTGTCATAGACTCCTCTGATGGATCTGGGCAAAGTAAAATAAAAACCTTCTGGAAAGGATTCACCATTCTAGGTGCTGTTAAGAACATTTGTGATTCATGGAAAGAGTTAAAATATCAACGTTAATAGGAATTTGAAAGAAGTTGATTCCAACCCTCATGGCAGGTTCTGACAGGTTTAAGTCACTGTAGATGTGGTGGAAATGGCAAAAAAAAAAAAAAAAAAAACTAGAATTAGAATCTGAGGATGAGACTGAATGGCTGCAATCTCATGATCAAACTTTAATGGATGAGGAGTTGCTTCTTATGGATGAGTAAGCAAAATGGTTTCTGGAGATGGAATCTACTCCAGGTGAAGATGCTGTGAAATTGCTGAAATAAAAAAGGATTTAGAATATTACATAAATGTAGTTGATAAAGCAGTGGCAGGGTTTGAGAAGACGGACTCTAATTCTGAAAGAAGTTCTACTTTGGTTAAAATGCAATCAAATAGCATCATATGCTACAGAGAAATTGTTTGTGAAAGGAAGAGTCAGTCAGTGAGGCAAACTTCACTGTTGTCTTATTTTAAGAAATGGCTCCAGCTACCCCAGCTTTCAGCAGCTGCCACCCTGGTCAGTCAGCAGCCATTGACATCTAGGCAAGGCTCTCCACTAGCAAAAAAAACAAAAACAAAAATGACTCACTGAAAGCTCAGATGATAGTTAGCATTTTTTAGTAATAAAGTATTTTTAAATTAAGGTATGTACATTGTTTTTTCGACAATTGCATGCTTAATACTATTAATACTATGGCATGTATAATAGACGACAGTGTAAGTATAAACGTAACTGTCAGATGCACTGAGAAACCAGAAAGTTCACTTGACTTGCTTTCCTGTGACATTTGCTTTATTGCAGTGGTCTGAAAGTAAACCCACGGTATCTCCAAGGTACACCTACACTGTTTTCTTGGAGTCCTTCCCAGTTTGTTTTGGCAAGAACATTTCCTACTTCTCATGCCTATTCTTATATGCCAACTTACTACAGGAGAAACTTCTGTTAAAGCGATGAAGATAACATAGAGGTTTAGGATCAAGGGGGTTTTAGTGGATTATGTGTATTTCTTTCATTAACAGCAGTTCTTGGCCATATAGTAGTAATACCTTTTGCATTGTGAACCTAATGGCATTGACCTTAGACTGGCCTTCCTTGCAGACAAAGATTAACTTCTCACTAAAAATATGGCAACTAAAAGATAAATTAACATGATCAAAATATTGTCTGTGCCAAACTTCTTCATTGATAACTCAAACATTATGCATAGTTGAAAAAAAAAAGACTACATATACTATAACAGTTAAATGGATCAAAAAGATTCAAGAGTAATCCTAATTTCTAGATGAGAACGGTGGAACTCAGAGTACTGCTATTTTAGTTACCTATTTGAGCTTCGGTGTCAAAACCTTTAACCATAATACATAAACTCCAATACTTGAGTCTTGATAAACTCTCTCAAATGTAATCATAATAGCTGGAATCACTACTAGAATCTGTCCTTCCTGCTTAATTTATGTCATTAAGCACAGTCACAGACTTTTTTTTTTTTTTTAAGATATATCCATTTCTTCATGAGAGACACAGAGAGAGGCAGAGACACAGGCAGAAGGAAAAGCAGGCTCCCCGAGGGAGCCCAATGCAGGACTCGATCCCAGATTCTGGGATCATGCCCTGAGCTGAAGGCAGATACTCAACCATAGTCTTAAATTGGTTTGCTTATTTACTAGTTACTCTCTAACACTGTTACTAACAGCATTCACAATGATATAAAAATATTTTTCATGGTGTCTAAAAAAACTGACTTCTTTTATAGACAACAATTATTCTGTAGGTAGCAATTATGAACTTTGAACAAAACAGAAAAAAAATGATTTGAAGACACTGGAATGTGAATAAACAGGCCAAAACTGGAGGAAAAACCAATACCAGGAAGAAGAAAAAGTTGCTGTGCTCCCCCCACCCCCACCCCCCGTTTTTTAAATTGAAAGAACACCCTGAGCGGGCAACTAGAAATTTTAATTAACAACTGTCATCATTCTGGTTGAAAAAAATAAAAATCAAAAGACAGAGTTGGGGCAAACACATCCACTAAACAGTGAAGAAAATCCCCAAAAAAGACAGGGTCAGAGAGAGGAGATCCTACATTCTTTACATCAATTCTGCCCAAATCAGGCTGACAAAATCTACATCCAAAGCAGAATTCGAGTAGCCCATCAAAATTCCAAAGAGCTGAACAGAGATTTCAGCTGCTGCCCACTGTGACAGCGGCGTCTAAAGTCTCTGTCAGCCAGGGGCACTGGGGGGGGGGGGGGGGGCTCAGTCAGTTAAGTGTTAACTCTTGACTTTGGCTTGGGTCATGATCTCAGGGTGGTGAGATTGAGCCCTGAGTCAGGCTCCACACTTAGCGGGGGAGTCTGCCTGCAATTCCTTCTCCTTCTCCCCGCCTTCCCCCACCCCCTGCTCATGGGTATGCTCCCTCGCGCTCTCTCTCTCTCTGCTCTCTCTGTTAGCCAATTTAACTGCCTGCTAAAACAAAACAAAACAAAACAAAAAAATCAAAACTCTTCAAGGAATATAATAGGATCCAGAGATCCTGCAATGAATTATTCACAATATCTAGGATACAATCCAAAATTACTTGATATAAGACAAACCAGGAAAATGTAATCCATACTCAAGAGAAAAGATGATAATCAATTAAGACAGACCATAACGTGATTCAAATATCAGAATAACAGAGAGGATTTTAAAGCCATTATTGTACCTAAGGTTAAAGCTGTAAAGAAAATATGTTCAAAATAAATGAACACAGGAAATTTTAGAGAAATAAAACTACAAAAGAGAATGAAAGGGACATTCTATAATTAGTACGATACCTAAAGTAGGTATTAGTACAATACCTAAAATGCATTCAGGGAGCCTGGGTGGCTCAGATGGTTAACCATCTGCCTTCAGCTTAGGTCATGATCTCTGGATCCTGGGATTGAGCCCCATGTTGGGCTCCCAGCTTACTAGCAAGGTGTCTGCTTCTCCCTCTGCCCCTGCTCATGCTCTCTCTCTTTCTGTCTCAAGTGAGTAAATAAAATCTTTTTTAAAAATAGTAAAAAATAAATAAATAAAATGCATTCACTGGTGAGGTTTAATAGCAGATTTGTAGTAGAAGAGTCAGTGAATGTGCATATAGATTGACAGAAATTATTGAATCTGAAAAACAAAACATTTAAAAAAATAGATACAGTCTCATGATCTGTGGAACAATGGCAAAAGGTCTAACATGCATATAATTGGAATCCCAGAATGAGTGCAGAAAATGGGGCTGAGCAAAATTTTTTGAAGAAATAATAGCTGAAAGTTTCCCAAATTTGGTGAAAGACAAATTTACAGATCGAAAAAAGTTGGCAAATCTGAGTAGCACAGACACAAAGAAAAAAACCACAGCAAGGTACAACACAAACTACTTAAAACCAAATATAAAAAGAAATTCTTAAAAGCAGCCAGGAGAAACAGACAAAAAACCAATTACATATATCATATATGGGAACAATAATACAAAAGATAGTTGGCTTCTCACCACAAACAATGGAGGCCAGAAAATATTGAAATACTGAAAAGAAGTCAACTCAGAATTTCTATATCCAGAAAATATTCCACAAGAAAATGGGGGAGGGGACAAATAAAGGCAAAACATAAATATTTTCAGAAACATGAAATCTAATCAAATGAATTACCAATAAACTTGCACATTCACAATATTCAGGAAGGAATGAAGAGCACCAAAAATAGTAAATATGTGGGCAAATATAAAGGATGATTTTTTTTCTCTAATTTACTTAAATATACATTTAGCTGTTTTAAAGCAGAAGTTGTAACATTGTACTGTTCTTATATTCTACATGAAAGGGTACAACATTAGTTTTAGGAAAAATGACAAGTTTAGGATGTCTACTGTAATCTTTCTGTCAATCATACACAAAAAGAGTAATGCAAAGAGCTGTGGATGAAAGGACAACAGAAAAATTAAAATGAAATTCTAAAAAATACTCAAACCCAAAGAAGGCAGGAAAAGAGGAACAGAAACAGAAAATGGTAGAATAGAAAACAAATAGCAAAATGAAAAATGGAAATCCAACCACTTCAATAATTGCATTAAATGTAAATGGATAGGGGATCCCTGGGTGGCTCAGCGGTTTAGCACCTGCCTTTGGGCCAGCGTGTGGTCCTGGAGTCCCGGGATTGAATCCCGCTTCGGGCTCCTGGCATGGAGCCTGCTTCTCCCAATGCCTGTATCTCTGCCTCTCTCTCTCTCTCTCTCCCTTTCTCTATCATGAATATATAAATTAAAAAATCTTTAAAAAAAAATGTAAATGGATAAACCCTCTCTATAAAAGGTAGAAATTCTCAGACTGAATCAAAAGGAAGACCCAACTATATGCTTGTCCTCAGGAAGCACAACTTCCAGATATATATATATATATATATATATATATATATATACACACACACATATATATAATTTAATATATATGTATTATTATATATTTTTTATATATATATATAAAATAATACACCATGACCAAGAGGAATAGGAGACTGGTTTAACATTTCAAAATCAACAACTGTTATTCATCCCACTAACAGAGTAAGAGCAACCCTGAAAACATTCTATATGCCCAGCAATAGAACAAATAAACATAGTGCTGAATATGACTTAGCAACTAAAAAAAAAAGAAAAGTGATGGGGCACCTGGCTGGCTCCATTGGCAGAATTGTGAGGTCAAGCCCCATATACGGCACAGAATTTACATTAAAAAAAAAAAAAAAGAGTTAACAGAAAAGGGAAAATTCATGAATACATACAAGAACATGGATGCTTTATAAAAACGCAGAAATCTTACACAGGAGAGTACTTTATGATTCTATTTACATATGAAATCCCACAACAAGCAAAACTAGTCTATGGTAACAGGAAAAAATGGTTAAAAAAAAAAAAAGGTGGCTATCTCTAGGAAGTGTGACAGGGGGATAGGAGCTTGGGTTATGCAGATTAAACTGACTAAGAGGCAGCTAGCTGGCTTAGTTGGAAGAACAGGTGAATCATGGAGTTTAAGCCCCATGTTGGGTATAGAGATTACTTAAATAAATAAAAACTTAGAAAATAAATACAAAACTGTACATTTTACTGTGCATGAAATTTTTAAAAACAACAAATATTAAAGTCTAATTAATGAAAAAAAAATCTAGCTAATGATATGAATGCTGAAGTGTTTAGGGTCAAAGTGTACTGATACCTGAAACTGACTCTGAAATACAGCCAGGAAAAATAAAAAGATCACTGAACAACTACATATATGATAAAGCAAATATAACAAAATGTTAATTAACTACTATAGAAGTTAGGTGGATATATGGGTGTTCACTGTATAATTCCTTTAAGATTTCTACAAAAAGGATTTGAAAGGATCTTTTCAAATACAATTCCTTCCTAATACACTTCTTCAGATGTATCCTGTGAAGAAATCAGATTTCTGTACATACCAGGAACAGAGTAACCCCAGTTGTTTTGAATGTTCATTCCCTCTACATCCTTATTAGAAAAGAGATTTGAAGCAGCTGTTAGCCTTATATTATAGTGATAGACTTTCAGGGTTGGAACAAAGAGACAATAAAACTCACTTACACCTTAGAGTCCCAAAGCTCTTAAATTCATTATCAACTTTTGTAATTCCTTAGGCTTTAGGGGATGTTAGGTTGGAAATTTCTAATCTGGTCCAATTTCTTCTTTTCTAGATATAACACGTTTACCATTCATTGGTATTCTCTTCCCAGACCAGCATATTAATATATTATGTTATAGTGTATCCAATCAGTAAGGGAAGAAAAAGGGAATTCTTCCAACTAGATATAATTATATAGACTTCCAACCTACTATATGCCATGAGGACAAAGCTAGTATTTTTTAAGAAGAAAAATGGGGAAAACCTTATACAAAACAGCGCATACCTCCTGTTCTGCCTGATAAAGTTTGACTGTGATGTTTCTCTGGAAACCCACATCGTTGGCATCATAAAACACCCCAAGACTGGTGATGACAATTGGGTAGAGAACTCGGAAGCTCACGCTGACAACTTGGTCCTCAGAAATCCCTGATGAAGTGTCTTCAGAAAGACTGAATGCCTCAATCTCCTGGTTCAAAACTAAGGAAATAATGAGAAAAGGAGTTTTACATAACAAATATAATCTTCTAATTATTTCACAAATGGCAGGAATTAAAAACAATTCAGGAATGTGGCTGCTTCTAGGAAAAAAATTATTTTGAAATTTAAGAATGAAGTTTTTAGCCACATATAGGTAAAATATTTAATTATCAGAACTACTTTATAAGTTTTTGTATATATACATGTGTGGATATACATATCTAAATGCCATAGAGGAATATTACCAAAGGCATCTATTAGGAAAGGTTCAATTAACAGGGATATTAAAAAGTAACTAATAAATAAAATCATTTAAAAAAAAAAGCAAACAGTACCTAATGCAGTCAAAAATAATGAGAAAATTTAGTCTTGGCTCTGCAAATTCCAAAATTCTACTTCTTGTTGGGCAATCTAAAATACTTGTGATGAAAAATAAATAAATAAAAAATAAAAATAAAAAAATAAAATAAATAAAATACTTGTGATGTCACATCACAAAAGTCCTTGAAATCACTTCCAATAACACTGAAAAACTATATAATACTGATAAAAGAAGCACATCAAACACAGTAGCATTTCTGACCACATACTGTGTGCCATGCCCCATCACATTTACATCTTCACAACTACACTGTGTGGTCGTGGCATTATCTGGCATTATGGATTATGATACTGAGGCCTGGAGATGTTAAGTAACTCGCCCAAGGTCATAGAAAGTGGCAGAGCCAGGAATCAACCCCAGGTTTATGCACTTCAAACTGCATGCTTTTTCCCCTTCCCCTCAGCTGTTTAAATCAAACCCAAAAATAGTCTTTTGCAAATAATGTTTTCAATTACCAGAAACGAATCAGGACTGATTACATGAAGCAGTGCACATGGCTGAGAGTATCAGAGCCACTTTATGAAATAATATAAAAACCTATTCTAAAAGATTTTAATGTTCTTTATATCTTTTCAAGCTGTGGTTTTCTAATTTTGCTGCTCACACAACCCCATCAAGCACATTTCTACACACTCTAGTATAGAGTATTTACAAAATATACACATACATTATTGTTACCAAGATATTCAGTCTTTATAAAGATAACATTGTTTTATTTTCAGATAAACAGAAATTCTGTTTTCTTCCCTCACCCACTGGATCCTTTGGATCCCTACCTGAAAATTCCTAAAGTGCTATTTTACATTCAGTAGATAGATGCTCAATAAAATGTGCCTAACTGGAACTGATGAGCCTACCCAGTTACCTACATTAGCAGGAGTGGAAAGGAGAATGATAAACATTTTGTGATGGGCTGGGCAAGCACTGCTAGACTCCAAATAAACTGGGTGACATCAAAAGATTTTTTTAATATACTCAGTAAATGTAAAATATTCAAGGTATATACATGGGTTAAAGGCTAACAGGTTAAGCACACTATAGCCTAACTACGTATCTGTTTAAAACAAATGTACCTTGAACATCAATAGGTTCAAAATAAATTTAGTTACACCTATTTTAAAAATGTTATAACCTAGGTGTTACATATATGAAAATTTTCTATTAATTAACAACTCCACTCCTTTAGTATTAATGAACAGTAATGCTTAAAATAATAAAAGTCTGGTTAATTTAAGGTGAGGTTTTTAAAAATTTGATCTGGGTTTCAAATGTAATTTGTTTTTTGTTTTTTTTTAAAGATTTATTTATTTATGATAGACAGAGAGAGAGAGAGAGAGAGAGAGGCAGAGACACAGGAGGAGGGAGAAGCAGGCTCCATGCTGGGAGCCCGACGTGGGACTCGATCCCGGGACTCCAGGATCACACCCTGGGCCAAAGGCAGGCGCCAAACCACTGAGCCACCCAGGGATCCCTTCAAATGTAATTTGTTCAAGCTTATTATTCTTATATCATCAGTAATACAACATTTTATTAGGTTCATGGTCCCTCTGGGACTCCAGTGCAAGCTAACGGACGTTCTCCTCAGAGAAACAGTAACACATGAAATTTTACTTATAATGTTAGAAGATCATAAGAAACCTCTGCTTTACACAATACAGACCTGAAAATATTGTGCAATTTATTTAAAAAGCTGATTGAATAGGGATCCCTGCGTGGCTCAGCGGTTTGGCACCTGTCTTCGGACTGGAGTGTGATCCTGGGGTCCAGGGATTGGGTCCCATATTGGGCTCCCCGTGTGGAGCCTGCTTCTCCCTCTGCCTGTGTCTCTGACTCTCTCTCTCTCATGAATAAATAAATAAGATATTTTTAAAAAATAAAAATTTTTTTAAAAAGCTGATTGAAACTGCACTTTATAAGAGGCGGATTCTTTAAAATAACATTAAGTACCTACACCATGTCCCAGGAACTATTCTAAGTTGTTTACATGTATCAACTTTTTTTCATCCTGTCAACCCCTATGGGGTACTTTTTATCCTCAGTTTATAGATGATGAAACAGAAGCATAAAGGAGGTAAATAACCGATCAAAGTTCACACAGCTGGGAAAGTCAGAGCCTAGATTTAAAGCCATGGAAGCCTGACTCCAAGGCCCACACTCTCAATGACAACACTAATGCTGCCTGTAAGAGTGAGGTGTATACAATTAAAAGGGTCTGACAAATCTTAACATACCAGAAGTCATAATCAGCACATTTACGACTTTGAAAAGTTTAGTCTTCCTTAGAACCATAGCCGGAGGGTGGGGGATGGGGGTGAATGGGTGACGGGCACTGAGGGGGGGCACTTGATGGGATGAGCACTGGGTGTTATTCTGTATGTTGGCAAATTGAACACCAATAAAAAATAAATTTATTGAAAAAAAAAAAAAAGAACCATAGCTGAACACAAAAGGAAATGCTGGTAAAGGAAGATATTTGCTTATACAGTCAGCAATGTCCTAAAACTGGTTCCCAGGTAACAGAGGGAACTTGATTAGGACCATCTTTCTTTATCATCAGAACTCCCACAAATCTTTAAGGAATACAAAATATTACCCATATTTAAAATCTTTTACTATTTGTTTCTTTCGCAGAAGCTTACAGGCAATAATTCTAAGAGAAAGATGCCTCACAGTATTCATACCAGGTTTACAATAAATTGACAAGATGGTGAAATCAGTAGTTATCTCAAAGTTCAAAACTCAGTTATTTAGGATTTATCTATATGTAAGGAATCTCCAGATGAATCTGAATCATACTGAAAAGGCAAACTCTCCTAGATCCTGAAATTATATCTATCTATTAAAGACTCCTCACAGATAGCTAGTGATCACTCGATCTGTCAAAAAGGATGAAAGATACATTTTGATAAAAGCTCAATCTGAGTCCGCTAAAAACAGATCACCAGACTAGTCAGTTTAGCAACTTCTCCTCAACATCAAATTTGTATGTAGAGTCACAGGGCTGGTGAAAGAGACGACTCACCTGGATTTGTGATGTTGAGCAATCTGCAGGAATAAGGATCTTCCCTGTCTTCCACAGGCACTTCACAGCCATGAGCACCTATTATGAACTTCACAAGCACACTGAGAGATGTGTTGGCATTAACATCAGATACTGATTTTCACTTTGCACATGAATGCTTCCTCATGCCCATTTCAAAGCTTTGGAGACTCGAGTGTTCATGAGGATTAATTCTAACTTTATTTTTCTAGTCTGGCAAAAGAGGAACAAGCGAACCAAAAGTTGCCAATCACCAAGTGACTTATGTGTAAGCCCTCTACCGTATATACGTTAAAGTGAGTATGGGGGCACCTGGGTGGCTCAGTGGTCAAGCATCCTGCCTTTGGCTCAGGGTGTGATCCCACAGTCCTGGGACTGAGTCCTGCATCAGACTCCCCATGAGGAGCCTGCTTCTTCCTGGGCCTATGTCTCTGCCTCTCTCCCTCTCTCTGTTATGAATAAATAAATAAAATCTTTTTTTTTTTAAATAAAATCTTGAAAAAAAATAAAGTGAGTATGAATATGTTTGGCCTGGCTACCAGCAAATGCTTTTTGTTAAAAGCAAATTACAGTAAAGTCAGTTTCTCATGCCCTGACCTAAAAACATATCTGTATCTGCAATCTTCTTTATTTGCTTTCTTCTATTTTATTTCATTTTTTTAAAGATTTTATTTATTTATTCATAGACACAGAGAGAGAGAGGCAGAGACACAGGCAGAGGGAGAAGCAGGCTCCACACAGGGAGCCCAATGTGGGACTCAATCCCGGGTCTCCAGGATCACACCCCACGCTGCAGGGGGTTCCAAACCACTGCACCACCGAGGCTGCCCTGCTTTCTTCTATTTTAGAAGGTATTCCTTTTACTCCAGATTAGTCTTCCCAAGCAAGAGGAGATGGTCTCCTCTCCTATATCTTACCTGCAACCTGTGGCTCCTTTCCTACCCTTTATAAATACGATGAGTCCTGATCCTAATTTTTTTCTTTTTAAAGATTTTATTTATTTATTCATGAGAAACACAGAAAAGAGACAGAGACACACACAGGGAGAAGGAGAAGCAGGCTCCATGCAGGGAGCCCGATGTGGGACTTGATCCCGGGTCTCTAGTATCACAGCCTGGGCTGAAGGCAGCGCTAAACTGCTGAGCCACCCGGGCTACCCCCTGATCCTAATTTCTATTTACCTACCATCCTTTCCTTTACAGTGAAGTCCTACAAAGGAATTAACTAAAATTGCAGGCTGTAGATTCTCATCTCCCACTCATTTTATAAAACAGAGACTTCAGCTTAATACCCACCACTTATACTGAAATGTTTACCACCAATGTAGCTACTGATTTGCTGCTAAATCAACGGACAACTTTTCAAGCCTTCAATCTGTGGTTCGATAGTAGTCTCTTTATGGTGTTCTTTTCCCTCCATTATGTGGGCTGCTCAGTCACCTACCAAGTCTGTCCATTAGGATAGATTTTAAAGCAGGGCTTTGCCCTTGGGCCTCTTCTCACTCTTTTTGCCTGCTCTCCCTGGACAATATTTATTCTCAAGGCTTCACCTAGCTTGGGAAGGATTCCTGAATTAGCATCTCTAGTTTGGACCCATCTTCTAAGTACAAGATCCATATATTCATTGAACATCTTTTCCTAGACAGCCCACAGATGACAGTCATGTGCTGGACCCGGCTCCTACTGGCCTGTGAGAGCCAACTGCTAAATTTTCAAGAATTCTGGAGGCTGGTTATTAAGAATAGCCTTTATGAAATTACATAAACATTAAAAACAAAGAAAATATTCAAATTAATCATTTCTCATTTCTCTATTATCTATGCTCTTGAGGTTATGTTTACCTATTACATCTGTGTGGTGGAAATAAAATGGTGTGCTACTGCATATTTTTCCTGAGTCTGTATTCAGAGATGTGGTATTCATTGGTTGAAGTTGGTCATGGAGGGAATACTTCCACCATGGAAACTGGCAAACAATAAAAATAAGGGTTTTATTTATTGTTTTGTTAACCTTAAGTGATGGAGGGAAAAAAAGCAAATGTTGGAGGAAAACTTAATGCAAATTAAACTTAAAAATGTGATGTGTATGCATAAATCAATGGAACAGAATAGAGAGCCCAGAGATAAACCCACAATTATATAGTCAATTAATCTATGACAATGGAGGCAAGGATATCCAATGGGAAAAAGACAGTCTCTTCAACAAGGAATGTTGGGAAACTGGACAGCTACCTGCAAAACAATGAAATGGGACCATGCTCTTACACCATACACAAAAATAAACTCAAAATAGACTAAAGACCTAAATGTGAGACCTAAATCCATAAAATTCCTAGAAGAGAACATAAGCAATAATTTCTCTGACATCAGCTATAGAAACATTTTTCTAGATATGTCTCCTCAGGCAAGGGAAACAAAAGCAAAGTTAAACTACTGGGACTACATCAAAATAAAGACCTTCCACACAGCAAAAGAAACTATCAATAAAACTAAAAAGCAACCTACAGAATGGGAGAAGATATTTCCAAAGACATCTGATAAGGATATAATACCCAAAATATATAAAGAACTCAACACCAAAAAAATCAAATAATCCAACTAAAAAAATGGGCAGAATACATGAATAGACATTTTTCCAAAGAAGACATCCAGATGGCTGACAGACGAAATAGTGTTCAACATCACTCACCATCAGGAAAAAACAAATCAAAACCATAATGAGATAATATCTGTTAGAATGGCTAATATCAAAAAGACAAGAAATAACAAGCCTTGGTAAGTATGTGTAGAAAAGGGTACTCTTGTCCACTGTTGGTGGGAATCAAACTGTTGTAACCACTGTGGAAAACAGTATGAAGGGTCCTCAAAAAATTAAAAATAGAATTAGCATATGATCCAGTAATTCCACTATTGGGTATTTAGCCCCCAAAAATGAAAACACTAATTTAGATATATAAGATAGATAAATACCTATCTATCTATCTATCTATCTATCTATCTATCTATCTATCTATCACAGCATTGTTTATAGTAGCATTCCATACAGTAGATATGGAAGCAACCCAAGTGTCCATCAATAGATGAATGAAGATGTAGTATGTGTATACAATGGAATTTTTTTTAAATTTTTATTTATTTATGATAGTCACACAGAGAGAGAGAGAGAGGCAGAGACACAGGCAGAGGGAGAAGCAGGCTCCATGCACCGGGAGCCCGACGTGGGATTCGATCCCGGGTCTCCAGGATCGCGCCCTGGGCCAAAGGCAGGCGCCAAACAGCTGCGCCACCCAGGGATCCCCAATGGAATATTATTCATCCATAAACAATGAACTCTTGCCATTTGCAACAACATGGATGGATCTAGAAAATATAATGCTAAGGAAAATAAGTCAGAGAAAGACAAATACCACAAGATTTCACTTATATGTGGAATTTAAGAAACAAAACAATAAACAAAGAAAAAAATGAGATAAACCAAAAAACAGACTCTTAGATGTAAAGAAACGGTGGTTGCCAGAGGTGAGGTTGCGGGGGGGGGGGGGGGTGCAAGTGAAACAGGTGAAGGGGATTAAGAATACACTTATCTTGATGAGCACTGAGTAATATATACAATTGTTGGATCACTATATTGTACACCTGAAACTAACATAACACTGAATGCTAATTATACTTGAATTAAAAATGAATAAATAAAAATTAAAAGAAAAAAGTGATGCGTCTATAGCCATTCCATTGTGAATAGTAGAAAACCTATTACCTAATTCAACAAAGAAGTCACTGACTTTATTGACTAAGAGTAAAGTTCTGGCACATATCTCAGTAGTCACTTTATTTTTTGAAAGGTTTTATTTATTTGACAGAGAGAAAGAGAGAGAGAGAGAGAGAACACTGGGGAGTGGCAGGCAGAGGAAGAGGGAGAGCAGGCTCCCTCCTGAGCAGGGAGCCCAATGGGGACTCAATCCCAGGACCCTGGGATCATGATCTGAGCTTGAAGGCAGCCACTCAACCGGCTGAGCCACCCAGGCACCAGGCATCCTCCAGGCATCCTCACCCAGGCATCCACTTTAGTTTTACTCTTTAACTTAAAGGAAACATTTATGTCCCAACTGTAATCTTTTGTCAATTGTATCTATCTATTTAATAGATACTTGTGAAATTGATATCTCATTTCTTTTACTACAAAGGCTTTTAATTAAAAATGGTCCTAGAAATATATATGGATACAATGGAATATAAGATTTGAAAGTAAATCACAGCCACAGAAATGCAAACACTTTACTAATGGCCAATTAAGGCAGAATACCATTCATAAGCAACTAGCATTTAGAATAAAAGTATAAACAGAAATGAATAAGTCTGCTAATTAAATTATTGCAGATATTTACCAAATTAGTTTTTTTTTAATTCTTCTTAAATACTCTTACTAGATCCATAAAATTACTCTGACCCAGGAAGAAGTTTTTGAGTAATATCTATTGCTATACAAATACACCATCATTTTTACAAAATAAATCACCAAGCTCACTAAATTTAAAGCAGGAATACTATGATGGCAAATAAATTACTGGTGACTATCTGAATGTTAATTTTCCTCATTACATTTAGTTCTGAGTCATTCCCTCAATAGTCACTGAGTGCCTTACCCTGGGTGGCTCAGTCATTTAAGCATCCAACTCTTGATTTTGGTTCAGGTCATGATCTCAGGGTCATGGGATCAAGCCTGGTGTTGGGCTCCACACTGGGCTTGGAGCCTGCTTAAGATTCTCTTTTCCTCAGCCCCTCTCCCCAGCTCATGCACGCTCTCTCAAAATAAAATCTTTAAAAAAAGTTAAAGTCCCTATGCTCATGAAATTATACTCTAGTGGGAAAAGAAAACAACTTATAAATATGAAGCCAAATATAAAAAACATGCTAATTGGTGGTAAGTAGTATAAAGAAAAATAAAGTCAAACAGGGAAGATAGAGAGGGAAAAGGGGTTATGTGCTATTTGATATGGGGCTGCCTCCTGCTAAGGTGACATCTAAACAGAGACCGGAAAAATGTGAGACTGTGAACCATGAGGATATCCAGTGGAAGAGTGATAAAGACAGGGGAGACAGTAAGTGCAAAGGCCCTGAGGCAGAAGCGCATTTAGTGTAGCACAGTGATGGTTGCCCATGAAGGGGAAACAGACGTAGCTAAGGTCTAAGACCATAGTAAAGACTTGGTATTTCACTCTGAGCAAAAGAGAGGTCAATGGAGAGGTATGAGCAGAAAATTGACAAAATTTGAGTAATTTTATTTTCAAAAAATTATTTATTTATTTATTCACGAGAGACACACAGAGAGAGGCAGAGACATAGGCAGAGGGAGAAGCAGGCTTCCCGCAGGGAGCCCGATGTGGGACTTGATCCCGGAACTCCGGGATCACACTCTGAGCTAAAGGCAGACATTCAACCACTGAGCCACCCAGGCGCCCCAAATTAGAGTGATTTTTAAAAGAAGCACTCTGGCTGCTGTATGGAAAATAGAATACAGAGAAACAAAGGTAGAAGCAGGAAATCCAGAGAGAGGCTTCTGCAAGAATCAAGGTGAGAGGTAATGTGGCCTAGAGGGTGGTGGTTTTGATAGTAGTGGTAAAGGTGGTGAGTGGCTAGATTCTGGATATAATACAAAGGTAGCACCAAGAAAATATGCTGATTGGTTGGATGTGGCATGTGGGAGAAAGAAGAAATCAAGATAAAATGTATTATAATTCTTTAAAACTTCCTATTTTACTGATGCCTTAACATCCTCACAAACAGCCTATGAGCGTCCTCTCCAGGTGACCTGATATGCCAGTGATAAGGCTGGTCCCTGCCACAATTCCCCCTCTTGCCTTCTCCTGACTGACCTAGTGATATTCTAACACAACAATGAAATCTTCACACATCTTTTGCTTATATAGTCCACCATGACCCCCAGTAAAGGCACATGCCAATGGCGCCCCACCTGCTTGGTTGGGCCTGCTTCCTGGCCGCTCCTCCTGTCTGGCTGCTCCCTGTGTGGCATACCATTCCTCCCTTTCTAGGACTTGTGAGTATAATCAATCTAATTTCATAGGCCTCTCCCAGTGTAACTTCTGTGGCCATGCTGGAGTGACCCTTAGGGACCCAAAAGGGGGATTACTCCCTCATAACATAGCCACCAGGGTTTTCTGTTTGAGCAACTGGTAGAAAGGGGTCATTGTTATCTGAGACAGGAAAGACTACCTAGGAAGTGCAGGTTTTGGAGGAGGTTCTAATAGTAGTGATGAGTCTGAGGCCTTTCATTTGCTGGTAATAGGTACTATTATCGAGATCATGAACTAAAGAAATCTTGAAAAGGAAAGAAAGCCGCTATGAATAAGATAGGAAATCTATCACTACTGATGACAAGAAAATTCTGCAACTGTATAGCTACTCACTTCCAAATGTGCCAGTTAATGTAATCCTGAGAAGGCCTTCTAGAATTGCTCATCATCTGAGTATCTATCTTCACATAACTAAAAGTTCAACCTCCCATGCTTTTCTTCCACTAGCCCCTCACTATATAATCTTTAGAGGCTGGTCTCACTGAGAAGACTAAGGCCTTGGGCTCCTAACCAATCAACATGAGATATGCTACCAAGCTCAACCTGGAAGAGCATGGCATATTATATACACTGCAGATTGCACAATTAAAAACTACTACAGAACAGAAAAAAAGGGCAGCCCCGGTGGCACAGCGGTTTAGCGCCACCTGCAGCCTGGGGTGTGATCCTGGAGACCCAGGATAGAGTCCCACATCGGGCTCCCTGCATGGAGCCTGCTTCTCCCTCTGCCTGCGTCTCTGCCTCTCTCTCTGTGTCTCTCATGAATAAATAAATAAAATCTTTAAAAAAAAAAAAAAGAACAGAAAAAAATAATTCAGTGTCTCTGTAAAGTCAGTGAAAAGCTTATTTTGACACAAACCTCTCTAAGCAGACAACTATTCTGGAATAGAACCTTTTAAGAATTTGTATTCTAGGGATCCCTGGGTGGCACAGCGGTTTAGCGCCTGCCTTTGGCCCAGGGCGCGATCCTGGAAACCCGGGATCGAATCCCACGTCAGGCTCCCGGTGCATGGAGCCTGCTTCTCCCTCTGCCTATGTCTCTGCCTCTCTCTCTCTCTGTGACTATCATAAATAAATAAAAATTAAAAAAAAAAAGAATTCGTATTCTAGGGGCGCCTAGGTGGCTCAGTTGGTTAAGCATCCCACTCTTGATTTTGGCTCAGGTCATGATCTCAGGGTCATAGGACTGAGCCTTGTGCCAGGCTCTGTACTAGGCGTAGAGCCTGCTTAAGATTCTCTCTCCTGGGAGGCCTGGGTGGCTTAGTGGTTGAGTGTCTGCCTTCGGCTCAGGGCATAGCCCCAGGATCGAGTCCCACATCAGGCTCCCTGCATGGAAGCCTGCTTCTCCTTCTGCCTATGTCTCTGCCTCTCTCACTCTCTCTCTCCCTCTCTCTCGATATCTCTCTCTGTGTGTCTCTCATAAATAAATAAAATTTTTAAAACCTTAAAAAAAAAATTCTCTCTCCCTCTCCCTTTGCCCCTCCCCCTGCTCATTCTTGCTCTCTATCTCAAAAAAATTACTATTCTAAATCAAAACAAAAACAAAACAAACCAGGTATCTATAAATACTAATATATTAACCAATGAATATATTCACCTCTAACTATCTTTTGGCTAAGAACCTTGGTTAAATTTACTTTTGTGACTCAACTACATGGAAGGGAAGAAAAATGAGATAGCCATTTCTCCCAGTAAGAAAGGCCACTTACCTAAATTAACATCTCTGTCCCCAAAAAGGTTTTTCAGAACTCTTATTCAATAAATCAGGCAAGGTGCCAACTAAGAAAACCTACCGTTGACTTAATGATGGATGTTGTATTAAATGCTTCAGCCAGGTGCTTCTTATCACATTTCGAAGTTCATGGTTATTGCGAGCTGACAACACACCAACTACCACATCATAGTGACTAGATTTCCAATGAGGAAATAAGGCCAATTGATCTAGAAATAAGCAACAACAAATTAGAAATGTCATGTCTCAATTACTGTTCTATATGTAACATAAAAATGTTTATTAGTAAATAATACATGTTCATGTGTGTAGAAAATACAAAGAAATACAAAGGAAAAAATATTTAAAAAATCACCCACAGACGTACCACCTAGATACCTACTACCAACATTTTTGACATAAAGTCTTTTTGTCTTCCCCACATGTGTATATATTTCTGCTCTACATAAGTACGTGAATTCTTCAAAACTAACAAGATGTTTATGAAGCAAATCAGTTTGAAAAGGCAGTGTGGCATAAATCATGCAATAGTAGGCAGTATAAGTCCATTAGGCCATGAGCAGAATCCTGTTTCTTTTTAAGATAAAAGTTATTTAACTTCTTTTTTTTTATTAAAGATTTTTTTTTTTAATTTAAGTACTCTCTACCCCCAACATGGGGCTTGAACTCACCACACTGAGATCAAGAATCTCAAGCTCAGGGGCCTGGGTGGCTCAGCTGGTTGGGCATCTGACTTTGGCTCAGGTCCTGATTCTGGGGTTCTGGGATTGAGCTCTGCATCAGGCTCCCTGCTCAGCGGGGAGTCTGTTTTTCCCTCTAATCCCTGTTTGAGCATGCTCTATCAAATAAATAAATGAAATCTTAAAAAAAAAAAGTCTCATGGTTCTACTGACTGAGCCAGTCAGCCACTCTGAAAAGTTAGGTAACTTCTTGAGCCTCAGTTTCCTTAACTACAAATGGGTATAGTAACACTTCTCATACAGTTGTTGTAAAAACTAAAAGAGATAATGTTTATAAAGGTCCTGGTTTGGTAACCAAAATAACAGGCACTCACTGGCAACCAAGAGCAACTATAACAACCACAACGAACATGTGCTTTCAAAGGTGAAGGCCTAAGTTAACGATAGTTAGGGGGCACCTGGGTGGCTCAGTGGGTTGAGCATCTGACTCTTGATTTTGACTCAGGTCATGAGATCAAGCCCCATATCGGGCTCTGTGCTAGGCATGGAGCCTGCTTGGGATTCTCTTCCTCCCTCTCCTTCTGCCCTGCCTCACTGTGGCTCTTGCTCTCTCAAAAAAAAAAAAAAAAAAAAAAAAAAAAAATTAGTAAGTTTGGGAAATAAAGCTGAAAGACTACTATGCTGGAATCTACCAGAACCCTCATTAACACCAATAAATTCTACAGCCAGCAAACCCTGTGTCATTTACTAAATATTCTAAAGAATGAAAGAGGGAGACAACATTTCCAGGGAGGCCAAACAAAAACAAAACAAAAACAAAAACCCACCAAAAATCAAGTGACAAATCACGTGAATGGCTCATTTTTTACTGCCATAAGGGCTAATGGGCAGGACTACATTTAAATAAAAATTGTCCTTAGAAGACAGAAGGGAAAGATACTTTGTTTTTTACCACCAGTTTCAAAGCTGGAGAGCTACAAGCTTATATATAGTTCTGAAGAGGGGCCCATTTCACCTTTCTCCAATGATGGGAATGGATCCAAAATGTTTCCAAAAATAACTTAAGGTCAGAGATCTTTACTACATTAAGTGCAATGTTTTTTATATGCCATAGGATCCACATATTCAGCCAAAAGACAACAAAAACATGTTGACATTTTTTCAAAGGGCCAATTAAAATAATAAAATCTGGGAGACAGATTCTTCTAATAGGATACCTGAAGAATATTACACTGTAACAATTCTAGGACTATAGAAATTTTTGTATAGATACCTTATTTTCCAAAACAGACACATTTCTTAAAAAAAATATATAAACAAGGTAGAGATACTTGTTATTTTAGCCTACCATGAATCCTGTACTAAAATGGATTCTTCTTTAAAGGTAGGAATTTATCTTTTATCTTTCTTTTTTTTTTTTAAGATTTATTTTAAAGAGAGAGTGAGCACAAGTAAGATGGGTAGGGAGAGGGAGAGAGAAGGGCAAGCAGACTCTCCACTGAGCACAGGCTTGATCCCAGAACCAAGAGATCATGACCTGAGCCAAAACCAAGAGGCGACTGCACCACACAGGGGCCCTAGGCAGGAATTTATCTTTAATGTAAACCCAAAATTTCCTTGACTAAGCTTGCTTGTAATAGACCATTTATTGCACACCTGTAAAGTACTAAATACTATATACAGAGTATCATTTTAAGGTTTTGCATGTAGAGTATCATTTAATGCTCACAACCCTGAAATGTAGGTGGTGTCAGGCTCCTTGTTAAACAAATAAGGAAAGAGGCACAGAGAATTCAGTAATTTCTGAATTTCTGCCTTTTCCTAAGGCAAACAGCTAGTAAATGGTGCAGCTAAAATTTAATCCTGGGCGATTTAACTCCATTCTTCATCACTGTTCTATTAGGGGCACAGTTTGATATAGCTCATCTGAGACTAAATTCTCTAAATCTTTTATTCGTAACACCAGATCAGGTGGTGAATTAGTGATAAGTAGATCACTAGAAATGCTGGTTAGCATGTTATTTTTTTTTTATAAATTCATGGCGCAGGAACATTTTTTCTCAGATACACAGAACTGTACAATGAAAGTTGTAGCTACTGATGGAACTAACTCTAAATGAGCCTGAATCTGGAGAATAATTTAAATGCTTATGTAAAATTGGCAATGATATATCCCATTTCACCCTCTACTTTTTCACAGAGAAATATTAAGTACTTTTAGCAACAAGAATGAGGCAAATGTAGTAACCAGATATATCTGACATTGATTCCATAGCCAAAGTGCTGCATGATACCAGTAATAAGCTATTTAAATCTCTGTACCTCAGTTTCCTAATGGAAAAAAAAGTGATACCAAAAAGTCTTCAGATGGTCTATTTCATTCATTTCAAAATGTCTTCTGGAATGATTAAAAGCCAGAGAAGGGCAAAATCACATTTAACCTTAATTAATTCCTCATTTACCTGACATCATCAGGAAACAAAGTTGATGCACAAAAGTAAAATCATAAAATAACTAAAATAATCTGTTAAATGCCAAATATCACTGCCTCATTTTTGGTAGATAATCAAAATGAACCTTTGAGAAATGGATTACATGAAATAATTTAACTTGTTCTTGATGACAAAGTCTTCATGAAAAATTTCTCAAATCCCTTTCTCATGATTAATTCTACCCGTTGCTTCAATTTGGACGCTTATCTCTCCCTGGACCATGACAAAGGCATCCTAATGATGAGCACTGAGTAATACATGGAAGTGCTGAATCATTGTATTGTGCACCTGAAACTAATACAACAGTGTATGTTAACTACACTGGAATAAAAAAAAAAAAAAAAGAGAGAGAGAGACAATTGGGAAATTTTGAACTAAGTATTGCAAAGAATCATTAATTTTTCTAATCATGATGATGGTTTTTGTGGTTATGGTTTTTTAAAGTCTATCTTTAGAGGTAATGTACTAAGATATTTATGGAAATAATAACTTATCTGTGATTTGCTTCCAAATAATCCAGTGGGAAGAAGTGGGTTGGTGTGTTTGTGAAAAATATGAGCTGAAGGTGTATGATGAATACATAATATTTGTTATAATCTTCTGCTTTTGGGTATGTTTAAAAATTTTCATAATAAAAACTTAAAATACGAAAAAAAAAAAAAACCCACCCAAGGCTATCCTAACAGTTTATTCCTAGTTTCTTCATATCACTGCCAAACAAGATTTTTCTAAAAATTATTAAGTATATAATAAAGATGACCATGTGGCATGTGAAAATCCCATGGCTTATGGTTGCAAACTACTTTTTGATCTCATTCCACTTCTCTCTGCCACTGCCAATCCTCTCTGCTTCTAATCCATGTCTAAGCTGCTTCTGTTGAACTGCTTTAGTTTACATGCATTTCTACTTTTCTTGCAGAGGAGAAGTGCATGGCAGATTCTGGCCTTTAAAAAACTTCTCCCTCCAGATATACTGAAAAACAGGTTTCTAAAGACTCAACCAAAAAACTATTAGAAATAATAAATTCAGTAAAGTTGGGGGGAAAATCAGCGGCACTTCAATACACTAAGAATGAACTATCAAAAAAAAAAAAAGAAGAAAAAAGAAATTCAGTAATCAATCCTATTTACAATTGAATCAAAATGATTAAGACATCTAGAAATAAATTTAACCAAGGAGGCAAAAGATCTGTACACTGGAAGCTGTAAGACATTGAAGAGAGAAACTGAAGAAGACAAAAATAAATGGAATGATATATTCTGTGCTTGTGGGCTGGAAGAATATTTTTTTAAATGTCCATAGTACCCAAAGCAATCTATAGATTCAATGCAATGCCTATCAAAATTCTAGTGGCATCTTTCACAGAAATACAGCAAACAACCCTAACATTTGTATGAAACTACAGAAGACCTTAAATAGGCACAGCAATCTCGGGAAAGAACAAAAGAGGAGGGCACCACGCAGCATAAGCTCTTCTATCATCATCGAAGAGGGGATGATTACAGCAATACAGGCCTACCTCAAGAAACAAGAAAAATCTCAAATAATCTAACCTTATACCTAAAGAAGCTAGAGGAAGAACAAAACCCAAAGCCACCAAAAGAAAATGATAAATATGAAAGCAGAAATAAATGATAACAATAAATGAAAGACTATGATAACAATAGAATGGATCAATGAAACCAAGAGCTAGTTCTCTCAAAACATCAACAAAATTGATAAATCTTAGCCAGACTCATCAAAAAAATCATTATTCACCATGATCAAGTAAGATTTACTCCAGGGTTGCAAGAGTGGTTCAGTATTTGCAAATCAACATGACTGAAAAGACACATGCATCCCTATGTTTGTTGCAGTTATTATTTACAGTAGCCAAGATATGGAAGTAGCCCATGTGTCCATCAACAGATAAATGGATAAACATGTGATATATACACAATGGAATATCACAACCATAAAAAAGAATGAGATCTTATCATCTGCAACAGCATAGAGGGACCAAGAGAGTATGATGCCAAGTGAAATAAGTCAGTCAGAGAAAGACAAATACAGTATGATCTTACTTTTACATAGAATCTAAACCAAACAGAACACCGAACTCAAAGAACAGACAGGTGGTTTGCAAAGATGAGGGGTGGCATGTGAAGGGAGTCAAAAGATTCTATGTAAAAGTAAGATCATACTGTATTTGTCTTTCAAGGAAATGTGGAGAATTATTTCAAGGAAATGGCTCCTCTCCTCCATTACTGCTGGAGTGGAATTTGGTAGTCTTCTGTGGGACAATTTGCCAATATACATGAAATACCTCAAACTGTGTAACTTCTTTTTTTAAAGTAGGTGCCATGCCCAGCACGGAGCCCAACATGGGGCTTGAACTCATGACCCAGAGATCAAGACCTGAACGGAGATCAAGGGTTGGCTGCTTAACCGACTAAGCCACCGAGACGCACCAGAACTGCAGAACCTTTATCTAGCAATTCCACGTCTAAGAACTTATTCTAGAGAAATAAATAGTGATGTACTAAAACATCTCTATTCATCACAGTGTCACTTATTAATAGTGGAAAACTGCAAAATCTATAAATGCAGAAATAAGGAATTAAATTATGGTTTATCTATATGCTAGAATATTAAGCAGCCATTAAAATGATGTTGTAGAATTACATTATATTGTAATTCACCATATTAAGACCAGCAGACTATAAGAACTATGTACATACTGCGTGGCTCCATTTATATAAAGTACAAACAGGCAAATCTCTACCATTTAAGATCAGGATAGTGGTTACCACTCCTGGCAGTGACAGAAGAGAATATGAAGGAGCTTCTGGGGTGCTGGATTAGTTGAGTGTATTCAGTTTGTGAAAATGTACCAAGCTACACATTTACATGCCCTTTTCTGAATATATATTATACATCAACACAGTTTTTTTAAAACATTTATTTATTCATGAGAGACAGAGAGGCAGAGACATAGGCAAAGGGAGAAACAGATTCCTCACAGGGAGCCCGATGGGGGATTTGATCCCGGAGCCCTGGGATCACACCCTGAGCCAAAGACAGATGCTCAACTGCTGAGCCACCCAGGCGTCCCCATCAATACAGTTTTTAAAAAATACTAAGTAATTTCCCTCAAATAGGCACTTTATGTGCATTCAAAAACCATAATATAGATTTTTCCTGTTTTTAAAAATAATTTCACATTTTTCTACAAAGACTTTATTAGATAAAAATTTAAATTATAAGGTCATCACAGAATGTGAATAGATGATCTGTAGGTGACAAATTCATACTTAGCTTTATTCTTTTGGTTCATTTTTTCAAATTATTAAGCACCTCCTATGTTCACTGTTCTAGATGGTAGATATACAGTAATAAACAAAAAACAAATCTTCATGTCAGGAATAATTAAAACCCCACACAAGCTCCCTGAGAACAATGGCATTCTCTTCTCAAATACGTATTATATCCTGAGGGTCTGGCAACTTGCTAAGCTCTATACTTAGAGTGGACATCCAAAATTTTTTCAAGACCCAGGGAAGCTGACTTCAAAACTGTTCAAAATAGACCCAAGGATTCTTAAAAATCAGGCCAAAAATTCCATGTTCTCACATGCATACTCTCTAATGACATCAATCACAGATAAGCAGAAATCTTGGAAATGAGGGAAATATACAAATTCATCACAGATCTACTGATAAGGACAATCATCACATGTACTACTAGCATGCTCTCACCAATCTCAAAAACCTTCCCAAACACCTCACTAGCCTATGCACCAGCCACCACTATCCTACTCCTCCTCTCGAAAATTCATGGAGTGTTTACTATGAATCAGGCACTTTTCTAGGTGTTGAATTAATTGAATCTTCACAACAACCCTAAGAGAACATCATTTTATAAATAAGGAAACTGAAGCATAGAGACAAGATTAACATATAGGGATAATTTTGCATGAATGGCCCTAGGCAAAATTGCAAAGGAAGCTCCATTTGTCTTTGGCCTTCTCCTTGCTCCATGTTTGTTTCAATTTGACAAGTTTTAAGGACCTCAGAGCAAGGATTCTGCATCTAGTTGGATACCTAGGACTCTAAGCATTTATTGAATATCGGATATGTTTCATCCCTTTCTCTTTGGTTTCTTTTTCTCCAAATATCCTAGAATGACAGGACTTCTTTGGTCTCATCATTTTGCTAAATTTACTGTTACATAATTCCAAAGGCATTACCCAAAATGAGTATAATATACTAACTATATCCTCTATCTATATTCTCCAGTTCAATGTCCGTCTCCACTCTCCTCATCCACCCCTAGGTGTGCTGGATTTCACAAGAGATCTGCTTCCCCTTCACCAGTTGCTCTCCTGGACCATATTTGGCTGTTTCAAGTGAGCCACTAATTAGAGAAGTATCAGGTGCTGATAGGACTCCCACGCGTCATTCAGGTCCCTGCTCATCAGCACTTCTTTAGAGGGGCCTCCTCTGAACCTCTCTATTTAGAACAGCAGCACACCATTTTCAATCCTCTTACACTACTTTTTGTCATCCCACCTATCACTGTCCCCTTTGATATTTAATAATTATTTTTTCTCTTGACTTCCTTTCTAAATTGTAAACTGCAGGTGCTTGGGTGGCTCAGTTGAGTAAGCATCTGCCTTTGGCTCAGGTCATGATTCCAGGGTCCTGGGATTGAGTCCTGCGTCCAGCTTCTTGCTCAGAAGGGAGCCTGCTTCTCCCTCTGTCCCTCCCCCTGCTCTCTCTCTCTCTCTTAAATGAATAAATAAAATCTTTAAAACAATAAACTGCAAACCGCATGACAGCAGGGACTTGATCTGGATTACTGCTGTAATTCCATACCTATAGCAGAAGTGGGCAGAGTAGACTCTCAAAGATTTGCTGAATTCATTACAAGTCAGAGGGTCATTCTTAATATTAAGGAAGGTAAATTTCCCTTAAAAAAAAAAAATACTGCTACCACTTAATGAGCCTGAAGACAAAGAAACAGAGAAGAGAACAAACACAAATCTTAAAACATTAATTCAAGAGAAGAATATTCAACCAAATCTTTGGTTTTCTCTCTCACCTTAGGCTGAAGGTATAAGGGTAGAAATGTAAAAGCGCCCAAATGTTTTAGTTTGGACATTGTGGTGACACAATGGGAAAAGGAGCTGCAGGAAATTTTAGCGATCAATATGCTTCTGCTGTTTTTAGTTTTGAAAAGTGAAAGGAGTCTGTTAGGTTTCATTTAGATTAAAATACCTCATTTATCATCCAACCAGATGCACGATATCCATCTGAAGTCAATTTAAGTAACAGAGTACTGATTTCTCCACCCATAGCTGGATCCTCTCCGTGGCCTACTTCCCAGTCCCCTTAATCTAGCTCAGGCCAACCTGAGGGCAGATACGGGCATTGTCTAAACACTACGAGGACAGGAAAAACTTCACTGAAACTAAGAAATTGCCTATTCAGTTTTAAGCTTCAAGGCAAAGAGGTGTTGCTTGTTTATGGAACCCTAAAAGACTATTAAGGTCATAAATATCCTAAGAATGCTCTGCAAGTAAATTCTAGCAGCACTCTCTCACACAAAAGGCAAGAAAGCTGTAAAACACAAACCTAACAGATGTTACAAAGCATTTTATATCTATGGCACTATTTCCTCGGCTCGGTTTACAAAAACCAAAAAAAAAAAAAAGCCTCAAATCCTAACCTGTTAACAGGTTAAATGCTCTATAACCACTGTTTTGTTTTTTTTTTCCATTAAGTAATTTAAACTTTAAATTCTATTCAGGTAACACAAATAGCCTTTTCAAAGAGCTTGTGGTTTGTCTAATAGGGAAAGATTCTAAGACATTGTTACCAGTATAAAGGATCCCATTGCAACAATGAGATTGCTTTGAGAACTGCCCAATTAGTGTCTATGCTTCCTACTTAAAAAATAAGGCACAGACTCATCTCAGAATCACAAATATTGCAGTCTAATTTTTAAAACTTTTGGTTAAGAAAACAGCTGTTCTGGGGAGTAGTAGTTGGGAAAAAACTCCCTGAGTAGTTGGAACACAAAATAACTATTACCTCATTTTAAAAATGTCCTAGGGCAACCATTAAAAAAGAAGACAAGAAAAAAGGGGGAACTCCATTAACAAAAACAAACAAACAAACAAACAAACAAAAATGCACCGGGTACCTACTACGGACAAAGCCTTCTATCCATCAGGCCGGGAAAGGAACGAGAAAGAACAAAGGTCTCTTTCCCACGAGAGGGTAAGTTTTCGAACAAGTGGATATGACCGTTCGGAGAATTTCGTGTTTTCACGTCGACTTCACTAACAGGCTTCGCAAGCCAACTCCCAGGAACAGGTCCGCCCGAGGCCAGGCCCTACCTAGTTCGTGTCCCGATTTGTTGGACCGACTGACATCACAGTTTTCAAAGAAAACAAAGTGCAGTAAATTCTCACGGCAAAGTGATCCTCAAAAGCAAAACCCAGCCTTGGCAAGCACGCTCGGGCATGGCCCACGGCGCTAAGGCCCCCGAGTCCGGGCGCCTGGAGCGAGGACGGCCGACCGCCTGGGGAGCGGCCCGGGGACAGACGACTCGCGGGGCGGGCGGGGCTCGCGTGGCCGCGCAGGAAAGCGGGAGGTGAGCAGCGGCGCCCACGCGAAGCCAGAAGAGCGCCCCGAGGCTGCCCGGTTACCGCCCCGAGGATGAAAAGGGCCGTTTGTCTCGCCTGCGGCGGGTCGCACTCGGCCCGCTGCCCCCTCCGGGGCTCGGCGGCGGCCTCCCTCCCCTCACGGCCTCCTGGCCCGCGCGGCCCCAGGACCTCACCTGCGGGGCCGGCCCCGGAGGCGCGGGCGGGCGGCGGGGAGCGCAGCCGCAGCCAGAGGTGCAGCGCGGCCCCGAGCACACACGGGCACAGCAGCACCAGCCAGTTTCGCATTGGCCGCCCCCGCCGGCTCCACCTCGCGCCCCCGCCACGCGCCGGGCTCTCCCGCGTCCCGGCGGAGAGGGAGGGGACCCGCGAAGAGCGAGGCCGAGGGGCGGCGGCCGACGCACGCGCGACCCCGCTGGGCACGCCTGCCCTCGCTCCCGCCGCCGGCCAGACTCCTCGCGGTTGCCGGCCCCGCGCCTCGGGCTCCTCCAACCGCGGGCGGCGGCGCCTCAGCCGGCCAGGCCCCGCCCCCTCCGCTTGGCCTTCCCCCGGCCCCACCCACCTCCCCCGCCCCGCCCCGCCCCGCCCCCTCCTCTCGCGGCCCCTCCCGCGCCCGCGGGCCAGCCGGGAGCTGAAGTCCTGCTCTGGGCCTACGCAGGGAGCGCACCCCGGTGGTCCCGAGGCGCGAAAACCACATTTCCCATAATCGCATGCACTTGCTTTGCGTCCCTCGGCGGTCGCGGAGGGGAAGCGCGAAGCGCCACTTGGAGCATGCGCGTCCCCTCCTGACGCCTACATCCTCCCGAGAGCCGAGGGGGGGGGCGGTGCGCGGCGCCAAGTTGTCGGTGGCCGGCGCTACTGCGGGGGGGAACCGCGGAGGCGAAGGTTGCCCGGGACCTCGGATTTAAAGGAGACCTCAGTGACGCCTGTTTTAAGTCACGCAGAGCTCGGTTGTGCGAACGCCCGCCTTCTCTGGGAGGCGGGACCCTGCTGAGGTCTCCTTGGCCCGAAGAGCGGGCCGAGGCCGTGGGAGGCGTGTGTCTCCGGCGGTGAATCGCCCCGCGAGCCTTAGTGCGGGTGCGCTGCGTGCGCGGCTCCAGCCCGGGGCCCGGCGCCGGCCCCTGGGAGCTCAGGACACGGTCTCACCAGGGGTCTCACCAGAGGTCCAGCTGGGCGGTACGAGCCATGGTCCAGGCGAGGGTAAAATTGCACCTGCCCCGGATCCAGACTGGGGAGAGCAAGACGACACCTCCTCTAGGACGGAGCCGTGACAGCCCAGGACGCGGGCTGCGAGCGGCCCGTGGGAAGGATCTGAGCACCCCAGCTCGGAGACCAGGCCCTGCCTGGTGCAGCCGGGCCCCAGGACCAGAGCCGGGTCGAGGCCGAGGTCAAGGGTGCCCCCGCTAAGGAGGAGGAGGGAGGGATGAAAACAAACGCCTGGCGGATGATGGTTTTGCGTTTTACTTTTTTCTTTTCTTTTCTTTTCTTTTTTTTTTTTTTAATTTGCACAAGTTGTGGCAACAGAAAGTAACTATATTGTTGAGTAAAGTCTTGATTGAAGGACACAGAAAATCCATTTAAAAGAAACTTAAGGGAAAAAATTGAATTTATTCAAGTAACTGAACGATGCAGGAGGAGATGTCTCAGGCACTGTCAGTACCATAGTCTCACTGAGTGACAATTTAATCTCACCAAAACAACTATTAAAGTTACTTTTTTTTTTTTTTTTTTTAATAAACTCCATGCCCAACTTGGGGCTTGAACTCATGTCGTGGAGACTGAGTTGCATACTCTACCAACTGAGCCAGCGCATCCCTGAAGTTCCTTCTTATTTGAATATTTTATAATGCTGCCGGTACTCTAACTTTATTTTTTTTTTAAGATTTTATTTATTTATTCATGAGAGACAGAGAGAGGCAGACATAGGCAGAGGGTGAAGCAGGCTCCATGCAGGGAACCTGATGTGGGACTCGATCCCAGGACTCCAGGATCACGCCCTGGGCCAAAGGCAGGTGCTCAACCGCTGAGCCACCCAGGCGCCCCTCTATTTAACTTTAAAATCTGTTTACTAGTTGTAAAAAAGCTGTAAGCCTAAGATGTTCATACTATACATTTGTACTTAAAATAATAAAAACAATTTAATTACCAAGTAGGGTCAGAAATGATTTTTTTTCCCTTTAAAGGGATTTGTAGTTACTTATTGCTACTTAACAAGTTATTCCAAAACTTTTAAAAAATATTTTTTTATTCATGAGGAACAGAGACAGAGAGGCAGAGGGAGAGAAGCAGGCTCCCTGCATGGAACCAGATGTGGGATTTGATCCCAGGACTCTGGGATCACGACCTGAGCTGAAGGCAGATGTTCAACCACTGAGCCACCCAGGCGTCCCCAAAACATTTTTTTAAGATTGTACTTATTTTTTTGCAAGAGAGAGAGAGTGAGAGCACACAAGTGGGAGGGGAGGGGAACAGAGGGAGAGGGAGAAGCAGAGTCCCTGCTGAGCAAGTAGCCCAAAGTAGAGCTAGATCCCAGAAGATCATGATCTGAGCCAAAGGCAGATGCTCAACTGACTGAGCCACCCAGGTGCCCCTTACTCTAAAACTTTTAAAACAACAATATTTATTATCTTTCACAATTTCTGTGGGTCAGGAATTTGGGAGGTAAGTTCTGGTTCAGGGTCTCCCATAAAGTTGCAGGCAGATGTCAGCTGGGGCTGTGCTCATCTGAAGGCTTGACTGGTGCTGGGGAATCAGCTTCCTAGTGGCTCACTCCTGTGGCTGGCAAGTTGGTTCTGCCTTTTGGCCTAAATTCCTCTTTAAATGGTTTTCTCTCGCAAGATGCTTTGATGTCCCAATACCATAGTGGCTTCCTTCCCCAAGAGCTGTAGATCCAAGAAACCAGTGCAGATGGCTGTGATGCCTTTTATGATGAAGCCTTGCATGACACACATTGTTCCTTCCAATCACCACCACTTCATTCTACCAAAAGAAGTCGGTAAAGAAGTCGACCGCCGAGTGACGCATTACACAGAATGAATAGAACGCTGGCCCCAATTCACTGTAGGAGGGAGGGATCACACAAAGGTGTGAGTACCAGGAACTGAGGATCATTGTGGGTCATGATATAGGCTGGCTACCACAATATGTTTCTAAACAGTTTGGGGAGTCTAGGGTCCCCTACATATTTGCTATGGCCCCTGAATACCCCCAAGACAAGAATGAACAATATTTTCTTGTGGGAAACAGAATTAGTGGGCTGTGATCATTATGATTCTTGGCCAAATGTCACCAAGATCTGTGTGTTCCCTTTCCAGAATGTCATTTAGATATAGCAAAAAGGAAGGAGGCTGTGCAATGTGTACAAATTTCTTGTTTGAAATTCTTTGTTTAGGAACTATGCCAATCTTCTCTCTACATTTTAATGAAGGAAATTGTGAAAGTAATAATTGGTTATTACTAAAGGTATCATATTTTTCATCTTTAAGAAGGATAGTAAAAGGGGCACACTTATTCACATAAGATGTACTGCTGGTGGTAATCCCCAACTTCTGGGATGGTAAGTGCCCAGGCCAGGTGTGGAGCACGTGGGTGAGGCCACTCCAGTGCTGGGCATAGCCCCGTGGATTGCCTTCTTGTGCCTGACCGGCAGATGCTCTGCCTCTGGGCACCCATGGGTGGGCTGCACAGGGCCCCTGGGCAGCAAATTTACAAAAAGAAAGGTAGAAAAAGGCCTCTGTTGATGTCCTAAAACATTCATTTTGTGGTTTACAAATTATACTGAGTTAACTCAAAAAGAGAAATAATTTCTATTTTAGGCAGATCTATTTATTCAACAAATCCTTAATTGAGCATCTATTATATGCCAGGCACTTTGGTCATAGGTACTTGGGATAAATTGATGAACAGAACAGAGATCCCTGTCCTGGAGTGGTGGGGGTGGGGCAGACTGTAGACTATAGCAAGTAGACAAATTCATTTTAAAAGCATGTAGATGATGGTAAATGTGACAGAAAATACTAAAAGCAGAGCAGGATGGGGGACTTGGGAATACAGGAGTGAAATGGGGCTACTGCAGTATTAAATAGTATTTATATAACTGTTCAAAGTTATAATGAGCACTGAAAGGGGAATAAACAAAACCATCCTAATGTTTGACATTAGCTAATTAAGATGTCGTTCCTTCCAATCACCAAAATGCTTTAACCTACAGGGGGATCTTCAGTGGTGTTCTGACAAGCCTATAACAGACAGAGCTTTGAATAACTTTATAGTTCTGCAGATCTCACCACAGTGGGAGCTGCTGTCACTTGTTGATAGGAGCAGTGACCTTCCATTTACTTGTCATCTATTACCCTCTAATAAACTCAAGACTAAGAGGGGTAAAGATTGTAAGAGAGACAATGTGTGTAATGGAAAGAATAAAATTACAAAAAAAAAAAAAAAAAAACAGAGATGATGTGAACAGCCTGTGTAGTCAAAAGGTACTCATAGTTTAAGATGTGAACAAGTTAACAGAGAATTAGGATGAGGAATAAGCAAACCAGGATGGTTGATCACCATGGTTGCAATTCAGTGTAATATGAAAAAGGAATCACATGTTGTGGCCACATAGAGCAGGAGGTACCTGACCAACCCCAGAAGAGGTTCTCCCTTGAAAACACAGGGCTGGGGCTTAAAATCAAAGAGGCCACTTAAGAAGACCAGAGGGTAATAGAGGCATTTAAGAGCACCTTAGGTGGGTCACCTGGCTGGCTCAGTCAGTGGTGCATGTGACTCTTGATCTTGGGATTGTGAGTTTGAGCCCCACACTGCTGCTGGATGTAGAGCCTACTTTAAAAAAAAAAAAAAAAAAAAAAAAGGCACCTTAGACAAAAATAAATAAATAATAATAATAATAATAAAAAGACAACTAACTAACCAGGGTCACCTAGGGGGAGCTGTTGGTTGAGAGATTGACTCTTAGTCTTGGCTTAGGTCATGATCTCAGGGTTGTGGGATCAAGCCCTGATTTGGGCTCCACACTCATTGGGGAGTCTGTTTGGGACTGTCTCTCCCTCTCTCTCTGCCCCATCCCCCTCTCAAATAAATAAATAAATCTTTAAAAGACAAACAAACAAACAAAAACCCAAATAACCCCTAGATAGTGATGACATTGCAATTAGGGAAATGCAAACAATTTGGCATGACCGTAAAGTTAGGACTGGAGAATGGTGAGCAGTGGCCAGAAAACAGAGGCCAGGTCATCCTCACATGCTATGCTAAGGAATTTGAATTTTATCTGGAAGGCTCTGGAGAAGAATTTTTTTTTTTCTGACTACAAAAGTAATACATGATTATAAAAAGGAATTTGGAAGATACAGAAAAATATAAAAAACATACTGGGTTTTCTTTGGCATTTTGTTTATTTTTTATTTTAATTTTTAAAAAGATTTATTTATTTATTTGAGGAGGGTGGGGGAGGAGCAGAGGCAAAGAATATTAAGCAAACTCCCTGCCAAGCACAGAGTCCCAATGCGAGGCTCAATCTCATGACCCTGAGTTCATGACCTGAGCTGAAACCAAGAGTCATATGCTTTAACCAACTGAGCCACCTAGGCTCATTTTCATTAAAAAAAAAATTGCAAGCATACTGTAAATATGAAGTCATAGCCATTTATTTCACCTAACAAATAAGCATTACACATTTAAATAATAGTCTTAGGAAATATAACTTTGAATCATGTATTCACTTGTAAGGTGAACAAGTGAATTACCTGGTTCCCTATTATTGGACCTATGGGTTGTTTCCATTTTCCCAATATAATCAATAATATTAGCACTTCTGTGCATAAAACTTTATCCATGTTTAGATGACTTCCATTTTATTTATTTTTATTTTTAGTATATTTTTTATTGGAGTTTGATTTGCCAGCATATAGCATAATACTCAATGCTCATCCTGTCAAATGCCCCCCTCAGTGCCCATCACCCAGTCCCCCTGTCCCCACTCCCACCTCCCTTTCCACAACCCCTTGTTCGTTTCCCAGAGTTAGGAGTCTCTCATGTTCTGTCATCCTCACTGATATTTCCCACTCATTTTCTCTCTTTTCCCCCTTATTCCCTTTCCCTATTTTTAATATTCCCCAAATGAATGAGACCATATAATGTTTGTCCTTCTCTGGTTGACTTACTTCACTCAGCATAATACCCTCCAGTTCCATCCACGTCGAAGCAAATGGTGGGTATTTGTCGTTTCTAATGGCTGAGGAATATTCCATTGTATATACCACTTCTTTATCCATTTATCTTTTGATGGACACCGAGGCTCCTTCCACAGTTTGGCCACTGTGGACATTGCTGCTATAAACATTGGGGTGCAGGTGTCCTGCTGCTTCACTGCATCTGTATCTTTGGGGTAAATCCCCAGCAGTGCAATAGCTGGGTCGTAGGGCAGGTCTATTTTTAACTTTTTGAGGAACCTCCACACAGTTTTCCAGAGTGGCTGCACCAGTTCACATTCCCACCAACAGTGCAGGAGGGTTCCCCTTTCTCCACATCCTCCCAACATTTGTTGTTTCCTGTCAGGTTAATTTTCACTATTCTCACTGGTGTGAGGTGGTATCTCATTGTGGTCTTGATTTGTATTTCCCTGATGGCAAATGATGCGGAGCATTTTCTCATGTGCTTGTTGGCCATGGTGTATGTCTTCTTTGGTGAAATTTCTGTTCATGTCTTTTGCCCATTTCATGATTGGATTGTTTGTTTCTTTGCTGTTGAGTTTAATAAGTTCTTTATAGATCTTGGATACTAGCCCTTTATTTTTTAAAGACTTTTTTATTTATTCATGACAGACACAGAAAGAGAGAGAGAGGCAGAGACACAGGCAGAGGGAGAAGCAGGCTACATGAAGGGAGCCGGACATGGGACTCGATTCTGGGTTTCCAGGATCACACCCTGGGCCGAAGATGACGCCAAACCGCTGAGCCCCCTGGGCTGCCTGGATACTAGCCCTTTATCTGATATATCATTTGCAAATAGCTTCTCACATTCTGTAGGCTTTTAGTTTTGCTGACTGTTTCTTTTGCTGTGCAGAAGCTTTTTATCTTGATTAAGTCTCAATAGTTCATTTTTGCTTTTGTTTCTTTTGCCTTCATAGATGTATCTTGCAAGAAGTTGCTGTGGCCATGATCAAAAAACATGTTGCCTGTGTTCTCCTCTAGGATTTTGATGGACTCTTGTCTCACATTTAGATCTTTCATCCATTTTGAGTTTATCTATGTGTCTCGTGTAAAAGATGGTCTAGTTTCATTCTTCTGCACGTGGCTGTCCAATTTACCCAGCACCATTTATTGAAGAGACTGTCTTTTTTTCCAGTGGATAGTCTTTCCTGCTTTGTCGAATATTAGTTGACCATAGAGTTGAGGGCCCATTTCTGGGTTCTCTATTCTGTTCCATTGATCTATGTGTCTGTTTTTGTGCCAGTACCACACTGTCCTGATGATCACAGCTTTGTAATACAACTTAAAATCCGACATTGTGATATGCCCGGCTCTCACTTTCTTTTTCAATATTCCCCTGGCTATTCGGGGTCTTTTCTGATTCTACACAAATCTTAAGATACTTTGTTCCAACTCTGAGGAGAGTCCATGGTATTTTGATAGGGATTGCATTGAATGTGTAAAGTGCCCTGGGCAGCATTGACATTTTCACAATATTAATTCTTCCAATCCATGAGCATGGAATATTTTTCCATCTCTGTGTTTTCCTCAATGTCTTTCAGAAGTGTTCTGTAGTTTTTAGGGTATGGATCCTTTACCTCTTTGGTTAGGTTTATTCCTAGGTATCTTATGCTTTTGGGTGCAATTGTAAATGGGATTAACTCCTTAATTTCTCTTTCTTCAGTCTTACTGTTAGTGTATAGAAATGCCACTGATTTCTGGACATTGATTTTGTATCCTGCCACACTGCCGAATTGCTGTACGAGTTCTAGCAATCTTGGGGTGGAGTCTTTTGGGTTTTCTATGTATAGTATCATGTCATCTGCAAAGAGGGAGAGTTTGACTTCTTCTTTGCCAGTTTGAATGCATTTTATTTCCTTTTGTTGCCTGATTGCTGAGGCTAGGACTTCTGGTACTATGTTGAATAGCAGTGGTGAGAGTGAACATCCCTGACGTGTTCCTGATCTTAGGGGAAAGGCTCCCAGTTTTTCCCCATTGAAAAGGATGTTTTCTGTGGGCTTTTCGTAGACAGCTTTTAAGATGCTGAGGAATGTTCCCTCTATCCCTACACTCTGAAGAGTTTTGATCAGGAATGGATGCTGTATTTTGTCAAATGCTTTCTCGGCATCTATTGAGAGGATCATATGGTTCTTGTTTTTTCTCTTGTTTATATGATCTACCACGTTGATTGCTTTATGACTGTTGAAAGAGCCTTGCATCCCGGGGATAAATCCCACCTGGTCATGGTGAATAATCTTATTAATGTACTGTTGGATCCTATTGGCTAGTATCTTGTTGAGAATTTTTGCATCTGTGTTCATCAGGGATATTGGTCTATAATTCTCCTTTTTGGTGGAGTCTTTGTCTGGTTTTAGAATTAAGGTGATGCTGGCCTCATAGAAGTGAGTTTGGAAGTTTTCCATCCCTTTCTATCTTTCGGAACGGCTTTAGTAGAAAAGGTATTGTTTCTTCTTTAAATGCTTGATAGAATTCCCCTGAGAAACCATCTGGCCCTGGACTTTTGTGTCTTGGGAGGTTTTTGATGACTGCTTCAATTTCCTCCTGGTTATTGGCCTGTTCAGGTTTTCTATTTCTTCCTGTTCCAGTTTTAGTAGTTTGTGGTTTTCCAGAAATGCATCCATTTCTTCTAGATTGCCTAATTTATTAGCGTATAGATGCTCATAATATATTTTTTAAATCGTTTGTATTTCCTTGGTATTTGTTGTGATCTCTCCTTTTTCATTCGTGATTTTATTAATTAGAGTTTTTCTCTTTTGTTTTTAATAAGGCTGGCTAATGGTTTATCTATCTTATTAATTCTTTCAAAGAACCAGCTCCTGGTTTTGTTGATCTGTTCCACAGTTCTTCTGGTCTCTATTTCATTGAGTTCTGCTTGGATCTTTATTAACTCTCTTCTTCTGCTGGGTGTAGGTTTTATTTGCTGTTTTTTCTCCAGTTCCTTTAGGTGCAAGGTTAGCTTGTGTATTTGAGTTTTTTCCAATTTTTTGAGGGATGCTTGTATTGCGATGTATTTCCCTCTCAGGACTGCTTTTGCTGTATCCCAAAGATTCTGAACGGTTGTATCTTCATTCTCATTAGTTTCCATGAATCTTTTTAATTCTTCCCTAATTTCCTGGTTGACCCTTTCATCTTTTAGCAGGATGCTCTTTAACCTCCACGTGTTTAGTTTCTTACAAATTTCTTCTTATGATTGAGTTCTAGTTTCAAAGCATTTTGTTCTGAAAATATGCAGAGGACAATCCCAATCTTTTGGTATCAGTTGAGACCTGATTTGTGACCCAGTATGTGGTCTAATCTGGAGAAAGTTCCATGTGCACTTGAGAAGAATGTGTATTCAGTTGCGTTTGGATGTAAAGTTCTGTAGGTATCTGTGAAATCCACCTGGTCCAGTGTATCATTTAAAGCTCTTGTTTCTTTGGAGATGTTGTGCTTAGAAGATCTGTCATTTGCAGAAAGCGCCGTGTTGAAGTCTCCGTGTAAGTGTATTATTATCTAAGTATATCTTTACTTTAGTTATTAATTGATTGATATACTTGGCGGCTCCCACATTCGGGGCATAAATATTCATGTTGTTAGGTCCTTTTGTTGGATAGATCCTTTATGTATGATATAGTGTCCCACTTTGTCTCTTACTAGTCTTTGTGATAAACTTTATCTGATATGAGGGTTGCTACCTCTGCTTTCTTTTGAGGACCATTTGAATGGTAAATGGTTCTCCAACCTTTCATTTTCAGGCTGTAGGTGTCCTTAGGTCTAAAATGAGTCTCTTGTAGACAGCAAATAGATGGGTCTTAATATTTTGATGGGGTCATTAAGCCCATTCATGTTCAGAGATACTATTAAAATATATGAATTTAGTGTCATCTTGATACCTATTCAGTCCCTGTTTTTGTGGATTGTTTCCTTGGACTTCCTCTTTCTTTTACAGAGTCCCCCTTAATATTTCTTGTAGTGCTGATTTGGTGGTCACATATTCTTTCAGTTTCTGCCTATCTTGGATGCTCTTTATCTCTACTTCTATTCTGAATGAGAGCCTTGCTGGATAGAATATTCTTGGCTTCATGTTCTTCTCATTTAGGACCCTGAATATATCCTGCCAGCCCTTTCTGGCCTGCCAGGTCTCCGTGGAGAGGTCTGCTGTTAACCTAATACTTCTCCCCATAAAGGTTAGGGATCTCTTGTCTCTTGCTGCTTTAAGGATCTTCTCTTTATCTTTGGAATTTGCAGGTTTCACTATTAAATGTCGAGGTGTTGAGTGGTCTTTATTGATTTTAGGGGGGGACCTCTCTATCTCCTGGATCTGAATGCCTGTTTCCCTCCCCAAGTTAGGGAAGTTCTCGGCTATGATTTGTTCAAATACACTTTCTGGTGCTCTGTCACATTTGGTCCCCTCTGGAACCCCCATTAAATGTAGATTTTTCCTTCTGAGGCTGTCATTTATTTCCCTTAACCTTTCCTCATGGTCTTTTAATTGTTTTTCTCTTTTTTTTCCTCAGCTTCCTTCCTTGCCATCAACTTGTCTTCTATGTCACTCACTCATTCTTCAACCTAATTAACCCTCGTTGTTAGGACCTCCAGTTTGGATTGCATCTCGTATAATTGATTTTTTTTTTTATTGCAAAAACGAATTTTAATCTTTAATCTTTAGTTTGATTTAACATTGCTTTTAGTACGATGCTGACACCAGTTGTGCAGAAAGGGCTCTGGAGAGATGTTCATAGCAGCACACACCTGCGGCTCTTCTTCGGTTCTGGAGGCTCCAGGGCAGCCAATATTGCTTCGTCAAATACATTCTTTAGGCCTTTCTGTGTGAGTGCAGAACACTCCACATACTTGACCGCCTTCAGGTCACGGGCCAGCTTTTCAGCAGTCTCTGGAGTGATAGGCTTCTGTTTGTTCTTGGCAAGTTTCTCGATAGTAGAGGGGTCATCTCGGAGATCAATTTGGGTCCCAACAAGCAAGAAAGGAGTCTTTGGACAGTGGTGAGTTATCTCAGGCACCCACTTTTCCTTCACATTTTCAAATGAGGATGGAGAGACCACTGAAAAACAGACTAGAAATACATCTGTTTGTGGATAACTCAGCGGTCGTAATCTGTCATAATCCTCTTGCCCTGCAGTATCAAAAAGTCCAAGGGTATATGGCTCTCCACCAATCATAACCGTGACTGCATAGTTGTCAAAAACAGCCGGTACATACTCAGATGGAAATTTGTTTGTTGTGTAGGATATCAGGAGACATGTTTTACCAACGGCACCATCGCCCACAACAACGCACTTAATTGTCTGCATTGCTGAAACAGTTTTGTATCCACTTTAAATATATCAAATTTGATGATGACCTCAGCTCCTCCGCCGGGGCCGTATAATTGATTTTTAATTTTGGCCTGATTAGATTTAAATTCTGCAGTCACAAAGTCTCTTGAATCCTTTATGCTTTTTTTCCAGAGCCACCAGTAGCTTTATAACTCTTCTTCTGAAGTGGCTTTCTGACATCAAATCGTAATCCAAATTCTCCAACTCTGTAGCAGAGAGTACTGTTTCTGATTCTTTCTTTTGTGGTGAGTTCTTCTTTCTAGTCATTTTGCTCAGTGTAGAGTGGTGAAAAAGGAGTTGTACTGGAAAAAGGAAGGAAAAAAAAAAGAAAAAACAAAAACAAAACCAAGGAGGGATATCCTTTGGTTCTATATACTGTAAATCCCTCAACGTCCCCTGGAGCTTCCCAGCGCTGCTGGGCCAAGAACTTGCTCTTCCCCTGTCCTTGCAGCTGGTCTTCTGGGGGAGGGGCCTGCTGGGCTGATTCTCAGGTGCGCGCATCTGGGGGCGCTGCCCCGCCCCCTGCCAGGTGCACGGCTCAGTGGGAGCTGTTTACCCCGTGAGGCCCCTGTCCCCTGGCGGCCCTGCTCCGTCCCAGGCACAGGGTGACACCAGGAGGGACACCCCCGCTGGCGGCAGCCAGCTCCCCAGCCCTGGAGTCAGCTCCCGCAGTAACCCCCGCAGCTCCCAGTCCGCACGGGCCCGGATGCTCCCGGGTTTGGGGGGCGCTGAGCTGCACCGCTCGGGCCGCCCGGCGGCAGGCGCGTCCTCGCTGTCCTGGGCCCTCCCGCCTCGGCCTGTCCCGGGGGGAGCGCAGGGTCCTGGGCTGTGTCCCCCGCGCCCTGGGCTCCGGGGCCTGCGCTGCTGGGATCGCGCTCCCGCCCCGCAGCCCCCTCCGCGGAGCCGCCCCCGAGCTGCTCCCGGGCCGCCGGGCGCTCCAGCCCTTTACCGCTCGGCCCGGCGTGGGCGCTCTCCCCGGGGCGCCCCTCCTCTGCTGGTGACCCCGGGCGCCTGGGGGCCCCACTGCCCCTCCTGCGGTCCCGCGGGTCTCCCTGCTGAGCGCCTTTCTGTCCGGGAGAATCCGGTGCGGATTTTTCAAGCTCCTGCTTCTCCGGGGCTGGGCTCTCCTGTCGGGGGCTCTCGCCGCCGCCTTAGCCCGGCTCCTGGGGGCCCCTCCCCACCTGATTCTTTTTTCTTTTATTTTTTTTTTCCTGTCTTCCTACTTGTTAGAAATGCAAACTCTTCTCTCTGTAGCTTTCCAGGTGTTCTCTCTTTAAATCTCATTTCGAATTAATAGGTTTTCAGGATGGTTTGGAAGTTATCTAGGTAAGTTGGTGGTGACAGGTGACTTGGGGACCCTACTCCTCCACCATCTTGCCCCCCCCACTTCCTTTTTAAATATTATTTTAAGACTCTTTTTTCATACTGGCATTGTGCCAACGTGTATGTTTGCCTTTAACAGGTAAGTTTCTATCCATCCCACCTAACCTAGCATTGTTAAAATTTTTACACATAGTAGTATTTGGTTTTGAGCCATATTTTTGCATTAATCTGTCTTTATATCAGCACCGTGATATTTTAATGATTGTAGTTTTATAATATAATCCAGAGGGCAATTCTCTCCCCCAATACCCTTATTTTTTCTCACAGCTATATAATTTCTGATGAAATTTATAATCATTTTTCATAGTTACTGCCCTTCTCCCTGAACATTATGTTTAATTACAAAACAAATGCATGCTTATCATAATAAATGCAAGTAATACAAATGTAAACAAGAGAATATTAGAATCCTTCTTTGGCCCACCCAATCATTCTGTCCTACAAAAATGTTGTGTGTTGAGTGTTGACTGCTGATGACTACTTGCATTGCTTTCTGGGAATTGCTCTTAGCTGAAGGGTACTACTGCCTTGCCCAATGGTCCCCTAGGGACACCTGCAAGCAATGATTAGTTAAATAGGGGTAAAAAGATTTGGGATAACTCTGAGGAGCCATCCCATGGCCTCTGTCATAGCTGTGTCACAGTTCAACTTCATCTTCTGTCCGATTCTGCTTCCCTGGCTCCCTTATAATTGTCCCCAGGAGCAGTCCTCAATAAAACTCCTGCATACAAGGTGACCTCCAGAGTCTATTTTCCTGGAAACCTAACCTGAGACAGTGATTCTGTTAAGATTTAAACAAGACCATGCCATTTCTCAACCTGAAAGAGCCACCTGTGATGGCTCACCGGTTCATTAACAGGGAAACCAAAGTCCTTGGCCTACAGGCCCTGTGTAATCTAAGGTCCTGTATACCTCTCACCTCATATCCTATCACCCTCCCCCTCATTTGCTTTGTTCTAGAGCCATACTGGTCTCTTTGCCACCCCTCGGATATGACAGGTACACACCTGCCCCAGGATCTTTGACTGGTCCTTCAGCTATTCCTCCAGATAGCTTCATGACTCATTCCTCCTCCAAGTCAGCTAAAATGTTACTTCCTCCATGAAGTCTTCCTTGTTCATTCCATTGAAAACTCAATCTCCATCCCACCAGTATTCATTACTCTGTTCTATGACACTTCTTACTCTCTAACATACTGTTCAGTTTGCTTATTATTTTGTCTACAGTTTATTGTCTGATTGTCCATATAGAGCAGGAAGATTTCCTCCTCCTTTTTGTTCACTGATATATCCCAGAACCTGAAGCAGTGACTGGCACTACATTTTTTTAAAAAATTGGTTTGATTTATTTATTTATTTATTTATTTATTTATTTATTTATTTATTTATTTATTTCAGGGGAGGGGCAAGAGAGAAGGAGAGAGAGAATCTCAAGCAGATATCTGACTGAGTACAGAGGCTCGCTCTCAGGTCCCTGAGATCATAACCTGAGCTGAAATCAAGAGTTGGATGCTTAACCAACTGAACCACCCAGGCTCCCCATGATCCATACACTATTTGAATGAATGAATGAATGAATGAATGATTTTGGGAATCTTATCAAGGTGATTGTAGTAGAATTCACGGGGTGGGCCTACCCAGGGAGAGTGTGCAGAACAAAGACAAACAGAGACATGAGTATTTAGGTGTGAGCAGAAGAAAAGGAAATTACAAAGGACATTGAGAAGAAGCTGAAACACAAGAGAAAAAGAGATTGTGTCACAGAAGACAAGAAGTGAGATGGGGAGGGAGAACAAGCAACTGTGTTCAGGGTTGTCAAGATATGAAGCCAGGTAAAGTCTTGTGGAATGAATGTCTTCCCCTTAAATTCATCTAATCCCACATGTGATAGATTTTCAGGTAGGGCCTTTGAGTGGGAATTAGGTCCTGAGAGTGGAGCCCTCATGGTAGGATTAGTGTCCTCATAAGAGGAGGCCAGGGAGCTAGTCACTCTCTTTTACTGTCTTCGGCAACAAGAAGTTGGCTGTCTACACCCTGGGAGAGGACTCACTAGAACCCAACTGCGCTGGCACCCTGATCTCAGACTGTGAGAAATACATTTCTGTTGTTTATAGCCACCCAGTCTCTGGTACTTGTTACAGTAGCCCAAACTGACCAAGACAAAGAAAAGCATTTATTCATTTGGTGGTTGGAAGCTAACTAGTAGTTTGAAAGGGTAGTTAGGGCTACTGTGAGGTGAGGAAAAGAAGGGTAGGGTACTGTGGGTACTGTGGAAGGAAGGGTACTGTGAGGTGAGGAAAGAATATGGCACAATGAAATGCAAATGGTGTATGGATCACTTTTTCAAGAAGCGTGGTTGTAAAGATAGGAAAGAGAAAGATTGGAGCTGGAAGGAGGTCAGACAGAAGGAGTGAGTGTGTGCATTCGGTAGGAGAGATGAGAGTAATTTGGGTATTGTAAATGATGCATGGAAAGAACCAGTAATAACCGTATAATTAATTATCCAAATCAGAGTTTTGAGGAAAAATAGGGGACAGGACAAATGCTATGTTGGATGAATGACACCATGATGACAGGAACTTTCCGTAAATCAGGGCATATGATCAACCTATCCAAAGCTCCAGTTCTTCATGCAAGTCATTCCTGTGCACTTAGAAAGCTATTACATTTTCTAACTGTAGGTGGCAGCAAAAAGCTGGGCTCTTTTTGACTTTATTTTTTTTTATTGGAGGTGGGGGATGGCAACCAAATATTGGTAAAAGTTAGTCATGGGTTGTATGTTCAAAATAGATTTTGGGCAGCCTGGGTGCCTCAACGGTTTAGTGCTGCCTGAAGGTGAGCCAGAACACCCAGGGTGTGGTCCTGGAGACCCGCATTGGGCTCTCTGCTTGGAGCCTGCTTATCCTTCTCCTGTCTGTGCCTCTCTCTCTCTCTCTGTCTCTCATGAATAAATAAATAAAATCTTTTTAAAAAACCCAAAAAACAAAATAGGATATTTCAATTTAAATTTTAGGAAAATTCATTTTACAAGATGAATTTATGAAAATAACCATCTCTTGGCTCTCAAAGAGGAAACAATATTTGAGCAATTATAAAAAAAATGTTAGCTGTGTTGTGGTGTCATTTTATCTTTTTTTTTTTTTACCATTTTTAAAATACATTTTTCTGGTTTTATTGGGAAATAACTGGCATCTATCACTGTATAAGTTTAAGGCATACAGCATGATGGCTTCTTTACATATATTATGAAATGATTACTGCAATAAGTTCAGTTAACATCCATCATCTTATGTAGATACAATAAAAAGAAAGGAAAAAAAGAAAAAAATTTTCTCCTTTTGATGAGAACTCTTAGGATTTACTCTCTTAATAACTTTCCTATATACATACAACATACAACAGTGTTAGCTATAGTCTCCATATTGTATATTACATCCCTTGTATTTTTTTTTAATTTTTATTTATTTATGATAGTCACAGAGAGAGAGAGAGGCAGAGACAGAGGCAGAGGGAGAAGCAGGCTCCATGCAGGGAGCCCGACGTGGGATTTGATCCCGGGTCTCCAGGATCGCGCCCTGGGCCAAAGGCAGGCGCCAAACCGCTGCGCCACCCAGGGATCCCCATCCCTTGTATTTATAACTAGAAATTCATTCTTTTTAAATGCCTATGTCCAGTGTCTTACTATGCTAAAAAGTAAGACATTTTAATATAATGTCTTCAAGATCCATCCATGTTGTTGCAAACAGATTTCCTCACTTTTTTATGGCTGAATAACATTCCATTGTGTATGTCTACTTATATCCGATTATATATATACAATGTTGTACACATATTACATTATATATTACAATATATGTATATAATACACTATATATATTGTATACTCACACACACACATATATATACACACACATATACACACCTATTCGGTTTGAATGTGTATGTATACAACTTCTTCATCCATTCATCCATTGATTGACACTTGGATTGTTTCCATGCCTTGGCTATTGTAAATAATGCTGCTATGAGTATAGGGGTGTAGATATCTTTTTGACTTTGTGTTTTTGGTTCCTTTAGACATAGTTATGGAAATGGAATTGTTGAATCACAGTAGTTCATGGTAGTTCTATTTTGAATTTTGAATTTTTTTTATAGATTTTATTTATTTATTCATGAGAGACAGAGAGAGAGAGGCCGAGACACAGGCAGAGGGAGAAGCAGGATCCATGCAGCAGGGAGCCCGATATGGGACTCGATCCCGGGACTCTAGGATCACACCCTGAGCTGAAGGCAGATGCTCAACCACTGAGCCACCCAGGCAACCCCTGAATCTTGAATTTGAATGGAAGTTCTATTATGAATCCTCCATACTGTTTTCCATAGTGGCTGTACCAGTTCATAATCCCACCAACAGTGTACAAGGGTCCCTTTTCCCTCCATCCTCACCAGCATTTGTTACCTCTTTTTTGTTTGTGTGTGTGTGTGTGTGTGTGTGTGTGTGTGAGAGAGAGAGAGAGAGAGAGAGAGAGAGAGAGAGAATGCGTGTGAGAACAAGCGTGGGGTGTAGAGTGAGAGGGAGAGAGAGAATCTTAAGCAGACTGTGCTGAGCAGAGCCAGACATGGGGCTCAATCTAATAACCCTGAGATCATGACCCAAACTGAAATTAAGAGTTGGAGGCTTAACTGACTGAGCCACCCAAGTGCCCCTACCTCTTGTCTTTTTGATGACAGGCATTCTAACCAGTGTGAGGTGATAGCTCCCTGTGGTTTTGATTTGCATTTCCTTGATGATGAGTGATGTTGAGCACCTTTTCATGGGCCTCTTGGCCTTTCATATGTCTTCTTTGAAAAAACGTCCTTTGCCCATTTTTAAAAGTAGGGTTATTATTATTATTATTATTATTAGTTATTGAGTTGTATGAGTTCTTTATATATTTTAGATATTAGCCCCTTATCAGATATATGCTTTGCAAATATTTTTTTCCCATTCCATTGGTTGTCTTTTCACTTTGTTGATGGTTTCTTTTTTGTACAAAAGTTTGATGTGGGCCCACTTATTTTTATTTTGTTGCTTGTGCTTTATGTTCATATCTAATAAATAATTACCAAGGCCCATGTGAAGGAGCATTATTCCTATGTTTTTTCTAGGAGTTTAATGGTTTCATGTTTTATATTTAAGTCTTTAATCCATTTTGAGGTAATTTTTGTGAATGGTATAAGATAGGGGCCCAGTTTCATTTTTTACATGTGAAGATTTTTTACATTTTTTACATTTTTTATCCCAGCACCATTTATTGAAGACCATCTTTTCTCCATTGAGTACTCTTGGCTCCCTTGACAAATATTAGTTGACCATATATGCTTGGGTTTTTTTTTTTTTCCTGGGCTTTTAATTCTGTTCCGTTGGTCTATTTGTCTGTTTATATGCTAGTATTATACAGTTTTGATTACTACAGTTCTACAGTATAGCTTGAAACCAGGGAGTGTGATGCCTCCTGCCTTGTTCTTCTTTCTCAGGATTTCTTTGGCTACTTAGGGTTTTCTACAGTTCCATATAAATTTTAGGATTGTTTTTTTCTGCTTCTGCAAAAATGCCACTGGGATCTTGATAGGACTGCATTGAATCTATGAATGACTTTTGGTAATATCAAGGCTTTATTTTTTAAAGTAGGCTTGATGCTGGGCATGGATCCCAACATGGGGCTTGAACCCATGGCCCCAAGATCAAGACCTGAGGTGAGGTCAAGAGTCAAATGCTTAACCACCTGAGCCACCCAGGCACCTAGGTAGTATTGACATTTTAACAATATTAATTCTTCCAATTCATGAACACAAAATACCTTTCTACTTATTTGTGTCTTTGATTTCTTTCATCAATTTCTCATGTTTTTTATAGTGGAGATCTTTCACCTCCTTGGTTAAATTTATCCCTAAGTATTTTATTATTTTCGATGCTACTATAAAAGAGATCAATTTTTTAATTTCTTTTTCAGAAAATTCATTGTTAGTGTACAAAATGCTACTGACTTTTGTAGATACATGTTGTAGCCTGCAACTTTACCGAATTTAATGAGATCTAAGAATTTTTTAGTTGAGTCTTTAGGATCTCCTGTATATAAAATTATGTCATCTGCAAATAGAGACAATTTTACTGCTTCCTTTCCAGTTCTGATACATTTTATTTCTTTTTATTGTCCGATCTAGGAAGGACTTCAGTACTGGGTGGAATAGGAGTGATGAGAGTGGGCTTCCTTGTCTTGTTCCTGATCTTAGAGGAAAAGCTTTCAACCTTTCTCCACTGAGATGATGTTAGCTGTAAGTGTGTCATATATGGCCCTTTTTTGTTGTTGAAATATGTTCCTTTTATGCCTAATTTGTTTGGAAGTCTTACCATAAATGAATTTTGTCAAGTGCTTTTTCTGCTCTCTTGAGATGATCATGTGATTGTTTTCTTTCATTCCATTAATATGGTATATCACACTGATTGATTTGCATATGTTGAACCATCCTTGCATCCCAGGGATAAATTTCACTTGATCATGGTGAATCATCTCTTTAATATACTGCTGAATTCAGTTTGCTAGTATTTTATTGAGAGTGTTTGCATCCTTATTCGTGAGGATTGGCTCTAGTTCTCTAATAATGTCATTTTCTGGTTTTAGTTTCAGTATGATCCTGGCCTTATAAAATGAATCGGGTAATGTTTCCTCCTCTTCAGTATTTTGGAAGAGTTTGAGAAGGACTGGAGTAAATTTTTCAAGTGTTTGGTAAAATTCACCAGGGAAACCATCTGGGCTTTTCTTTGTTGGCAGATTTCTTATTACTGATCCAATCTCCTTATTAATAATTGATCTATTCAGACTTTCTATTTCTTTCTGAGTCAGTCTTGGTCAGTCATATGTTTCTAAGAATTTTTCCATTTCTTCTGGGCTGTTTAGTTTGTTGGTATACAACTGTTCACAGTAGCCTCTATGATCCTTTGTATTTCTGTGGTATCCATGTAATGTGTCCTTCTTCATTTGTAATTTTGATTTGGGTCTTCTCCCTTTTTTCCTTAGTCCAGCTAATTGGTTAGTTTGTCAACTTTATCTTTCCAGAGAACCAACCCTTAGTTTGGTTAATCTTTTTTATTGTATTTCTGTTCTCTATTTATTTCTGCTCCAATCTTTATTATTTCCTATCTTCTGCTAACCTTGGGTCAAAAGGAACTTCTTTTTCTAGTTCCCTAACGTACAGGGTTAGGTTGTTTATTTGGCTTGCTTTTTTCTTTCTTTCTTTCTTTCTTTCTTTCTTTCTTTCTTTCTTTCTTTCTTTCTTTCTTTCTTCTTTCTTTCTTTCTTTCTTCTTTCTTTCTTTCCTTCTTTCTTTCTCTTTCTTTCCTTCTCTTTCTTTCTTCCTTTTTAAGTTTTATTTATTTAAGTAATCTCTACATCCAACATGGGGCTCAAACTCATGACCTCAAGATCAGGAGTTGCCTACTCTTCTGACTGAGCCAGCCAGGCACCCCGGGCTCTTTCTTGCTTCTTAATGTTGGTGTTTATTTGTATCAACTTCCCTCAGAACTGCTTTCACCGACCCCCACAAGTTATGTATGTGTGTTTTTGTTTTCATTTTCTCAAGAAACTTTTTAATTTTCCCGTTCATTTCTCCTTGGATCCATTGGTTGTTCAGGAGAATATTGCTTAATTTCTATGTGTTTGTGATTTTTCCAGTTTTCTTCTTGTTATTGATTTCTAGTTTTATGCTGGTGTAGTTAGATATGATTTCAGTCTTTTTTAATTTACTGAGACTTGTGGCCCAACAAATGGTCTGTCTTAGAACATATTTTATGGGCACATGAGAAGAATATGTATTCTCCTGCTGTTGGATAGAATGTTCTGTATATGTCTGTTAGGTCCATTTGGTTTATAGCGTTCAAACCTGCTGTTTCCCTATTGAATCTCTATCTGGATTATCTATCCATTGTTGAGAGTGGGGTATGGAATTCTCATAATGTGAATATTGCTTCATTTTATTGTGTCCCATTAATCTTGTAGCTTTCTTTACTTTCACTGTTTTTCCTTTTTGTTCCTCTGACTAGATAATTTCTAATGTCCCATTTTCCTGTCTGCTGATTCTTTCTTCTGAATGGTCAAGTCTTCTTTTGAAATTCTATTGAATTCTTCAGTTCACTTACTGTATTTTTCAGCTATAGGATTTGTCCTTTTTTTAAATTTTTTTTTTAATTTATGATAGTCACAGAGAGAGAGAGAGAGAGAGAGAGAGAGAGACATAGGCAGAGGGAGAAGCAGGCCCCATGCACCGGGAGCCGGACGTGGGATTCGATCCCGGGTCTCCAGGATCGCGCCCTGGGCCAAAGGCAGGCGCCAAACCGCTGTGCCACCCAGGGATCCCTGTCCTTTTTTTTAATAGTGTCTATTGCTTTTTTGATCTTCTTGTTTTGTTCATACATTGTTTTCCCAATTTTGTTGTCTGTGTAGTTCGCTGAACTTTTTCAAGAGGGTTATTCTGAAATTCCTTGTCTGATGGTTCATAGATCTTCATTTCAAGACCAGTTATTAGAGTTTAATTAGTTTCCTTCGGTGGTGTCCTATTTACTTGGTTTTTCATGATTCTTGATTCCTTACATTGCTGCCTATACATTTGAGTAATCAAGTTCCTCTTCCAGACTTCACAGGTTTGCTCTGGCAGAGACATAGTTCTCCATCAGTCAACTCAGCTTGGGTTTCTGGGTATGTATGCTGGTAATGTCCTTGTGCAACTGGGGCCTGCTATTATGGTCTACTTTCGGGCAAGGCAAGCTCTGAGGTTAGGGATGGGAGGGTGGGCAGTGCCACTGGCTGAGAATCATTGGATAGGACTGCTGTCTTGCTTCCCTAAGTGAGGCTGTAGGATAGGCTCTGCTGTTGCCTAGAATTGGGTACTCTATTCTGTGGTAGAAGGGATGATGCATTAGCAGGATGAGACCCAGGGCCTTTGTGACCAGCACTACATTGGCATATGCACACATTTCTTATTTGTATGTAAAATTTTGTAGTCAAGTCCAATTTTGATAGATCAAAATTGCTATTGAACATTATACATATTTAAAAATTATTACAACTGATGCCAAATTTCTTGTTATCAAAGATCAGACCAGAGAAATCCAAAGATGAAAAATTTTAGAAGTTCAGGGGTGCCTGGGTAGCTCAGTTGGTTAAGCATCTGTCTTCAGCTCAGGTCATGATCTCAGGGTCCTGGGATTGAGCCCTGCATTGGGCTCCCTGCTCAAAGGGGAGTCTGCTTCTCCCTTTCCCCCTGATCCTGCCCTTGTGCTCTCTCTTTCTCAAATAAATAAATAAATAAATCTGGAAAAAAATTTTTTTAGAGGTTTAGAATGGTAAAGTGAAAGAGCACACAATATTCAGGCAATCTTGGCAGAATCTAATGTCATAAAACTTAAAATTCAGAAAACTTTATAAGAGAAAAAACAAAATTAGAATATTCTCCTCAGGTCCATTAGACAAATCTGTATTCAAAACCCAGATCTGCCTTGATTAGTTATATGATCTTAAGGAAGGAAAGTAAACATCTTTAGATCTCATATTCCTAATCTGTGAAATGAGACTCACAGGACATACTTCAGAGAGTTGTTTTACATATTAAAGAAGAAAACAAATGGACAAAGTCTATACATGTTCATTTCCTGTTCTCTTTTTTTTTTTTTTTTTTTTCCTGTTCTCTAAACATGAATGTGAAAGTGTCTAAACTAAAATTAGCCATATGTAAACTTAACCCTTGGAAAACACATCACAAAAATTAAGAAAATGGAATAATTCTACCAATAGCTTTCAAATAAACAAACACAAACAAAAGGATTGGATATACCCTGGTTTGGTAGTTTTCGACTTTACATCTCAGATTCCAATTGTCCAAGTACATCTTGATGCAGGGAGACGTTTCACTACAAGGGAATTTGGGGATGAAAGTTTGCACTGTTTGGATTAGGGCCAGAATTCAAACTCCTTTTGCTGAGTCTTCTGCTTTTTTTCATTTAATGAACTCTATTACTGTGTTACTTCCTCCATTTCCTCTTAGCTTAATGGAAATGCTAAAAGCAATGCACGATATCAACCTTATCAAATATCATGGATCATAATCTCAGTCCTGGGGGAGGCTACCTACCCCATATGGGTACCCTGCTACACTACAGAGGTCATGCTTGCTGGGATGCACCCTTTGGTCAGTTAGGAACTGGCAAAACTAGAATCACTAATGGCTTTGACAGCAAATAGGAAGAGTCCATTGCCTCTGTGAGACTCCCTAAAATGCCAGTAATACTAGGAATTTGTGGCTTTCTGCAGATATCATAGACTAATTTGGGAGTTTTTCCCCTGGCTTTTTAAGTTTTTAGTTTAATTCCAGCTAGTTAAGATATGGTGTAGTATTAGTTTTAGGTGCACAATATAGTGATTTAACACTTCCATACAACACCTGGTGCTCATCATGGCAAGTACACTCCTTAATCCCAATCACCCATTTCACCCATCCCCCTCCCACCTTGCCTCTGGTAACCACACATTTGTTCTCTATAATTAAGAGTCTGTTTCATAGTTTGTCTCTCCCTCTTTTCCCCCATTGTTTTGTTAAATTCCACATATGACTAAAATCATACAGTACTTGTCTTCCTCTGACTGACTTATTTCGCTTAGCGTTATACTCTCTAGCTTCATCCATGTTGTTGCAAATGGCAAGAGTTCATTATTTTTTTCATGGTTGAATAATATCCCATTGTGTATCTATATCACATCTTCTTTATCCATTTTCATTAGTTGATGAACACTTGGGCTGCTTCCATATCTTGGCTGTTGTAAATAATGCTGCTAAAAACATTGGGATGCATGTATCCCTTCAAGTTAGTGTTTTTGTATTATTTGGGTAAAGACCCAGTAGTGTGACAGCTAGATTGTAGGATAGTTCTATTTTTAACTTTTTGAGGGAACTTTCATAATGTTTTTCACAGTGGCTGAACCAGTTTGCATCCCCACCAATTGTGAACGAGTGTTTTTTCTCCACATCCTGGCCAACACCTGTTGTTTCTTGTGTTGTTGACTTAAGCCCTTCGGACAGGTGTGAAGTAATAGCTCATTGTGGTTTTGATTTGTGTTTCCCTAATGGTTAAGTGATAATGAACATCTTTTCATGTGTCTATTGGCCATCTGTATTTCTTCTTTGGAGAAATATCTGTTCATGTCTTCTGTCCATTTTTAATTGGATTGTTTGGGTTTTGGGTGTCAAGTTTTATAATTTTTTAAATATATTTTAGATACTAACCTTTTATTGGATATGTCATTTGCAAATATCTTCTCCCATTCTGTAGATTGCCTTTTAGTTTTGTAGATTATTTCTTTCACTTTGCATAAGTTTTTTTTATTTTGATATAGTCCTAATAGTTTATTTTTGTTTTTGTTTCCCTTGTCTCAGGGGACATCTAGTAAGAAGTTGCTAACCTAGTGTCAAAGAGGTTACTGTGTTCTCCTCTAGAATTTTGATGGTTTCCTGTCTCTCATTTAGGTCTTTCATCCATTTTGAGTTTATATTTGTGTATGGTGAAAGAAAGTGGTTCAATTTCTTTCTCTCACATGTTACTTTCCAGTTTTCCCAACATCATTTGTTGAAAAGACTATTATTTCCTATGGATATTCTTTCCTGCTTTGTCAAAGATTAATTGACCATATAATTGTGGGCTCATTTTTGGGTTTTCTATTCTGTTCCATTGATCTAAGTGTCTATTTTGGTGCTAGTACCATACTGTTTTGATCACTGCAGCCTTGTAAAATAACTCAAAGCCCAGAATTGTGATGTTTCTAGTTTGGTTTTCTTTTTCAAGATTGTTTTGGCTATTCAGGGTCTTTTGTGGTTCCACACAAATTTTAGAATTCTTTATTCTAGTTCTGTGAAAAATGCTGTTGGCATTTTGATAGGAATTGTATTAAATGTGTAGATTGCAAAAAAAAAAATGTGTAGATTGCTTCGGGTAGTATGGACATTTTAACAATATTTATCTTCCAATCTATGAGCATGGAATGCCATAGCCTAATTTGTTGATCAGTTGGTTGACTCTTCAGTCTTGCACATTCAATGGCTAGAGTTTGTATTGAGTTTGATGAATATAATAAAGGGAGGAGTATGGTGAGGAAGGGTGGTGGGAGATGGGTACCGGGAAGGATTAAGACAACTGGATGTGTGAAAAACATGGGCTATGGACTGCACCATGGAAGCAAAGCTCATCTTTCATAAACATCTGCCTTTCTTCCTCACTCTCTTGCTGAATTCCTCTCTCCCTCCTTCCTTTTTTTCCTCTCCTTCAACAAATATTATGTTTGTGTATACTGAGCAGCACTAAAGTTATAAATGAGAACAAAACCAACTGGCTCTTGTCTTCATTGGACCTTCAACTCTAGTGAGGGAGACACACACAGAAGAAGCAAACACAATCAACACAGAAAAAGACTGAATTTTCTCCAAACTTAATCACACTCAGGATATACTGTTGCTGCCATGTGAACAGTTACCCTTTCATGACTTCCTGGCTTTTCTGTGGTCTGCACAACTAAGTTTCCCACTGAAATGAATAACTGGCAGCATTGCCACCTAATGTGTCTTAAAACTAAACCTTTATAATTGTAGGAAACAAAATATTAATAATGATCTAGCTTCCCACAGTTGCTCAGGAGACCTCACACCTGTTGCTAAATCAACAATTGCTATCACTGCCTTATCATCAACTTGTCCTGTCTGTGATATCTTTTTTTTTTTTTTAAGATTTTATTTTTCATTTGAGAAAGAGTGGGAGCGCATAAGAGAGAGAGAGCAAGTGTGCATGTGCTTTAGCAGGGGAACGTGGGTGGGCAAACGGAGAGGGAAAAGCAGACTCCCCGCTGAGCAGGGAGCTTGATGTGGGGCTCCATCGCAGGACCCCGAGATCATGACCTGAGCCAAAGGCAGACACTTAACCAACTGAGCCACCCAGATGCCCCCGCCTATGGTGTCTTAATGCATCTGACCAGCAGCCTGGCCTTTCCCGCAGGCTGTGTCAATGGTCGTGTGGCATGAATGCCTACTTCCTTGAGTTGTGCCCCAGAGGCTGATTAAAGTAAAGGCTGTCACATAGAGTCCTGGCACACCTAACAACAGATGTAGACAAATACAAAAACCAAGGATGATCAGTGGCTGGTATAAAATGAAGTATGGTGAAGTTTTCTGAAAGCAAAGTGGGTGATTGGAAGGAACAGCCATAGCCTGGACAGTAAGCAAGGAAGAATGCAGTCACGACTCTGAGAAGTAACAGTGAATGCCTGAAATAGTGTGCTCTGTGATGTAGATGAAAGAAGCCTTCCGTGTTGTAACTGACAGCAGGGTTCCATAAAGTCAATTTTAAAAACACATTTTTTTAAAAAAATTTGAGTGAGAGAGAGAGAGAGACAGAGAGCACACATAGGAGAGGGGCGGAGGGAGAGGAAGAAGCAGACTGACTGCTGAGCAGGGAGCCCAATGCAGGGCTCAATCCCAGGACCCTGAGATCATGAACTGAGCCAAAGGCAAATACTTCACAATTGAGCCACCCAGACACCCCTAAAAACACTTTTTAAAAATGAAATAGATTGTCCTAATGAGCAAGTTTAAAACAAATCTAAGTAAAATTTGGTCCCTTTCTCATTAGGGGTCATTTGCCTTCAGTCCACACAATCCGGTGTTAAATACATACTCAACCCCTTTTAATAAAAATTCCAGGCCTTTCCACTTTTGTTGCTCTGAAAACTTACATTAACATCTGTTCTTAATATTCCTTTATATATATATTTCTTTTAATATATATATTCCTTTTAATTATATTATATAAAATATGTTGAATTTCTCTTAATCGTTCCTCACAACTACACATTTCCCAAGTTGCAAAATTCCATAAATTAACACTGAGCGATCTGGGTTTATGCACAGAGGAAAGGACTCCTTTGTATCCTTGTCTCCACTGATTTTTCAGCTGGTTTCTCCTTGCTCATTCTGTTAGGAATCTTGCTTTTTGGAGATCAAAGAAAAAGAACCCCCCCCCCAAGTTTCCCCCATACTTTTATCTTTTGTTTAGGTTAAAAATCAACATTGTTTTTATATTTGCCCAAGATACACTCTTAAAATTACTTCAGAGCTTTTTAACCAGAATGTGTACAGAGAAGCCTTGTGGCAAATTGCAGAACCGTTTTATAAGAAATTAATTTGAAATGTTAGCAGAGACTATGGCATTCAGTCTCCAAAGTGACATTACATTAATTCAGCAAAAATATCTTAAAGCCATTCTGAATCAGAGGACAGGATGGTATTTTGATCTTGAAGATAAAAAGGTAATTCCAAATAGCTAATTATGCATAGGGTTCATTATCCATAGTGGTAGAAACATTAGGATGAGTTTCCTTCATGAGATTGGTGTCTGATCCCACCCCACTCTTCCGTACTATTAAATAGTTTTTCCTTCCGGTTTATACACAGCGAAGTGAATATCTCTTTCCCCTGCTGAACCAGTGTTGGAGTATAAATCCTATTACCAAAAAAATAAAAAATAAAAAAGAAATAAAACCTATTACCTTCCATGGAGATGGCAGTCATATACTCCAGCAACCTCATCTGATCTCTATAAAGTATTTGGCAGTGGAAGTTGTGTTCCTCATAAAGTCAGAGGACCTGGTTTGGAATCCTAACTCTGTCACTTACTAAAATTATGACTTCAGATAAGATACTTAATTTCTATGGGCCTCAGTTTCCCTGTCTTGTAGAGTGTGAAAAATAATGACTACCTCATTGAATAGAATACTGCATGTTGAAGTACTTGATACTAGCAGGTGCTTAGAAAATGTTATCTTTCTTCTACAAGCCAGGGGGACAAAGAGGTAGAGAGCTGTATGGGTCAGCTGTTGCTGTATAATAAACCACACCAGAACAGGGTTCATTCTTGCTCATGCATCCGCAAGTTGGCTGTAGTCTGTGAGTTGCCAGCGTGGCTCTACCTCGGTTGTCTTGTTTTGAGGCCCATGCTGATGGGACAGTCACTATCTGTTCTTGTTACAGTGAGGCAGAAGTGCAGAAGCGTGGATCAGAAACCCATGAGGCCTCTTCTGGTTGAGGCTCAAAACTGGTGGCCAAGCCCAATGTCCACAGTGCAGTGAAATATATATACCCCTGGCAAGAGGAACTGCAAACCCATGTGCAGAGGGCATGGACTTAAGAATTAGGGAAAACATGCAATCTCTCGGAAAAGCAAGAACAGCCTCCAGATCTCATAACCTGCCTTTGGACAGTCAAAGCCAGGTGAATAAGCCCTGCAGCCTATGAGCGGAGGAAGCAGGAGGGAGGCTTGTGTGCTCCAAAGGGACAGCATGGTGTCAAAATGCTAGCTCCTTCCCATTTACAGAGTAGAAAACAAAATGAACTGGGACAGTGAGGTTGACACAGTATGGGATCCCCGGCAAAGTCATATGAGCTTCTTGGTGGTCTAAAACCACACACAAATGCGGATGATGAAAATAACTTCTCTGCTATAACACCCATTTATCAAATGACATTTACAAGGAGGACTGGTGGTGAATATCTGTTTCCGGGGAACTACAAATTAACGGACACACACAGATTTGCTTCTGCTCAGTTCATCATCCACAAATGTTGACTGCAACATCTGCTATGCAGCAGGCACTATGTAGAAAAATTAGTGAGGCAAAGACTGGTGGAGAGATGGGCTAATGAACCATCACAAAATAACGTGATCAGCACTATGGGAAAGGGCTGGAACACACAGGAGGGGTTCCTAATCAAGCCTTGGGAAGGGGAGGTGAGACCCCTGAGGTAGGTATGAATGTTCAATAAAAGTCCTAGGTCCTAAGAAAAAAGGTGAACTGTCTTATGGTGGTTTCAGAACCACTCACACATACACAGGAAATGAGAAGGTGATACAGCCAGAAGCTCTGACAGGTGGAAAGAAGAGGGACTCACTCGTACTATTCCCTGTTTATGTGCCTCTTGGGAAGGAAACTCAGCAGTGGTAGACGACAGGAAAGGGACTCTGCTTCTTGGCCACTTCTCATAGATTTAGCTCCTTTTGATCGTTCAACAAATATTGTGTGCCTAGATCCAGTGCTGCAGAGACAGACGTGGCTCGTGCCCTTGTGGAGCATTGTCGCTGCAAGAAAGCACGCTGTGCTATACCACGGAGGAAGAGCAGGGTGCTTGTGAGCCTCTAGCAGGGGGACGTGACCTGTCTACAGCACAAGGGAAGACTGGCAGAGGGAGTAGACACCGGCCAGGGGAAGCAAGGGCAGACATCCCATGCATGTGGGTGAAGCGTCACAGAAGGAAATGCAGTCCTGCCACACAGGCAGGACAGAGATCATAAGATGTTTTAAGTAAATAACCCATGAGACATGTGAAACAATGAGTGAAGCACATGTGTGTTAAACATAGATAAAAAGCATGGAGCAAATGAGAGTGTTTGTTACACATGAACTAAAGGGATGGGAGCACCCGGATCGGCCTTAGATATTACTGAGACACGAGTTGCTGCCTCCAGCTGGATGCAGTGCTGTATCTGGTGTCACCTATTCTGACCCACGTAGGCTCTGTGCCCCAAATCCAGGTAAAAGGCCCGGTGGCTGCACAGGTCATGGGCGAGCTCAGCTGGCTGGATGCACCGCCCCTCAATCTCTCTGAGTGGGAAGTGTGTTGGATCCAAGCACCTTTCTTCTGCTGACCAACCCAGTCCAACCCTAAGCCTGCTCCTCGTTTCTACATCATCTGTAAGAAGGCTGGTGGGAAAACAAGAGGAAGCAAGACAGACAAACACTGCAGAAGGCAGGGTTCGGGGCTGTGATCCTGCCTGTATCCCATCCAAAGTGTGCTAACCTGCCCGCACGCTCTCCCCCTGCTGCTTCTTGTGTCTTTTAAATTGCTCTGATAGGGAACCCTGGGTGGCGCAGCGGTTTAGTGCCTGCCTTTGGCCCAGGGTGCGATCCTGGAGACCCGGAATCGAATCCCACGTTGGGCTCCCGGTGCGTGGAGCCTGCTTCTCCCTCTGCCTGTGTCTCTGCCTCTCTCTCTCTCTCTCTCTCTCTCTCTCTGTGACTATCATAAATAAATAAAAAAAAATTAAATTGCTCTGATAACCCACGTGATCCAAGCTTCTTCAGATGGCCTTCTGTTCTGTGACCTCTGGGATAGTCTGCCCGGTGGGGAGCTGGAGGCTACCACCATCAGAATTTCCATACCAGGTTGTGTTTCCTGTCTTCAGCAAAGCTCAGCAGAGTCAGAATTAAGGGTACCAGAAAGATTGATGGTTGGGTTTATCTGGGGTGGGGGTTTTGCCAGGGGGCGCAAAGAAAGTAGGGTAGGGAATCTAGGGAGTTGGCAAGAGGGAGTCTGAAGTGATGCACATGGATGGACCTCAGCTTGATTAGGGAGTAAATGGGGGAAAAGAAAGGAAATAAGGGATATGTGTGGGGGTGGGGGTTGCAGGGGCAGGAAGATGAGCAAGAGGGGTGAGTTGGGCTGGAGTGAGCCATGAGCTAGAAGAGTGGGAGGCAGATATTTGAATGTGTGACTTCGGGAGGGATCCAGGTCCCCTCTGCATCAACTTTGTCATATGACCTTGAACAGATCATGCCTTTGGGTTCAGAATTGACTTAACTGTACCTACCTTGTCTTTGCACTTGGGGACTTAGCACTCATTCCCCATAACAGCTCAGAATCCATTCTGCTGAGACACCCTTCCATGTCCTCCACTCCGTGGTGACTAACCCATGGCACACAGCTGACTCGTAGTTTTTCTCTCCTGTCGGACTGTTGGATGTCAGATCATTCTATTTCATTACAGGACTATCCATGTCTTGACATTCAAACTGTTTAAACACTTTACTACAACAATCTCGATCTTAAATTTAATTCAACAAAAGATCGTTAAGGCTCTGCTCAAGGCCAGGCCTGGAGGCAGGTCCTGGGTGTAATGGCGAAGGAGACACCGGCCCTCCATACTAGGGCAGCAGTGTGGGGGATGGGGACTTCAAGTGGTGTGCAAACCTGTACAACAGGGAGAGGCAGAGCCATTCCTCCAAGGTGGCTCTGGGATCCCACGGGAGAAGTCTCAAAGTCTCTGCTCCAGGAGATGCTGACTTTGTGCCAGAAAGTCTTCTTCATTCCCATTCCAATTCTCCTCTTCCATCCTCAGAATTCTTCAACACGGTGATGTGGGGCATCTCCTCTGTCCAATGCTTGTGTCATTGAACTATGTCTGTGTGTGTATGTCTGTGTGTTCATCAAAGCATGCACTATTGTCTTGTTTTTTAAATTTACCTAAATAGCATATTTTGCATATTGTTCTACAACCTGTCCCTCCCACTCAACATATATTTTGGTATGAGACCACACCACTGGATGACTGTGCCACAGTTTATTTAAAATCCTCCACTGACACAACATGTAGATAATACTGCTTATCAGCCTGACACAGTTCTGCATGCCTTCCACATTCTCATTCATGTATCCTCAAAACAGCAGTGTTATGCCAGCCATTTTATACACGAGGAAACAGACACAGGCTAAGAAACACATTCAAGGTCACAAAGCTACTAAAAGTGGTGGAACAAGGATTCAAACCCATATTATTTGTCACATCAGGTCTTTATCCTGACCCCTGGGCCTCCTTATGGTGTTTACATCTTTCCCTATTACAGTCTTACAACACTTATCCTTACACCTACTGCCAGCTACACATGAGTGGTTTCTTTCTGGTTTTTACTGGGAACTGGGATTGCTGAGTCCAGATGATGTCTCTCATTGTGATGAGTTTTTATAATGTTAAGTAGACTCAGGGCTAAAATGTCATAGGAACAATTCTGAGGCTTTGAAGGAATTCAGAACATGAAATGGTTACTTCAATGTTTCATTCGGCTCTTAATGACAGCCGTTTTTTCTGTCACTGTGATCATCCAAGAGGAGGTTAATAGAACATGAAAATACTTGGAGAGAAGGGAGAAGACAGGATGGGCCTGTGCCAAATAAGCAACTCTTCTGAATTGCTCATCTCATTCATCACTTTTTAATCCATCATGTACTTTTTAATCCAGCCATATGATGCCATGTGATCTGCCCAGGAACTGGACATTTACTCCGTATAATTTCATTCATTAGTCTGCTAAACCACTTAGGAGATTCTGTATGTTGGCCTAGGTCAATAATTTTGAACATATTTTTGCAATATTATTATAGTAAGAACAGAATAACTTTTGGTTTATAAACTTCCAGTGTAACCAGTGTGTGAGCATGTTTGTGTAAGTACTATCTTCCCACTGCCTCATTCTTATTGGGGTCTGAACTACAACACCTTCATTTGAAAAGGACCAGTGTATATGTTGCTGTAATAACCAAGGGTGCTCACTAAATTCAACAAATACAGTTACCTTACAGATGAGATGTCCCTGGTGACTTTATTATTTTTTTAAAGGATTTTATTTATTTATTCATGAAAGACACACAGAGAGAGAGGCAGAGACACAGGCAGAGGGAGAAGCAGGCTCCCTGCAGGGACTTGATCCCAGGGCTCCAGGATCACGCCCTGGGCCCAAGGCAGGAGCTAAACCGCTGAGCCACCCAGGGATCCCCTCCCTGGTGACTTTAACAGCAAAATGGAAATAGAATCAGGGGGCTCTTTAACTATCTCTGAAGATCTTTTTTGCCCTGGCCGAGTTTGAAATAGGAAACACACAAACCATTATGTACATCTCAGAAATGGCGAGGTCCATGCTTGCTCTTTCTCCCTCTGGGCCACTTTAGGGGAAATAGTATGTGTAATGCTATGGAGAAAATCCTATTTTTCAGTAGGTCACAAGAGGTACCATTTTACTGGGTGAATACTTGGATATTCCCTTTCTGAAGGGAGGACTCCTGGACTTGTAAGTGATTTGGCACATTGATCAATAGTGCTACCCTGTGTGAAACATGGAAAAGAATGCATCCGCTCCTGGAAGGACAGAAGGGACCCTGCTCTGCACAGGGGAGAAGTGAGGAAGAAGCATCCTTAGTTGGTGGGACAGATCTATCCAAGGGGACTTATAAAATTACAGGTGATGTAAAACCCTCCTCCATCACCCTTACAAAGTCTCTAGCAAAGGGACATTAGCCACTAGTGCTTTCAGTGGGAATGGAATTCTTTCTGGAGAGTTCAAAGTCATCACTATTACACATGACACAAAAGTGGTTTCTGAGCTGCAGGCCAGGGGTTGCTGGTACGTGTGAAAGCAATTTAGTGTTTCATGCCCAGCTTTTAACAAATGAAATAGAATAGAATAGAAAAGATCAGGGCACCTTGCACAGAATAAAGGTAAGGAGGCTTCTGGAAAATTGTGTACATATTTTAGTCCATCTGGACAGCTATGACAAAATACCACAGATTGAGTGGTTTATCATCTATGGAAATTTTCTCAGAGTTCTGGAGACTAGGGAGTCCTAGATCAGGGTGCCAGCACGGCTGGGTGAGGGCCCTCTTCCTGGTTCATAGCTGGTGCCTTTTGTTGTGTCTTCATGTGGTGGAAGGGGCAAGGGATCCCTCTGGAGCCCCTTTTCTAAGGGTACTAATCCCATTCATGATGGCTCCACATGATTTAAGCACCTCCCAAAAGCTCCACCTCCTAATAATCACCTTTGGGGGTTATGATGTCAGCATATGAATTATGAATACAAATACAAAAGTTTTAGACCATGGCAATATATGTGTCCCAAGCTATGACATAAAAGGTGATTCTTTTTGTGGATCACGGTAAAAAATCAGTGTGAAACTCTGCGCTACAGTATAATATGCCAATTACAACAGTCATCTGGACAGCTCACTCAGCTCTGACAGGTGCCCAGCGTCCTTATGAAAGCAGTCTTGATGCCTGTTGGTTGCAGCACTACTTACACCTGCCAAGAGGTGGAAGCAACCTAATGTCGTGGAGGGATGAGGGGATAAACAGCCTCTGGTATATGCAGACAATGGAACACTATTCTATCTGAAAACAGAAGAATCCTGTCAAAGGCCACAATATACAGGAGCCTGGAAAATACTATGCTGAGTGAAATCAGCCAGTCACAAAAGGACAAATACCGTATGATTCCACTTACATGAGCCATCTAAAGTCCACAAGGTCCTAGAAACAGAAAGAAAAATGGTGGTTGAGGGGCTGGAGGGTGGGGGAGAGGGGGGTGTAGAATGTTAGTCAGGCAGGATAAGAAAGTTCTAGAGATGTGTTGGACAACAATGTGCATGTAATTAACAATACTGTATTGTACACTTAAAGATTGTTAGGAGCGTATGTTTATGTCATGTGTTCTACCACACACAGACACACACACACAGACACACACACACTGACACACACACACGACACACACAGACACACACAGACACAGACACATACAAACACACACAGACACACACACACAGGCACACTGACACACACAGACATACACAGACACACATAGACACAAACACACACAGACATACACACAGACACACACACAAGGAATCTCGGCTCAAAGGTTCCTCAGGTTGGGATCAAGCTCCCACCTCCCGTTCCTCTGGCTCCTTTTCTTTCAACGCCTGGCGGATCTTGGTTTGGCAGCTCTGCTGAGCCCCTTGCCACCCATCACGCTGCGCCTCCGCCACCTCCCTGCACCTGTCCCAAAGGGGAAACACTGGGAGGAGCCCTTGGGCGCTTTGCTTCTCTCTCTCTCTCCACTTTTCACTCACCAGCTACTTCTTGGGAAGAGGCTCCACTGGCCACCTGCACTGCCGCGTGTGCCAGCCAGGGTCCTTCTGTGCTCAGAGGTTGCCCAGGTTTTGCACTGACAAAGATGCTCTCAATGATCAAACTCTCTCTGGCTATTTTTCAACTATGCCTGACTTTTGGCTTTCTTGTTGTCTCTCCATTATCCAGTTTTAGCAGAATCCTCCTAAATCAATTTATCCAGGATGCCCCACCCTCGGTATCCGATCACCCTCTGTAACTGATCCTCCTCCCCACCCTGGATGAGGTCTGATCATCCTGGCTGGCCCTCTACAAGACCCCCGCACTCCCCAAGCCCTGTGATTCCTCTCAGTGATTTTCATCCACTGCCCCGACCCTGCTCCTTGGCTGTGAATTCCCACTTGCCCATGCTGTACTGGGAGTAGAGCCCAGTGCAGTGGTCCCTATGAGGCCCCTTCCCTTGAATAAAATCCACCTTACCTATTCAACAAATGTCATGACTGTTTTCTTTCCTTAACAGTACTCACTGGGTTTCAAAGCTCAACAGATGACTGACTCTGCAATCAACCTCCTCAGTGTTTGGTGGGGGAGCTGTCTTTGGTACCGATGGGAGTGAGGAGACAGACAGCAGGGCTGCTGTGGACTGAATGCAAATCAGACCACATCACCTCCTTTCCCCAAACCCTCTATAGCTCCCTATTGCCCTTGGCAAAAAGTTCAAACTCCCTACTTCAGTTTACCAGGACCTACTTGCCCTTTGCCCTTCTGCACTTCCCATGCCTTGTCTAGGCCTCCAGAACAGCCTGCAGCTCCTAGACCTTCTCTCCCAAGCTTTTTCCTGCTTTTGTTAAATCCTTCTCTCTATCTCTATCGTTCTTTGGGCTAGCTGATTCCTCCTTACTTTTCAAGCCTTAGCAGAAATGGAGCATTTACCAGGAAGCTAACAGTTAAGCTTCAGAGTCTGTGCCAAGCCTTTATACCTAATTTTATAACCTGAGATTCCTTATCTCAAATAGGGCCTCAAATTGTATAAGCCTTAGACATCACAAAATCTGAATCTTCTGTGTTTCAGTGTAGACAATCCTGTTTTCCAAACTCCTTAAGATGAGAATCTTTTTTCTTTTTCTTTTCTTTTTTCAAAGATTTTATTTATTTATTCATGAGAGACAGAGACATAGGCAGAGGGAGAGGCAGGCTCCCTGCAGGGAGTCTGATGAGGGACTCAATCCGAGGACCCTGGGATCACAACCTGAGCTGAAGGTAGATGTTCAACTGCTGAGCCACCCAGGTGCCCCTAAGGTGGAGGATCCTGATCTCCTCCTATATGTGCTGCCCACCAATGACTCACCCCTGGGACAGCCCTGACTGTGTTCCCCTGTGGACCTATGGACTCAAGAGTGTTTACCCTAAAACTCATAGAGAAAAGGTATTTTCTTTGTCCTTCGAGTGCCAAGATTCAAAGTGCATAGTTGGTAGTAAATAAAAATGTGAACATATGATGCACTGCATAAACTGATTTGGGAAGACTATGTTTTTTCTTTTTTATGTTTCTCAAGATATTCTATAAAACTTCTGACAGGAGTGAAAAAGGGTAAGCACAATCCAAGAAAGATGTTCCAAACCCTGCCCCAACCATGTGTCTGCAGAGTGCCACTGTTCCTGATTCTGTCCATTTCCCAGAGCTTGAAGGAATTTGTGGCAACTTCACCAAATAAATGCAGCTTTATTGTCTGCTGTACCACCTAAGGGTGTCTCTGAAACAGGACATTTTTATTTAAAAACAAACAAACGAAACAGAAACAAAAGACATAGCATCTCTTCAAACTTAAGAGCTGTCAAATTTGCCAATTTCTCTTCCTCTGGGAGTTCATTATATTATACAATTTACTTTTTCTTCCCTTCTCTTACTGAAATCTGAAATTAGAGCAGTTGGACACTTGTCTACTCCCGACTGTGACTCTTGCTCAGGTGCAGCCCTGGGAGGGTAGATCTTCTTTCTGTGCCCTTTCTACCCTCTTGGATTCTTGGATGACATAGTGATTCAGAACATAGGCTCTGATGTTGGGCTTCCTGGGTTCAAATTACTGTTCCTCTCTTTACTGATTGTGTTTTATGAACTTGAGCTGGGGACTTAATTGGCTGTTAACAACGATCGTTGAACTTTCAGGAACTTTGCAAACCTGTTGATGAACTTGAAATTGGCCTTGAGAGGACTATCTGCACCATGGAACCTGGTAAATGCTGCAGATGGGTACTCGTTCCCCTCCCTGACCTAGTTGTTTCCATGTACTAGCATGTACATCACTGCTCAGTTTCCTTATCTATAAAATAGGAGTAATAATAGTGTATATCTCATGGAGAATTTAGAGGGAGTTATGTAAAATGTGTTTATTTGTGCATACTAAGTACTTAGTAATTGTGAGCTACTTTTGGTGTTTCTCCCATTTTACATGGTCCAAAGTCTTTCTGCTTCATGTGCCCCTTTCTGCCATAACCTCAAACATTGGATCAGCCAGATCCAGCACATACATTGATAATAACATTTTAAAAAATCACTTTGACTACTTAGGGCTTTAAAACAACTAGCTCATAACTGATAGGAAATGTGTGGTCTGATGTTTATGAGGTAGACAGTGATGTGATGACACATATATTATAAAATTAAAATTCTTCAATTTAGAAGAATTTAGCTCTGATTACTTTTGCTATATACATTTCATTTGGCTAGATGTCAGAAAGAATTTCTTTTCTGCAACATCTATTCTTTTTTCTCCCATTTTTAGGCAAAGACTATAAAGATAATTTATTATGGCATTTGGTAATTCAGTAAACAAACATGTTCTAAAAAATTTAAATAGCTGTGTTGAAGTAAAATGTGCTGAAAATTCACATGAAAGATTTGCAAGTTAATAAAGATTTTGGTGAGGAGCACCTGGTTGGCTCAATCAGTGGAGCAAGTTACTCTTGATCTTGGGGTTGTGAGTTTGAATCCCATGTTGGGTGTTGAGATTACTTAAAAATAAAATCTGAAAAAAAAAAAGACTTTGGTGAGCAAGTAGACTCTTGGCAATATATCGCTGTTATCTGAGTGCTAAAAATATAATGTAGAGAGACTTCTGAGGAAGATCCTAAACCCACTTTGTCTCACCGATACAGCTAGATAACACCCACATCAATGTATGTGAGTATGATCCCCATATGCTAAAACATGTGGGGAGAGGAGTAAAGAATGGGTTAAAACTTAAGTGACCATCAACCTAACATAGACCACTATATGCAGATGTTGCATATAAACCTAATGGTAAACACAAATCAAAAGCCAGTAACAGATACGTGAAGAATAAAGAGAAAGGAATCCAAGTACATCACTAAAGAAAGCCAGCAAACCAGGAGAAAGAAAGCTAGAGCAGGAGAGAGCAGAAAAGAACTGCAAAGCAACCATAAAACAACCAAGATGGCAATAAATACATACCTATTAATAATTATTTGGAATGTACATGGACTAAATGCTCCAATCAAAAGACATAGGGTGACAGAATGGATAAAAACTCAAGATCCAACTAACCACAAGAGACTCATTTCAGATCTAAAGTTGCATGCAGATTGAAAGGGAAGGAATGGAAAAGCATTTATTACACAAATGGGGTAGCAATGCTTATATCAGACAAAATGGACTTTAGAACAAAGACCATAACAAGAGACAAAGAAGAACATTATATAATCATAAAGGGAACAATCCAATAGGAAGATATAACAATTGTAAATATTTATGCACCCAATGTGGGAGCACTCAAATACATAAAGCAGCGAATAACAAACATAAAGAAACTAATCAATACTGATACAATAACAATGGGAGAATTTAACATCCCACTTACATCAATGGACAGATGAGTTAAACAGAAAATCAAGGAAACCATGGCTTTGAATGACACATTGGACCAGATGGGTCTGACAGATATATTCAGAACATTCCATCCTAAAACAGCAGAATACACATTCTTTTCAAGTGCACATGAAACATCCTCCAGAATAGATTACATATTAGGCCCCACTACTGGTATTTACCCAAAGAACACAAGGTTTGAAAATATATATGCACCCCTATGTTTACTGCAGCATTATGTACACTAGCCAAACTCTGGAAACAGCACAAGTGTCCACCGATAGATGAATGGATAAAGAAGATGTGGTATTCATATATGAATGTTAGCCATACAGAGAATAAAATCTTGTCATTTGTAACGACATGGATGAAACCAGAGGTATTATGCTAAGTAAAATAAGTCAGAGAAAGACAAATACCATATTATTTCACTCATATGTGGAATTTAATAAATAAAACAAACAAGCAACAATAACAAGAGACAAACCAAAAAACAGTCTGTAAACTACAGAGAACAGATGGTTCCAGAGGGAGGTGGGTGGAGGATGGGTGAAATAGGTGATGAGATTTAAGAGTCCACTTATCATGATGAGCACTGAGTAATGTATAGAATTGTTGAACTGCGATATTGTACACCTGAAACCAATATAACAATGTATGTTAACTATATTGGAATTAGAAAAAAATACTTAAGTAGAAAATTGTACTCAAACACTCACCAGTTAAGATACAAATGTCATATTGAACAATCACTCATACTTTTATATTAATTACTTTTAAAAAACCTACATTGTAGAAAATGGATTTTAACTATATAGTACAATTAAGTGGAATAATGTGACAAACATATTCTAGGCATAAATAATAATATTTAATGGAGAGGTTTTATTTTTCATTTAAAGATATATCAATTATCAAAAAGCTTGCTGCATAATTTAAAAATATCATGTATACATATCTGACTCACTTTGATCATTAATGAATTAACCACTTATGTGTATTTAAATATAAATATTATGCCAGTAAAGCTTAAACTTAATGTTTCCTTAAATGAGTCCCTCATTCATCCCCAGTAGGTTTGGAGGAACTTATTTTCTCCTAGTCTGCATAATTAATGGAATATGTGTATGTACATCTTAATCTAACTTTATCAGCATTTACAACTCTTGGAAGAAAAGTGTTATTAATGCATAGTTGGTCATAACAAAATCAGGACAGATTTCACAGTCAGGATACTTTGTACAGGAGAACTCTTCAAAATGCTTAGAAGTTCATTCCAGGGCACCTGGGTGGCTCAGTTGGTTAAGTGTCAGACTCCTGGTTTTGGCTCAGGTTGTGATCTTAGGGTCGTGAGATGGGGCCCTGTGTCAGACTCCATGCTCAGCACGGAGTCCGCTTGAGATTCTCTCTCTCTCTCTCTGCCCCTCCCACTCATGCTGCCTCTCCCTCTCTTTCTCTCTCTAAGATAAATAAGTAAATAAAATATTTTTTAAAAATGGCAGATGTCAACGTGTAAGAAGACAATGAGGAACATGGGAACCGTTCCCCTGGATTGAGGTTGAATTCTGTGCCATCGACGCTCCTTCTCCTTCAAGACATTCTGATGTCAATGAATATTTTGCTTCTGGGAATTCCCCCCTTGCAGCAATAAACTTTTTCCAAGCCTTTCTGCATTAGTGGTGTTGAGTCCAGTCTCAGCAACAAATGTCAGGAAATTTAATATCAACAGGTGCCACCCCCTCATCAGGCAGGAAAGGATGTTCCCAGAGGATACTGGGGCTGCCTCAAGGAATTTTCTCCCAGCCTCACCCAAGTCAGTTTCCTGAGTCCCATACCATCAGCTGCAATCTGTGTTCAAATAGTTTTGGCCCTATCTGAGGAGTTCTGTCCCTGTTCTTCCTGATGAGGCTGACTTGGAAAGTGATACCCATATCGGGCTCAAACTCTGTGATGTTCTGACCTCCACCCACTACTTGTTCTGCTCATGGGCTTCTGCCTTGGAGTCTCCAGGCCTGAGTTCTACTGCCCATTGTGTGTCCTAGTTTGCAAGGTTAGGATTCTGTTCTTATTTCCACCCCAAGTGCTTTGCTGACAAATTCTAGTTCTCCAGACATTCCATGAATTCAGATTTTGCTCTAGCCAGGCCCATCAGTCTAGGGCTTGGCTCTATGACCCTTCCCTGTGGCTCTGTTCCAGAGACAAAGGTTTGCAGGTTCTCCATCCCCAGTGCCACCTGTCCCCCACGATGACTGACCACCTGCTGGGATTCTTCAGCACCATCTGCAAAACGTCCCAACATGTCTCTGGTCCCCTGTTCATGTGCCCACTGTTGCTCACTTGAACCCTGAGTACCGATGATTTCCCACCTACTCCAAGGGGCAGCATAGCAAAGTGGTTAAGATCATGCCCTCTGTCCGGGTCCCAGCCTTCCTGTTCCTACTCAGGGGACTTTGGCAAGTCACTTGATATCTTTGTGCCTCTTTCTTCTATCATTTAAATGGGTCTAATCCAATTTACACGTTAAGAGGGTCTGTAAAAGTGATGCTTACAAAGTGCCTAGGAGGTGGATTGCTTAACAGAGCACCACAGACTTTGAGGCTTAACAGACATTTTCTCATTCTTCTGTATGATAGACATCTGAGATCAAGGGGTCTGCAGGGCTGTTTTCTTGCAAGGCTGCTCATTGTTGGCTTGCAGATAGCCACCTTCTCTCTGTGTCTCCCTGAGGTCTTCCCTCTGCGTGTTGGTGTCTATGTCCTAATCTCTTCTATAAAAATACCAATCCTATTGGATTAGGTCCCTTTCTGCAGACCTCATTTTAACTTGATTGTCTCTATAAAGACCCTATCTCCAGATACAGTCACATTCTGAGGTCCTAGGGGTTAGAACTTCAGCATATGATTTTCAGGGGGACACAATTCAGCCTATGCCAGCAATTAAATAAGTTGTGCCTGGACACTGACAAGCTCCGTAACAGCCTAATGGTGGGAACAGCTGGTAGATACTCCGGAGTAACCTAGCCTGAGCTACAACAGCCATTCTTCAGTTCCCTGATGACCTGGAATCATAAAGGATGGGTCCAGCCTTTGGTATCTTGTTCTAGCATGCATTCATTCAAAACTGTCCGACGAAGATAACAGATGGAGAAAAATTAGCCCACCACAAAAAGATAGCACTACTTAGTAGCAGTTGGAAAGTCATGTCCAGTGAGAGAGCCCTTAATGGTTTACTTCCTTGGGTGGATACTGTGATCCCTTCAGAGACTCTGAATGTTTTACCAGACAGATACTTTGACCTCCTTCCAATGAATGTTATCATCACCTCTTCAAAGAGCAATTTGGAAGTAGCAAACTTACAACAACAGACTTGACCGCCTGTCCCATTGCTGATTATTGGGAGGGGCTTCTTCCCTGCATAGAGTGAGGTCCCCTGCTCCATAAGGCAGTTCCTGGAATGTGCAGGTCCTTGGTTGTCTTCATGTATAAAATAGTCTGTAATTTTGATGTTAAGGTTTTGGAATGTAGTGGACACCTAGTTATTGGCTGATTAGTTTAACTTCTCTTTCAGTGCTTTTTCTTTTTTTTGGCAAATGACTGTCTTACTCTAAATTCTGAGTCTCTGGTTTGTCTAAGTGTGGAAACAATTCCACACTAATTGTGAACAGGGTAAATATGGTTTAGTCCCTATTTATCAAGCACGTGTGACACCCCATGCAATGTTAAATAGCTACGCTACTTTATTGAATGTTCTAGAGCAGTCTGTGAAACAGGTGCTGTTACCCCCTTTTTACTAGAAGGAATGAGAGCTCAGGGCCGCAGCAGAGCTAGTAAGTGACAGAGCCAGGATTTGAACCTGAGTCACTTTGACTCCAAAGTCAGGTCCTTAGCACTCTGTTTTTGTTTTGTTTTGTTTTGTTTCAAATCTCCTAAGAACTCCTGGTTTGATCCTTATTTGTCTACCAAGTGTGGCCCCTCCTTTTCTCTTGCATTGTCTTGCTTTATGTCATTTTAGCTAAAGCAAGATATGGTGATGTAGATCTGTATTTCCAGTGTCAGAGACCAGCAAGGGCTAAACTGAATCAAGTTCCTTGATCAGGAAGCAGGTATTATAAGAGCAGCATTGGCTACAAAGCACTGACTTTATTGGGGATAATGGTTTCCTTTATTCTGCCCTAGGGATTGGCTTATTCCTAAATTGAGTTGGATGAAGTCAATTTAACTTAAAGGTGAAAGATAGAATAAAGTATAGTAAAAAAAAAAAAAGCACAAGTAAATGATAAGAATTTTGCCAAATAATTTGCAGAGAAAAGTCAATGAGTACTTATGCACACACCTGGGAATGGTAATAATAGGTTGGTTTTCTCAAAGAAACAATCGAGAGTACCTCCTACTCCAAACAATGGGCATGGGGAGTGGGCTAAGCTGACTAATGTGACTTTCATGGTTCCTGGGACAGTGTTTCCTTCTTCTTCAAGCTGTTCTTCCCTTGCTTACCCAGCAGCAGCCCTACTCTCCCCTTAATTATCACAATGAAACCAGGGTTCAGATACACAGAGTGAAGATGCTTTTATAGCGCACAGAGGTTGCATGGTTTTTAAACAGCCACAAAGTGTGACCATGCCATAAAGTCAATAGCACGCTTCATCATTTCCTAGGAGCTTTCATTTTTTAAATGTGGGGTGGAGGAGATGAGTGACTTGTCTCTGAGGCTCTTGGTTGGACTCTGGGCAGTAGTATGATGGCATTGTTAGGAGCACTGATTGGGATCAAATTCAGTCACTTTGAACTTGTCTGACTTTGGGCAAGTTCCTTAACTTGATTTAGCTTCCTCATGGACGTATGAGGAGTACACATCTACAGAATGAGGGTAATACATCTTATAACACCATTGTGAGGATTAAAAGGTGAGGTCCTTTGTTTGGCGCCTGGCAGATGTAAACACTCAACAAATAATCGTTTCCTTCCCTCCTTTTCACAGGGTCATTTGAGGGCTCATTCAGGGGTTAAAAGCTTATGGAGAACCCCCAAAAAGAAGCACTTGGTGCTGAGAAATGACCAGGAGGGCTTTTGAGCATTTATTTGGATAATACTTATTGACTGCCTCTCATGTGCCAGCTGATATGTTAGGTGCTGGGGCGACAGGGATGAGTAAATGCCTTGTCTTCATGGTGTTCACAGTGTAGTTGGGGGAACAGATGGGGCACTGAATGATCACATATACAAATGTAAAATTGCAACAATGACAAGTGTTGTAAGGAGAGCCTCACAGTGTGGTAAGAATCTATAAACACATTTGACTTGGTCAGAGAGGTCAGGGAAGGCTTGAACTGTCAGTGATATTTGAGCTGAGATCTAAAAAGTAAGTAGACCTGCAAAGGGAGGAGGGAAGATGTGCTAGGCAGAGGAAGCAGCAAATGCAAAGACCCTGTGGCAGCAGGGAACAGGGCTAGTGAGGTAGGCTTGAATAATAGCCAGTGTGGATAAGCACAGGGTTTTGAGAGGGAGTGAGATATGAAGGCAACTCTGGGAAATAAGTGGGGGCCAGAGCAGGCAGGGCCTGGGAGGCCACCCTGTCACTGGTGAATCTTTGAAGGTAAGAGGTTAGAAGAACACTGGTGAATGGTTAATTACCATACGTGGCCTTCAAAATTTTACAAGTTAGTGAGTGACTTATAGCTAACAGAGTCAAGTGTTAGGGTTTTATCAGAAACCAGATGGGTGGGAAATATCAGAAAGGGAGACAGAACGTAAAGACTGCTAACTCTGGGAAACGAACTAGGGGTGGTAGAAGGGGAGGAGGGCGGGGGATGGGAGTGAATGGGTGACGGGCACTGGGGGTTATTCTGTATGTTAGTAAATTGAACACCAATAAAAAATAAATTAAAAAAAATAAAAAAAATAAAATGGAAAAAAAGAAATACATGTAATGATATATACTTATATATCATAAAATAAAATAATTTGTTTGAATTAAAAAAAAAAAAAGAAACCAGATGGGGAGGGCAGAGCAGTATGCCAATGCCATCCAGGAGATGAAGCTCCTGGGGCAGGGTAGGGAGCATCATTCTGGTCCTCTATAAAGGCCGCTCATGATCTGGTATCTTCTCATCATCCTGAAGAGCTGAAGGAGATGGAAGTGTAAATAAATATTCTAAATTATTTCCACAGTCATATTCTTTCCAGGTCAAAATGTTAAGTGTTGCTGTTATCAATATTATTGTTCTAATTATTGTGATGATTATAATTATTTTCATTTCAAATTTGAACAGTCACCAGAACAAAATTCCTTTGACCTTTGGCTTGCTCCCCTTCTCTGGCTCCCTTGGAGGGAGGCTGCTGACAATTCATAGACTCATTGTGCTGTTCCATGGGGGGCTGGAAACCAGAATCAAAGGTAAGACTTTTTGACTCATGTAGTGGGAGTCCCAGCGTGAGGCTACTCTGTGATCACCCGGAATTCAATATTCACTCTCTGCAAGGAGGTGGCCACATGGTAGCTGAGAGCAAAAAGACAGCACTGCAGGTCCCTCAGAATCGATCAGAGGCTTGGAAGGGCGTCTACAGCCTGCAGTGGGTGGGAGCGCAGTTGAAGCCATGTCTGCCTCAGGGTGTCTGTGGCCTGGGCAGCGGAGGCCAGGGCTGCTTTCAGAAAACCACCATCGTGGAGCCAGCTGGTGCCTTTGCTATGGTTTCTTCCTTTAAAGATGGCATGTGATAATAGGGTTTTGTGGCAGGCCAGCCCCTCCTGTTCATTCCTGATGGCCAGGAGGTAGGAGAGGCTGAGAGGGGGTCACCGGCTTATTCACAAACAGATTGATCCAAGTGGGAAATCCCAGCAGGGTTCCTAACTGTTTTCCCAAAAGACAGAGATCCCACAGCACAGCATTTGCATTGTGTATCCTGTTCCCAGGGAACCACCTGCATTCTGCTCAAAGCTGTGGATTATAAGTATTTCAAATTTCAAAATGTTGTCAAATACACTCTGAACTGCTCCACTAATGATGTTCTACCTAAAGAGGAGTAAAAAATTAAGCTAAGTGCAAAAAAAAACCCCACCTAGTAGGATTCTTGATTGCTAACCACACAAACCTTTATTGATGTACAACATACATACAGAAAAGTACATAATCAAAAGTATACAGCTTGAAGAATTTTCACAAACTGGACACACTCAGGTTACTAGCAGCCGGATCCACACACAGAACATTCTAGAAGCTCCCCTTGTCCCCCCTCTGGTTCCTATCCTCTGAAGAGTAACTAATACTCCCTACTTGCAACAGCACAGATTAGCTTTGCTGGGTTTTGCGCTTGACATAAATGGAATCACGTAGTGTGAACTTGCTGTATGTCGTGAGACTCCCACTGTGCTGAGATCATTTGTTCCCACTGCTGCACAGGATTTCACTGTGTGAATATACCAGAATCTGTTTATCCATTCAATGTGTGCATGGGAGTGCTTTCTGGCTTTGGGTTTTTCCGAATAGTGCTTCTATGAACATTCTAGTACTTTTCTTTTGGTGAACACATAGACACGTTTCTGTAGCGTACACACCCAGGGATTGAGTTTTTAGGTCATACGATATGTACATCCAGCCCAGCCTATTTCATGGAAGAATAAGAAATTTACTGGATGGAGCTTACGGGCTCAAAGAATTGACAGAACATTAGAAGGGAGACCTAGGAGGACGTAGGGAGCGGGGGGCACCAAGACAGCCCAGTGGGGCCGGGAACAGAGCAGGAATGGTCTACTCAGGACTGTCATTCCTGGACATTGTTAGCAGTGGGCACAGAACCCCGGCAGCCTGCCAGTCTCAGATGCCTCCCCTGCTGGGCCACTGCTGCCCCAGGGCCACCGCAGCTCCCATAAAACAAACCTCAGCATCTTTTCATTTCTGTGCCTATTGCTTGGGGCTCAAGGTCCAGGCAAAGGAGTCCAGACAGTTCACATGAAGTCATAGGCCCCTCCCTGGCTGGCCTGGGGCTGGGAGGGGGGTACCTGAGAGGCAGGGAAGATCTTCCCCCTTCAGCATCCACAGTGAAAGGGAGCACTATCGCAGCCCACTAAATTTCTACGTAAGGGGTGATATACCCCTGTAGGGAGGGGGCTCAGATGCTGGAAAGCCAAACTGCCAACAAGATGTGACAACTGTCCACGACAGGCATGCTCCCTTTCGTTCACTTCCCGATGAGTGGCTAGCAGGGCGAGGGCTCATGCACCTGCTTTTGTATCTCATAGCCCAAGTGCATGACCTTGCTTTTGGGAAGAGGGCAGTGAGTTCAGGGACGCTTGGGAAGGGGATAAGCCACAAAGACAGAAAAGCATCTCATGGAGGAATATAAGGTCGAACAAGAGGAAAAGGAGAAAGAGACAGACAAAGGAAAGGGACAGGAAAAGTGAAAACAAAGAAGAGAAAGTCTGAAGGAAACTGAGAAGCACACTTTCTTCCTGACCCGATTTAGCCAGCTTCCGTGCTGTCCTACTTTTTCAGCTTCTCTGATGTGCTTTTCTGAATTGTGCTTTGCTTTATCAGGTTAATGATGTTGACATGGACCACGGAATAAAGAGCTCCTGGTCATAAACTGAGATAGAGAAGGGTTTGAAGTCTTATTATCACACACAGCATACAATTCTGCTGTCGTCAGAGCACACAGCTTCCTAACCTCCCTGGTAATATCAGTGAGCTTTAATGAAACAGAGAATCGCTTTCAACAAAAGAAGCAAAGAATAAAAATGTAATAAAACCATTTGCAAAGTGGCAAGTTATTAATTGATCTGAATTATATTTGGCTCTTTGCAGGCAATTTTACATTATTCCTCCAACCGAACCATGTTTGTCTTTGAAGTCATGCACTCCTGCCAATGTTATATGATATTGGAGCATTTAGTAATTTGTTTTAAATGATAATCAGAGCTTTCATCTATGTAGCACCTCTCTGTGGCCTCCCAGATAGAAAGGCAGGAGGAGTAATTATCATTATCCCCAATTAGCAGGTTAGAACATGCCAGGCACACAGTGGCTTGCCCTGTATCGCACAGCGGGCTGCTGTGAGAGCCAGGGAGTGGCAGTTTCTACACCAACAGAAAAGCACTAACTTGGTCAAGGAGCTCTCTGCCCCCCGGTGTTTCTTCTCTTTCATCTTTTTTGTTTTCTAGATGGATTCTGCAACTTGGTCTCAGAAAAACCAAGAGCTGTCCAGTCGACCGCAGGGCATCCATGTATCTATGTATCATTGTCCGTAAGCTATTTGGGCCCAACATGCAAAGATGAGGAAAGAAGTGTGCTGCACTTATTTATATTAGAGAGAGAGACAGAACGAGCAAGTGGGGGGAGGGACAGAGGGAAGAGAAAGAGAGAGAGAGAGAGAGAGAATCAGAGAGAATCTTAAGCAGACTCCCTGCTGAGCGCAGAGCCTGACACGGGCCTTGATGCCAGGATCCTGAGATCATGATCTGAGCTGAAACCAAGAGTTGGCACTTAGCTAGACCTAGCCATCCACATGCTTCTCAGTTTTCCTCTCTTTAAAATAGACCTACTTTCCTGGCATTTATTAATTGCTGGAGGATTAAGTGAATACAGCCAATGCTCAGATAAGTGGATGACACAGAGGAAGCTGCTGCCCCTATGGTTCACTGCTCTGGGGCAGGAGCCATCCTGGTGACACCCCACAGGGCTGTGCCCAGAACAGGATCTTATTCTTTTAAAGGTTCTTTTCTTTTTATTTTTGCAATATTGAACAGGATCTTATTAATGCAGCCCATGTCAGGACTATGGAGGAGGAGCCAGAACAGGAGGAGCAAGAAGATGTGGCATATGTGGGGTGGGGTGAGACGGTGCCCTTGGCTGGCCCAGCTGGAGCCCACAAACAGATGGCTATCATGGTGTGCATTTACATTGAAGCTTGCTACAATATTCATAGAGCATCGACACTTGTAGAAGGACCACCTCCAAAGTGGTCGATGGTAATCAGACCCTCATTGGGGTCTGGGCCACATGGCTCCAGGTAGACACACATTAGGAAAGCCGTCTGACACTGTGGGTTCCTTCCTTCCTAATAGGATGATGGAAAAGCAGGAGATACAAAACATCCAGATGAAAACTTTATCCATCTATCTCAGTTGGTCAAAATGCTCTAATTTGCTACCAGAGTCTTGTGAATGGGGGGAGGGGACTATATTGTTTTTCTTTCCCGCAAATTAGTCCCTGAAATGTATGAACTTGATATTGAAAATGGGAACTGATTTACAAAACGAAACCCTTACACCCATACTTGTTTTGAGTTGGCACACTTGTTACTTGGCTACGAAAATGTCTATTTTCTTTGCTGGTAAAGAATGTAACATGAGAAGGAAAAGCAAAACTGAACTCAGCTAAGAAACCCAGTGAAGAGAGGCAGGCCCCAGCCATCCTGGTGGGGTAGGCCCGGTGCTGGCTGGAGGTCCCTAAGGCTGAGAGCATGCAGTCTCTAACCAGGGAATGGGTTGATGGAAGAGGAGCCCCGGCGGCATAACAAACACAGTCAGAGAATGGTACAAAAGAACTTCTTCTCTCGGAAGGGATTTTCTGACGCAGGTACTGGGATGATGAGAGGGTCTTCACGCACGTGAGCTTCACAGTAGGCCAGGAGATCCGCGGCTGCCTGGGACACCTGTGGGGGACATAGCACAGGTACTGGGTTAAGTGCCAGTTCACAGTAGGTGGAGCACAGAGGCATCCACATGGATGAGGCTGAGGACAGGCCATGTTGTGTGCACCACCAATGACAAGGCCACTTCTAGTCCAGAGAGAGGGGATCTGCTAATCCAGGGAGATGGGGTTCAAAGCCTGCCTTTGAGGAAAGAGGGGAGGCCTAGGGATGGTAGATGAATCCCCAGAGAGGAACAAGAGGGTCCGGCAGCCTTGTTCTACTCTCAACTGAGTTCATGAGTGGAGGCTCCAGGCCAGTAGCTTCATAATTACTCTGCTACACCATTTCTGGATGAATAAAGCAGAGCATTAGCCCTGGCCAAGCCAGCATGATTGTGTTTATTATTGTTATTAGTCATTGATTGCAATCCACTCTCATGACCAGCCCAGAGAGACCTTTCATCCTTTTCAACAGAACACATGCTAATAAGCATATTATATATATCACATACATGAGCTGCATACTCTAAGCACATGTTTTAATTCACAGTGGCCACTCCCCTGTGCAGGGAGCTGCTCCTGACCAGAGATCTCCTTCCCTGCCCTATTCTTTCCAGTCTTACCTGTGGACACATGGTAGTTGTGTACTGAACTATCCCCTGGTTCAAGCCCAGGGGTTCTAGAGGAGGAGCTGGGTGGTGGGTGGCAGAGGGCCAGGACGTGTTCTCTAATAGGAAAATAAAGGAAAATAAAGTTACCAGCTCATTTCAGCCAGGGTCTGGGTCATGTGCTCAACAGACAAATGGCCTGTGCATTAATGCGTCCTTCCAATTAGGTTGTTCTGCCTGCAAATGCTTCTTACAGGCGATAGGCAAGGGTAAGTATACAGCAGGCAAATGAGATCCTTCTGGCATATACAATGTTTAAATCTTCCCTAGAATGTTGAAAACATTCCACAAATGAATGAAAAAACTATTTTAGAGTCTCCAGTGTATACAAGCCACATACATTCCCTCTAGGTTTTTAAAACTGACCTATCTTCCAAAATTTTCTAGAAATTCTTCTTCTAATTTCCAGCCCAGACCTACCTTATGTAGCAGTGGCTGGAATCCTACAAATAATTCTGGTATAGATATATAAGGAATTTCCCCCTCAAATATAGCTGGAGGTTGAGCAGATGAGTCAACCTCAAACTTGACAAAGTCTGTGTGTTGGGGATGTGGAAGGGAGAAAGGGGTACCAATGAGCACCAGCCTTCCAGTTCCATTTCTGCCCCTAAGCTGGCTGTGTAACCTTCGGCAAGTAGCTCAACCTCTCTGAGCTTCCCTTTTCTCACTTGTAAAATTCAGAAGTGTTTGATATTTCTAAGATTCCTTTTATCCCAATCACTCAATCATTCTACCTCTAAGAGCACCATGGCCAATATTTTAGAACCTCCATAAAGGTATGCTGGTGACCCTGTCACCAGCTTTCTGGGCCGAGAAACATGATTTTCTGGTATGCTAAGAGTGGATCATCTCTCTCTCTCTCTCTCTTTCTTTTAAAGATTTTATTTATTTGAGAGAAAGAGAGCATGGGGCTGAGGAGCTGAGGGAGAGGGACAAGCAGATTCTGTGCTGTGTTCAGAGCTGGATGTGGGGCTCAGTCCCAGGACCCTGAGATCATGGCGTGAGCCAAAATCAAGAGTCAGACACTTAATTGACTAAGCCACCCATGCGCCCTTGGATCACCTATTGTAGCAGGTCCTTATTAAACAAGTTCAAGAGAAAAACAGAAAAACAATAGCTAATGTTTGCCAAATGCTTATTATGGTGTCAGGTACCATGTTAAATGCATCATCATATGCATTATGTCATTTAGTGCCTTTAAGTAATATTCTTTTTTTAAAGATTTTATTTATTCATAAGAGATGCAGAGAGAGGCAGAGACATAGGCAGAGGGAGAAGTAGGCTCCCTGCGAGAAGCCTGATGCAGGATTCAATCCTGGGACCCCAGGATCATGCCCTGAATCAAAGGCAGACACTCAACAACTGAGCCACTTAGGTGTCTCTTAAGTAATATTCTTAAAGCCACTTCACAGATGAGGAAACTGAGGTACAAATGTTAAGAAACTTGCCCAAGGTCACACAGCCAGTAAGAGAGAAAGCCAGAATTTGAAGCTCTGCTGTTCGGCCGCAGAATCTATATGCTGCAGTAGCCACCTGATTAAACTGATAATGAAAATATACCTGTCAGGTGTACTGGAATGTTCCGCAGGGCCAGCACACTCTCCTTATAGACCAGCTATCTGAGAACCCATTTGACCAATCAAGTGATTTATTTGCTTTGCTTCAGCATCTTCTCTACAAAACCTTAGCCCTAGTTTCTGTCGGTTGAATGCTCCTACTCATTTTCATTTGGTGCGCCCAATTTGAAAGGATATATGCTCAAATAAACTCTTGAAAAACTTGAAGAATGTGCTGGGGCACCTGGATGGCCAAGTTGGTTAAGCGTCTATCTTTGGCTCAGGTCATGATCCCAGGATCCTGGGATCTCTGCTCAGAGGGGAGCCTGCTTCTCCCACTTCCTCTGCCCCTCCTCCCTGCTTGTGTTCTCTCTCTTAAACAAATAAAATCTTTTAAAAAAGGAAAAACTTTAATGTACCTCTGTTTGCCTATTAATATGACCCAGCTGGCCCAAAGTTAATTTGCTAAATTGTAATTACAGCTTCCTTCCCCTGGATCATACTTGTTCAGATGCTTATTAACATCCTTTGGGGGTGGATTTAAGTAGTTTAATTTCCTGAGAGCGACCGCAAGGGGGCGCCCCACTAGGGGCTGCTGCACCGGGACCGGTACATCAGACGAGGGCATTGGAAGAAGGGACCCCCCAAAAAGCTCTGGAGGTACCAACTTCCCATCATAAAATAGTCACAATTGGACGCCTGCATGGCTCAGGGGTTAAGCGTCTGCCTTTGCCTCAGGGCAAGATCCTGGAGACCTCGGGCTCCCTGCATGGAGCCTGCTTCTTCCCTCTGCCTGTGTCTCTGCCTCTGTCTCTCTGTCTCTTTCTTTCTCTCTCTCTGTCTCTTATGAATAAATAAATAAAATCTTAAAAAGAAAACACCCAAAAGCTCTTAAAAAATAGTCACAGGGAGGAAAAGTATAGGATAGGGAATATAGTCAAATAATATCTTAATAACATTGTTTAGTGACAGATGGTAAAACACTTCTGTGGTATTTTGTAACGTTCAGAATTGTCAAATCACTGTTTCAGACCTGAAACTAACCTAACATTGTATGTCAGCTATAGTTCAATAAAAAAAAACAAAAGGAGGCTTTGTAGGACAGCTGGATGAAGGAGAGATGGGGCTGGGCTGTTCCTGCCTGGGATCAGTGTATCTGCGGCCCACATAGCTCCGTGTCTACAGCACCCTAACTGCTAAGCTGTTCAGGTCTGGCTGTGCTCATTTTAAGCAGATCTAATCTAGGAAATTTCTATCACCTCTAAAGGTGATACTGCACTTGGTTCCACAATTCTTCTTTCATGAAAACAGTCTGTTCTTCAATTGTCTCCTTTTGCTGCTTGTTTTAGGATCATAGATGTGCTTGCTGAGTTCACTCTTCCCATGGCGGAATCCTGCCTGGGCAACAGGAACACATACCTAATGGGACCTGTATTGGCGCCAAGGAATAAGCGCCTGACTTAAGACCAAATGGGCAGATCTGAGTTGGCTCTGTGCAATATTAATATCCTAGATGCCCTCGTTTTGTTGAAACAACACTCTAAGACAATGTAAGTCATCCTAAGACAGTATAAGTCATCTTACAATCAAGGGAGGCTTCCAGCTCAGCCATCAGGCCCCCTTATTTCACAAAGTGTGTGATGTTCCTTTATTCTTGCATAAACAAAGTATTTGATTAACGCCTGAAGTTTATTATTATGTGATCTGTAAAGATAAATATATGTGAGGAACATCTTACTGAGTTTTACACATGAAAGATGACATCCTGACACACAGCTTAAGATCCAAGCATTAATTAACCCAAACCTGCTTGTTAGGTTGCATGGGAGGGTTTCCTTAATCAGTCCTAGATTGATTTTTACAGTTGAAAGTTTCCTTCAATGCATACAAAATATGGGCTGCAGACATTGCCAAATTGCATGAAACATCTGCCATCTTTGAAACAGAAAACATATTTGCTTTCAAAGAGGAAATTTTATTTGGGTTGGAAATTTAAAACTCCCTGTTTACACTTTCTCGTCAAGCCTAAAGTCTGCTTTACCTAAAGGCCTCTGTTATGGAATGCTCAGAGCATCTCTGCCTCTTCTCCTTAGTATTGAACTGTTACAAGACAACAGATGTTGAAAAGAATTGGCAGCCTGGGAACAACTGTGGAATTTTACCATTGCATTTCAGAGTAAAAGAGGTGATTAAAACAGCCCAAGTTAGCACATAATCCTGTTAGTTGCGCTATAATTACAAGCTTCAATGATGGGAGAAAATGTTGCAATTACTATAGTCAAACTCTTGGACGAGACAGATGACATAATTACTATTCTGGCTGTGACACCCACTGCATTTATCCTTTGCATCTAAAGTAGAGCAACTTACACCTATTTCTCAGCAATCCTGGTCTATTTAATAATACTACTTGGAATCAATTTCAAGCATCTTTGATAGTTCCGCCTGTACCTCCTTCCACCTATGAAAACAAAGCAGGATCACTGTCAAGAGCATAGCCAGGTCGCAGCCCCCATGGTACAATGACCGTATCTTTTACAAGGTCAAACTCATTGCACACTCCCAAAGAGGAAGTCATAAGCTGGTTTTCCCTACTGAAACCCTCAGTACATGACAGGAATTATACCTCAACTCTAAAGTCTGGGCAAACATTGCAGGGTGAATCCTTGTGAATTTTTTCTTTCTTCTAATGTAGGGAAGCATTGGAGATCAACACATCAGTTCCTAAGCACACACTCAAGATACTTCCATATTATGGTGTCCTCTCTACCCCAATCCAAACAGGAAAGCCTCAATCTCAATGTATTTGGAGGTGGGGCCTTTGGGAAGAAATTAAGACAAAAGGGTTGAATGCTTATGAATGAGATCAGTGCTCTTGTAAGAAGAGACATGAGAGATATGTCTCTTCACCTGCGATGTAAGGTAAGAGATCTCTCTCCACCTGCCCTATGAGGTGACAGCAAGGAGGTGATCATCTGTAAACCAGGATGAGAGTTCCCACCAGAACCTGACCACTCAGCAACCCTGATCTCAGACTTCCCAGCTTGCAGAGCTGTGAGAAATGAATTTCTGTTATTTCAGCCACCAGGTCTATGGCACTCTGTTATAGCAGCATAAGCTGGCTAAGACATTTGGCTTCTAGTGGATCCCAGCAACTACTTTGTATTGCTCCAGATCAATAGAAACAATTTTCAATTGTTGGGTCCTGGGCCACAGATAGAGCAGCTAGGTGGGAGTGGGTAAGGTTATCGGGAGGATACCAGAGGGGGTGAAAGATATGTGTGAATACAGGAATAATATAACATAGTCCCTCTCTGAATTCTAAAACCAAATGTTCATAATGGTCAATTAGTTACCAGCACAAAGGATTTTTTTTTCCACATGAAAAGTTGATTGCACATTAAGAGGTAAATCCAAGATGCTTGAAAGAGTTTTAATATCTCCAAGGTAACCTAAGTAAGAGCTGATATTACCTGGCTTTCACCACCAGAATAGTGAAGCCCTCACAGAGCTTAATTAGAATGGCTGACCTATATCTACCCTGGACCTCAACTTAACCAAATCCTTTCAACAGGTTGGTACATATCCTATATGACTCTAACCACCTCTCAGTGTTGACATATCCCAATTTTCCACCAAGGAACCCCTAATCCAACCATTCTGCAAGCTCATTGAAAGAGTAATTTACTTGGTGAGAGAAACCAGTGAGTCACTCAAGAGGTTTCTGGGACTTAGGTAAAGGTGAAAGATGGATGTAACAAGGAGGTTCTAGGTCCAGGGATTCTAGAAAGCCAGCTGCATCTCTTAGGATGTACTGGATTGTGAGTCAAGAAACAATGTCTCTGACTGAGCTGTAGTCAGCACTAATAAGCTGTGTCATTCTGGGCAAGACAAACACTTGGGTGCTCAGTTTTCACTCCTGTCAACGGGAATAGCAATACCTGCTGGTTTGTGACTCAGTGACATAACGAATACTATTATACATACAGCATGTTATTATTTCATTATCCATCTGGGTACTTTCTGGGAGGTCACTGAGAAACAGACATGAGGAAGTTTCTCAGAAATTATGAGGGCAATTGGATGTCCACAGTGCCCCTAACCCAATTCCTCATGAATTGGAAGTGTTCCTTGCTTTTTCCAAATGTATATTTTGTCTTCTTGTTCTCCTCTTTGATTTAATTCAAAGATTTTTCTCCTTTGATCTGATAACTGTTCTAGAATTGTTCATTCATAGCCCCCCCCCCCTTTGAATTTATTTCTAAATCTGATTGTAGAAAGTTACCATCTAAATCGGTCTGGGTGAGAGCTATGAATGTTTCTGGTAGAGGATGAGAAAATGAGGAGAAGATTTAAAGCTAACTTGCTAAACTAGCAGAAGGTAGAGCAATAAAGGGGAGGGACCCAGAGTTCAGACTAGACAGGTCAGAAAGGCAAAATCTTTATGCACTGTCTTGAATTTGGGCTGGGTCACAGAACATCATTTGTATTTATTTTCTTTTAGAAATGTCATTCTTTCAACCTTCACATCATTTATCATCTTAATTACATCCCTTCCCTGGACTTCTCTGGATGCTTTTAATCGGCTGTCAGTGATCTATCAGAACACGATGGACTCCTGGATTTTGTTCTTTTTCAATTTTCCATAGGAAACACCATGATATTTGAGCCTCTTGTCTTCTGTTTTAACAACGACTGACTCTTGCTTTAGAATTTTCTTGTTTGGCTTTGGAACACTCAACAGAGTGTGTTTTTTCTTGTGGATAAATGAAACCATAAAGAACACATCTTGTTCTTGTAAAAGAACTCACAAACTGGCAGCACTGTTATGACTCTTAGAGGTGCTAGAAAAAAAATTAGAGTAAAACATATGAAAGACCTATCTGTTAGAAGAATTATGAGGAAGAATCTCTGGTTCAAATATAAATGTGAAGCAGGAGCCAAAAGGCTGATGCCAAAGGGACTGTCCCGGCAAACTCCTGGACACTTACTTTTTAGTTCTACTCTGCAGCTCTGGATTATCCATGCTGATGAGCAAAACCAGTAGAAAAAATAATCCTTACCTCAATTACACTTAAATTTGAAATGTAATTTATGATTTTTATGTAGTGTGCTTACATGAAAGTATGGTCATATTTTGCAATTGGCTCCTGGTCCCTAAGGGTCATACTTTGCAATTGGCTCCTGGTCCCCTGGTCCAGAAGGAAGATATAAATTATATACAAAATGAACAGTGTACATGGAGATAATGTGGGGTGAGGTCCTATGTGGAAAGAATAGAAAAGGTGTGTTTTTCTATTTATTGTACTATGTGGTCACCTTCTAAGGCACCCTCTTCCTCTTTCACATATTGTCACACTATACAAATAATAAATTCAAAGGAGGAGGGGGTAACTGGGTCTTCAGGGGTATGGTGGCATCTCTGTGCAAGAGGTGATTTCTATAAAGAATTTTAATTTTGAAACAGCTTTATTGTCTTTACAATAACAATTCTTATTTGTAAAATAACCAAAAAAAGTTCAGAGCTGGAAGCAAACACCAACTGCCACTTGGAGTGGTTCACTTTGGTGAACATCCTTTCAGATATCTTACTATCTATCTTTCTACGTATAGTTTCATATACTGTTCTGTAACATGCTTTTTTTCACTCAGGACACACAGTTGTACATCATTGTTTATAATGATAATATAGTGTAACATTGTCTCTACCTAATTTACTTAACCAATCTCTATGGATGGGTAATCAAAAATTACAATTCGTTGATATTCTAATAGTGCTCTGCTTCTTACTTCCCTTCATTATTTGTGAGATTGTCTCTGGGTAAATTCCTAGAAGTGAGAATACTGGTGTCAAGAATATGAACAATAAACATTTTGAAAAATATTCTAAACTATCATTCTGAAAGACTGTTTCAGTGTCCATTCCAACCATCAAAAACCTCTGGCCATGGATGATACTGGATTTCATGAAAGATTAAAAACATCAACAGTCTTACAGTAGCCAAGATATGGAAGCAACCTGAGTGTCCCTATAATACATATATATATATATATATATATATATATATATATATATATATATTACTCAGCCAAATAAAAGGATGAGATCATGTCATTTGAGACATGTCACTGGATGGACCTAGAAGTTATCATGCTAAATGAAATAAGTCAGACTGAAAAAGACAAACACCACATGATTTCATTCATATGTGGAATCTAAATAAACAAAAAGCAGCAGAATCAAAAAGAACAAACTGATGACTACAAGAGAGGACTAGGCAAAATAGGTGAAGGGACATGGGAGATACAGGCTTCTAGTTGTGGAATGAGTAAGTCAAGGGAATAAAGGCACAGCATAGGGAACATAGTTAATGGTATTGTAATAGTGTTATACGGTGACAGATGGGAGCTACACTTGTGGCAAGCATAACATTACATATAGAGAAGTTGAATCACTGTGTTGTACAGCTGAAACTAATGTCACATTGTATATCGACTATACCAAAACAAACACAAAAACTGAATGGGTCTTGTTTTTTTAAAGCAGACCTCAATGTTGTTTTGAGCACAACTCTTGTATTATTAATGGAGGTAAATGTCTCTTCAAAAAAAAATGTCTCTTCATATATTTGACCATTTATATTTTTCCATTTTAAACTGCCTATTCATTTGCACAATTAAAAAAGGAGGATCTTTTATTTTCTTATTGACTTTTCAGAGAAATTTCAGAAAGGTTTAGAGATTTAACCTTTGTTACACAAATGCCAATGTTTTTCTTATTTTGTTGATTGGAAATGTTTACCATATCAAATTTTTTAAAATGCAGTCAAAACTTTTACTTTATGAATAGTGGGTTTTGTGGTATATTTGGCCTTTCCAAATATTTATGAAAATATTTTCTCCTCATTTGAGAAATAAGTGATACCATAAAGCAAAACAGTGTTAGAATAATTGGGATCCCAGAAAAAGAGGAGAGGGGCAGAAGGTATATTGGAGCACATTATAGCAGAGAACTTCCCTAATCTGGGGGAGGAAACAGGCATCCAAGTCTAGGAGGCACAGAGAACTCCCCCTTCAAAATCAGTAAAAATAGGCCAACACCCCAACATGTAATAGTGAAACTTGCAAGTCTCAGAGACAAAGAGAAAATACTGAAAGCAGCTTGGGACAAGAGGCTCATAACCTACAAGGATAAAAACATTAGACTGGCAGCAGGCCTGTCCACAGAGACCTGGCAGGCCAGAAAGGATTGCCATGATATATTCAAGAGGCTAAATGAGAAAAATATGCAGCCAAGACTACTTTATCCAGCTAGGATGACATTCAAAATAGAAGAGAGATAAAAAGCTTCCAGGACAAACAGAAACTAAAAGAATTTATGATCATTAAATCATCCCTGAAAGAAATATTAAAAGGGATCCTTTACATGAAGAGAGAGCCAAAAAGTAACATAGACCAGAAAGGAACAGAAACAAAACACAGAAACAGTGACTTTACCCTTATAATGACACTAAATTAGTATCTTTCAATAGTTACTCTAAATGTAAATGGGCTAAATGCCCCAATCAAAAGAGACAGGTATCAGACTGGATAAAAAAAAGCAAGACCCATTGATATGCTATCTGCAAGAGACTTATTTTAGAACCAAAGACACCTCCAGATTGAAAGTAAAGGGGTGGAAAACCATATATCATGCTAATGGACATCAAAGGAAAGCGGGGGTGACAATCCTTATATTAGTCAAATTAGATTTTAAACCTAAGACTGTAATAAGAGATGAGGAAGGAGACTATATCATAATTACAGTGTCTATCCAACAAGATCTAACATGTTCCTGACATGGGAGCAGACAATTATAGAAACCAATTAATAATAAAATTAAAGGAACACACTGATAATACTACAATAATCGTAGGGGACTTTAACACCCCACTCACTGCAATGGTCTGCTCATCTAAGCAGAGGAACAACGAGGAACCAAGGGCTTTGAATGACATACTGGACCAGATGGACTTCACAGATATATTCAGAGCATTTAATCTTAAAGCAACAGAATACACATTCTTCTCATGTGTACATGGAATACTCTCCAGAATAGGTCACATACTGGGTCACAGATCAGGTCTCAACTAGTACCAAAAGACTGGGATCATTCCCTGAATATTTTCAGACCACAGTGCTGTGAAACTTAAACTCAATCACAAGAGGAAATTTAGAAAGAACTCAAATACATGGAGGCTAAAGAGCATCCTACTAAAGAATGAATGGGTCATCCAGGAAATTAAAGAAGAATTTTAAAAATTCATGGAAACAAACAAAAATGAAAGTACAACTGTTCATAACCTTTGGGATGTAGCAACAGTGGTCCTAAGAGGGAGGCATATAGCAATTCAAGCCTTTCTCAAGAAACAAGAAAGATTTCAAATATACAACCTAACCTTACACCTAAAGGAACTGGAGAAACAACAGGAAATAAAGCCAAAACCCAGCAGGAAAAAAGAATCCATAACGATTAGAGCAGAAATCAATGGAATAGAAACCAAAAGAACAGTAGAACAGATCAATGAAACTAGGAGCTGGTTCCTTGAAAGAATTAATAAGATCGATAAACCCCTGCCCAGATTTATCAAAAAGAAAAGAGAAAGGACCCAAATAAATAAAATCATGAATGAAATAGGAGAAATCACAACCAATACAAAGAAATACAAACAATTATAAGAACATATTATGAGCAACTATATGCCAACAAATTAGGCAATCTGGAAGAATGGATGCATTTCTAGAAATGTATAAACTCCAAAACCAAAAGAGGAAGAAATAGAAAACCTAAACAGATCCATAACCAGCATGGAAATTGAAGTAGTAATCAAAACTCTCCCAATAAACAAGAGTGTAGGGCCAGATTGCTTTCCAGGGAAAGTCTACCAAACACTTAAAGAAGAATTAATACCTGTTCTGAAGCTTTTTTTAAAAATAGAAGTGGAAGGAAAACTTCCAAACCCTTTCAATGAGGCCAGCATTAGTTTTATCCCAAAACCAGACAAAGACCCTACCAAGAAGGAGAATTATAGACAGATATCCCTGATGAGCATGGATGAAAAGATTCTCACCAAAATACCAGCCAATAGGATCCAACAGTACATTAAAAGGATAATTCACCATGATCAAGTGGGATTTATTTCTGGGTTGCAAGTGTGGTTCAACATCTGCAAATCAATCAATGTGATACACCACATTAATAAAAGAAAGGACAAGAACCATAAGATCCTCTCAATAGATGCAGAAAAATCATTTGACAAAGTCCCCTTTATTGATTAAAACTCTTCACAGTGTAGAGATTGAGGGAACATACCTCAATATCACAAAAGCCATATGCAAAAAGCCCAGAGTGAATATCATTCTCAATGGGGAAAAACTGAGAGCTTTTCCCCTAAGGTCAGGAACACGGCAGGGATGTCCACTTTCATCACTGTTGTTCAACACAGTACTAGAAGTCCCAGTCTTAGCAAGCAGATAACAAAAAGAAACAAAAGGCAAAGAAGAAGCCAAATTCTCACTCTTTGCAGGTTGCAGGACACTCTATACACAAAATCCCAAAGACCCTACTCCCAAATTGCTAGAATTTATACAGGAATTCAGCAAAGTGGCAGAATATAAAATCCATGCACAGAAATCAGTTGCATTTCTATCTACTGAGACAGAAAAAATAGAAGTTAAGGAGTCAATCCCATTTACAATTGCACCCCAAATCATAAGATATCTAGGAATAAACCTAACCAAAGACACAAAGGACCTATACTCAGAAAATTATAGAATACTCATGAAAGGGGATCCCTGGGTGGCTCAGTGGTTTAGCACCTGCCTTGGGCTCAGGGCGTGATCCCAGAGTCCCAGGATCTAGTCCCACATCGGTTTCCCTGCATGGAGCATGCTTCTCCCTCTGCCTGTGTCTCTGCCTCTCTTTCTCTCTCTCTGTGTCTCTCATGAATAAATAAAATCTTAAAAATAAATCAAGAGTTAAAGCTTTAAAAAAAAAGAATACTCATGAAAGAAATTGAGGAAGACACAAAGAAATGGAAAAATGTTCTATGCTCGTGGATTTGTTAACATGTCTATGCTACCTATAGCAATCTATACATTTAAGGCAATCCCTATCAAAATACCATCAACTTTTTTCACAGCTGGAACAAATAATCCTAAAATTGACATGGAATCAGAAAAGACCCCGAATAGCCAAAGAAATGTTGAAAAAAAAAAAAAAAAAAAAACCAAAGCTGGTGGCATCACAATTCTAGACTTCAAGCTGTATTACAAAGTTGTCATCATCAAGACAGTCTGGCACTGGCACAACAACAGACACATAGATCAATGGAACAGAATAGCGAACTCAGAAATGGACCCTCAACTCTATGGTCAACTAATCTTTGACAAAACAGGAAAGACTATCCAATAGAAAAAAGACAGTCTCTTCAATAAATAGTGTTCAGAAAATTGGACAGCCACATACAGAAGAATGAAACTGGACAAATTTCCTCACACCATATACAAAAATAGACTCAAAATGGATGAAAGACCTAAAAATGAGACAGGAATCTATCAAAATCCTAGAGGAGAACACAGGCAGCAACCTCTGTGACCTCAGCTGCCGCAACTTCCTGCCAGATACGTCCCCAAAGGCAAGGGAAACAAAGGCAAAAATGAATAATTGGGGCTTCATCAAGATAAAAAGCTTCTGCACAGCAAAGGAAACAGTCAACAAAACCAAAAGACAACCAGAAAAATGGGAGAAGATATTTGCAAATGACATATCAGATAAAGGGCTAGTACTCAAAATCTATACAAAACTTATCAAACTCAACACCCAAGAACAAAAAATCCAATCAGGAAATGGGAAGAAGACATGGAACAGACATTTCTCCAAAGAAGACATATAAATGGCCAATAGACACATGAAAAAATGCTCCACATCATTTGGCATCAGGGAAATACAAAAATAAAACCACAATGAGATACCAACTCACACTGCTTAGAATGGCTAAAATTAACAAATCAGGAAATGATAGATGTTGGTGAGGATGTGGAGAAAGAGGAACCCTCTTACGCTGTTGCTAAGAATGCAAGCTGGTGCAGCCACTCGAAAACAGTATGGAGGTTCCTCAAAAAGTTGAAAACAGAGTTACCCTACATCTCAGCAATTGCACTACTAGGTATTTACTCCAAAGATACAAATGTAGTGATCCAAAGGGGTACCTTGCACCTCAACATTTATAGCAGCAATGCCCACAATGGCCTAACTATGGAAGGAGCCCAGCTGTCCATTGACAGATTGAATGGATAAATAAGATGTGTGTGTGTATATATATATATCTCACACACACACACACACACACACACACACACAGTGGACTATTACTCAGTCATCCAAAAAAAAATTAAATCTTGCCATTTGCAATAACGTGGATGAAACTAGAGGGTATTATGCTAAGCGAAGTAAGTCAATCTGAGAAAGACAATTATGTGGAATTAAGGAGTCAATCCTTATGTGGAATTGTGGAATTCTCACTCATATGTGGAATTTAAGAAACAAAACAGAGGATCATAGGGGAAGGAAGGGAAAAATAAAACAAGATGAAATCAGAGAGGGAGACAAAACCATAAGAGACTCTTAATTATAGGAAACAAACTGAGGGTTACTTGGGGGGAGTTAGGTGGGGAATGGGGTAACTGGGTGATGGACATTAAGGAGGGCATGTGATGTAATGAGCACTGGGTGTTCTATGCAACTGACAAATCACTGACCTCTACCACTGAAACTAAGAATACCTATGTTAACCAATTGAATTTTTATTAAAAAAAAAAACACATTTGCTAGTACTTTCATAGGTTTATTTGTTATATTTAAATCTTTGATCAAAGTTAGGGACTGAATTGTGTCCTCCCTCCCACCCCCAACTCATATGTTCAAGCCATAAACCCTAATGTGACTATTTGGAGATAGAGCCTTCGGGTAGGTAATTAAGGTTAAATGAGGTCAAAGGGGGTGATGGGGTTCCCAGTTGGATGGAATTGGGTATGTTTAATTGGGTCTGTTTAAAGAACAGACACCAGAAAGCTTTCTTTTCCCCTGAGCACAGAAGGAAGGCCATGTGAAGACACAGTGAGAAGGCAGCTGTCTGCAAGCCAAGGAGAGAGGCCTCACCAGACATCAACCCTACTGGCACCTTGATCTAGGACTTCCAGCTTCCAGAACTATGAAAAAATAAATTTCTGCTGTCTAAGCCTCCCAGTCTGTGGTTTGCTGTTATGGCACCCCAAACATATACCTACAATTCACCTGAAGTTCATCTGTATAAAATTAGTGATGTATGCAGCTTTATTTATTTTCCAAAGTGCTAGCAATTCCCAGCAACATTTGTTAATAATATATTCTCCACTGATTTGAGATACCATTTGGATCATATTCCAAATTCCCAGTACATTTGGATCTATTTAGGATCTTCTTATTCTGTTCTATTGATTTCACTAATCATAAATCTTTAAATACTCTGATTTTATAATAAATTTTCATACCTGGCAGGAAAATTCTACCTATCTTCTTCCTTGAACATAGATACTTAAAAAAAAATTCCTGGATACTCTCACATATTTATTCATCAATTTCAACTTTAAAATAGTTTTAAGTTTGCTCTCTCCAAAAACAGAAATAGAATTTTGATTAGACTTGTATTGAATTAATTTACCAAGAATAGACATTTTTACCAATATTGACTCTGCCTATTCAAGAAGGTATCACTTTCCATTATCCAATTGTTTTAACCTTCCTTCTTTTAAGTCGTTTATGCCCTTTTATGTTTGAGTGTTTGTTAAAAATGTCTTATACATTTACATATGGCATTCTCAAAATCAATTTCATTGTTTAAGAGATAGTTAAAAAGGATACTGAGGGTGACATTTATTTATATTACTGCCACCATTTTATTGAACTACAGTCAAAGAATGTGGTATGAATCATCTACTTTTTGGAATGTATTTTTTTTAAAAGATTTTATTTATTTATTCATGAGAGACACAGAAAGAGAAAGAGGCAGAGACATAGGTAGAGGGAGAAGCAGGCAAAGAGCACAACGTGGGACTCAATCCCGGAACCCCAGGATCATGACCTGAGCCAAAGGTAGAAACTCAACCACTGAGCCCCCCAGGTGCCCCTAGGATGTATTTTTTTTTTTTCCTAGGATGTATTAAAGCGTTCCATGATTGGTACTTATAGAACAGTGTTTTTAATATTTTCTGGAAAAAGATATATGTCCTATAATCTATCAATCAGATCAACCTAATTAATTTTATTATTAATATATATGCTTACCTCTCTTTTGTCTGGTTGATCTACCAAAAAGTAGGAAAGACATGTTATCCTCTTAAACAATTTGTCCATCTTGGGATCCCTGGGTGGCGCAGAGGTTTAGCGCCTGCCTTTGGCCCAGGGCGCGATCCTGGAGACCCGGGATCGAATCCCACGTCGGGCTCCTGGTGCATGGAGTCTGCTTCTCCCTCTGCCTATGTCTCTGCCTCTCTCTCTCTCTCTCTCTCTCTGTGACTATCATAAATAAATAAAAACTAAAAAAAAAAAAACCCAACAATTTGTCCATCTTGACATTTTGTCAAACTTTGCTTTGTATATTTTTGATATAATTGGATCGTATGGTAAGACCATATTTAGCTTTATAATAATCTGCCTCCCAAAGTGCCTGTACTACTTTTGTATTCCCACCAGCAATAAATGAGAGTTCCCACTATCCCTCCAATCCTTGTCAGCATTTTAGATTTTAATCATTCTAATATTTGTGCAGTGATATTTCATTACTATTTTAATTTGTAATTTTCTAGTGGCATATGATGTGGAGCATCTTTTCATATGCTTCTTTGCCATCTGTATATCTTCTTCGGTGAGATGTCTGTTCAGATTCTTGGTCTATTTTTTAATGGGGTGGTTTGTTTTCTCACTGTTGAGTTTTAAGAGTTCTTTGTATATTTTGGATACTAATCCTTTAACAGATATGTGTTTTGCAAAGGTTTTCTCCCAGCCCATGGCTTGTCTTTTCATCCACTTAATGGTGTCTTTGACGGAGAAGTTCTTCATTTTAATGAAGTCCAGGCAATCAATTTTTCTTTTGTGGATTGTGCTTTTGGTGTTAGAACTAAAAACGAATTGCCAGATCCAAGGCCCCCTAGATTTTCTCTTGTGTTATTCTCTAGATGTTTTCTAGTTTTGCTTTTCACATGATTGATTTAGATCTCATTTTTGTGAAAGGTGTAAGGTCTGTGTCTATATTTATTGTTTTGCGTGTGGTCATCTAGTTGTTCCAGCAGCATTTGTTGAAGAGACTAGCTTGTCTTCACTGTATTGCCTTTGCTTTTTTGTCAAAGGTCAGTCAACTATACTTATGTGGGTCTATTTCTGACCTCTCTATATTCCATTTTTTTCTTTATTCCTCTTCTCCACATAAATGTCAGAATCTGTTTGTCAGTATCAATAAGCTAACTTGCTGGGATTTTTATTAGTATTGTCTTTAATCTATAGATCAAGCTGGGAAAACCTGACAAAATCTAACAATTCTGAGTCCTCCTATCAATGAACATGTAATATCTTTATTTATTTAGATTTTTTATCTCTTTCATAAAGTTTTGTAGTTTTTCTCATTTAGATCCTGACATATTATAACCAGTGGTTACAAATGACTGATCTGAGAAAGTGAAAGTGAGTGAATTAAACCCGAGGCAAATAGTTGGAGACCTGAAATCAATTGCGTCAAAGTTGATTGGTAGAAAAGTTGTGAGCAATGTGGCTCACAATACAGGGAAGAGAGTGGGTCCCATTACCATTAGAGTGGAGCCTGTGACAGTTGCAAGTTAATACACAGCATAGTAGCTCTGGAGAAATTTGGGCCAGGAAAGTGGACTATTCAGTTGAAGCAGCTTAGTCTCAACACCTGTCTCAAGTGATCTTAATATAATACAATCTTACAAACCAAAGCCCATTGGTAATCTGAGCTTGAGAAGATGGTTTTCTTTCCAAGGCAGAATGGTATGATCAAACTAATATTAAGCTTCTGTTAAACACTGGAATGCCCAAAGTACCAATCTAAAAAGAAAATATGCAACAATGACTAGAATAACCCCAAAGGTTGGGAGTAGAGAAAAGAACACCACAGTGGGCTGGGCTAACTTCTTCATCAGATTATGCTGGCTTATATTCAACCCATGTTAGAGTCTACCTTTTGGAATAAAAGGTAGTATTGAAGGAAATAGACTCTCAGGTCATTCCTGTGGAAGAAGCCACCCTCTGCCTCACTGGTGACACTGACTCTTCAAGACACCTAATATTCTTTTGCTCCTATTGTTGATGTTTATACATTCCATGAACTGACATAGATGGGCAGAGATCTCTTTAACTATTTGGCACCTGATGGAGTAAAAATGTCTGATGCTCAAATCTGAAGATTATAAAGAGTAAAAATTGAGAAGACTAACCCTATCACATTAACAGATAAAGAATCCAGCAGAATTCCAAGACTGAATTGATTTAGTAACCTGGTAAAGACTTTGGAATCCAGATGCCTAAGGCAGATGACTTTTGGAGTGATTGCTCAGAGAGACTCTCTGTGGTGAGTAAAATGCTTGGCTCTCACTAGTACTCTAAAAGATGGGAAAGAGAGACTGGGCAAAATGGCACTATTAGTAAGAAAGGGGATCCTCATAGTGTTGAAGATCTAGAGGTGAGTGGGGCTTTGACAATGCTTATGAAGAATGCATCAAGCCTAACTTTATGCAGACATTAGAGGGCACATCAGTATTCATTCTTGATGGAGATGAACTCCTCTGGCACAGCAGACTCAACTGTACTAAAGCTTGTTGGCTCTGATGGTTATACGGTGATTGAAGGTGGATTGGAAACAAACTTTTCATTGAAAAAATTTCTTTAAAAATTTTTAATTATGGTAAAATACCCATAACAAAAAATTTACCACCTTCACCATTTTTAAGTGTATAGTTCAGCATTAAGTATATTCACATTGTTGTACAATCAACCTCCAGAACTTTTTCATCTTGATAAACAGAAACTCTGTACCATTAAACAACTCCCCACTGCCTTTCCCCCCAGCCCCTGACAACCACCACTCCCCTTCCTGTTCCTATGAATTTGACTCTTCTAGGGACCTCATATAAGTGGAATCATATAGTATTTGTTCTTTTGTGACTAGATTAATTCACTTAACATAATGCCCTCAAGGTTCATCCATGTTGTGACCTATGTCAGAATGTCCTTCCTTTTTAAGGCTGAGTAATATTCTGTTGTATGGATATACCAGTTTTGTTCTTTTTTTCATCTTTTTAAAATTTAATTTTTTATTTAAATTCAATTTTCCAATGTCTAGCATAACACCCAGTGCTCATCCCATCAAGGGCCCTCCTTAGTACCACAGTTTGTTTATCCATTCATCTGCCAATGCACACAGGTAGAAGCAACCTGTTGGCTTCTCCAAATAATGCTATGAGCTGGATGGACAAATCAATTTCAGTTTTTTGGGATATATACTCAGAAGTAGAGTTGCTGGATCATACAGTATTTTTAATTTTTTGAGGAACTGATATACTATAGTTTTCTATAATGACTGTATCACTTTACATTCCCGACACCAGTACACAAAATTTCCAATTTCTTTACATCTTCATTGACACTTGTTATTTTCTGTTTTGTTTTGTTCTGACAGCAGCTATCTTGATGGATGGTAGGGAATGAAAAAGGTTTTTAACACCAAATGCTGATATTCTATTCCCCTCTCTCCTTTGGTAGAGCTTGTTGCTCCTGCCTGGACCCTTAGAATGCAAGAAGGAGCCCTAAAGAAACAGTTGGATGAACTCCACCAAAAGCTTATATGGAGGAGAATATAAAGCTGGTGGAAAAAGGCTTCAGTAAGTTAGAGAAATAAATCAAGAATATCCAGAGGTTTGGGGTACCAGTAGCAGTGACCAGTGCAGCCAAAATGGATACTGAAGCCAAGTGGACCACAGCTACTGCCTCACCAAACATGGGGCCCTGATAATCTGATAAGTACTTCACTAGGCCTGTGCAAGCTGTTCAGAAGGCTCACCCGCAGGTCCAGCTCCACCATGATTCTGAGCTTTTGGCTGAAGGATCCTTACCCAGAATATCTGTGGGGCAGATAACACTGAAGTGGCCCTAGCAACTCAATACAAAGTTAGAGACCTCCCAAGGCAAGACTCTGGACATCCACCGAAAAGCAGGGTCTCTGTTTCATAGCCCTGATTAGAAAAGGTGCTCCTGCAGGTGTTGCTTATTTGTGATGTATGAGCCAGTGTATGCAGCTGCGGGTTCCTGTGCCCCTTCAGTGGGAACAGGGCCATGATGCATGGACTGTCTCACACGACTCTGTTTCTGATATTGATTTGGGCTCTGCAATGAAACAGATGATGACTGGGATGTTTTAAATAGATCAGGTCCATCCATCCTTCAGTGTGACCAGTGGTTGTTATGACCCAAGTAGTGTGTGGGTTGCAAGGGCTAGACACTCACCCCTGGTTGGAAGAAATTGCCAACCCAGTGAGAATTTCCCCTGGAAATGTCTTCAGTCTTCATGTACACTATCATGTGTATAATACAAATTCTGGACATCTGTATCTCCTTTACTGAAATCCAATTGTATACAATGAAATAATTTTGCTAAAGAAGCCCACATTTTGTATTATATTTAATTTTCTGCGTAACTGAGAATATCATTTCTAGCCCATAAATGACCACTTGGCTAATTAGAGAATCCTCTGCAGAATTTTAGAATTTTCATGTAATCTTAGGCTGGCCTCTTCTGAACTGCAGTGCAATGTTGTCCAGACTGATACTTCTGCCCTGTGTAGGTAGGGCACTTTGGTTTAATGATAAGACTTGAGGTTCTGGGTTGGTATCCCTACCTCATCACAGAATTGTAGGCCTAGGTTTTCTTATCTGTGAACTGGGGAATGAACAACACCAATATCTTAGGGCTAAGGTGAGGATTCAAGCACTTAACTCATATTGTTAGATGTACTTATCCTAAATGGTCCTTTCTTCTGCCTGTATACTTCAGAGGCTTTTTGTTTACTTTGGAGATTAAGGAACTTCAGCAGGTGTATTTGTCTCGGGGTTTATTATTTTCTATGATACTCCTTCCTGGAACATGATGAGCTGTTTGGATCTGCAGATTCAAGTCTTCCTTTATTTAATGAAAACTTTTTATATTCTCCCCCTTAAGAGTATTTTCTATTCCATTCGTCCTCCCTGCCTGGAACATCAGCATCCAAATGTTGGAATGTTGCTGCCAGTCTTTATTTCTATCACCCTCTAACTGCTTTGATCTGACTGTTCATCTTTTCTTTTGCATTATGTATGAGTTTCTGAAGCCTGTGCCTCACGTCATTAATTTGGTTTTCTACAGCATGTGTTACATTCTTTGCTTCTTCTAATGCTGTTCCCCATCCCCCCTAAATTTCTTTCCTTAGTTTTCCACCTCCTTTTCCAACTCATTATTTTATCTCCTCTTTGAGCTAGTGTTTCATAGATTCTATGTTTTCTTTACATTTCTTGAGACTATAAAGCAGTTACCTAAAGTTTTCTTTGGTGTTCTGGAAGAAGACTTTTTCCTAAATGAATACTTTATTGCTCTTCTATATGCTATAGTCTGGTTCTTGATTTTTTTGGCAGGATGTTTACAAAGGTCCATAAAATTTGTACGGAACCACAAAAGACTCTGAATAGCCAAAGCAATCTTGAGAAAGAAGAACAAAACTGGAAGTATCACAATCTTAGATTTCAAGACATACTACAAAGCTGTAGCAGTCAAAACAGTATGGTGTTGGCACAAAAGCAGACACAGAGATCAATGGGACAGAATAGAGAGCCCCAAAATAAACCTACACTTATGTCATTAACTAATCTATGACAAAGGAGGCAAGAATACACAATGGAGAAAAGACAGTCTTTTCAACAAACAGTACTGGGAAAACTGGACAGCTACATGGAAGAGAATGAAACTGGACTTTCTTACACCATACGCAAAATAAACTCAAAATGGATTAAAGGCCTAACTGTAAGAAGACCCAAAACCATTAAATTCCTAGAAGAAAACATAGGCAGTAATTTCCTTGGCATCAGCATAGAAACATTGTCCTAGATGTCTCCTGAGGCAAGGGAAACAAAAAACAAAAATAAACTGTTGGGATGACACTAAAATAAAGCCTTGTAATCAATAAAACTAAAAGGCAACCTATGGAGTAGAAGAAGATATTTGGAAATGATAAGGGGTTAGTATCCAAATATATAAAGAACTTACGCAACTCAACACCAAAAACCCCCAAACACTCCAATTAAAAAAAAGATAGAGAGGGCCAACCCTGGTGGCTCAGCGGTTTAGCGCTGCCTTTAGCCCAGGGTGTGATCCTAGAGTCCTGGGATCGAGTCCCACATCAGGCTCCCTGCATGGAGCCTGCTTCTCCCTCTGCCTGTGTCTCTGCCTCTCTCTCTCTTTCTTTCGATGTGTGTCTCATGAATAAATTTAAAAATCTTTTTTAAAAAAAGGGCAGAGAACCTACATAGACAATTTTCCCAAAGAAGCATCCAGATAGCCAACAGACATGTGAAAAGATGCTCAACATCACTCATCATTTGCATCTAGGGAAATGCAAATCAAAACTACAATGAGACATCACCTCACACCTGTGAGAATGGCTAGAATTAGAAAGACAAGAAACAAGTGTTGGTGAGGATGTGAAGAAAAAGGAACCCTCGTGCACTGTTGGTAGGGATGCAAACTGGTATAGCCACTGTGGAAAACAGTATGGAGGTTCCTCAAAAAATTAAAAGTTCAATTACCATATGATCCAGTAATTCTACTACTGAGTATTTACCCAAAGAAAACAAAAACATTAATTTGGAAAGATGCATTTTTTTTTTTTACAGATTTATTTATTTATTTGAGAGAGAGAGGGAGAAAGAAAGCAGGGGGAGGGGCTGTGAGAGAGAGAGAGAGGGGAAGAAAGACTCCCAAGCAGACTCATGCTGAGTGCAGAGCCTGACATGGGGCTTGATCTCACGACCCTGAGATCATGAACTGAACCCAAATCAAGAGTCAGATGCTCAACTGATTGAGCCACTCAGATGCCCCTGCTGCAATGCTTTTTAAAAATATTGCAAAATTGGAAATAAGGGAAATGTCCAAGGATAGAAGACTAGTTAAATAAATTGTACATAAGGTGATGGGGTAAAGAAGTAGTAAAATGACATTTCAGGAGAGTATTTACTGACCTGGATATGTCATCATAATATACTATTTGGTGGTATAAGCCAGGTTGCAAAATATAATCACTCCAATTTTATAAGAAGAAAAATAAGCAAATAGCTAGATGGAAAAAACATGAAAATGTAGTGGTTATAAATTCTTTAAATTTTCTTCCTCATATTTTTATTTTCCAAAATTCTCTAAAGTAAATGAGTACCATTTTTATGAACAGAGAAATAGCTTTATTTATTTATTTATTTATTTATTTATTTATTTGTTTATTTATTTATTTAAGATTTTTAAAACTTATTTATTCATGAAAGACACAAAGAGAAAGAGACATAGGCGGAGGGAGAAGTAGGCTCCATGCAGGAAGCCCGATGTGAGACTCGATTCTGGGACTCCGGGATCATGCCCTGGGCCAAAGGCAGAGGCTCAACTGCTGAGACACTCAGGGATCCCTAAAATAGGAATTAAAGCCCTCAGAATAGGAGACCTATTTTCTCAGTATCACCTGAAGCCTCTGGATGTTCTCTCTCTCTCTCTCTGAGGAGCCTTACACACACTAGATGCTTAGAGATATATCCAACTTACTCTCATATCTTTATGGTTTGAAAAAAATTCTAAATAGAGTAAGCAGAGTGTATGTAAAATATATCTGCTATGCTTGCAAACTCAATTCTTGTGTTTTTGCATTGCCTATACAATATTTTTATCATGTATTAACTTTTTTGTTATTATTAATTTATTAAAAGATTTTATTTATTTGAGGATGGAGGAGGAACAGAGCGAGAGGGACAAGCAGACTCTGTGCTGAGTGCAGAGCCCAACATAGGGCTCGACCCCATGGCCATGAGATCATGACCTGAGACAAAATTAAAATTGGACACTCAACCGACTGAGCCACCCAGGAGCCCATGATCATGGATTCTCTTTTCTCTTAAACACCAAATTACAAAACCTCAATGTCCAAGAGTAATTGGGAATAATGTCTTTTTTTTTTCCTAAGGCAATTCTATTTCCCTTTTCAAATTGTTTTCTCTCAAATTTTAACTGTTATGGAGAAGACTGTGAACGATTGTCATTACTTGTCATGATATAATCTTTTTTTTTCTGTCAATAACTTCCCAGACTAGTCTCTTCTGCGGCTGTCTTTTAGGCTTTAGCTTTTAGAGCTTTCATCAACTAACATTATTCTTTCTGCTCTCATTTTTTAGCAGTCTATGGGACGCAAGTTGATATAAAACATGTTGATCTGTCAGCAATCAGCATATCAAGGCTGTGTTGACAAAATTAGTCTCAGCTGAATGGCAGCCCTATTAGGGATTGTTAGCACATCCACAGCTGTTTAAGTCATCTGCTACAGGCCTTAGAGCAAATAGAAAGAGAATGGGCATTGTCGGCTGGCAACTCTGTCAGCTGTTTCCTGGTCCCAGCTGAGTTAGGTTTGCTTAAGGGTGTGGTCCACCTCCAGAGCCTACCAAGTCACCAGCCCAATGTCAGCAACTTCTTTTCCTGCAGGGCAGGAGAATCAAAGCACCCTCAGCGGTGCCCAGTGGCAGGAGAATCAAAGCGCCCTCAGCAGCTTCCATGAGCCTTCTGGGAGCCTGGGACCTGGTCTGCTTAGGATCTCTGTACCTTCCCCACGGGACCACAACTTCTCCACAGTAGCTCTCTCTCCTGGGCTGGACAAGCTGGCTCCAGAGACCATTTTCTCCACTTAAACCTCTTATGCTTGGTTCAGCTCATATCTGCCATAACTGTTTGACAAATTTTCCCTGTTTGATGATCAACATCACTTATTATAATTCTCAGTAGAATTTTATATTGCTTAAGCCTCTGAGGGTGAGAAAAAGAATAAGGCTCTGGGTATTCTTCTCCTGCGGACCAAAATTATTTCCATGATAGTCATCTGTATGTGCTATTTTATATTTTAGGATCCTGAGTATCATTTTCCAGGCTTTTTGCTTTTAGGGAGGCCATACGGGTTTTTTTTTTTTTTTAAGATTTTATTTATTTATTCATGAGAGAGACAGAGAGAGGCAGAGACACAGGCAGAGGGAGAAGTAGGCTCCATACAGGGAGCCCCATGCAGGACTTGATCCCAGGACCCCGCCCGGGATCATGACCTGAGCCAAAGGCAGACTCTCAACCCCTGAGCTACCCAGGCATCCCAGCCATATGGGTTTTATGTTGAATCTTTTTTGTTCTTATGATATGTGGCAAATATTTACTTTTTTCTTTTTTTCTTTTCTTTTTTTTTTTTAGCAGCTGATACTGGTTCCCAAAGAGAGAGCCCATCTTTGTTAGGAAATGGCCGGAGGAGCTCCTAGATCAGACAGAGAATAATCCCACGGTTGCTGGGAAGCAGGTGTGAGTTGGAGGAGGTACTCAACAAACAGTAAATGCAGGTAATGAGGGTGCTGAGGCGGTGGGAAGAGGGCTCGGAACCCAAGTGCGTGTGGGCCTGAGGTCTGGCCATGGGCTGTGTATAAAGCCCCAGCCCATGTTCCCCGAGAAGTCTGGGATGAAGCAGACATTGGCCCTGGTGCTTTTGTGCAGATAATATTTTGGGGGGACAAACAGGACTTTAAGACGACAGTGGATATTTTGGCTACATTTTCCCTCCATAAACTGCCCAGACTTCTCTGAGTTCAGTTCTATGCTTTTTCTTACCTTTGCAACGCAAACAACCACCTAATGCGGTTACTTTTTTCCTCTTCTCTCTCCCTTAACAGACATCCTGTTTACTATCATGAACTGGAAGCGTCATCCTTCCCTTCCCTCCTTCTACAGTAGATTCACTTCCAAACCTTGCCAGCCATGGTCCTTTCTGGTTGCGTTCCCAACACCTGTCCTAGCCCGTGCTGTCCCCCAGGCCCCCCACGGCTGTGCTTCCACCCGGGAGCAGCTTCCGTGGGACTCGTAATTGCAATTATTTCCTCCACAGAGCCTCCTGATATTCCCCCTGCAGTGTACTCCTCCCTCTGTCCAGGGCCCAGCAAGAGGCATGGGGCACTCATCCCACCCCTCCACCCCTCCCCTACTCCGCAGTAGCCTGTCCTTTCTTCTAACACGTGCACCTGGCATTCCCACCACTTTTTCTATGAATTCAGTGAATTCTATGAACTGCTCCTTGACTCCTTGCATGTGGCTTCCTTCTGTCACTTACCATCCAGGCTCCTCTTTTCCCTCCTCCTCTCCTGCAGTGAACTCCCACCCATTCTAGAAAGACCACTTCTTCTCCCTGGTGACTGTCTTCCTCTTTCCTTCCTCCTCAAGGCCTTATTAAGGTCAATTTGTTTTTTGGGTTTTTTTTATAAATTTATTTTTTTATTGGTGTTCAATTTGCCAACATATAGAATAACACCCAGTGCTCATCCCGTCAAGTGCCCACCTCAGTGCCCGTCACCCATTCACACCCACCACCCACCCACCTCCCCTTCCACCCCCCCTAGTTTGGAGCATCCTTGATGGCTTCTCTTTCTCTCCAGATCTGTGTTTTAGTGTCTAGCTAATTGATACCGCACTTCATTTTGCCAAGAATTGCATCAAGTAGATTTTTTTCCCCAAAGCCCTGCTGTGCCCTGAAGCAAGAGGTGTCTAGGCTTACAACCACATGGAAGCTTTACCCATTAGGATGGCTATTATAAAAAGTAAGTATTGGCGAGGATGTGGAGAATATTGAAACTTTATGCATTGCTGGGGGATATGTAAAATGGCATGGCCCCTATGGAAACCAGTGTGGTGGTTCCTCAAAAGCTGAGCTAGAATTACTGCATGATCCAGCAATCCCACTTCTGGGTATGTACCCAAGAGAACTGAGATCAGGAACTCTAAGTACTTGCACACCCATATTTCAGAGCAAGACTGTTCACAGTAGCCAAAAGGCGGAGGTATCTCAAGATGATGCACACTGTCAACAGGTGAATCGATAAATAAGATGCGGTACATGCAATGGAATATTCTTCAACCATAAAAAGGCAGGAAGTTCTGACACATGCTACAACATGGACAAACCTTGAGGATGTACGCCATGTGAAATAAGCCACACACACATTCTCTTATATGCATAAGGTTCCCAGAATAGTCAAATCCATAGCAACAGAAAGTAGACTAGAGGTTGTGAGTGGCTGGGGAAGGGGGGAATGAGGGGTAGAGTTTCTGTCAGAGATCATGAAAAGTTCTGGAGAAGGATGGTGGTGACGATTGCATGATACTGTGAATGACCTTCATGCTGCTATATACTTAAAAATGGTTAAAATGGCAAATTGCATGTTATGTGCATCTTATTACTTTTTTAAAAAAATACATGTTCAAGGTTTTGTGAGTGACAGAAAAAAACTCACATGTGATGGTGCAGCTACAGCAGAGATATGTCCCTCGGGGCCACTTCTTTCCATAGGAAGCCCTGGATCATCTTTTCAATAACAAAACTCTGCCCACTCTGAACCAACCTGATGTGGCTGTCAGTAGCCTCCTCCCTGCAATTGTGACAGTCTGAAGATTACTGCAGGAAGCACTCTCCTGGGATTCCATCACCTGGTCACCGTAGGAACAGGATGACCTACCCTTCTGAATACCATCTAACAAACCTGACTTTGAGTTGGCTTATGACTTCTCCTTGTTCTTTTAGAGACTGTGCATGGGTCTTCAGGGACTCTTGAAGAGCCCTTCATTGTGGGGACATCTGGTGACTATCAGGGCTGAGGGGTGGTGGTGACTGTCACAGATGAGAATCTATAATTACAGAATTTAATGTCCTTGCCAAAGTTAGACTCCTGGGCATGGCAGCTGTCCCACTGCCAAAACCGGTGCCCACTTTTTTCCTAGTCTCTGGACATGGAGCTTGATAGTTGGGCTCTAACTTCTTTCTCCCTGGTGTCTCCCACACGGACTTTTTTGAGTTCTGCACCTGTTTTTTTGGTGTGTCTGCCTCTCTGATCCCATCTCTGCACTCTCCTCCTCCCTACACCTGTTTCTGCAGCTTTGGCTGCCTGCTGGCCTCTGACAACTTCATCTCTTGCTAGCAGGTCAGTTCTCTCATGTCCCCGGCTCCACACTTCATCATCTGGATGCTCCGTACCTATGTACCTGGCACCCTCAAGCTGTCCAAAGTGGCTTTTGCAGCACAACCTGCAGCTCTTCTGTCAAGTCCAGTTGCTGGAAATGAGCCCTGCTTAGCTTGCACTGGCCCCCTCTTCCCCTCCCATATCACTTCAGAACTAACTACCAGCTCCTACCTCCACAAGGCCTCTGAGCAATATAAGGGGGCAGCCCTGTGTGTTTGTATCCCAGCACCACCGCTAGGGCAGAGCAGGTTTGCAGGCATCTTTATCAAAAGGGCAAGTCTCTAGGGGCACCTGGGTGGCTCAGTCAGTTGAGCAACTAACTCTTGGTTTTGGCTCAGGTCATGATCTCAGGATCTTAGGCCTGAGCCCTGCATTGGGCTCTGCGCTCAGTGTGGATCTGCTGGAGATGATCTCCCCCTCTCTCTCCCTCTGCTCCTTCCCTGCTCACTCTCTCTCTCTCTTTCACTTAAAAAATAAAATAAAATCTTAAAAAAAAAGAGTCTCCCCACCATCCTCATCCTCTCAGCAAATGCTTGTCCTGTGTATCTCATTCTTAGATTCATTTCTGTACTATTGGGGCTCTCCCTCCTTTAGAATTGTTTGGTTCCTTGCTCTTTCCTCTCACCTAGAGATCAAGGAGTGATGTCTAATATATAGCTGGTATCAATACAGGCAAGATGGAGATCCTGAGTATAAGTGGCATACTCATGCCAATGTGTATCACACTGCATCCCCTCCTTGCTTCATATATCATTATGTCACTGTGCATGCTTACTGTCACCTTGGATAGCTAGAAACTCCAAAGCCTCAGGGGAGGGAATGACTGTCCTGACAGAGGCAGGAGCTGGTACTCTCTGGCCATAACTTCTGCATGAAGGCAGGTCTCAGCGATGGGAAGCCCGTGAAGGCCTGTTTGCTCTGCCAGCAGGAGGCTTTAGGAGGCACCCACTGCCCCCATGCAATCTGTCTTTTTTGAATCCCAGATGCTTGGGTGAGACCCCTGGTGTTGTGTGCCCAAGGCCCATTGGCCTTGAGACTCCTGCTGTTAGGCTCCTGATGGGGTTCCAACTCTATCACAGCTGATGAGCCTAAATGGCATTTCAGGGCCACATGTTTTGCCTGGCCCCCTGCCTGCTCGTAAGTGGCATCTGGAGACTAGGTGATTTCATCTTGCCTCAGCCTTCCCAGCATGAAGAGATCTACACTCATCAGTGAAAGAACATGGTGGGAAATGACTGGCACCTTTCTTCACTTTTCCCATAGGAACATTTGACAAACACAGTGCACGGTTCAATGCTCCACTCCCAACAGCATCCCTGTCAAAATACCCAACATTGCCTAACCTCGACGTCACTGGATTGGGCAGAAAAACTATGATTGATCTCGCTGTTAAACCCTCTTGCTTATTGGCATGACAACAGAGCTAAATAGAGCTGGGATGAATATGAGTCTATTTTTGGCAACTCCTTACGGAATTCATGCACACTGTGTATTTTGCATCATTTGAATCCTTGAGCACACTTGGAATTTGGATGCAAACCCTCATTTGTAAATGTTACAGCTGCCAAGGTTGGCTGGCAGCTCTGCTGGGTGACGTGTTAACTCTCAGAAGGAAACAGGAGGAGTGTTGTGAGCTGGGTTTTGGTCAGAGGGTAAGGCTGACTCGTGCATGCTTACCTTCACCCTGTCCATACAGGCTTCCATCTTCAGCTGCTCTACAGCCTTCCTGGCTTGGGAGATGCTAGTGGTGCTGTTGTTGGACATGACTTCTTTCATTCTGCTGCCCCTGAAACAAGCAAAGGTGAAGAACTGGAAGTGCTGCTTCCAAGGTGAGGAGGACTCTGGCTTACCTTGATCCCCTCTCATGCCCCCTACAGCTTCTCTGTCTGAACCAGGGAGCATTTGTATGTGAGCCCTCCTGGGACCAGAGAAAGAAATGTTTCACTAGAGTGAGGGAAGCGTGACCTCAGATTTACATTTAGCAAGACTTTCTCAGCTGTAGGTAGAGGGAGTGGAAGACACCTGATGGCCCCAGTGGTACTTTGCTACCCCTGTGACCATAGGTAACACCTTGACTTCTGTGTAGTACTTTTTTTAAAGATTTTATTTATTTATTCATGAGAGACACAGAGAGAGGCAGAGACATAGGCAGAGGGAGAAGCAGGCTCCTTACAGGGAGCCCGATGGGGCACTCAATCCCCAAACCAGGATCATGCCCAGAGCCAAAGGCAGACACTCAACTGCTGAGCCACCCAGGTGTCCCTTCTGTGTAGTACTTTGTTAGGAACAAATAATTTTCCTACACGTTTGTTCATTCACTCTTCTAGGAGCCTCTAGTTGCAAAACATATTAAGTTCTGTTTTGTAAGTAAGGAAAGTACAAAACTCAGAGAAATTAAGACAATAGCTAAAGATCTTACAGCCAAACTGCAGATCTAGAACCCAGACTCAAAGCTTTGAAGCCCAGCGAAGGAGGGTTCTTTCCATAGTTTCAAATGGCCCCCCAACAACCTACTGCTGTAAGTACTGTGTTTCCCTTGAAAATAATTGCTTTATTATTAATTTTAACTTGCTCTAATTCCAAAAATCTTAGACTCTAGGCTGAGAGTTTGTTTTTAAACAATAACACACACACACACACACACACACACACACCCCTATCCCAAGCATTGATATATTTTTTCTAGAAGAAGCAAGAAATTCTCCCTGATGTGACATGGAATCATGCCACATGACTAAGAAAAGAACAGTGTAATGCTAACTGTTCCACAAGCAACCATAGATTTCCACATAGATGCCGTAGGTTTCAGTTGCCCCCGTCTAATGACAAACTATTTGGAAGGGGCCCAATCATTCAGTCTGAGAGCCGAAAATGGGTCACACAGGGGGCAGTAGCTTCCAAAGGCACACAGGGAAACATGAGGAGGCTAAGCCGTATGTTGGTGCACAGGCCACGTCTGTGGGGTTTTCACATATGTGCAAACTCTGTGGTCCAGGCGAGACATGGTGGCGGCTTCACATGCCCACATGCAACTTTTTGAAATCTCTTATTATTAGATACAGAAAAGCTGCCTAAATCAGAGTCTAGTAGGTGTGTGTTCCTGTCTTGGTTGGGAACTTCTACTCAATGACAAAAGGAGAATCATGAATAGTTGGCGCTTGGAAACCCTGGGGTCTCCTACACCCCACCATGGAGAGTCGTGCGTGCATTTCTGCATGTGTATTCAGGTATATATACGTCCCTGTGTGTGTCCTCTTGCCTGAGGTGCCTGCCCTGTGCCCAACCATGTGTGCGTGGCTGTGCCTCTATGGATGTGAATGTTTATGTACACCCGTATGCCTGTGTGTCCATGCAAAAGGAAGGAGGAGACAGTCTAGTTCCCAACCCTCTGCGGCCTGATGGAAGTCAAAGAGGAGCCAAAAATCACTGCCCTCAGATCCTGAGCTTCCCTTCCCATTCCAGAACTCATCCTTCTCTTTCCTCATCATTGGCTTTGGGCTTTTAGGAGTTGGGGAGGTCGCTGAAAGGGGGGCACAGGGATGGCTGAGGAGAAGGCAGCTGAAGGCAGGGTCACCAGGAGTGAAGAAGGAAGACTGGGGGAGGAAGATGGGGGGGGGGCGGCTCTGCACTGTAGGGTGGGGGTGGCTGTGAGGGTGTATAAGTGGGAGGAGGCATGCCTTTCAGGAAATGTTACCAGCAGAGCCAGAGCCTCATCAAACCTGGAGCAGCCCTTTCCCTCCCTCCAGCCCCTGGATTAAGAGCACCCTGATCCCACCCAACTATTTTCTCTTTCTTCCCCTGTTTATAAAGAGGTGCACATTTTCAACATACTCCACTCTTCAACGCAGGGAGAGAACTCTGGCTGATTGCTTAATATTTGGAAAAGATCCCCCTTTGCCAGGTCTGGCTTCTTGTGTCCCAAAGACAGAATAAGCTGGTAGGGTGGGGACTCCTACATCTGAGATGCAGGGACTCTTAGCCCTGCCACATCCTCTCTGGAAGCCCCTCCGCCTCCTTGGTCATATCTCCTGGGTCCCCTCCAGACCATGTCTGTCCACATCTGCAGTAGCACCTCTGATCACAAACTTCCGAGCCTTCCTCGCTCACTCCCTTACTCCCTCTCAGCCTCAAAGTACCATGTCCCCAGTGCCACACAGTGCCATGGTCAGCCTTGTGGACAATCCAACTCATGGCCACTCACTTTCTCTCAAGACTTGTGTCTTTCCTGCCATATCAGTACAACACTGTCCCTGCTCCACTCACATAAAAGGGCTGCAAGGTGATGCTGAAGAAACCACCCATGTACTGGCACTGGTGCCATTACATACAGTCAGCCTTTGCAGGTCCTCAGAGCTGCCTGCTATCCCACCCCTTTCCCCGGTCACCCCTCATTTTCTTTCTTTGTCAAGGTTCAAGAGGAGAAGTCTTGTCTTTGGCTGCCTTGATTGAATAAGTCTTGCCATATTGGCCACTGGGGACTGAGCAGGGCAACCCACCCAAGCCCCAAGCTGGATGTACCTTGGACAGTCCACCTCTGATCCTCGAGCCTGGGAGAACACCTTCTTCACAGTTTAGGCCACATCTGTCAGGTCCTCCGGCACTTTGGCTAGAAGAATCTCCTCATCCAAGGCTGATACTTCACGTTTGGTGGGCCTGTCCTCCTCAGGCTCTGCCCTATCACTCACCCCTCTTCCTCCTGTAATGTTGGTATCTCTGGGTACCATCTCCTCAGCATATAAAAATATATTTATGTCTTTTTCATCACCTTTAAATAGATAACAATAAAACAAAAAACCCTCATTCCTCCTAATCTCTGCTCTTACTCAAGAAAGAAGGGATAACTACAGATGTCCATGAAAGGACCCCTTACATAGCACATCATGGAAATGCCAAAAATAAGGAGAGAGCACTCTTCATGGGACACAGGATGACAAGCCTGCTCCATTCCACTTCCTCTGTCTGTTCTGCTGCTCCTCAGCCCTGTCAGACCTCCTCTTACAGGAGTCATCAGTGACCCCGTAATGGTTTCATATCTGTATGTTCATGTGCTGTCTCCATCCAAGTGGCTGGTAAGGTTTCGCACAGCACAGGTACCCAGGACCTGAATTGTGACCCCCACCCCAGACCTGGACATCTGTAGTTCACAACCTCCTGAGGTGATTCTGGCACAGGCCACAGGTGGAGAACCATGGCTGGCTGTCAATCACTTCTACTCTATTGTTCCTTTGTGTTCACCAAATTACCTTGAGAGCTATTCCTTGCATTTTCAGGACTCTCTAAATCAGCCCTTTAAAAAATTTAATCAGTGTGTGAATCCCTGGGGATCTTGATAAACATAGGTTTTGATGGAATGGGTTAGGGTGTGGTCCAAGAGTGTGCATTTCTACTCAGTTCCCAAGTACTGCTGGTCCATGAGCCACACATTGAGTAGCCAGGCTCCGAATCACTGAATGGTACACTGGAAGGGAACTTAGAGGTCCAGGTCCGATCCTCTTACTTTTTACATGAGGAAACATATTCAGGGAGTAAGTAATTTGATTTTGTTGAGCTCCTTCGTGGAAGTGGAAGGAAGCATTTTCCTAGTGTGGCTCCCAGCCTGTCGCCCCTCTTGGGCCTAGTAAGGTGTTTGGGGCAAGAATAGGGTATCCCCCTTTCACCTGGTCTATCCTGCTCTCCCAAGACAGACTTCATCCCTCAAGTGATCTTGAACTTTACCTAACTTGGGACTGAGATGGCAGGGGAGGAGGCAAGACAATGCAGGGAGACTAACTGGCACTTTTGCCAACTGGAGCTAACAGCAACCGATGACCTGCAGGAAGGTTCATGAGGCCCTCCCCCCAACTTGGCCAGGTAGCTCTTAGGTTCCACCTGAATAACATCTCTGCCCTTTTGAGGTTATCCAGACACTGTACTTGCACATGAACCAATGGATGTCTCTCCACATGCATAAGTGTGGATGTACACTCCAACTTGACCCATTCAGAAAAATGGCAGCAGAGACAAAGTAGAGATGGAATGAATGGAATGAAGCTAACCATGCACACTGACTCACGCCTCTCAGTTTTTTTTTTTTTTTTCCCTGCCTCTCCGCTTTTGAGAAGATGAGACAGAAGGGAAAATGAGCCAGCTACTCCAAGCAGGGGCTCTGTCACTGCCCAGGTCAGACAGTCCTTTCTTCTTGGGCACATGGGAACCCACTCACCCACAGACAGGTTTCACAGGGAAAGTCTTACAGGCTGTGCCCTGTGCATAACTCATAGTGGGGTGGGGAGCATGGGCAGTGCGAGGTGTACACAGCTTGGTTTCCCAGTGCAGATCCAGCAGCACATGGAGATGGCTCAGTTCTCCTCTCCCATGTCCCCAACAGGGAGCACATCCACTCACATGGGGGATGATGTGAGGTGGCGGGCAACTTGTAATACAGACTTCATAAGGGCTTAGGTCTGCTGTGGAACATGGAGAGGGTGACAGGATGGGAACAGCTGCTAGAAGAAAGAGTGTGAGGACCTGGTCACACATCAAGGACCCTGACAGCCCAGCCTCCCCACAGGCCCACACATGTACCGCTGGCAGACACTTGGTCTCCAGAGAGAACCCACTCTTGGAAAGAACACATCACTTCCTCACCTGCTGAGAGGCGGCACAGTGACAGGCTTGGGCAGGGGACAAGTTGGTGGCAGTAGGAGCAGCTGACGGTCGTCAGACGAGAGACTGATTCGAGGATCCTCCTTTGAGGCTCACCTGAAAGCACAACCATAGTTGGGTTGGCAGGTGTGGCAGAAGCCACCTGTGCCCCAGGCCCACCCAGCTCTCAGTGGCCTCACCACCTCAGCAGCTGTCTCGGCGAGCCCATGGACTCTCGTATCAGGCCACATGGGAGATGGGGAGCCACAGGCAGAAAAAGGAGCCCTGATCTGACACAGGAACATCTGGAGGCCATAGGCTGCCCTTCCTGGCCTGAACATCGCTCCCAGCCGCACACACCATCCCACTTCCTGCCAACCTCTGCCAAACACAAACCTTTTAGATGTCTTTTCTTATTATAAAAAGCTAGACCAATTGTAGAAAAAATGTGAATATAGAGAAAATTACAGTAAAGAAAATAAAAATCAGTGATAATGCCTTTTCCCAGAATTGACCACGGTTAACATTATTCCTATGCATATTAGAAATAAGCTGATTCCAACCAAAGGACATTTAGCACAGAAGAGATGACTTGATCGGGTGGCTTTAAAGCCTTCTTTAAAGTCAGGGACTCTCCACAGAGAGACAAGACAAATAGCTTGTTGCCTCCCTCCTCTGGAGAGACTGATTCTGGGGCAATTGGTGCATCTCCCAGGGGTTTCTTGAACATCTCACCCTATAACATCCATTTTTGGGGAATCCCAGGGACCCTGCAGCAAAAATAAAGGGTGGACTTCAGGGAATGATGTGAGAAGTTGTGCTCAGTGCATTTTCCCTAGCCTACTCCGGAGGGTCCTGCACTTCCCCACTGTGAGTTTCCTTCACCCCCACCATCTCTAGGTAAGTCCTAGAGAGGAGGCCTGCTGGCCTGCAGGGGCAGAGCCTAAAGCCTGCCACCTCAGCAGGTGATTTTAAAGCAGGGCTCCAGGAGTCTTCCCTGCCTGCACTTTGGACAAACATGAAGCCCTGGGGGGAGAGGGTGGGGCTGGTAAACAAGCCGTCAGACCAACCCAAGTCCCCCTCCATGCCCTGACCTCTGCTTCCTTCAGTTATCTAATTTTGTTCTAAAGTCAGATGTGCCCAGGAGAATGCTCTCTACTCTTAGTGTCTTCATCCTTAAAAGAAAGGCAGAAAACGTTCCTCTGAGCGGGTGTCACATCACAGTTTCCCACAAATGTCCTGTAATAAATGCCACAAATGGGGGAGGGCGCCTGGGTGTCTCAGTTAGGCATCTGCCTTGGGTCATGATCTCTGGGTCAGATCATGATCTCCAGGTCCTGGGATCAAACCCCACATTTTGGTCCCTGTTCAGCGGGGAGTCTCCTTCTCCCTCTCCTTCTGCAGCTCACCCTAATTGTGTGTGCGCTCTCTCTCTCTCTCTCTCTCTGTCAGATAAGTAAATCTTTAAAAAAATGTCACAAATGGGACGAGAAAAGCTAGGAGAGAACCAGACGATACACAGATGACGCTGATGTTTGCTTTATGAACTAGATATTTTGTCACTGGACACATCCTGACTTAGAGTCTAAGGCTTCGTGTGGCAAATTCTCTTGCTTGGCTCCATGAAAAAGGGATCCCTGATCACAGAAGTTTGAGCCACAGCCGTTGTTTTGCTCCTCCCTCTGGAGGGCCATGCAGCACACTAGCACAGTAAAGACTCTGAGGAGTCCTGCAGTAGAAGCAGCCCTTTTACTCAGCCCCACCACTCCCCAAATGGTTGATTCAGGAACACCCCAGGTTTTATTTTTGTTTTTTAATGAAATGATGTATCTCATTCTTTTCCATCACACCCTGGGGTCAACAGACCCATTGACACAAGTGGCTGCACCAGCTCTGGCTGCCCAGAGGGCTGATAGGATGGAGAAGAGGCCTTGTACCGTTCCCCAGGCTCCTGCTGCTCCCCAGCCCATTGTGGGAAGGTCTACCTCTACCTGCGACCCCTAAACCAGCTGCTATCAGAACCCCTGGCGAGGGGGGGGGGTGCGGGGTAGACCACTAAGGACTGACTGTCCTCCACTTCCATGACCCTGGGCTGTTTTCTTTCTGGGCCCCCTGGGGATTCTGACACCTCAAGTTCTCCAACCACTGCCCGAGTCCGTTGGTTCTGAGACTTTACTGTGCATCTGCATCATCTGGGGCGTTTAAAGGTGAGATGCACTGGTCACACCCCAGACCACATTGAGTCACACTGTGTGACTTCCCAGGTGATCCTGAGGTGCAAGCCACATGTGGAAAGACCTGGCTCTAGTCTGTGTCTATACTGGTGCTTGTGAAACTCTGCTGTATGTGTGATTCATGCAGATCTCAGACTCTCACTCAACAGATTCAGGTGGGCCTGAGATGGCGACCTGCCTTAGTAGCCTGGGAGCTTGTTACAGATACAGAATCAGGTCCCACCCAAACCCCTGGAACTGAATCTGCATTTTAATCTGAGTGTAAATTAGAGTTGGAGGTGCTCTGTGCTGGAGCAGGGGGGCCCACTGCCACTTTATGCAGGGACTCTGAGCCCAAGGTGAAGAGACTTTATTGAAGACACAGGAGTCAATAGGTGGGGGATGGGAGAGTCGCTATTCTCCTGGCCCTCCTGTTATTCACTCTCCTGCTCAGCTTTTGTGCTGCTCCTTTCAGTGACTTAGTTGATTCTGGTAGTTCTTGGAGAGACCATACATTACAAAAAGACTATTAATTTCTCCGTGTCCACTTGGCATCTGCATAGCATTTTCCATTCAATGCTTGGGGCATATTTCAGAAGTCAACCCACCAACTTGCTCTGGGCCCCAGGAGGAGCTTTAGGAACCTTCCCAGATTCACTGCTGTTTCTTAAGTGAGACAAATTATTAGTGCTAATAGGAACTTAGCTCCTGATTGGCTTCCTTGATCTGTTACTGAAAAACGCTGCCTCTTAACAGCACTAAATATGCTGCCATGATGTTTTCAAAAGCCCTCCTGCCCCCCAAACAGAAAAAAGTATACTCACCTGTAAACAAAATGCTGTAATCTCATTGTGAAACTCTAGAAAGATCCACCACGTGGCCACAGCTGTCTGGGAGGTCCTCAAGGGCAGAAACTGGTTTTACTAATGTCTGTGTTCCCAGGACTAACCCAGGACAGGCCCGCTGTCCATGTTCATATAAACACGATTCACCTATGCATGAAAGAACTAACTAGGGCTTCATAGCAATGGTGTTAATTAATACTCCATGACTGCTGTTGTTTCAATTCTTTTTTTTAATTAAGATTTTACTTATTTATTTGACAGAGAAAGAGAGAGAGAGAGAGAGAGAGAGAGTGCATACACAAGCAGGGGGAGCAGCAGAGGGAGAGGGAGAAGTAGACTCCCACCTGAGCAGGGAGCCTGATATGGGGCTCCATCCCAGAACCCTGGGATCATGATCTGAGCTGAAGTCAGATGCTCAACCATCTGAGCCATCCAGGTGCCCCTATTGTTTCAATTCTGAAATGGAGCTAATTCAGCATCCAGTTGTGAAATGTAGTGACCTGAAGTCATACATATTTGCTGGTGGTATGGTGCTGGGCCTTGAGGAACCAAGATCATAGTCTCTATTCTCAGAGCTTATAGTCTGCTGGGGGTGTTGCACATTGTTCATACAATCGTGCTGATGAATGTATTCTTATACACAGAGGCACACAATTCATAGTGGGTATATAACCAAAGAACTTGACTTGACCTGGTGGTGGTTGGTTTCTATGAGAAATTCTGAAGCTATAAGGAGGAATGAGACTTGCCTGCCCTCACAGAGCTCAGTGTCTGAGGGGGAGAAGGCGAGTAACTAATGGTCATGGTGTAGTAAGTGTAAGTGGGGCTGAACCCATTCCCTCCTTTTCTTGTAATATGTAATTGTGGCCCATTGTGAGGGGAAGATGGAAGAGCAGGAAGATCCTGAGCTTACCTCCTCCCACGGACACACCATGGCTACAACTACACATAGAGAACTCTCTCTGATGATGACCTGAAGACCGATAGAACAGATCTTCCACAGCTAAAGACATAAAGAAAACGTCACATTGAGACAGGCAGGAGAGGCAAGAGATGTGGTCTGATCAAGAACCACACCCCAGGCCTGGTGACCCACAAGCAGGAAGGATATCACAGGCACACAGGTCCTCCCAGAGGAGCGAGGATTTCCAGCCCCACATTGGGCACTCCCTGCCTCAGGAATCTGCACTGCCAAGAAGACAAGTCCTGATACATCTGGCCTTGAAAGTCAGCAGGGCTTAGCTCTGGGAGACCTGAAGTGCTAAAGGCAACCATGACTCTGCCGTTAAATCTCTCACTCTGAGAACCAGCACTTTGAAAAGTGCCTGGGTTATATGTGAAGGAGATTTATTGACTAATTTTTGGGTATGCGCCAGAGGGACAGGGATCTGTAGGAATTTTCTCCAAGAATGAAGTGTTGGCAGGTGGCATTTCTTGCCCTCCTTCAACCTAAATGGCAGCAAGAGAAAAGAAAACAGTGCAAGGGAAAGCTCATAAGACTAGCAGGTGATTCTCCAGCAGAAAGTTTTTAGGCCAGAGAGTGGCATGATATCTTCAAAGTGCTAAAGGGAAAAATCTTGTAACCAAAAATATTCTACTTGGCAAGGTTATCATTCAGAACCGAAAGAGAAAGAAATAATTTTTAGAGAAACAAAAGTTAAAAGAGTTCATTACCACTAAACTGGTCTTTTAAGAAGCATTAAATTATAGGGATCCCTGGGTGGCACAGCGGTTTGGCGCCTGCCTTTGGCCCAGGGCACGATCTTGGAGACCCAAGATCGAATCCCACATCGGGCTCCCGGTGCATGGAGCCTGCTTCTCCCTCTGCCTATGTCTCTGCCTCTCTCTCTCTCTGTGACTACCATAAATAAAAATTAAAAAAAAAAAAGAAGCATTAAATTATAAAAGCATTCTTTAAGGAGAAACAAAAAGGCCATAACTAGAAGTAAAAAAAAATGAAGGAAAAAAATGTCAAATATATAAAACATGGAGTGGGGAGAAAAACGTAGTGCTTTTAGGATGTGTTTGAATTTAAGCAACCATCAACTTAAAACGGTTTGCTGTATCTCTGCAGGGTGTTACATATAAACCACATGTAACCACAAATCAAAAACCTATAATAGATGTACAAAAAATAAGGAGAAAGGAATCTGGGTATAAAACTAAAGAAAGTCATCAAATCATTAGGGAGGAGAGCAAGAGAAGAAGATAGGAAAAGAGAAGATCTACAAAAGCAATCATAAAACAAGAAACAAAATGGCAATAAGAACATAACAATCAACAATTATTTTTTTTCAACAATTACTTTAAATGTAAATGGACTAAATAGTCCAATCAAAAGACAAAGAGTAGGTGAATGGATAAAAAGTCCAAGTCTCATTTATATGTTGCCGACAAGAGACTGACTTTATATCTAAAGATACATGTAGACCCAAAGTGAAGAGATATAGAAAGATACTTCATGAACTGGAAATGAAAAACAGCTGGAGTGGTAATACTTGTATTGCACAAAATGGACTTCAGAACAAAAACTGTAAGAGACAAAGAGGTACACTAGGTAATGTTAAAGGGATCAATTCAACAAGAAAATTTAACAATTGCAGATATCTATGCACCCAACATGAAAGCTCCTAAATACACAAAGCAAATATTAATAGACACAAAGAGAGGAATTGACAGTAATACAATATAATAGTAGGGGACTTTTACATCAATGGATAGATTGTCCCAACAGAAAACACAGAAACCAGTGGCTTTGAATGACACATTAGACCATGTGGACCTAACAGATACATACAGAACATTCCATCCCCAAAAAGCAGAATACACGTTCTTTTCAAGAGCACATGGAACATTTTCCAGAATAGATCATGTTAGGCCACAAAACAAGTCTGAAAAATTTAAGAACATTGAAGTCATTTTAAGTATCTTTTCTGACCACAATGCTAAGAAACTGAAATCACAAGTTTCCTGGGAAACAGGAACACATAGAGGCTGAACAACACACTACTAAACAACCAATGGGTCAATGAGAAAATCAAGGAGGAAATTAAAAAAAAAAACAAAACCTTGTGATAATTGAAAATGAGATCACAACATTCCAAAAACTTTGGGATGCAGAAAAGCAGTCCTAAGAGGAAGTTTATAGAGAAACAAGGAAAATCTGAAATAATCAAATTTACACCTCAAGGAACTAGAAGAAAACTAGAAGAAAAAAAAAAACAACCCCCCCCCCAAAAAAAACCAACAAAGTTCATGTTAGTAGAAGGAAGGAAATCAAGATCAGAGCAGAAATAAAGGAAATAGAGACTAAAACAAACAAACAAAAAACAGTAGAAAAGATCAACAAAACTAAGAGATGTTTCTTTGAAAAGAGAGCCACACTGATAAACTGTAAGCCAGACGCCTTAAGAAGAAATGAGAGGACTCAAATAAGTAATTGGACAGAGAAGTTGCAACTGGCATCACAAAAATACAGAGGATTATAAGAGACAACTACAAAAAGTTATACACAAACAAACTGTACAATCTAGAAGAAATAGACAAACTCTTAGAAACATTCAACCTTCCAGGGCTGAATCAGGAATAAATAGAAATCTGAACAGATTATTATTAGTAATGAAATTGAATTGGTAATCAAAACTCCTAACAGAAATAAGTGCAGGACCTAATGGCTTCACAGGTGAATTCTATCAAATGTTCAAAAAAGAGTTAAGAACTATTCTTCTCAAAGTATTAAAAAAAAAAAAATGGAAGAGGAAGGAAAACTTCCAAATTCATTCTAGGAAGGTAGCATTTATCTCATACCAAAACCAAAGACTTAAAAAAGAAAGAGAACTACAAGCCAATATCCCTGATAACATAGATGCAAAAATCCTCAACAAAATATTAGCAAACTGAATTCAACAATACATTATAAAGATCACTCACCAAGATCAAGTGGGATTTACTGCAGGCATGTAAGGATGGTTCAATATTTGTAAATCAACATGATACACCACATTACCAATATGAAGGATAAAAATCATATGATCATTTTAGCAGATGCAGAAAAAGCATTTGACAGAATTCAATATCCATTCATGATAAAAGCTTCAAAATACGTTCAAATCTTGACACAAAGGTATCAAGAAAAATTTAAGAAGTTCTATTTGGAAAACCAAATATGAGGTGAGGATTATTTACAGCGAGGATTCCACCTTATGAAGCCATGTTCACTTCTAGGGGTTTAATTTTTATGGCCACAGACTGGTAGGTGGGCCTGTCAGATCCCACATGTCCCCACAAAACAGCTCACTGAAGAGAGAGCCCAACACACACCCCTGGATCACTAGCCACACTTTGGTCTTGAGTCACTATTTCCAACATTGCACGGTACATATCATGCAGATTTGCTCTTTGGTCCAATCCCCACACGTTAAGGGGGCTACAAGTAGAAATGTAAGGATATCACTGTTTTTACCCTAAAATCTAAAATCCTGTTAGATAGTAAGCCCTTAAGGTGGCACTGCTTTGGGCTTAAAAGCTGAGGAGAGGTTCTCCTGGTGTCCACAGCAATCATTTATTCAACATACATTGGTTTTGAATTGCCAAAAAGATTTTATGTATTCAGTCAAACATGTTGGAGTGCCCCCCAATAATGGAGCTTCAAAACAAGAGACATGATTGGAGGAGAGATCTTTTACCTGAAAAGTCATAACTACTGTAGTAGCAAAGGCCAGGTTTTCTGTACATGTAGAAGCAAAAAATGGTACTTTAGCCTCCCAAGAGAAATCTTGCTTTTTTCTCACAGTCATGCCAGGGTAGAGCTGAATATCCTGACTCCTGAACAGAAAATCAGGTGCTGTCGCACTGGGCTGCACTGGGAACATGGTCCCCTCTGTCCCTTTGGTCCCCTCAGCTGGGACAAGGCCATGGCCATGCCCATCCAGCTTGAACCACTCTGCAACTTAAACACTGTGATAGTTCAGCTTGATGCATTTTACTATCTGGGTCTCCATTACTCAGTTTATATCTTGATTGCCTGATAGTATCTTCCTGATATAACAGTTCATCACACCGAGGCTAATCCAGCACAAGAATAAGAACTTTTAGCATGGCACATGCTGTAACAGACCTGAGGGGCAAGTGGATCCTCAGAAGAGTATTCTGGTCTGAACGAAGCTGGAGCCTGCTGGTCACCAGCCACAGGTGACTGCCCTCCTTATCTGGCCCTGACTAAAGTCAAGAAAATTAGAGAAGGTTGGCAGACCAGCTGTTATATTTAAGGGCATTTGACTAGTTATTTGACAAGGTAGTGCAGAATAAACAGAAAAAGAGAACCCAGGTCCATCTTCCATGTGACCCTTAATACTTCCCACTCTCTCATCTACATGGTTATCCCCAGACATTTGTTTCCTTGACCTTGCAGATAGTCTAAAAATTTTATTTGGCAGGAACAAGCACTAAAAAGTCTAAAAGTGCTCTGTTGCTTTTATATCAGCCATCATAGAGTATGAAATTCTTTTTCTGCCTGCCGGATTAAACATTCATTACTCAAACTAGACCATGCCATTGACCAGTGTGAATACAGTGAAGAACAAAGACTCAAGTCCTGTGTGTGGGATCTTATAGTATATAACGAGACACTTTTCATTTTTTCTCAGGGCGACTCTACTGAAGTGTGTGGGTCACTGCACCAATGAAGAGGCCATTTAGAGGTGATGTGGCTGGGCCAGTTTACTGGCTTCCTAGGATTGCCATAAGAAATTACCACAAACTTGGTGGCTTGAAAACTCATTATTATTTATTCTCATAGTTCTGGAGGCTAGCAGTTTGAAATTAAGACCATGTTAGGACCATTAAGACCATGCAGGGCCATGTCCTTTTTGAGAATATTAGGAAGAGAATCTTTCCTCTTCTTTTCCTGATCTTGGGGCTCCCAGCAATCCTTGGCATTCCTTGCTTATAGAGACATGACTCCAATCCCTGCTCCCATCTACACAACCCCCTCCCCCTCCGTGTTTCTGTGTCCTCTCCTTTTCTTCCAAGGGCACCAGCCATATACTGGATATAAGGCCTTCCCTAATCCAGGACGACCTCTAACTAATGACATTTGCAAAGACCCTATTTCCAGATATAACCACATTGTGAAGTTCCAGGTGGGTAGGAATGGGGCGGGGGCACTATTCAACCCAATCTGACCATGACCAAAAGATTGTGGCTATAGGACTGTGATCATTTCTATGAAGCAACATAAATTTTGCTCTTTGTAAGACCTGTTAGAAAACACCTCTCTGAGAATGGCATCGTGTTTTATGGCTATGTAAGAGAAATTCATCCTAGGGTGATAGGAACATGGGCTGAGAAACAGCCTATACAACAGAATTCATAAATTATACCCATCTCGATTTCCCCAATTTACCAATGAAATAGCTGAAGTCTAGCCAGTTATTTCCCCAAAGTCATTAAGTAGCTAATCAGTGGAGAAAAAAATATGATGAAAACCCCAGGTTGATCACCCTTCATTCATTCATTTGACTCTTACTGTGTCAGGCACAGCACTGAAGAAATGAGAGTGATTCATACATGATTGTCGCCCTCTATCTCGTGGGAGACAAATCTCACAGCAGCATATGCAGTCATAGTTTCCAGAAGTCACCACAATAGTCTAGGAAGGGTAGAGGGGCCAAAAACGAGAGGATGGATTCTTCTTGGGGTGGGCAGGATGATAAGAGGAAGAGTGGGAGGGCTTCATACTCAACCTGAGCCTGCAAAGTGACCAGGAGCCCACGAGGCAGAGGAACAGCATGTGTGAAGGTAGACAAACCACAAACAAGCCTGACATGCTCTAAACACTGCATTGTTCTTTATTTCTGGAGCCCAGGAGTGTAGGGGTCAGATCACAGAGGGTCTCAAATGCCACTCTAAGAGGGTGAGACTTGTATCAAGCAAACTTATAATCAACTGAAGGGTATTTAAGCACTTTTACATTTTAGAAAGATCACTTCAACATAGTGTGGACATAACCAGAGGTGAATGAGATAAGCAAGAGACCAGTTTGGAAGCTCCATGAGTCTAGATGAGAGACTCCCTGTGTGCAGTTGAAGCTCTGGCAAGGAGAGGAGATGGAGGGTGATAGAAAGTTGGTACTAGGATGGAAGTATAAAGAGGATGACATTAGGATTTGAACGTTGGGGAAGGTGGGGAAGGAAGGCGCCTGGCCCACTGTCAAGGAGATGGTGTCAGGCCACTCACCAGGCTCAAGAAGAGAAAGGAGGGCTTGCAGATGTGTGCAGTGAGTTCATGTGGGGTAGTCTGCGTTTAGGGTGACCGTAGGACACCAAAGAGAACATACCCAGCAGACAGGCAGGCTGACAGGGATATAGCTTAGAAGTGACTTTGAGCTGAAGTGGGAGAATTGTAACTCATGACTATTATGGGGCACCAGAAGTCGACTTATGGAAGCCTCAGAGGAGGTGGGAGCATGAGTCACAGGGCAGGGCCAGGTGAAAGCCTTGGCTCAGACCTGCATGGCAAGGCTGGGCAGAGGAAGGAGACCCCATGCTCATCTCTGTTCTGTTTCTTTGCTCTTCAGTCTGTATTTTCAGAATTACAGAAATAAAAGATTCAATACTGATAAAACCAATAAATTACTGGCTGCAGCCAAGATCAAGATGGCTGGGAGATGTGCTGTTCTCCTTGAGAATGCCTAGGCTGGTGCTGACTCCCACCACCCCACTGGGGGCCCTGATATAATTCTGGCCCCCTCAGCCCCTTTGCCAAATATGCAATCATGATCAACCAGGCCATGCCCTACAACTATCTGGTGCTCCTCTGAGATGATGGGAGTATGCCCTGCATGCCTAGGCAGCCCCTGGGGCCCTCAGGGTCCAAGCTCACAGTGGCTGAAGAAATTGAGTGACCATGTCTGGGTGACAGGGAAAAGTCCCCTTCCCCTGTGGCCAATAAAATGAGAAAAGTGAAAAAAAAAAACCCACCCCCAAACAACAAATTATTCTTTATAATTTATGGACCAAATGGCACAAAATTGCTAGGACTAAGCCTGAAGCTTCATAAAATGAAATTCTGCAGAACGGGGAAGTGACAGAGGAGCTATTGTGTCACTATAGACACCAAACTATTATGTAGTTCGTATGGAGAACAGTCTTACATGAGGCTGTTGGCCATTGCCAATGGGTAAAGTGTGGAGCTTGCTCTTGGGGAGACATCTGCCTGCAGAGGTGACCATACAGACTCTGAACTTACATATAGCTGCCCCTTGAGCACGTAGGAGTTAGGGTGTCAACCCTCCCTGCAACCAAAAATCTGCATATAACTTCTGACTCCCCACCAAATTTAATTACTAATTGTCTACCGCTGACCAGCAGCCTTATCAGTAACATAGTTAACACTTATTTTGTATCTTTTTTAAAAAAATATTTTATTTATTTATTCATAAGAGAGGCAGAGACACAGGCAGAGGGAGAAGCAAGCTCTGTGCAGAGAACCTGATGTGGGACTCGATCCCAGGACTCCAGGATCACACCCTGGGCCAAAGGCAGACGCCAAACCGCTGAGCCATCCAGGGATCCCCCACTTATTTTGTATCTTATATGTACTTTATACTATATTCTTACAACAAACTAAGCTAGAGAAAAGGAAACGTTATTAAGGAAAAGATAAGGAAGAGAAAGTATGTTTACAGTACTGTGCTATACTTAATCAGAAATAAATCCCACCAGTGGACCCTTACAGCTCAAACCTGTGTAGTTCAAGGTTTCAACTGTACACTGCATATCACAAACTATGTAGTCAAAAATGCCAACACACATTCAGTGGGTCATGCCCTTTGGGGAGAAGCAGTTCATGCCAATTTGTCTGCCTCTCCCAGCCAGATCCTCTGCACCCGTTGGCAGTTTTCAGCCATCTTGCGAGGGTTCAGGTGCAGCTTCCAGCGTCAGAGCAGAGTAGAACCAGTGGCCTATCATGAGTCTGGACATACTGCCTCTCTCCAGGAAGGTTCCTCCTGTTTCCTAGGGCAGCCCTCTGCCCTCACTCTGGTGGTTCCCCCTAATGTGGGCTTCAAATGCCATGGCCTATTTGTGCCCTCGGGAAATAGTAGTCTTGACAGACAGACTAAGCTAGCTGAAGAAGACGAGGCAGTTCCATCCTCTGAGACCAGTTCCAGGAAATACTGTTTCTAAGGACTCCAGCTGCTGGCAACTGCATTTTATCTCTTACCATTTTGTAAGACAACATTTACATTGAAATACTTGACTTTCTAAATAAATTTGCTGAGGTGACATTCACCTGACATAATGAACTATTTTGAAGTGAACTTTTAGTACATTCACGATGTTGTGCAAACACCACCTCTACCTAATTTCAGTACATTTCCATCACTCCAAAATAAAACTTCATACTCATTAAGCAGCTCTCCCCAGAGTCCCTAGCAACAACCAACCTGCTCCTGTTTCTATGTATTTGCCTCTTGTGACATGCTATATAAATGAGATAATTCAATAGGTGCTCTTTTGTGTCTGGCTTATTTCACTAGCATAATGTTTTGGGATTACACTCATTTTGTAGCACATATCAGTGCTTCATTCCTTTCTATGACTGAATAATACTCCACTGTATGGATATACCACAATTTTCTGCTGATACTTTGATGAACATTTGAGCTGTTGGGATTACTTTTTTGACTATTTTGATTACTGCTGTTTTGAACATGCACATACATACATTTGCCTGAGTACCTATTTTGAACCATTTTACATTCCCACTAGCAATGTATGAAGGTTCCAATTTCTTGACATCCTCACCAATTTTGTTATTTTCCATTTGGAGGGTATTATCACCATCCCAGTAGGTGTGAAGTGGGACCTCACTGTGGCTTTCATTTGCATTTGCCTAATGACTACTGAACATCTGATGCCAATGTTGAGCATCTTTTCATGTGCTTATTGGCTTCATTTATTTTTTAAGAATGGTCTTAATGTGGGGTGTCTGGTGGTTCAGTTGGTTACGCATCTGACTGTTGATTTTAGCTCCGGTCATAATCTAGGGTGGCGAGATCAGATCCCGCTTTGGGCTCCATGCTCAGCAGAGTCTGCTTGGGATTCTCTCTCTCCTCTCTCTCTACCCCTCCTCTCACAACTTGTGCTCTCTCAATCTAAGATAAATAATAAAATCTTAAAAAAAGAGGATGTTAAACTTTTAAAATTTTAAAAATCTCAAGTTTATAGAAAGGTTGCAAGTACATCACCAAGATTTTTTTTCTGAACCACTTGAGCATGAGTTACCAACTTGACTCTCTATTACTCCTCAATACTATGGATCTCCAGAAAACAAGGACATTCTCTTTATATAACTACAATACCACCATCAGTCAGGAAGTTTACATTGATACATCACTATCATCTGATCCTCAGACTCCAAGTTTCATAAAAAATACCAGTAACATCCTTTATAGCAAAAGGAAACCAACTCTGAAAACACTTTGGTCTTGGATGTCAGCCTTCAGAACTGTGAGAAAATAAATTTCTTTTGTTTAAGGTGTCTACCCTGTGGTACTTTGTTTTGTTAGCCAAAGCAGACTAATACAGCTCCTCATTGGTTGCAAGATGAAAGCCAACCATATTAGTCCAGTACAACACCAAAGATTGAGCAAACAGACTCACATGATTATAATAGAACATAGACTAATCTATTTAAAAAGATAAGGACAGAAGCCCCAGCTTGCCAGCAGGACAGTGTCAGGACATCTCATAAGGAGCCCTTTAGTAGTTCTTACTGCAGTTTCTATGGCATCCAGGAGTTATTTAATTCCCAAGTGGCAGCATGGTTCAAGGAGGTGAGATCTTTATTGGGAGGGGCAAAAGACCTCTGCCCACAGAAGTAGTATCTCTTCAAAATAGCTTCCAGGTCCCCACAGAGATATGTCACTTTAAAAAGTCATCAAAACTGGAGAAAGCCCAAAGTATAGTGTCTATATTAGGTATCTGAAGTTCATTCATAACTGCTTCCAGTCCCTAAGTAATTTACCAATCAGTGGACAGTTTTACCATAAGCAATGTTGCCTGACAATATAGTTGACATACACTGTCTTATCTGGTTTCCAGGGTGTATGAGGTAGGCAGAATAATGGGTTCCTAAAGATGCTCATGTCCTAATCCCCAGAACCCATAAATATGTTATGTAATATGACAAGGAGGAATTAGGATAGCAGATGGATTTAAGGCTGCTAATCAGTTGACTTTAAAATAAGGAGGTTAGGGGTGCCTGGATGGCTCAGTCAGATGGCATCTGCCTTTGGCTCAGGTCATGATCCCGAGGTTCCAGGATCAAGCCCCATGTCAGGTTCCCTGCTCAGTGGAGAGTCTGCTTCTTTCTCTACCCTTCTCTCCACTTATGCTCTCTCTCTTATTCTCTCTCAAATAAATAAAACCTTTAAAAATAAAATAGGAAGGTTACCATGGATTATCTGAGAGGGCCTAATGTAATCACCAAGGGTCCTTATAAGAGAAAGAGGGAGGCAGGAGAGTCAGTGTCGGAGTCTGAGATTTTAAGATGCTACATTGCTAGCCAGCTTTGAAGATGGAAGAGGGCCGTGTCTCAAGGAATGTATGCAGCCTGGAGGTTGGGAAAGGAAAGAAAATAGGTTTCCCTTCAGAAAGAAACACAATTCCGCCAACACCTTAATTTTAGCCCAGTGAGACCCTTTTCAGATTTCGGACTTCCAGAACTGTGGTAATTTGTTACAGCTGCAATGCAGGTAACAGATACAGGTGGTTAACAAGGCTGGGTTCTCAGTGGGGGGAGTGGCCTGTGACACTTTCACTCACATGTGATTGATAGCTGGCCCCTCCCTCTCTCCTCCAGCCTCCCTCTGGCCCTCTCCAACTATGTTAGTCTGTTCTGGCTGCCATAACAAAGTACCACAAACTTAGCGGTTTATGCAACAGATACTTATTTTCTTATAGTTTGAGAGGCCACAAGTCCAAGGTCAAAGTGTCGGCAGGTTGGTTCCTTCTGAGGTGTCTCTCCTTGGCTTACAGATGGTCGTCTTCTTGCTGTGTCCTCACATGGTCTTCCCTCTTTGTGTGTCTGTGTCCTAATCTCCAGTCCCACTAGAATAGGGCCCATCCACATGACCCCATTAATTACCTCTTTAAAGACCCAGTCTCCAAACAGGGTCACATTCTGTGACATTCTGAATTTGGTGGGGGACACAGTTCAGCCCATAACACTCTGCCCTCTGGATGCCTAGAATTCATGTCTTCCTTACATTGAAAAGTAAATTCCCCCTCGTCCCAACAGCCCCAAAGTCTTAATCTTATTCCAGTACTATATCTAAATCCAAAATCTCTATAAATCAAGTGAGGGTGAGACGTGAGGTATGATTTTATCCTGAGGCAAAAGCTCTACTCTAGCTGTGAACCTGTGAAATTAAACAAGTTATCTGTTTCCAAAACACAATGGTGGCTTAGGACAGACTTTTTCATGCCGAAAGGGAGAAACCAGAAAGAAGTGGTCACAGGTCCCAAGTGAGTACTTTGAAAGACAGGGTAGTGCTATAGACTATGTCAATCCCATTTTGATGTGACATTATTTCAACAGAAAAGCTATTTTTACAAGGTGGGAAGTGTCTGTCAGAGCAAAATGACACATTTGAATTTTCCATGTAACTTTTAACTGAAAAAAGGACAAATGCTGTCATATTTCAGTTCCTAGCATTATTCAAGAATAATGAATTTTCTATAAACATTCTTTAGCAAGCCACTAATTTGCACGATCCTGGAGAATTAATCTTTTAAAGAAATGACATTATTTTGTTCCTAAGTATCAGGATTTGACTTTACATCGTGTGTGTGTGTGTGTGCATGGATGAATTTATTTTCCATCTCATTTGCTTCCTACCAGATTCTTAGTAGTATGATCACATAAGCTTCCTCTGTCATCTTTGGCTCCATCACAATTCTCTTTCACCTCTAGCGACCTGTTATTCGTCTTGGTCAAGATTGCTATTTGCAAACAAGCTCCTAAACATCAAAGGAAGATTGTTAGTAAATTGTAGCTCTTGGAAAATCTGTAACACACTGCTGACTTTCCTGAACCTGGGGAAGAGCTGACTTTGAAAGTAGCTCCCAGGAGGACCCAGAGCCTGTCAATACCCAGGTGTGAGGAGCTGCCAGACTGCTGGGGAAGGAATTACCAGAGGCAGGGGAGAGCCCCACATGGCAAAGGTACCCAGGGAAATTGGTGAAAAGAATAAGGAGTGATACTTTCTGCAGGTTGATGCTGGGACCTCCATAAAGCTGCAGGCCTGCTGTCACTTCTCGTCTCTCTCTTGCTCAGGACACTACTTTTCTTTCCCACCATCCCAACCTTCTCCTGCAAACTTCTCAACTTCTTTTTCTAAAAAATACTTTATTTTTCAAAGCAGTTTGGGTTTCACAGCAAAACTGAGCAGAAAATACAGAGATTTCCCAAACCCCTCCCCTCTACACACATGCATGGCATCCCTCTAGCAGAATCCCCCACCAGGGTGGGACGTTTGTAACAATCAGTGAACCTGCACTGACCTACCATTACCAGCCAGAGCCCAGAGTTTACATTGAGGTTCACTTGGGTACTATACAATCTATGGGTTTAGACAAATGTATGATAGATCCAACCATCGTTACGGTGTCCTACAGAATAGGTTCACTGCTCTAAAACTCCTCTGAGGATCAGGCATACTTATACCTGCCACATGGCACAGTTCTGAAGCTTAAATGAGAAAGTGTGAGTGAAGGGTCTAGAAGACTTTCTGGCGGGCCCTCGGTAAGTGGCAATTATCAATACGACAGAGGCACACGGGGGCAGGCCGTGCCAGGGGTCTTGTAATACGGACCGTCTGCTCTCCCCAGGACTTTGTCAGGAACGGCAAGCCTTCCGTGTGTGTAATCATGTAAGGGAGAGGGGCACCTGGAGGCTCAGTTGGTTTAGCATCTGCCTTCGGCTTGGGTCAGGATCTCAGGGTCCTGGGAGCAAGCCCTGTTAGGCTTCTCCCTCTCCTTCTCCTTCTGCACGCGCTCTCGGTCTCTCAAAAAAAATGATGAAATCTTAAAAAATACATAAATACACATGTAAGGGAAAAAGCTAGACCACCTGGAGTAGAGTGAAACCTGACAAAAAGAACAACCCAAATTCATACCTTTAAACTGGCGTGAGGGGACAGTGCTCAGGACTGTTGAGCTGCACCTCCCTGCTCACGGAGGGATGGGATGAGTGTGGTGGATTAAACAGCAGATGCACCCAAGAGTCTTTGGCTCTCGTTTCCAAAGCCTGAGCCTCAGAGGTGGGAAAGAATTCAGGGTACGGGGGTGTGTGTGCCTTGGCCAGAGCAGGAGGGAGAGTAGAGCTGCCCCAGGACCAGAGGGCGACCTTCTCCAAGGTCCATGTGGCTGGGGGTGGGGTGGGGTGGCTACAGAACCTTCTCAGGTGGGGCCTGGTGTGGGGGTGAGTCTGCCACACCCTGAACCCGCATAAGTCCCAGAGAGGCTGGGGACACTGGGTCAAGATGGAGACTAAAGTCCTGTGCCACCAGAGGGATGCATGCTTCAGTTGAGTTATAGGAAAATGAGAAGAATGCCCTTCCTCTCCCACACTGGAGCAGGTGGACCAGGATTCGCACCAGCCCTTTCGTCCTGACTCCCAGGCTGACGGTGCCCTTGCTAATGACAGCTTCCCTGCCATGAGCCCAGCCTCCCACCCTGTACACTTCATTCAGAGGTTTGCCTCCATTTTTGTGATCCGAGTCCTCAGACGCCTTTGATTCTGGGGCTTCCATGCAAGTCCCGGGTCAAGGGCTCCTGGTCTTAGCATCTCATCTGGCTCTCTGTAGCTCACTAGTCATTTATTGCCAGGCTGCCCCTCTGAAGGCTTGCTTCGTTGGAATCTTTGTGACTGATGATGTGGGCAGCCAGACCACCCTCAAGTTAATTACCGCCCCCCTCCCCACCCCAGAACTGAGCAAGACCAGGAGACAGCCGTGCAATCCCTCTCTGAATAGAACTGGCATTTGCTCTACTTGGAAGTGATGACGTTTAACACCTGCTGGATTTTTCAGACAGGAGTTAATTAGTAAAATTGATGTTTATATAAGGCAAGAAAAAGCAGAGGCTCAGATATAAAGCCATTATTTTATTTCTTAAACTACATTTCATGTCATGGTATATGAATTCCTCTGAAATGTCAAATACATGAGAGGCTTTAAGAAAAATCGGTACCAAACTTCCTCTGTATAATATTCAAAGTTAAATAATTCCAATCCCAACCTAGAGTCAGCTGCCTGAGTTTACTCTTAGGTGCCTGAAACTTTCCCACTGTCATCTTTTGCTTTCGCTATTTTATTTATTCGCCACCCCAACTCTTTCTAATAAAAGCTGCTTCTACTCATTTTTGGGGTCTCATTTAAATGTTACCACCCTCTCAAACAAAACTTTCTCCAGCCGGCTTGTCCTCTCAGTGCCTGGAGCGGAGCACCACCATCCATCACCGTGATGCTTCTAGGCTTCTTGTTGTCCTCACCACCATAGACCTTGTACTCTTGTATTCAAGTAGCAGTGAATGTGTTTTCTTCCTTTCTAGACTGCCAACTTTTTTGAGGATGAGGAATTTGTTAGGTTCATTTTTGTAACCTCAGGGCAGCTAGGAAAGGGGTTTCCACTCAGTAGATATTTAATGAATTGAAATGCAAAAATGAAAAACAAACCAACAACCCAGCATCCACTGCTTTCTCAGTCAGTATCTTGGAACCCAAATGGTGGTGTCCTTTCTAGAGTCAAACGTCCTCACTTGCAAAGACTCCAGGTCTCAAGAATTCTTTTGAAGGATGTGTTTATTTCCAAATGGAAACAACCTAGTTTTTTTCCTCCCTAATTATGTACTCATTATAAAATATCAAACTTTGGGGTGCCTGGGTTGTGCAGTAAGTTCAATGTCCAGCTCTTGATTTCAGTTCAAGTCATGATCCCAGGGTCCTGGGATGGAGCCCTGCCTTGGGCTCCCCACTCGCTGGGGAGTCTCCTTGTCTCCCTCTCCCTTTGCCCTTCCAATCCTTTCCCGACCCCGCTCAAACTCATACATGGGCTCACTCTCTAAAATAAATAAGTCTACAAAAAAATACAACAAAATACCCAAAATTCACAGGAAAATATAAAGTTAAAAATCAACTGTAAATTGAGTTATTTCAATAAGATAATTAAGATTTTTGTTTATATTTTTTAAAGTTTTATTCCATGAAAGAAAAAAAAAACAACCTAGCAGTTCTCATGTTAATAATGTCTTTTAAAAAAATCAGTATTTAGTGGAGGTATTTCCAAACTACTTTTTTATTATGGAATGTAGTCCAACTGAGAGAATAATATAACACACACTCTCATCTATCACCAGCTTATGAAATAAAACAAAAATATGTGGTTGAAGTGCTCTGGTACCTCTCCCCAGTAATCACTCTTATGAATTTGGTTTTTTATTCCCACAAATCTTCATACCTTTTAAAACACATGTACATATCTCTAAGCAATCCACAGAACTATTTTCTATTTAAAAGTATTTATAAATGGCATCCTATGTGTATCCTCCTGAACTGTTTTTCTGAGCAGCTCACTGCTATAGTGTTCTACTGTATATATTCCCCCCTATTTATCTTCTGCCCTATTATTGCAGAGCTGATTATTTCCAATATATATATATATATATTTTTATGATAGTCACAGAGAGAGAGAGAGAGAGAGAGAGGTAGAGACACAGGCAGAGGGAGAAGCAGGCTCCATGCACCGGGAGCCTGACGTGGGATTTGATCCCGGGTCTCCAGGATCGCGCCCTGGGCCAAAGGCAGGCGCCAAACTGCTGCGCCACCCAGGGATCCCAATATTTTGTTATTGTTGTAACTATGTACCATGATGCTATGAATATATCTCTTGAGCAAGCGTTCCTGAAGGGTGCACACTAGGAACAGAAGTGGTTGGTATCAGATTACACATGCCCTTCACTTTTACCTTCCCTTTCTTTTAAATAGGACAACAACAGGAAGATATTCGAGGCCCTGTTCATTCACCGTAACTTCACCCAAATCAAGCACAAGCCCATGAGAGATGCTGTCACTCTTTATTCAAGAAATATGAGTTCTCTTGTGAGACTGTTTCCAGGTGATCCTCAAGATCATCAGCGCCTTAAAGGTCAGATACACACCTTGAGAGCACAGTAGGGACTTGATTTTGCTGTGGAGGACCGCAGACCGTGGTCAGTCCAGACCAGCAGACAGGTGCCGTGGCTGGCAGCAGAGGAGATGCCCCATCAGTGGCAGGGCAGCCAGAGCCAGGCGTTTTGCTCATCCTGGGAATTCTGGTGAGAGCACAGGCACAGGGTTTGTACGCGGGTCAGCACAGCCTGAGATGCCAGTTCGGGGCCCGGTGGATCTGCCTGTCACAAACGGGGGCCACCGGGTGCCTGGGTGGCTCAGTGGTTGAGCATCTGCCTTTGCTATAGGTCATGATCCCAGGATTCTGGGATCAAGTCCCACATCGGACTACCCGTGGGGAGCCTGCGTCTCCATCTGCCTATGTCTCGGCCTCTCTCTGTGTCTCTCATGAATCAGTAAATAAAATCTTTAAAAACAAAAACAAACAAACAAAACAAGAGCCACTCTGAGTGGTATGGGTGCAGGAGAGGAGCTGGAAACTGCCGTTACCACCAGTCATCCACTGCTCTGTGGATGGGAAGCCTTTGTCAACCACCACTCAGGAAGCAGCGGTCCTGGGGACTGATGCTCATACCCTCCTCCCTGGGGTAGGCACTGCAGGACTCAAAAGTGGCTTCCAACTTACCACTGTTTATACGTCTAGCATAATTATGGCTTTCTTGTAATTGCTTTCAAAGTGGTGATGCACAAATTAATCCTTGGCTCACCAAAAGATAGCACAAACTGACAGGAAAGCTGCATTCTGGGACTGTGTCCCATGAGAGTTTAGAAGAACCCCTGAGATGACGCCTGGTGGACCATAAGCAAAGAAAGGATCAGCAGGCTGTGTTCCTCCAGCTGGAGAACACTTCACAGGGCAGGGCAGGACTTAAGTTTCATACTTTTCATCTTTGTGCAAAGACGAAGCACCTCTACTGTAGAACAAGCTGCCAGAACTAAATTCAAGAATCCTCTTTCAAGTCAAGCAGGAGCAGTTAGGATGCTCCAACACTCGTTCTGGAGATGAAAAGAGGTTGTTTTGTTTTGTTTCAGAGAGGAAGGGTGGATGAGAAGCCAGGAGATTTGCTTTTGATCCCATTTCTATTTTTGATTACTTGTCTGATTGTGAGCAAGATTTGGTTTCTGCATTTCAGGGTGTCCCTTTGTGACATTCTGTCATCCTCTTGCCCCAAAAAGATTAGAGTCCAGTATAATGCATCAGGTGGCAACAAAACCAATGAGATGACTTAGCAAATTCATAAAATATGAGACACTGTCCCCTGACTTCCTGAGATAACAACCTAATGGCTTGATTGTGATGAAAAAAAAAAAAAAAACAGAGAAAAATAGTAATAGAGTTTTCATACTAGTATAGGAGAATTTATGACCAAATGGCTCCTCTGATAGTTGTCTTCAAAAGAGGAAGGCAGGCTGACCTTGCAGGCCATCACCCACCAACACTGCTAATCATCTGTTACATACATTAACAGATTTCTCCAGGGTGTTTATTCACACTTTGCAGACAGATTGATTTGTGTTGCTCAAGTGAGCTGTGCATGGAGGAGAATTTTTTTTAGCACCAGTGGGGAAAAAAATATGACACATTAAATAAGCCTGAAAGTGATCTGGTCATTTTCCAGGAAAAAAGATGCAGGGTCTCATGTTGAGTTTTTCTTTACCATGTTGGCAGCCTGCTGGTGACCCCCTGCAAAGTAGTTGTTCTGGGTGAACTGTCCCTAAGTGGTACAGGTGGTAGTGGGGAGTGGCAGGGCCGAGGCTGGAGGCAAAGAGAAGTTCTACCTTTCCCAGTAGTCAAGGAGGCCATGGGCCACAGGACCCATTTAACTGGCCCAACCGATGTCAGCTGTGCCCCGTCTCGACATGTAGCATCTGAGGTGGTGATACTCCTACTGTGCCACACGGCTGGACCATGGTGGGAAATCTCGGGAAATCTCTGAGCAAAACAGTCTTCGGGAAAGCTGGCTCTGGCCAGAAGTTAGCTAGTTGTTGGGAAGAGGCACCTGGGAAAGAAGTAGTCTTATCAAGATACTAAGGCTTTAAGAAGCAAGAAAAATGTACCCGTAGTCCAGCTCATCTACAAAGTCCCTGTAAGATGCAGAGATAAGTATCCAAATCTGAGATGCAGACAAAATGAAGCTCTGGTCCAAAGAAATGCAGGGAGAGGGCGGCAGAGGTCCTACCAGTTGCTAATCAGTCACCACTTTGCCGGGGAGGCTGAGGGACCAACAGCCAGTCTTAGGCTTGTTCTCTACACCTATGCAGGGAAGACCTGTCCTCTGGAAATTCTCTACCAATGTCCTGTGGAAGGAGCAAGGCTGCTTAGGAATTCTTCCTGCCCTGAAGCCCGCAGCTGATACAGAGAGGCAATGTGGAAAAAGGTAGAGAGCAGCAAAAAAATTTACAGTGTTTTAGAAAATCTACTACATTTGTGAATGAACCACAGAGGACTCAAAATGGAAAGGATTTCACAGACTAGGGCTCCAATGGTTTTAAAGCATAAAGGTCCCTTCTAAAAAAAAAAAAAAAAAAAAAAAAAAACAGCAGCCTCCTTGTGGCAGTACTTTTGATATCGACTCAGAAGATAAAGAGTGATATAAAGAATTCAGTAATACACTTACATTCATTTTATCTTCCAAGCCCAAAGATGTGTATGCACACTTGAAAACTAGCAGTAGACAAGTACGTGACGTTCCATGTTCAGTCTCTACAGTGTTCCTGGGCTGGACCTGGATTCAGAGGCTTCTGGCAGAGGTTCTGAGTTATCACCCAGAGGCAGCTAAAGACTGGGGGAAGGGACATGACGCAACCCCCTCTAAACAGCCAGTTATTGGGGGAGAATCTGGCATCCCCACACTGCCAGGGGACCTCTCTCTGGGGGACCCTGAATGAGGCTCTTTCCTTTCCATGAGTAGGTGAGCCCAGGGTAGGGTGAGGACAAACTGGCTCTCTCGGCAGCGAGAGAATGTCCTGCTATACTGGTCTGTGCTAGCTTTCTCTCCCTGCTGCCTTGTATCCTATCCTTCCCAGCCAGCCAGAGGCATCCACATTGCCTTGGGGGAACTAGGATTATTAAAGCAGGAATAGAAAGGCAAAGAGGTACTTTGCTTTTTTCTTTCAAAGTAGGTTGTGAAAGCCCTCCTTGGGAACATGTTTTGGATGCCAGAGCTTTTATATGAAGAAGACTTGTAGAAAGGGAGGACCCCAAAGGCACCTAGAAAGAAAATAGAGAAAGTCCTGGATTCACCTGTCCCTAGGACACCTGTGTTGGGAGAGGTGGGGTGAGTGGCACAGAATAACCTGGGAGCCTGGGGGACCCAAATGGAAGAAGAGCAGTTTGCACTGAGAAGCAGGCCTGCCTTCATCACGCTGGGAGCCCATGCTTGCTGGAAACTTGCGGCCACTCAGGGTCACATCATCCATGCTGAGGCCATGTTCTCTGGGGGCCTCCTGCCAGCAGATTTGCATGGCACCGTGGGTCTTCTGCAGGATGCCTACCTGTGCCCTGAGATATGGGTGAGCCTCATCCAAACTACCCCCCAGGACGTTCTCATGTTAAAGGCCCAGGGATCTCAGATACTCCCTCCAGCAGGTGGGCCCCAGCCACGTGGTGGTACGCAGTCACCCCAGCATCTTCTTCCTGTACTTGGGAAGAGTACATATGACCTGGAATCTGAATATACATATTGCCCTGTAAGGGCATCTGGGGCCATATTCCCCCTAAGAGGCAACAGAATGCAACTGACAATGTGGGGGAGCCCCGAGTTCCTGTCCTGGCTCTGCTGTGCGCCTTAGTCAAATTATACCTGAGACTTAGTTTCTCAGTTAAGAATGGAGATAAAAATTCAGGTCTCCTAGCATTTCCGAAAAGATCAAGTGGACAGGTTACGTGAGTTCTTTTGGTTAAAGTACAAGATGCTAATCAAATGTTAGCTATTGCTCCTTTGATATTCTAAGAAGTGCCCGTAAAATACTTGAAATATAAATTCAGCAGACATATCTTGAGTAGTGGTGTCGGGTAATGCTTACTGTGCTTAATATTTTAAAAAAATAGAATAATAATCTTGAAACACCATCTTAAAATTCTTCTTACTTATTTTAGTCAAAGATTGAAGGATGAGAATCTTTTTATTAAAGAACTCCTAACATAAAGAATTGTTTATATTAAAGAACAAGAATGAATAAACAGAAGTTTGAGATAGAAACAGATGTCTGGAGACAGGAGAATCTAATATGCATAAGGTTGCTGCGCTTACAGATGACCTGGCCAGACCCTTTAAAACCATGTGATGATGGAGAAAGGTAGCACTGTGCATCAGCACGTAGCTCAGTCCATGCTTGGTGTCAGGTGGAACTGGGTAAGCAGGGATGAGGAGCTGACTTCATCTCCAGTGTTGGGGTTAGGGGGACACTCACAGTCGGCATGGACGTGAGCAGATCCCCCTAGAAAGGGGCTCCAGCAACGAAATGGAGGCCATCCTCCACTCAACCAAGAGGGTCCAAGGATCCAGCTCCTGTCTGCCTGCCTTGTGGGGTTCATCTTCTGATGCTCCTGGTCTCCCAACAATCTCTCAGGCAGGACACAAGCAAGAGCCGACAAGTGTAGGATCTGGAGCCAAAAGGCAGAATTTGGAATGCTCCAGCTGCTCCTTGCTCCCTATGCAGCCTTTGGGCAAACCCTCAGCCTCTTGTTTTCTTCAGTGGTAAAATAGGAAGAGTTTGTATTAGCTTCTTATTGCTGCTGCAATATATTATAACACACTTATGGTTTCAAAGCCACAAATTTGTTATTTGAGAGAGAGGGGCCTGATGGCAGAAGAGTAGGGGTCCTCAACTCACCTGGCCCCAAAAGCTTACCTAGGTAACTTTCAAAGCATCCTGAACACCTACAAATTTGACCAGAGACTTAAAGAGAGAACAGCTGGAATGCTACAGAGAGAAGTTTTCACTTCTAACAAGGTAGGAAGGCAAAAAATAAATAAATAAATAGAAAAGAATAAAGTGGGGGAGGGGCACCACAAGGAGCCAGGCAGTGAAAGCCCCCAGGGCACGAAAGTCCAGCCTTGGAGAAGCGGGAACTTTAAAAATCTGCGCTGGAGTTTTCCTGGATGGAAAAGCGCTTAGCAGGGAAACTGGGCAGAATCGCAGGAGGGGCAGTGAAGCCTCCAGATTCCCAGAGTCACAATAATAGGAGGGGCGCCGGTGGGGGTGGGGGGTGGGGGGGAGGGAAGCTCACCACAAACCGCAGTCTGATATCAGTAAAGGGCTGGAGCACTGCAGCCCTGGGACATTTGGGAAAAGCAGTTAGGCAGGCTGGCTCTGGATGGAGGCGGCTGTAACCCGTTCCCTTTGGGGGAAGCGGTCCCCGGGAATATGGGTCTAGAAGCACAGGGCCTCGGATCCCAGGGTACCCGAGCAGACAAAGCCAGCCATCCTGAGTTCCCCTGGGGACAGGTGGAAGCGGGGAGGGCACAGGACACCGAGAACTCTCCCCCAAGCTGTGCAGACCAGTACACCTGCACCTGTCCTGGGAGCATCCAGGCCAGTGCAGACTGGGAGACTGCAGTTAGTTACTTGTGGGGAGCTCGGCTCCAGAGCTGGAAATCTGGCCACTGCCATTGTCGTTTTTCTTCCTTCTTTCACCTCGTGCTGGGAGGGGCGGGGCCGCCAGGGCACACAGGCCTCACGGGGTAAACAGCCACCACTGACCCCAGGACCTGGCAGGGGGCGGGGCAGCTCCCCCAGGCACACACACCTGAGAATCAGGGCAGCAGGCCCACCCACAGAAGAACTGCTAGAAGGACAAAGGAAGAGCAAGTTCTTGACCAAGCAGTGCTGGAAAGTTCCAGGACTGAGGGAAAATAGTATATAGAACTAGAGAGTCCTTTGTTTTGTTTTGTTTTTCTTTTTCCATTAGGACTTGTTTTTATATCAGACTAAAAATTTCCATTATCTTTTCTCTTTTCCCACCTTAACTACAATATTTTACCAGCTCTTCATTTTAAAGTTTTTCCTTTTTGACTTTCATATTTCTACAATTACATGTCTTAGATAGATTTTTCACTTCTGGATTCTCTTCAATGTATTCAATTTAATTTTGGTAGATATACAAGATGTGCGTATTTTTTTTTTCTGCCTTGTTTTGTTTTACAATAGTGGAAGTTAGTACCTTCTAAAACATGACCAACATACACCCAGAACCAAGTGGACTATCATGCTGTTCATTCTCTGAGATTATATTCTTCCTTCCCATTTTGCTTCCCTCTTTTATCTTATTTATGTTTTTGTGGTCAATGTTGGGCCTTTCTAGAAGTATTGCTGGTTTATATAAATTTGGGATTGAGCATCATCTAACATACATAACAAAATACACTCAGAACCAAGAGGATCATCCTCTAGGACCCCTCAGGTAGACTACAGTCTCTCTCCACTACCACTTCCTCACCATGACCATCCCTTTTTTCTTTTCTTTTTCCTCTTTTCTTTACTTTTTTCCTTTCTTTTTCTTCTTGTTTTTGGCTTTTTATTTTTACTACTTTGTTTTAAAATTTGATTTTCACTTTAGTGTCCTTTTGTTTTATTTTGTTCTGTTCTTTTTCTTTTATTTTCTGGTCTCTGACCTCTTCAGAATCATCTATGGTGTATTTTACTTAGGTTGTGGTTGATATTTTTGACTCAGCCTGCTCATACTCTGCACTGGACAAAATGACTAAAAGGAAGAACTCACCACAAAAGAAAGAACCGGAAACAGTACTCTGTGCCACAGAGTTACAGAATTTGGAATTAAATATGATGTCAGAAATTCAATTCAGAAGTACAATTATAAAGCCAGTGGCTCTGGAAAAAGGTGTAAAGGACTCTAGAGACTTCGTTACTGCAGAATTGAGATCTAATCAGGCTGAAATTAAAAACAGATTAAATGAGATGCAATCCAAACTGGATGTCCTAACTGCTAGGGTTAATGAGGCAGAAGAGAGAGCGAGTGACAGAAGACAAGTTGATAGTAAGGAAGGAAGTTGAAGAAAAAAGAGAAAAAAATAATTAAGAGCCCACGAGGAAAGGCTTAGGGAAATAAATGATAGCTTGAGAAGAAAGAGTATACACCTAATTTGGATTCCAGAAGAGGCTGAGAGAGAGAGAGGACCACAAAGTATATTTGAACAAATCATAGCTGAGAACTCCCCAAATCTGAGGAAGGAAACAGATCCAAGAGATAGAGAGGACGCCCCTCCCCAAATCAATAAAAACCATTCAACACCTCGACATTTGATAGTGAAACTTCCACATTTCAAAGACAAAGAGAAAATTCTTAAAAGCAGCATGAGACAAGAGATTCTTAACTTATTTGGGGAGAAATGTCAGACTAACAGTAGACCTCTCCACAGAGAGGGCTGGCCAGAAACGGCTGGCATGATATATACAGGGTATTAGATGAGAAGAACATGCAGCCAAGAATACTTTATCCAGCAAGGCTGTCGTTCAGAATAGAAGGAGAGAGAAAGAGCTTCCAGGATAGGCAGAAACTGAAAGAATATGTGACTACCAAACTGGGTCTGCAAGAAATATTAAGGGAAACCCTGTAAAAGAAAGAGGGAGCCCAAAGAAACAATCCAGAAAAACAGGGACTGAATAGGTAATACAATGACACTAAATCCATATCTTTCAATAGTTATTCTGAACGTGAATGGGCTAAATGATCCCATCAAAAGACGCAGGGTATCGGACTAGATAAAAAAAGCAAGACCCATCTATATGCTGTTACAAGAGACTCATTTTGGACCTAAGGATACCTTCAGCCTGAAAATAAAGGGGTGGAGAAACATTTACCATTCAAATGGTCCTCAAAAGAAAGCTGGGGTAGCAATCCTCATATCAGATAAAGTGTGTACCAAAGACTGTAGTAAGAGATGAAGAAGGGCACTATATCATACCTAAAGGGTCTATCCAACAAGAAGACCTAACAAACATGAATATTTATGCCCCTAATGTGGGAGCTGCCAAGTATATCAATCAAAGTAAAGACACACTTAGATAATAATACACTAATAGTAGGAGACTTCAACACGGCACTTTCTGCAAATGACAGATCTTCTAAGCAGAACATCACCAAAGAAACAAGGGCCTTAAATGATACACTGGACCAAAGAGATTTCACGGATATATACAAAACTTTCCATCCAAACATAAATATACATTCTTCTCAAGTACACATGGAACTTTCTCCAGATTAGACCACATACTGGGTCACAAATCAGGTCTCAACCAATACCAAAAGATTGGGATTGTCCCCTGCATATTTTCAGACCACAATGCTTTGCAACTAGAACTCAAGCACAAGAAGAAACTTGGAAGAAACTCAAACACATGGAGAGTAAAGAGCATCCTACTAAAAGATGAATGGGTTAACTAGGAAATTAGAGATTTTATTAAAAAGAGTCATGGAAATGAATGAAAAGGAAGATACAACTATACAAAATCTTTGGGATACAATAAAAGCAGTCCTAAGAGGGAAATACATCACAATACAAGCATCCCTCAAAAAATAAAAAAACGGGATCCCTGGGTGGCGCAGCGGTTTGGCGCCTGCCTTTGGCCCAGGGCGCGATCCTGGAGACCCGGGATCGAATCCCACGTCAGGCTCCCGGTGCATGGAGCCTGCTTCTCCCTCTGCCTGTGTCTCTGCTTCTCTCTCTCTCTCTCTCTGTGACTGTCATAAAAAATATATATATATATATATATATATATATATATATATATATAAATTAAAAAACCCTCAAATACACAAGATAACCTCCTACCTAAAGGAATTGGAGAAAGAACAGCAAGTAAAGCCTACACCAAACAAAAGAAGAGAGATAATAGAGATTCAAGCAGAACTCAATGAAATAGAGACCAAAAGAACTGTAGAACATTTCAACAAAACCAAGAGTTGGTTCTTTGAAAGAATTAATAAGATAGATAACCCCTAGCCAGCCTTATTAAAAAGAGACAAGACTCAAATTAATAAAATCACGAATGAAGGAGGAGAGATCACAACAATACCAAGAAAGTACAAGCGAGTTTAAAAATGTATTATGAGCAGCTATATGCCAACAAATTAGGCAATCTAGAAGAAATGGATGCATTTCTGGAAAACCACAAACTACCAAAACTGGAACAGGAAGAAATACAAAACCTGAACAGGCCAAGAGCCAGCAAGGAAATTGAAGGAGTCATGAAAAACCTCCCAAGACACAAAAGTCCAGGGCCAGAGGGCTTCCCAGGAGAATTCTATCAAACGTTTAAAGAAGAAATAATACCTAGTCTACTAAAGCTGTTTCGAAGGATAGAAAGGGACGGAATACTTCCAAGCTCATTTTATGAAGCTAGCATTATCTTGGTTCCAAAATCAGACAAAAACCCCACCAAAAAAGAGAATTATAGACCAATATCCCTGATTAACTCGGATGCAAAAATTCTCAACAAGATACTAGCCAAAAGGATCCAACAATACATTAAGAAGATTATTCACCATGACCAAGTGGGTTTTATCCCCAGGATGCGAGGGTGGTTCAACACTTGCAAAACAATCAACGTGATAGATTACATCAATAAGAGAAAAAACAAGAACCACATGATCCTCTCAATAGATGCAGAGAAAGCATTTCACAAAATACAGCATCCATTCCTGATTAAAACTCTTCGAAGTGTAGGGATAGAGGAAATATTCCTCAATATCTTAAAAGCCATTTATGAAAAGCCCACAGAGAATATCATTCTCAATGGGGAAAAAACAGAGCTTTTCTCCTAAGATCAGGAACAGGACAGGGGTGTCCACTCTCACCAGTGTCAATCATCATAGTACTAGAAGTCCTAGCCTCAGCAGTCAGACAATGAAAAGAAATAAAAGGCAGTCGAATTGTCAGAGAAGTCAAACTCTCTCTCTTTGCAGATGACATGATACTGTATATAGAAAACCCCAAAGGACTCCACCACAAGATTGCTAGAACTCATACAGCAATTCAGCAATGTGGCAGGATACAAAATCAACACACAGAAATCAGTGGCATTTCTATACACTAACAAGGAGACTGAAGAAAGAGAAATTAAGGAGTCAATCCCATTTACAATGCACCCAAAACCATAAGGTACCTAGGAATAAATTTAACCAAAGAGGTAAAGGATCTATACCCTAAACACTACAGAACGGATCTGAAAGAAATTAAGGAAGACAGGAGATGGAAAAACACTCCACGCTCATGGATTGGAAGAATAAATATGGTGAAAATGTCTATGCTACCCAGGGCAATGTACACGTTCAACACAATCCCTATCAAAATACCATGGCCTTTCTTCACAGAGTTGGAACAGATAATCTTAAGATTTGTATGGAATCAGAAAAGACCCTAAATAGCCAGAGAAATATTGAAAATCAATGCCGTTGGCATCACCATGCCGGATTTCAAGCTGTATTACAAAGCTGTGATCATCAAGACAGTAGCGTACTGGCACAAACACAGACACACAGATCAATGGAACAGAATAGAGAACCCAGAAATGGGCCCTCAACTTTATGGTCAACTAATATTCAACAAAGCAGGAGAGAATATCCACTGGAAAAAGAACAGTCTCTTCAATAAATGGTATTGGGAAAATTGGACAGCCACGTGCAGAATGAAACTGGACCATTCTCTTACACCAGACACAAAGATAAACTCAAAATGGTTGAAAGATCTAAATGTGAGACAGGAATCCATCAAAATCTTAGAGGAGAACACAAGCAATAAGTTTTTTGAACTTGGCTACAGTAACTTCCTGCAGGATACATCTAGGAAGGCAAGGGAAACAAAAGCAAAAATGAACTATTGGGACTTAATCAGAATAAAAAGCTTCTGCACAGCAAAAGAAACAGTCAACAAGACTAAAAGACAACTTAAAGAATGGGAGAAGATATTTGCAAATGACATATCAGATTAAGGGCTAGTATCCAAGATCTATAAGGAACTGATTAAACTCAACACCCAAGAAACAAAAAATCGAATCATGACATGGGCAGATGACATGAACAGAAATTTCACCAAAGACGACATACACATGGCCAAGAGGCACATGAGAAAATGCTCTGTGTCACTCATCAGGGAAATACAAATCAAATCCACAATGAGATATCACCTCACACCAGTGAGAATGGTGAAAATTAACAAAGACAGGGGTGCTTGGGTGGCTCAGCGGTTGAGCATCTGCCTTCGGCTCAGGTCTTAATCCTAGGGTCCTGGGATAGAGTCCCACATGGGGCTCCCCACAGGGAGCCTGCTTCTCCCTCTGCTTGTGTCTGCCTTCTCTCTGTGTCTCTCATGAATAAATAAATAAAATATTTAAAGAAAAGGAACAAAACAGGAAACAACACATGTTGGAGGGGATGTGGAGAAGGGGGAACCCTCTTGCATGGCTGGTGGGAATGTGAACTGGTGCAGCCACTCTGGGAAATAGTGTGGAGGTTCGTCAAGAAGTTAAAAATAGAGCTACTCTATGATCCAGCAATTGCACTACTGGGTATTTACCCCACAGATACAGATACAGTGAAATGCCGGGACACCTGCACCCCAATGTTCATAGCAGCAATGTCCACAATAGCCAAACTGTGGAAGGAGCCTCGGTGTCCTTTGACAGATGAAGATGTGATCTATATATACAATGGAATATTACTCAGCCATCAGAAATACCATTTGCTTCGACTTGAATGGAACTGGAGGTATTATGCTGAGCGAAGTAAGTCTATCGGAGAAGGACAATCATCATATGGTTTCACTCATATGGGGATTATAAAAAATAGTGAAAGGGATTATAAGGGAAAGGAGGGGAACTGAGTGGGAAAAATTAGAGAGGGAGACAAACCACGAGACACTCCTAACTCTGGGAAACGAACAGAGGGTTGTATAAGGGGAGGTGGGCAGGGGTTGGGGTGACTGGGTGACGGGCACTGAGGAGGGCACTTGATGGGATGAGCCATGGGTGTTATACTATATGTTGGCAAACTGAGCTTCAATAAAAACAAATTTTAAAAAATTGTTGAGAGTTCTGGTATCACAAAGTACACAGCATCAGTAGGGCTGCTGGAGTTTCTTGGGAGAGTCTGTTTCTCTGCCTTTTCCAGCTTCTGGTGGTGGCTGACCCTCTTTGCTTACAGCTGCTCCTCCATCTTGGAAGTCAGCAGACAGGCATTGTCCAATCCCTCGGACACTCCTCCTTTTATAAGCACTTTTGTGATTACATTGGGCCCGTCAAATAATCCAGGATACTTTCCCCACCTCAAGAGTCTTAATCACATCTGAAAAATCTCTTTTGCTGTGTAAGATAACACATGCTCAGGTTCCATTGTGGCCATCTTTGGGGCGAGGTGGTGCCCATTATGTTTCCTACAACCATAGCTGTCAAGGAATAAATACTTATGAATATATTTAATTTTTTAAGTAGGCTCAATTTTTAAGAGCCCAATGTGAGACTTGAACTCATGACTCTGAGATCAAAAGATCTGAGCTGAGATGAAGACTTGGCTGTTGCTGTGACTGAGCCACCCTGGCACCCGCCAAGGAATACATACCTAATCTCATATTAGGCTCTTAGAGCCTAGCTTGTAGTAAACACTCAATAAATGTTAGCTATTATTATTATTTGCTTAAACAAAAGCTTTCAGCCTTGAAAGTCTTCAGCATTCATTAGCTGTGACCATCCCTTTCATTTGGCCAAGTCCCAAGGCCTCCTTCTGGAAGCTTTTCCTGACCTAGACTGGGTTTGGTGTCCTGTGTTTAGGTTCTGAATTCTGTGTTGTGTGATAATCATCCGTCTCCGTCACTAGCGTGGAAGTTCCTCATGATCTGGAACCTCCTTTTCCTCATCTCTGGGTTCCTGCCTGCTGACATAGTAGCATTTGCCATTCTCATCTATGACTAATGGTCCTTCCTGTCTCGCAGCCAACAAGGGTGAATGTTGGTTCATGCGCCTGTGGGGTGCCTGGAGCTGTTATGACCCACCAAAGGTGAGCTGTGGGATGGGGGATGGGGGAACTGTATTTTGGGGTAATTATGCTCTACACAGAGGCAGTTCTTCAGGGAGAATAGCTGGCTTCCCCATCGGTGAAGCTGTCTTGTGAAAAGCAGGGGAAGACAGATCCATGTGTGCTCAGCCTGGAAAGGAGCTCTTGCTCTTACAGGTGTCTCAGCCTTGTGGTGTCTGTGGGGAGTCGCTGTTTCACAGCTTCAAGGGAGAGAGGTGGGAGAGGCTGGCATAGGAAATGGTCTGGGAAATCCTGGGTAGTTTCAGGTTTTTCAGGCGCACAGAAAGACGACCCACAGGAATCATCTGCTTCAGTGGCTTATGAAACTCAAAAAACACAGATTCCCTGGTCCTAGCTCAGAACGGTGGAGTCAGAACATCCAGAGGTGAGGTGGTATTTCTGAAAACTACCCAAAGTCATTCTGCTCTGCAGCCAGGTTTGGGAACCACGGACAGATCTGTTCTGGATTTTACAGAGAGACTGTGCTACCCATAAATGATTCCTAAAGCAGGTGTATAAAAATGGAAGGCACAGCCAGTGGCCACCCATCACTAGGCAAGCTTACTTTTCACCTGCCAGGCCACAGAGCGAGAGTCCATGAAGCAGTTCTTACGGAGCTGTGTCTTCCAGCCTACCCATGCCCACAGTGGAGTGGCCCTGAGGGTGGCTCCCTTTTCTATTAGCCCCAGATCTTTAAGCTTGTGGGTCTCTGATCTGGCCTCTCAGTGGCATCTTTTGGAGGGCTCTAGGTGACTCAAATGCCTTTGGATTAGGCTCACTCCCTATTGCCTCCACTTGGTGTCTCAGGAGCCACTTGGCTCATTGGTCCAGTGGCTGGATTGGTGGGGCATCCACAAAGCAGGGAGATGGTGGTGCTGTGTGTTATTTTGCTACGAGTCTTCCTCTGCCTTGAGTTAGAAGACCAAATGCTCCTTTTGGGAAATGTAGCTTCTGCGTATGCTGGGAGGTGGTGGAGGCTGTCAAAGGAGGCAGCTGGGCACAAAACATCTGGGGGCCCAGCACATTTTCATCTTACTCCATTTTCGCTGCCTCTATAAATGTGAGACAAGCCCATTTTATTTCTTCATCTTGATCCCTACACTGAGTCCTTCTAGAAGCAGCTTATGTAAAATCTGTAATAGCCTGTCCCTGGAACTCCACATCTTCCTTCCTCGTTTCATTTTTCTCCCAAGCACTCGCCACATGTTAAGGTGCTGTTTTATTAATTTACTTCATGAAATTGCTTTTGTTTTCAGGCTTATTAGTACTGGCCTGCTCTCTCTCCTCGAATGTGAATTCTGTGAGGGCAGAATTTGTTGGCCCTGCCACCGCCTGCTCCTTGTCCCCTCACATGAAGAGAGTACAGGGAGGAGAAGCCCCCAGAGTGGACAAAGTGAGGAAGAAGACAGAAAACCCCACCACAGGGCACATTTCACAGCTAACAGGGGTCCAAGGATGAGGCAGGGCAGGAAGATCCCAGGGAGTCCAGTGTGGTGGTGGGGGGTGTGTGTCCTGGGCCAATGTGTGGGCCACATCTGGGAGTTGCCATGGTGACTGTGAAGCATGGCCAGGGCTCGGTCCCTCAGCCTCAGGCCACCAGAGCTTGGGGTTAGGTAAAGGGTGACCAGGTTTCGGAAAAAAACAAAAACTCATCCTTGGATAGATGTGCTCTCACCAAAGGCTAATAAATGTAATCCCTGCCATCCATGTGCAGGGAGAGATAGTTGGATGGCTTCAGATCAAATTCATAAATGTTAGGGGGACAGAGAAATCATAAACAACAGCGAGAGCTGCAATTGCTCGAACACAGAAAGAATGAGTCATCCAGCAGAGTGTGGTGGTGGCAGGCTTGCTGTGGCCTCCCAGAGACTGGCGCCCCAGCAGCCTCAGGCGCTGCTGCGCAGACCCGTCCCTTCTAAGGGACTTTGACACAAGAAAACCTGCATCAGAAAGAGGATGCATTTTACAGGAGCAGTTTTGTTTTGCCCTGAACTTCTCATCTGTTCTTTGAAGCCTCAGACCTTCTCCCCATCCCCCCTGACCAGGCTGACCCACTATAAGGTCCACAGGGTCTCAGGAGGCCCCCTGTTCCACCGGTGGGGGGGGGGGAACCTCCCCACCTGCCAGGTCCTACACCCTCTCCCCGCCTGCTCCTCCACTTCCACTCACTAAACGGGGTTGTGTTGTCTTCATTGTCCAGGCCCAAACTGGCTGCCCGGGCACCAACCTCTCCCTCCCTCCATTCATCCCAGAACAGACTCTTGCACAGGTCACTAGAGAGTCTTCATAATTGGGCTCGGGGCCACCTGTTCCTCCCTCCCCAGTGCACGCCCCTAACTCCGAGCCTTAGCATGGCCTGGTCCCTCTGCCTGGAAAGCCCTCGCTCACTTGTGTGGGTTGGAAAATCTTGCTCAACTTTCTGGGGCTGCAGCTGTCAGGCCCTTCCTGCACCCTACAGCTCTCAGGAAGAACAAATGTTCCTGTTATCACTACTCCCGCAGCATTTAAAACTCAGCTGTCAGGGAGTTAATCCAGGGACAGGCAAGTTGTTTTCCCGCTCATATCCCCCCTAGATTACGAGCACTCTGAAGGCCTTATTCAGCTTTAAACTGTTAGTGCCTGAAACACCTGGTCACGTGTTCATTAAATGAATGTCTTAGAAATAGGTGGCTTACAGGCAATCTCTTAGGAACTTATCTACTGCTTTCAGCAATACCCCCACACATTGGGAAAGTCCTCCCATACTGTCCAGCAATGAAGATGGCTTGCAGCAGTAACGTGAGGGAAAACCAGAGAAAGGCAGATAACCTGTGAAGGCTGGTCCTTGTGTGGATCAGAACTCTGTGATGACAAGTCCCATGACAAAGAAAATTTCTGTTTAGTAAAAATGTGCCTGGGTTCAAGCCAATGATCGACTTAGTTCTGACACTATTACTATAGCAATTTCTAGCACAAAGAGAGGGTCTGGAGAGAAACTGGGGAGCTGGGAGGAATCAGACCCGTCAGGGGCATGGTAAACCTGGGGTATGAGGGCTGGTACCCCTGGTGCAGGATCTGCAGGGCTTGGTCCACCTCTCCATAGCTGTCCTGAGATTGAGGGGACCCAGCACAGCAGTGGCTGTGGGCACGCTCACTGCAGTGCAGAAAGAGCAAGCACAGGGATCCCTGGGTGGCGCAGAGGTTTAGCGCCTGCCTTTGGCCCAGGGCACGATCCTGGAGACCCTGGATGGAGTCCCACGTCGGGCTCCCGGTGCATGGAGCCTGCTTCTCCCTCTGCCTGTGTCTCTGCCTCTCTCTCTGTGTGTGTGACTATCATAAATAAATAAAAATTCATAAAAAAAAAAGAGCAAGCACAGAAAGATTGGCGGGAAAGAGCCCCTCTAAACCTTCCAATTCTACAAGATCAACCAAGCAGGGGAAAAAGCGCTGAAATACCAAACTCCAACTGGAAGGGTGATGAAGTAAAGCTATTCCAAATAGGGACAGGGTATCAGGGTGGTAGGTCCATTGTGGGGTCCACCCACCCGGGTACTCAGATAATCTGGGTGAGCAGAAGGCTCTGGTGACCTCATCCCTGGCTAGATATAACGTAACTGAAGAAGAGGGTATGTGATGCTGATGAAGGCCAATTTATGTATTGATACCTCACCTTCTTCCAGAAAAAAATTCGGTGGCTGACATCACTGCCAGTCTTCCTTTGTTGCTTTCCTTAAGGTTCCAATGCTGTCAGAGGCTCCACTCAGGTTCTACCAACAGCCCCTCTCGGCTACACTCCACAGCCACCACTGCCCTTCAGAGTTCGGGAGCTTCACTGTGTCTTTACATCCTTGTGACACCTGCTTCCCCCTTTACCTGCCATCAAACATACACTCCTACACTTATGTAATCTGCCTCCTCAGCCAGGATGCAGCCTTCTCTCATGCACGAGGTCCCACAGGCTTCAGGGGTAAATGAGCATCTACAGGCCACTGGAGCCCCGTGGCTATATGAATGAAGTTAGCAGGGGCACAGGGAAAGCAAAATTTTCCCAAAATTAATGAACAGAAACTAAAACTAAAGAGGGACTACTCATGCTGGTTTAGCATAACATAGGCTTTGGGCTCTGGACTTCACTAAAGAAAGGTCCTGCTGGAAATTTTGTAGGGGATTCAGAATATACCACCCCCAAATATACTACCTTGGCATAAGGATTATTTTGCGCTGATTTTGCAGGTAAGAAACAGTGGACACAGGAGGAACTCCGGCCTTGCCCTCTCTGCCAAGACACACAGTTCTTTTCCCTCCATCTCCCATTACAGGAAGAAGAAAACCTCCACTAGCACTGGATAGAGAAAGATGGGCCTGTCTGCACAAACAAATCTTAATAACTCTTATCTTCCGTAAGTTGTCCCCCTATATCTATCTTCACACAATTTACTGCCCCTAAGAGCTCAAATCCCTTTTTGTTTCTCTTGTCACCTTCCTACAACTTATTTCCCTTTGTTAAGAAGCATTTAATAAGCTCTGGAGCCTAACTGCTTCTTCAGGATTTCTCTTTCCTGTGCAGCTCCTCTGTTCTGTGCATGTCTAATAAACTTTTTCTATTAATTTGGCTCTTTGCTTCTGTTGATCTCTCCTGTTGTCACTTTAATTCACAGGCTCCAGTCACTAAACCAAAGGTGGTAGGGGAAAAGCTTTCTGCCTTCTCTATAGTTTCTACCAAAGGCATACATAGCAGGTACTCCAAAGCAACAGGACAAGGCCAATGCATCCCCAAACCAGGATAGAAAAACACTTCAGAGGATGATATCAATTCTCAAGTGTGCCTGGGCCCTCAAACAGATAAGGAGAGATGGGACCACTATGATACATCTTAGAGAAAGGAGGTCCTTGGGAGCAAAGACTCAGTCTGAGGTGGAGGGAAGGGGTGTCCTGGACTGCCAGCACTTCCCAACAATCGTGGGTACTGGGAGGAGGAAATGGTTTTCTGAAGGTGTCTCAGTGATTTGATTCTGTACATATAAAAGTGGGCTCTGCTGCTTGACTTGGAAAGCACACCTTGCCCTATGGGGAGTGTGCAGTGGGGTGTAGTCAGCACATGCAGGCCGCGCCAGCCTATACGCTGCCATACCTCTGTCCTCTCTGCCGTCAACACCCCAGTGCACCAGAATGAGGAACCATCACCCGCTGTCCGCCATCCTTGCCTCTGCCCCTCCAACAGGGGTCAGAACCTGAGTCACAGAGCCGGCCGGGCCATCAATGAGAATAGCCTGCTCCCAGCGGACTGCCTTCGACCATCTCCGTTGCTCTGCTTTCAAATCCCCTTTCAATATTCCCTTGCTCTTTCCTTTCTGTTTCAAATTCCATTTCTCCTACTTGGACTTTCATACTTGTACAGTGTTTTTGGCAAAGATCTCTCAATTCTACATATTCGTGTGATAAGAAACCAGAAGCAAATACAGAATTTGGGTAGTAGGTCTACAGAGGCATATATATATTTTTCATATTAACACTTTTTGCTGTGGTTGTAAAGATGTTTTTTTTTTTTTTTTTTAAGATTTTATTTATTTGAGAGAGAGAGAGCGTGCACACAAGTGCATACAAGCCAGGGGAAGGGAGAGGGAGGAGTGGGCTCCCCAGTGAGCAGGAAGCCTGATGTAGGGCTTGATCCCAGGGCTCTAGGATCATGACCTGAGCTGAAGGTAGGTAGACACTTAACGGATCGAGCCACCTAGGTGCCCCTGTAAAGATGTTCTAATAAGAATTTTTAAAGCAACTTAAAAATTTTCCCTTTTACCTACTGCTATCTCCCCGGCCCTCTTCCTTTGGTGGTGATCCTGAGCAAGGGGTGGAACGGGAGCTGCCAGAGTTGCAAATTAGACATGGATGCCAGGTGGAAACGGGCACTGAGAAAATCAGACAGCACAGGTGGTACAGGTTAGTGGACCCAAGGCTGTTGCTCCACGTTATGCAACTGACTGTCAGCTGAGGGCCCGGGAGGGATGCTTAAGGCATTTCTTCTATCTCCTCTTCCTCAGCCTCTCAGCACACCTCCCATTAGAGAGCGCCAACCCACCACCCAGGGCGAAATGGGTTGAGAAATCTGATAGGGGAAGAAATCCGGGCTTTTCTGGATGGAGTGCATGGACAGTCTCAGTTGCTCCCCCTTTGCATTTGTATATGGTTTTCCTTCGTGAGTTAAAAAAGAGTCACCACTACCCACCAAGTATCTTGCCAGAACACTCCTGGACAGTTGTTTTTTGTTTTTGCTAAAGCGAAGTTTTGTGGGTATAGTGCGAGAATTAAATGAGATCATCCATGTGACTCAGGGACTTGAAGCCTGGTCCTCCTCCCTCCACCCCACTGCCTGCTAACCTGGGCTCCCTCCAAGGTCTGGCCCTCTGAGATTGGGCCATTGGTGACTTGCTTGAAGATACCCAGCAATCTTAGCGCTTGAGGTGCCAGTGGCTTCTCCACAGCCACATAGATGTCCTCACTTCTCCTAGGACACTGGAGTCCACACCACAAGCACCATACCTTCAACACAGCCGCACTCCCTCATCTGCACAAGACCTGCCATTTTGTCTGCTGGGTTCCGCTAGGAAAACTGATTGCACACCACCTGCTTTTTGACTTAACAAAAGCTCCTTGACAATTAAAGTGATTTGGAATGCTCCAACTAGCTTACTGAAGTGATCTCCTCCTAAGTACCCATTGTTTCCTGTGGTGATTTTTTCTTTCAGCAGTTATTTCTTGCCTCCACTTCCTTCCATAAATGGAAATTTCATTTGCATTTTTTTCACTTCTGCTAATTTATTTAAGATATTTGGTTTATTCTTCACACAGTTGTCAAGAATTGGTTAAAATACTACAGTCATATTATGCTAATTTCTATACCGTAATTGGTCTCCCTGTTTTTCTTTGCTGACACTTGGCGTTTCTGATTTTCAGTTAAAATACCCTTGCTGGCTATTGTTAAAAGGATATTTTTTGTAGTGCTTTTGGTGTATTAAAGAAGTTAACCTATAGTTTCTGGCTTCAGAAAACTGAACCAATAGTCTCTTCTACCTGTATAATAAGACTCTATGCTTGCCCCCGTCTATCATATTTATTTACCAATAAAAGGAGGAAATCTGTGAGATTACAGAATAGTACATGCTCATAAAGGTACTATCTTAAAGACATTGTTTTAATATTCTATGATTAAAAAAAGGCAATCTGGGCAGCCCAGGTGGCTCAGCGGTTTAGCGCCTGCCTTCAGCCCAGGGCCTGATCCTGGGGACCCGGGATGAGTCCCACATCGGGCTCCCTATAGGGAGCCCGTTTCTCCCTCTGCCTGTGTCTCTGTCTCTCTCTCATGAATAAATAAAATCTTAAAAAAAAAAAAAGGCAATCTAACACACATTGCTTTGTTAGGTATTCTCCCCTTTTCTAGTAGAACAAAATTGAGTCAAGGTAAGAATGTGATGGTGAGATGTGGCTATAAATAAATGAGAATGACTTGTGTTGCAGCCTTCTGTCTTTTCTGAGCCATTTGGCTGTCTTTCTTAGGAAGCAGTCGTTTGTGTGGTGGTAGTGGTGGTGGTGGTGGTGGTGGTAGAGGGGAGAGGCGGCATTATACCCAACCACTCATACAGCCCAAGCTGGACCTCCTGAGACAGTTACAGGGCACTTGCTTCCCTAGGGACCAGAGGGACGACAGTGCCCAAGTTCCCACCTGATGTTCCACCATTTCCAACAATGTGCTGAGATATGGGGGTTCTGGAGACGGTCTCTTTTGCTTTAAAAACCATACAATGAACACGTTAAAAGCTTTTTCTTCGTTTCTCCACTGTCCACCTGCATGAGAAATGTCAAAGGCAACTGCCTAACTAATCATGGGACTCCTGGGAATGACCCTTTTGTTGTGCTATTTCTCAGCTAGCCAGACAACTCCTGCAGTTTCCCTTTGGGCAATTTTATTTTAAGGAGGCTGAGGGTTGGTGGTAGAGGAGCAAACAGGAAGACCATTGTCTTAAATAGTTATCTCGGCTTAATAACCCCAGAGTGAGGCTAATCATTCATTAACTAGCAAAGCCTCACAATAAACCCTTGTATTTACATTAACACCTACTATTTACTAAGCGCTATATCCATCTTTATCAAGACTGATAACTGAGCCACCTCCATGCTTTGAAAATAATTCATTGTTTACATCTTGTGTCTCAAGACTGGAAAAGGGTTTCTGTTGAACTCTCAGTTGTTTCCACAGTAGCTTCTTGCAAGGAACAGGGCCAGATTGGATGGCGGTGTGCCTCCCTTCCCCCAAAGCATGCAAAATTAGGAAAAGGATTCCCTGGGGAATCAAGAAGCCAGCCACAGAGCCCAGGTCTCGCTGCTGCTTTCAGGCATTCACCACTGAATTCTCCCATCCCACGGGGGGAAGGAAGCCTCACAGTGAGGACTCATAAGCAGATACAGGACTGACACGTTTTCATGGGCAACACTGCGCAGCCCAGGAGGCCTTCGGCTCCGACTGAAACGACAGGCCCTGTGCCAGCCTTTCACAGCCCTGCGAGGTAACAGAAGGCGCCGAGGGCCGGCAGCGCAGGGGAGCCGGGCAGAGGGCGGGAGACCCGGCGTCCACGACCCACTTTATCGCTTGATCAAACTTTGACATTTCGGATTTCCCAACACCCCGGCCCAAAATACACGAAAATAAGCAAATGCTCTCCAATTAAGAAGTCTTCTCCAGCCACGCCTCTGCCCCAGCCCCACTTACCCTCCCGTTATCATTTCTAAGGCAATTAAGGGATCAAAGCAGGCAGGGCTCCCCCGTGCCGTGGGGCGCGCGCGGCCAGCGCAGCCCGTTTCAGCACCAGGCTCGGGGACAGACGCCATAAGGCAGGAGGGGACCGAACCCTCGCCGGGGCGTCTCCTGCCGCCACCAGAACTGCTCGGGGGCAGTGTCCGGGGTGCTGCGCGATCCTGCGGGCTTCCTCCGGCACCGGCCCGAAACGTCCTCACAAAACGACCACCCGGCCAGCCTAGCCCTTCCACTGCGGTGCTCGTCAACGCGGCCGTCCCTGCCGGGAGCAGCAGGCGTCCGTGACCTACATACGCGGGCGGCGTCCCCGGGGGGCCCGGGAGGTCCGCAGACGCCGGCCACTGCGGGGCCCCTCGGCGCTCGGAGCTGCCGGCCCCAGGTCGCGCTCGGGCTGGCCGGGGCTGGGCGGAGCGGAGCGGGCTCGAGGGGCCGCCGACGCCCGCCTGTGCCGGCCGCAGCACCACGGGCATCGGGGTCGCGGCTCCCGCTGACGGCGGCGGGACGACACGCGCGCCGAACCGCGTCTCCGGGCGCGGACACTCGCCCGCACGAGTCGCCCTTTGGCTTGGGGCTCCGCCCGCGCTCGGGAGCTGGGGCCGTGCCACCCGCTCCCCACGGGCGCCACTTACCGGAGCGGGGCGCGCGGGCTTCGTCTCCGACGTGGGGCTCGCGGGGGGCGGCCAGACCGCGCGGGGCCGGGCGGGGCGGGCGGGGCGGGCGGGGGCGGGCGGGGGCTCGGGCTCCGCCGCCTCGGCGCTCACCGGCTCGCGGGGGAAGGCGCGCCCCGCCCCCGGGGTCTCCGGGCCGCGTCAGCAGCTCCGCCCGGGCAGGGGAAAGACGACGAGGGGCTGGGGGCGGGGGAGCCGGGGGAGCCCGGGCCCCGCGCGCCGCGGAAGCCGCCCAGGCCCGAAGTACTTGGGGCGTTCGCAGCCCCCGGTGCGGGGCTCCGAGAGCGGGTGCGGGCCCGGCGCCGAGCGGAGCGCGCAGCCCCGCGCCTCCTCGCCCGCGCCGCCCTCCTCCCACGTTGGTCGCGCCCACTCGGCGCCAGGGTCTCGCCCGCCGCTCGGGAGGGGCCGGGAAATCCCGCCCGCCGCCGCCGACGTCACTGCTGCGTCACGGGGGCTCCCGCGCCAGGGCTCCGCGCCCGCCCCGCGACCCCGCCCCCCGCCCCGCGCCCCCCGCCCCGCGCCCCGCGCCCCCCGCCCCGCGCCCCGGCAGGGCCCGACCCTCCGCCTGGAGCGCCCCGTCGCCCGGGGGCTGGGGGGCGGGGTCCCCCGCACAGGAGCCTCCCGCGGCCTCCCCGTGCCTGGGGCTAGTTCCGGGAGCAGCGGTGCGGGGCGCGGCCCGTCTGCGTCCGTCCGCGGAGAGCAGCAGGATCCCTCCTTGTCCCCGCACAGGAGGCAGCGAGCGGAGAGACGCTCAGTGCCCGGCAAGGTTTACGGGGCTCGCGTGCCTCTCGGGGCGCAGCCGGCTGCCCCCAGGCCGCGGCGGGAAGGCGGGAACGAGCCCCGGCGCTCGCGGACAGCGGCGGCCCCTCCGCGGGGAAGGCTCGGCTGCCCCTCGGGTCCTCAGGAGCGAGCGCCTGGCGGTGGAAATGCTGAGAACCCCGGGGTGAGCCGAGGCCTCCGCCTTCCGGGAAAACGGCGTCGCTGCCGTCGGGGTTGGGAGTGGGGGGGAGGACGCGGAGCCCCGAGAAGAGCGGGCCGCGAAGGCACGTGGAGCGCTGGCGGGAAAGGAGGCGACGCTGGGTCCCACGGAGACCAGGCGCGACCGTGGCCGACGGGTAGGGAGCACACCTCGAGGTCCCCGCCGCGGCCGCCCCCGGCTGCACCGACCCGACGACCACCGGCGTCTCGGGTCTCAGATCCCCGCTGACCCGACCCCCGCCCAGACAGCCGTGCAGCTTGGCTGACCCCGCGTCCGACCGAGCGCAGATGCAGAGTTCAGAGGTGCCCACCTGGGCCAGCGAACATCTCACACAGGTTTTTTTTTTCCCACAGTTTGCAAGTGCCCATTGAAGGCACAGAATTAAATTATGAAGAAAAAAAAAAAATGACCAGGGGCCGTAAGTATACCTACAGCCCTAACTCTTTTTCGTAAGTGATGCACTTAAAATTCAACAAATCCAACATTGGACTCATTATCTCTACCCCCGCATTGACTTCTCCTGTATTTCTTGCCTCAGCAGCACCTCCTGCTCCTCCTCCCCACAGGTGGTTGGCAAAATCCTCCTTTCTCGTCATCCAAACTCCCATCTCAAGCAAGCCCAAGTAATGAGTTGTAAGGAAAATCACTACACTTCCAGGTACCCCTCTTCCTTATTTTATCCTTCTAATTTATTACACTCTCTATCAAGGCGGGTTTGTAATTCACTTTAAAGACAAAAAAGAGACTCTGAGCCAGTGGTTCTGGAGTGGATCCCAAGGCCAACAGTATCAGCATTACCTAGGAACTTGTTAGAAATGCAAATTATCAGAACCCATCCCAGCCCTTCTGAATTATGGGGCGCAGCAAACTGTTTTATGCCTTCCGGGGATTTCTGATTCTGTCCATCCCTGTTTTTCACCCGAGACTGCTAGGATTCGGACATTCATCTTCCTTCCTTTGTCCCTGGTAATAATAGTCCTTGTTTTCAACTCTTTATCCAGTTATCAATGTGACCACTGCAGATTTCTTAGACCGGTGTTTGCATTGAGTATCTTTTCCCATCCTTTTATTTTACCCTATGTCTTTATTCTTTTTTTTTTTCCTATGTCTTTATTCTTAAAGTGGAATTCTCTATTCTTGAAGAGAACACAGAGTTGGATCTCGTTTTTGTTTTTGGCCTTTTTTTTTTAATTAATTATTTATTTATTTACAGAGAGAGAGAGAGAGCACGCAAGTAGGGGGAGCTGCAGAGGCAGAGGGAGAAGCAGACTCCCCAGCTGAGTGGGGAACCGGATGTGGGACTCAATCTCAGGACCCTGAGATCATGACCTGAACCAAAGGCAGATGCTTAACCCGACTGAGCCCCCCAGGTACCCCTGGATCTTATTTTTTAATTCAGCCAGGCAAGCGGTACCTTTTACTTGGGAGTTTTTAGGTCATCTACTTCTTATGTAATTATCATACGGTTGGGTTTAAATCTACAATTTTGTTGTTTGTTTTCTGTTTGTCTTCCTTCTTACTCTTCATTTCTTTTTACCTGCCTTCTTTTGAATTAACTAAGTATATTTTAGTATTCCATTTTATCTCAAGTATTGGCATATATCCTCCCTCCTTCTCCCTCTCTCTCTCTCATTGTTTAGGGTTTATAAGAAGCATCTTAAACTTATCACAGTCTACCTTCAAATAACATTATACTACTTATTTTCTATAAGATTTTTACAGCAGCATGTTTCCTTTACTCTTCCAGCCTTTGATTTTTGTCATATTTTCCTTTTACGTATATAATAAACCTCACAACACATTATTATTTTTGCCTTAAGTTGTCAATTTTCTTATTTTGAAATGATTTTTTAAAAAGTCTTTTATACTGGGATCCCTGGGTGGCGCAGCGGTTTAGCGCCTGCCTTTGGCCCAGGGCGCGATCCTGGAGACCCGGGATCGAACCCACATCGGGCTCCCGGTGCATGGAGCCTGCTCCTCCCTCTGCCTGTGTCTCTGCCTCTCTCTCTCTCTATGTGACTATCATAAATAAATAAAAATTAAAAAAAAAAAAAAAGTCTTTTATATTTACCATTTCTGATGCTCTTCATGTGAAGTTTCCAATTTTTATATGATTATCATTTTCTCCTACCTGAAGAACATCTTTTAACCTCTCTTATAGATCTCCTGGTGATGAATTATCTCAGCTTTTGTTTGTCTGAAAGTCTTTATATTGCCTTCACTTTTGAGGGATCTTTTTCTAGTTTGACAATTTGAAGCAGTTTAAAGATGTCAAGCATTAAAAAAAAAAAAAAATGTCAAGCATTGTGCTTTCATAGTTTCCCAGAAGAGATCTGCAGTATTATTACCCTTGTTTCTTGGAATGTAATAAATATTTTTCTATCTGCTTATATGATTTTCCCTTTATTGTTGCTTTTCCCAGTATGAGTATGAGGTGGTTTGGTGTGGTCTTCTTTATGTTTATCCTGTGTGGTATTCATTGCATTTCTTGGATCTGAACATTTATAATTTTTAAAAAAGATTTAATTAATTTATTTGACAAAGAGAGAGGGAGCAGCAGGCAGAGGGAGAGGGAGAAGCAGGCTCCTACTGAGCAGGGAGGGCGAAATGGGGCTAGATCCCAGGACCCTGAGATTGTGACCTCATCCGAAGGCAGATGCCCAGCTGATTGAGCCACACAGGCACTCTCATGTACATTTATAATTTTTAACAAATTTGGGAAATTTCCACCCACTGTTTATTTAAATATTTTTTCTGGCCCCCTTCTTCCTTGTCTCCTTCTAGGACTCCAATCACAGTACTGATAGACCATTTGGTACTGTGCCACAAGTTACTGAAGCTCTGTTTATTTAAAAAAATCTTTATTCTCTATTTTAGTTTGGACAGTTTCTGCTGCTATGTCATCAAGTTCACTGGTCCTTTCTCCTGAAGTGCTGAGCCAAATTTTTGTTTCGTAATTCAGACATAAAGAAAACTGTATGATCTCATTTATATGGGGAATCTAAAAGAACCCTACAAACTTAGACACAAAGAGATGATATTTGTGGCTATAGAGGCAGGGGGCAGGGGTGAAGTGGAGTTGGAAGAGGGAGGATCAAAAGGTATAAACCTGCAATTTTAAGATAAGTACTAGAGATGTAATATATGATGACTATAGTCAACACTGCTGTGTGATAGAGGAAAGCTGTTAGACTAAATCCTAAGAGTTCTCATCAAGGAAAAATAATTTTCTTTTTTTGTCTTTTCTTTTTATTGTATATATGTGAGATGATGGGTGCTAATGAAACATACTGTGCTAATCACTTCACAATACATCAAATGATTATGCTGTACACCTTAAACTGATGCAGTAGTTAGTATATGTCAATTACAGCTCAATAAAACCGGAAAACATAAAATGGTAAAATCTAAAACAAATTTCTTTTTTTAAAAAAATATTTTATTTATTTATTCATGACAGACACAGAGAGAGAGGAAGAGACATAGGCAGAGGGAGAAACAGGCTCCCTGTGGAGAGCCCGATGTGGGACTCGATCCTAGCATCCCAGGATCATGCCCTGAGCCAAAGGCAGATGCTCAACCTGTTGAGCTGCCCAGGTGTCCCTAAAACAAATTTCATTTCAGATATTGTCTGTCTCTAGAAGTTCCATATAGTTTTTAATCTTACATTTTCCTCATTTGATTCCTTTTTCTTTAAATCCTTGAGCATTTTGAACATATTTTTGATAGCTATTTTAATATGTTTTTATGGGAGGGGTACCTGGGTAGCTCAGTTGGTTAGGTATTGATTCTTGATCTCAGAGTTGTGAGTTCAAGCCCTGCATGGGGTTCCATGCTGGGCATGGGGCCTACCTTAAATAGATAAAAATAAATAAATAAACAAGCAAATAAGCAAGCTTTATGGAAATTGCATCATTTCCTTTATTTTTTGATATATTCCTATCAGGTGAGCTTTCTCCTATTTTGGGTTACATTTTCCTATTTCTTGGCATATTTAGTAGTTTTTAAATTGGATGTTAGACATTGTACATGTATGGTGTTGCATGCCTAGATTTTGTTATCTTTAAAAAGTAGGCTTTTTTTTTTTTTTTTTTTTTTCTGGTAGCCAGCTAGGTTACTTATGGATGAGTTTGATTCTTTACATAGTTATTTTAAAGATTTTGAACCTTTATTCTAGGACTCTTCTGAGGTCTTATTTGTATGGATTTATATTCAGTGAACTCTTCCCCTCTGAGCAGTTGGAACTCAAATGTATCCCAACCCTCTGTGAGCTCTGGAAAGTGTTCAGCTTTGTTGCTTCCTGGACAGTCTTTGCTCAGAGCTTTTATCCTCTTCACATGTGACTTATGACTCAGCCAGAGTCTCCAGGGGTTCACAAATGGGAACCTGGTTCTCTTTGTCTGGGCAGCAACATTCTTTGGGCACTCTGTGCCACAAACTCCAGTTTCTCTGCCTCCTCAAATACTGATTTCTGTGTCCTCATCTTGGCTAGACTTCTTTCTGGGCCCTTCTTAGGATCCTGGGCTGGTAAGTGCCCTCAGGCAGGATCCTCAGGAGGCAGTGTCAGGATCCACTTACTTTGCAGCCTCTTTCCCTGAGATCAGTCCTGTGCTATTTTCCACTCCCTGAAAACTACTGTTTCTTGTATTATTTCCAGTTCCCTGTTTACAAGGACAGGGTGAATCTGATCCCATTTTTCCAAAGTGCATGGAAGCAGAAGGTTCTTAGCCTGTTGTTTGAATTCATTTCCCCATCTCTATCCTTATGTGACTGCCTCCATTTCCTGCTCTCCAACAGCACTAGCTGCCTTCTACCCTGGAGCAAATCTAGTAAGTTTCTCTTTTCTTCAAGTTTGGCTAAATCATTACTATCTTTGGGGAGCCTGACCTGACTGCTCCCCCCACTCCCTATTTTTGTCATTCTGATAAGCAAAAGTGACTGTTATAAAATTTACTTCATTATATCACAATCCTTACTTCTTTCCTTCCTTCCTTTCTAAATACCTTTCCACCATTCTATGTGTTCTTTGAGAGCAGATCTTATAGATCTTTGTGTCTGGTATATTTTAGAGGCTCAAACGATGTTAAATGAGATCCCATGTTCAATGGGACATCAAGAAAAAACATGTATTTATTAATTTGCTTGATTTTAAATATTTTTAGGGGTTTGGCAGACAATTTGGTGTAGGCAAAGGCAATTGAGGAGGAAGACTATAAAAGCCTTAGCTTTTGGGATCCCTGGGTGGCGCAGCGGTTTGGTGCCTGCCTTTGGCCCAGGGCGCGATCCTGGAGACCCGGGATCGAATCCCACATCGGGCTCCCAGTGCATGGAGCCTGCTTCTCCCTCTGCCTGTGTCTCTGCCTCTCTCTCTCTTTTTCTCTCTGTGACTATCATAAATAAATTTAAAAAAAAAAGCCTTAGCTTTTGAACATTATTCCTGAATAAAAAGTTTGTAAGGATCAACTGATAGGTTGATAATTAAAAATGGCAATGTATTGTCTGATATGGAGAAAATATAAGGATTACTGGATTGAAAGACTGCTTGCTTCAGGCACAATTCATCCCTAAGTAATAGTCAAATTTTTGGTCTTAATTAGGGGTCTACATGAGCTTTTTTTTTTTTTTTTTGGTAGATCTATAAGAACCAATTGTAATCCCCAAATGTCTATGTATATACAACTCTGTCGTTCTTATCCTATTTTAATCTTTAAAATAAGATAAGAATTATCCGAAATAAACATAGAATAACTGTGATCTATTAAGACCATGGACAAGAAAGGAGGTAAGGGACTCTTTGGGGGAAGTCAAATAAGTTTACTCCAAGACAAGGAGCTTCCTAGCAAAGAAGAAATTTGAGGAAAGTGTGAAAGTGAAGATAAATCAAGTGTGGGCTTCCTATTCTGTGGCAGACATTATCCAAAGATAAGGAAAGGCAACCCAGGACTTGAGTTGGGAAGTTTTCTTAAAGACAAGCAAAGAAACAAACAAATGGCATACTGTCTGTCCAGCTGTCTACTCACCCATCCCCTTGGTGTCCACATATCCCCCCATCTCCCAATCCCTCCCTCCCTCCATCCATGCATTCATCAATTCTTCCTTCTTTTCCAGTATCCACCTATTCTACCCCATTTCAATAATAAATTGCTCAGATCATTTTCTTCTTATGGAATTATCTGCAGAATCACAATTTTTTCTATCACCTTGTAATTGTACTTTGTTTTCGACTAAAACAGTTATCAAATATTTTATTTATCAGATTCAGCTTTGAATGACTTTCGGTTGTTTATAGGAGAAAGATCTCCCAACATTGAGTATCTGCCAAATAATCAACTGTAATAACTGAAAGAAATCTAAAATGCAGGAAAACACGGCAGGAAGTAAAGCAATGGGGAGTGGCTCATGTAGTGAGCACCAATATCAAGCACATGTATCTATGAGGCTGGCTTTGCAAATGATTCCTGCTCTGAGGGCCAAAGAACATGTTTGTATATAAATATGCACATGGTAGAAAGGACTAGGAGCACACATGAGTAGGTTTTACTTTTATTTATAGTAAAATACTATTATATAAAATATTATCTAGAAAACACATAATGGAATTACTTAATTAGCTTTTGGTGTTTAGGTCATATCAACAGGTATGAAAATTATAGCTTGATTTTTCTTAAAAGCTCAGAAAAGATAGCTTTTATTCTTGATGTTTGAACCTGGATTCCAAGGATTTTTATTTTTATTTATTTATTTTAAAGGATTTTATTCACTTATTCATGAGAGACAGAGAGAGAGAGGCAGAGACATAGGCAGAGGGAGAAGCAGGCTCCATGCAGGGAGCTCAATGTGGGACTTGATCCTGGGACTCCAGGATCATGCCCTGAGCCTAAGGCAGATGCTTAACTGCTGAGCCACCCGGGCATCCCTCCAAGGATTTTTAAAGCTCTTTCAACAAAATTAAAATCTGGGAATGAAAGAATGGCTTTTTTTTTTTTTTTTTTAAGATTTATTTATTTATTTGAGAAACAGCACAAATAGGGGAGGACCAGAGGGAGAGACTCTCAAGCAGACTCCTTGCTGAGTGCAGAGCCCAACACAGGGCTTGATCTCATGACCTATGAGATCATCACCTGAGCCAAACTTATTTGTTGGATGCTTAACCAACGGAACCACCTAGGCACCCTGAGAATGGCTTATTGCTATCAGCCCTCAGAAGTCGTGGTAAGACAAGTTTAAATCACTTTGGAAATGAGCCAAACTTTGTCGCAAAATCTTTTCTATACTCATCTCTCATTAGCTTTGTTCATGAGAGGAGAAACAAGCTCAGCACTAGAGTGAGAATATTATAGCCTGGCCTCAGATAACCATCTAGTCGTTTTGACCTCTAAGGACACATTGCATTGTTTAATTTCTCTCAAATAGCTGAGTTGCAACCCAGTGTCCCCAAAGTGGCAGAATATATTTTTCTGTTCAGGTCATATAACACACAATAAAATTAGTGGCATCTCTTTCCCAACTCATTGGATATTCAAGTGTATACATTTTGTTTTGGCAAATATAGTTGCTTTTTAAACTGTGAAGTTTAAATTGAACATACCTGGGGGAATGTGAACATAAAACGTGTGATGTGATACTCAGTGTGATACTCCAAAATACCAGTTTGTACTGAACCTAAAACCTCTTTTACTTGCCTTTGACCTCAGTTTTGACTTGTTATTTCAAATGGCTATCTACTCTGATCGACCTAACTACTAATGCTTTTCAGTTGTTTTTCTTAAAGATTTTAAGCCAGTAAAATTTTGAGGTGCTTTGGCATTATAGTATATGGAGTGTTATCCTGAGAAGGGGAGCATATTTAAAAATAATAGGGTTGTCTAAGAAATAGGACAGATTGGGAAGAAATGGGTATATGCTGCCCCCAATTTGTGACAAGTAGGGAATAGCTGAAGGTAATCAGTGAAGTAAAGGTAACGTGAATAATCCGAGAAATCCACAATAGTTTCAATCTCCCACTGTTAGGTAATTGAGTTTCTTTCCTCCCTACTCACTTTTCTAAATATTGACCATGTATCTCTTTAATTTTTGGCACTTTAATTATAGTGTATCTTGGTGTGGATCTCTTTGGATTCTTTTTTTGGAACCCTCTTATGGGCTTTCCAAATCTGGTGTCTGTTCCTTCCCCAGGTCAGGGAAGTTTCAGCCATTATTTCTTCAAATAAGTCTTCTGGCTCCCCCCTCTCTCTCTTCTCTATAATATGAACATTGGTCTGTTTGATGTTGTCCTATATGCCACCGAACTTATCTTTTTTTTTTTTCCTGCTCTCATTGCGTGAGTTCCACTGTCCTATCTTCGAATTCACTGATCCTTTCTTGTTCTTCATCTAGTATCTGCTGTTGAACCCCTTTATTGTATTTTTCAGCTCAGTTATTGCATTCTTCAGCACTGTGATTTCTATTTGGTACTTCCTTACATTTTCCTTCTCTTTGTTAAAATTCTCACTTTATTCATGCCTTGTTCTCCCGACCTTGGTGAGCATCTTTATGACCATGATTTTATACTCTTTGTCAGGTAAACCACTCATTTCCTTAAGGTGTTTTTCTGAGATTTTATCTTATTCTTTCATTTGGAACATATTCCTCTGCCTCTTCATTTTTCTTGACTTTCTATGTTGGTTTCTATGCATTAAATAAAACAGCCACCACTCTGTCTTGAAGGAATGGCTTCCTGTAGATGAACCTTATTCTTCAACCCTGCCTTAGCTCTTAGTTGTCTCTTGAACCTTTGTGATTATCCAAGTGACTTACTGGTTCTTAGTGGCCTCCAATAGTTTAGGGTGTGCCAAGACCAGTCAGTATACCTAAGAGACTATCTCAGTCAGCACCTAGATTCAAGCTCATTGGAAGCTATACCTTGGGCAGTAACTTTAACCTACACAAATATACTCCTTTAATGGGGAGACCAGAAGATGATCTGGAAGATTTCTGTTTGCTCCTTCTGCGCTGAGCTCTGATGTGTTAGTGAGTTAAGAAGTGTGTGTTTGTTAATGTCTCATTGAACCCATGAACACCCATTGGCACCCAGGGCCAGCCTGTTAAAGAATATGTCCTTTGGGAAGCAGCCACAAAAACCAGGATGCCAGATATGTACCTAAGCTCCTTTCTTGAAAATGGCACCCTGGGGAAGGGCAGAGGGACAGCATGAAGATGCTCTCCCTGGTCTCTAGAGAGGATTGCAGCTGACCCCTGGAGGTGTTTAATTAGAAACCCCCCATGCCTCCCCAACTACCTCCCTCCAACAGCTATGAAGATAAGCTAATAGACCCTTCTCAGGGAGAAACTGAAGTTCATACCTGCTGCCTCTGTGCTATACCCTGAGTGGGTAGCTGGTTAAGAACTAGTTCTCTATTTGTTTTTTGTTTTTTTTTTTTAAGATTTTATTTATTTATTCATAGAGATGCAGAGAGAGAGAGAGGCAGAGACACAGGCAGAGGGAGAAGCAGGCTCCATGCAGAGAGCCTGACATGGGACTCGATCCCGGGTCTCCAGGATCATGCCCTGGGCTGCAGGCGGCACTAAACCACTGCGCCACCAGGGCTTCCCTAGTTCTCTATTTGTTACAGTCCTGTGAGAGCCATGAACAGAAGCCCCACTGGCCACCAGAGCCTGGTGATCAGGGGGTGTCCCCTTGGTGGCACTGTAAAAACTGGGGCCCCAGACATGTGCACAACCTCCTTTCTGAGACATACTTGGAGCGAGGCAGAGGGAGAGTACCAAGATGGTACTTACCAGCCTCCACAGTCTTTGAGAAGTATTTCAGTGGCCTCTAGATGTGTGTTGTATTAAACGCCTGCCCTTCAGGCTGAAATTGTTTAAGATAAACAACAGGCCTCTTTCACAGAAAGACTGGTTGGATTTCAGTCAGTTGCCTCTATACCATGCCCCAGCAGTTTAGCCATGATGAGTCCACAAGATCTGTTTCTCAGTTTGCTGTAACCTTGTGTTCTTGTGGATATAAGCCCCATTGTCTTTCAAAGCTAGGTATTTTGGGGTCTCTTCTCTCAGATGCACATCTTAAAATTTAGGCACCAGGTGTGGCATTCAAATCCTTTGCTTCTCAAGGAGAAGCTCAAAGTTGTGAATTCTCTATTTGTGGGTTGTCACATTAAGAGTGTGGTTTACGGTGACATTGTGTCTCAGCCTCTCCTACCCTTTTTGACATGTTATTTCCCCCCCACCAAGATGTACGAGTTGCTCAGCTAGTTTTTGGATTTCTTCCACAGGGCATTTTCCTTCAGTGTAACTGTGGGAGGAGGGGAGTTCAGGATCCTCCTACCTCACCACCCTGAACAGGAATGCCCTGTAGTTCTTTCTTTGATCCGAAACATTAAGTCATCCAAAACCCTGAGAAGCAGATCATAGTATGAGCTCTGAAAGGCTAGAATTTCCCTACTCTTCTCTTACCTTACCCCATCACCTAGCCTTGGGCTTGTGTATAACTGGCATTCAATGAGTGTAGTTGAAAGAGGTGATTTGAGATTTTTGGGTAAGAGGGGACATTTAGGTTGGCAGGGTTCCACTGCTGGATGCTACTCTTGAGTTTTTTTGGGGGCAGACACCTAGAAACAGCTGTGCTCTACTCTCAAGAACCCTCAAAATACCTCAGATGCAAAACAGAATAAAGGAATAATTCTGGGTTCTTGAGCTGCTATTTGTTGAGGTTCACAACCACTTTGCAACCCCTGCCAGAGAAGCTGAGGAGTGTAGAGGATGCTCGTTCCTTCTTTGGGCCTTTGTTCATTGATATTCCTGCCTTGGGCACTTGTAAATGTATTGTCTGGAACATGTCTGCTCCCATCTTTAGCTGTCAAATTTCTATTCATCCATTTGGTTTGAACAAAAATTTCACTTTCTTAAGAGGTTTTCCCAGATCTTCTTGATCTGAATTGAATTCTTCCTGTTATATTCTCTCAGAGGACCATCTACCTTAACAGCACTTAACTATATTTTATAACTGTACACATTGTATGCTACTGATAGCATGTTCCTCTTTCCAGTCTGTAACCTCCAGGAGTGCAGGAAACAACTGTACCCTCAGCACCTAGTACAGTGTCAGGGGCTTATTATGGATCTGCTGTTGGGGGTGGGAAGGGCAGATGTTTTTTTCTTTAAAAAGTGTGGTTTAGGGGATCCCTGGGTGGTGCCTTTGGCCCAGGGCGCGATCCTGGAGACCCGGGATCGAATCCCACGTTGGGTTCCCGGTGCATGGAGCCTGCTTCTCCCTCTGCCTATGTCTCTGCCTCTCTCTCTGTGTGACTATCATAAATAAATAAAAATTTTGAAAAAAAAATAGTGTGGTTTATCACTTGACGGGATGAGCACTGGGTGTTATTCTGTATGTTGGCAAATTGAACACCAATAAAAAATAAATTTATTATTAAAATAATAATAGTAATTTCACCATTTTGGCTTTTGGGAGTATGTTGAAAAAAATCAAATAACACATTTTGTTCAAAAGACAAAAAAAAAGTGTGGTTTGACTTTGGCACTTCTGTCTAAACTCTAAGGTATTAAATAACAGATTGAAATAAAGGGTATTAAAGGGTTGAAGTAAAGTTTTTCATAAAAATTACACCTCATAAAAGGGCACCTGGGTGGTTCAGTTAATTGTCTGCCTTCAGATCAGGTCATGATCCTGGGGTCCTGGGATCAAGCCCTGCATTGGGCTCCCTGCTCAGCGAGGAGACTGTTTATCCCTCTGCCCCTCCCCGACTTGTGCTCTCTCTCTCTTTTAAATAAATACATAAAATCTTTAAAAAATATATAATTAAAAAATGAATGTTATCTTTTCTTAGTGACATCAATGTATAGGGGAGCTAAAGAGAGAACCAGTATAGGTTACAAAGCAATAAAGCCACCAATCTGAGCTCTGGTCATAATATTTAAATTGTATAAAGAATAGGTCTTTAAATCTATTTTTATGAAATTTATTCCCAATATGAAGTGGCAGTGTATACAAAGATAACAGAGCTTGTGATATTTTACAGAAATGTTTACTACGACATGCACATTATGAAGTGTTTCAAACATATACATATTAAGTTTCATGCTGAATAAATAATCCCCCCAAATTAATTTTTATTTTTACATAAAAATATAATATTGCACTCTTAACAAGACCAGTTATTTTGCATATTTTTTTCTTTAAATAAGTGATGGAATTCAGCCTTAAAAAAACAAAGAGGACTGAGTGGCAACCCTATTCTAACAGGGGACTAATTCAAAGTTCTTAGTAGAAAAAAAAGCCAGACAGTAGCTGCAATTTTTTTTTTTTTTTAAAACAAAGCAAATCACTTCAACGTGAATAGGAATAATCTCATCTCTGCACCTATCTGGACCTCAGAGTTTGGACCTGGTCTGTGCAAACCATGATCTAAAAGGCAGCCTGTGAGGTGTTCTTATGGATGCATGCCCCTGCAGGCTACAAGCACATGTGGCCACTCTTCTCTTATACATATCTCGACAGCAGAGACATCGGAATTGAATTTTATACAGTTTTTAAGCAGAATGTTTTAGAAAGTCTGGAAGTTACAAAAGGAGTTCTGTAAACACCATATGAATTGAATTTCCATAACAAACACGCAAGTTATTCTTAGGCAGGAATACATATTTTTATCCCATGGTAACACATTACTGAGCTTATTTTACAGTGTTTTCAAAGCCAATGAAGCAGCACCCCAAGTAAAAATAGAGCTGTAATATCATGGTAGAGATAGACTATGCCGAGATTTTTAGGAATTTTGTCTTTTTGGTGTGCAAGTTTTCTGTGGCATATACTTAGATTTTCTGTTGTTCCTAGAATTCTCAGGCAGCATAGATTAGTACAAACAGAGCAGACACTGTTTCCTATAAGAATTATTCTGCATCCTGTTGGAAACAAAGTAAGCTGTAATTCTCTTGTGGGAGAAAACTCTCTCTGTACATTAGATTAAATGCCTTATCTAGAATGTATTCTTAATATCTGCACCATCTTTCTGCATAGTGGAGGCTTTCTATTGCAAACTGCTAAGTATTCAGTGCCCTGTAAATGGCAGATAGTAAAATAATTGTCATTGTGTTTAAATCTTAGTGATTCAACTAAGTAAGGATATTCAATATCTAGTGTTATAGATTTTAAGCAGGATTTTTACGAAGAAACAGAATGTGTCTGAAATCAAATGTGTGTTTGTGGCTATCAAAAAATTCTGGTTCCTCTTTGAGCTAAGAAGGCAACTGGAAAAAAAATGCCTAATGTTGAGATTCATTAGTAATTTTAGTATTCATATATTCCATAAAATGTTTGGTGCAGAGGCACCTACTGAATAATCTACTTCTCAAAGAAAGCACTTTGCAAGTTCTAACTTTTTGTTCTTTTCTTTACTTTTTCTTTTTGTGTGTGTGTGGGGAGGGTAGATTATCTTGGCATAAAACTTTTTAAATATAATTTTTAGAGTATTTTATATAAACAATTAGCTACCCAATTTAAATTCTACTGAGTCTTTTTGGAATAATAGAAAAAGGAGACACCTTAATCCTTTCTTTAGAATACCCTTGTGGGTAAAAACTTTGAGAATACGATTTTAATTTATCATGTAAAACTTATACCTTGTTGGTTAGAACATACTCACACAACCCTCTAGATTATCACTAAATGAGAACAAAATTGTTCTCTCAGGACCTTGTGAGGCTGCAAAATATTGTGCAGATGAAGAGTTGATCGTTATTTGGATGATATTTTGGTCATCCATTTCTTCAAGTTCAACCTTCTAAAACTGGGTGAGGTCAACAAATCTAGTTTGGAGCTAAAGTGCTTTGGAGAAGTGATGTTCTCTCTCATCCAGCTGCATAGCTGCTAAGGAAGGAATAGAACATTGGCTGTTTCAAGCGCTGCTGATCCTTCCGGCACCAGGCAATCACGGTCCCATCACTATTTGCTGTGTACAGATGGTGGCCATCACAGGAAAATGTAAGGCTGTCAAAAGAAATTCCATGCGTACATTATCTCTTAAAATTGCATTAGCATATTGGTGATCATACAGAAATTAATATTAAGGAAGCTAAGATCTCTTTATCGGAGTAGAGAGACCAACAAAATGACTGCTTACAACCCACTGGTTTCCAATGTAATTCTTTTTTTTTTTAAGATTTTATTTATTTATTCATGAGAGACACAGAGAGAGAAGCAGAGACATAGGCAGAGGGAGAAGCAGGCTCAGTGTGGGACTTGATCCCAGGATGGAAGGATCACGCTCTGAGCCAAAGGCAGACACTCAACCACTGAGCCACCGAGGCATCCCTCCAGTATTAATTCTAATATAGTTTAGTTGCTCTGCTGGCAACTTTGTGAAGCTCATTCTAACTGGGTAATGGAGAATAAAATCAAGATCAAAGAGATCCGCACATTCTGTTCCTTCTTTGCATATTTTCTCTTACTGCCTTGTGTATACTCTATTACTTAAACAACAAATACTTGAGTATAGGAAAGTTAGATAATATAACAGTGCTACATTTTCTCTATGTAGAAATAAATGATGATTAGAGGGAGATATTTTATTTCCCTGAAATAGGAAAAGGTAAAAATGTAACATTAATAATTAATTTAAGTTCATTAAAATTTATTTCAGTGCATTGAAAACAATTTAATAAAATATAATTTGAATCACTTACTTCCAATTGATTTTTAAAGTCAAATTTGTTTGTTTAAAGCACCCTCCTGTAGCTATCAATCACCATTATTATATTTTTATTTTTTATTTTATTTTTAATTTTTTTCATTATTGTATTTTTAAAAAGGTAGAAAAGAAAAATATAGTTCCTACAATTTAAAAGCTTCTTTGGGCCCTTTCTCAGGATGCCTTTCTATTAGACTTGGAGCTTCTGACTCAGATATTAAGCTCTACAAAGACATGGACTGTGTTTCCTCTTGCAAAAGGTCCTGGTCAACCTGGTATTTGATAAATGGTCAGCTGTTTAGGACTCTCATCACATTGTTCACAGTCTGTGTACTTTAATATCTCTCTAACAAAAATAGAGTCACAGAGTATATTATAAAGAATCCAGGGGTATTTACCTTACAATTGGCTTATTTGATTTAGGAAATGTGATTTCCCGTACAGGCTTTAGGTCCCATGTACTCCATAACCTAGAGAGGGGAAAAAGTCATCATCTAATTACACAAACTGAAATTTCCTTCACTAAAAAAACCACTATATATGTTTGTTCGTTAAAAATCATCTGGAAGGAAACATAATAAACAATTAACAAAAAAAAAAAAAACAATTAACAGTAGTTACTTCTGGGAAGTCTGCAGCGGGTAGATTTGGGAGTAAGAAAACTTGGTAAATTTTCATATTGTTCATCTTTTATAAAATTAATAGACAATATATAATTTCTTTTTTTTAAAGATTTTATTTATTTATTCATGAGAGACAGAGAGAGAGAGAGAGAGCGAGGGAGGCACAGACACAGGCAGAGGGAGAAGCAGGCTCCATGCAGGGAGCCTGATGTGGGACTCGATCCCAGGACTCCAGGATCATGCCCTCAGCCAAAGGCAGACGCCCAACCACTGAGCCACCCAGGCATCCCGACAATACACAATTTCAAAACTACATTAAAGCCAAGTTTATTATTTAAAAATAAAACAGGAATCAGTGAAGAACCTATATCTGCAGGCAATTTTAAATCTCTAAATATTAAATATTAACATGCCTATATTTTAAAAGCTAATTTGTGCAACTGCTGTGTCCTTATGAACAGAGCAAACAAAAAGAATCAAAACTCCTCTTACCTGACAATTCCATTCTCTAATCCCCCAGCAATCACATTGATAGATACTCCCTCAGGCTGGTTAGAGAAGGCAACGGAACAAATGATCTCCCTGCAGTGGACATGTCCAACGAGGTCCCCGTTCACGGTCCAGAGTCTGAGGTCACTGCCTCCACCAGCTAAAGCACCAAAATCACCCCCTAGGTCAGCAGAGTGTGGGTATATCAGAGCTCACCACCCTGGGTCCCAGAGGGGCATCCCTGTGCACCAAACTCATTTGTTTTAGTGGTAAAATTTACAGGCAGCTCATGACTGAAGCTGTATAAGTAAAATTATTACAAGTCACAAAGAGCTCTGCATATTTATCTAGAGACAATGACCTATAGAAAAATAAAAAGATTAATTTAGAAATAAAAAGCAACTAGGTAAATTAATTATGTATCTTTGTGTAATCATATTTTAGCAAATGGGACTATCAAGATTGAGTTGAAAGTATCTAGAAAGTTAAACAATCTCCAAAAACAGAAGAAAATATTCTGTGAAACCATCTGTAAGAAGTGACTTCCATGACTTTTGAAGAAAAAAAGTTACAATAAAACTTAGCTGAGTTAAAAGCAACTTCTTAAAGAAAAAAAAAAAGAAAGAAATCGAATTCTTCAGAATGTCTAAGATTGAATCTTGTAAGTCAGCGACTTATTAGACTTTTTCTTTTCAAAGACCTTGGGTAACTAAACTTTCTGGAGTTTTCTAGGAGGGAGTGGAGCTTGCCAACTTCTACAGTTGGGGCCTCATGATGATGTGTCTAGCCTTCTTTGAAGAAATATTCTCAAGCTGATAAAGACCAGTTAAGAAGCATGGTAAAGGTTAGGTGCCATCGTTACTCCACCTAATTTTATCTCTCCATTAGAGCTAACAAAAAATGCAGAATTTAACTCTCTCCTTTATTAAGGCAATGAAAAGACTGTACAGATTTCATATTTTATAGCAAAGAAACAAATTGTGCAAATACTTATGTCAAGATATGCTGAAGACCTTCAGATATCACAAACCCAAATGCCTTCTGTGTTACAGCATTATCCACAATAGCCTAGAAGTGCAAACAACCAAATGTCCGTCAACAGACAAAAGGTAGATGTATACAATGGGATACTACTCAGTCATGGAAAGTGATGAAGTTCTGCTACATGCTACAACACGGTAGCCTTAACATGATGCTAAGTGAAATAAACAGACATAAAAAAGACATAAAAGGATACATAGTGTATGCTTCCACTTAGATAAAATATCTAGAATAGGCAAATTCACAGAGATTGAAAGTAGAATAGTGGCTACCAGAAGCTGTGAGGCAATGAGGAATATTTCTGTTTGGGGTGATGAGAAAGTTTTTGAAATAGTGGTGATGGTTATACCACATTGTAGGTGTGGTGATGCCACTGAATCATATACTTTAAAATGGTTTAAATAACAACTATCACTTTGAACATATTTATCACATATGTAGAGAAAAGAAGGTTAACAAATGCCCAGTGTTTTACTTAAGACTTCTTACTGATTAGGGGAGATTACCTAAAGAAAACATCAAGATGTAGGAGTTCAATAAACTACAGAATTACAATCGTAGATAATAAACTCATCTTTTCCATGAGTAGATATTTTAATCTTTTGAATTTAATATATTTTTTTAAATTTTTATTTATTTATGATAGTCACAGAGAGAGAGAGAGAGAGAGGCAGAGACACAGGCAGAGGGAGAAGCAGGCTCCATGCACCGGGAGCCCGATGTGGGATTTGATCCCGGGTCTCCAGGATCGCGCCCTGGGCCAAAGGCAGGTGCCAAACCGTTGCGCCACCCAGGGATCCCTGAATTTAATATTTGATAAAAGACTTAAAAATATATAAAGCAACCACATGTGTACTAGTAAAGTCAGAAGACCTATCAAAGATACTGATGTAGGGATTGATCATTACCCATAATCAATAGCTACTGCAGGCTTAGTCTTTCAAAACCAAAAATCTAAATGTGGGCCGGGACTCTCTGAAATATGGTATAGAACTAAATAGGCAAAGAATCATCCAACCAGATTACAGCAGCATCTTGGGCTACCACAAAATAAAGTAACTACTCATCTGCCTAAGATTATAAATATCAAAACTGAGGCCTTCACTCAAGACCAGATTGCTTTCATGTATAATTTAGCACATCAACTAAAAGGAAGTTGGGAATTCCTGAAAAAAAAATCTTTATTCTTCCCTATACATCTTCACTGAAATTAAAATAAATTGGGGAGTCACTGCCCACCCCAAATTTCATATTATATTTACTTTGTAATGCCATTGGCAACACATGACCAGGCTATAAACCTAGTTTAAAGGCATATATTTTGATCTAGTGGCAGAATGATTTTAAAAAATACAGAAACCAAACTCAACACCCAAAGAACAAATAATCCAGTCAGGAAATGGGCAGAAGACATAAACAAGTATTTCTCCAAATAAGACATACAGATGGTCAACAGACATATGAAAAATTGCTCAAATCACTTGGGATCAGGGAAACACAAATCAAAACCACAATGAGATACCACCTCACACCAGTAAGAATGGCTAAAATTAACAAGTCAGGAAACAACAAATGTTGTTTTGGCAACATGTGGCAAAGGATGTGGAGAAAGGGGAACCCTCTTACACTGCTGGTGGGAATGCAAACTGGTGCAGTCACTCTGGAAAACAGTATGGAAGTTCCTCAAAAAGTTGAAAATAGAGCTACCCTACATCCCAGCAATTGCACTACTAGGTATTTACCCCAAATATACAGATGTAGTGACCAGAAGGGGCACCTGCACCTCAATGTTCATAGCAGCAATGTGCACAATAGCCAAACTATGGAAAGAGCCTAGATGTCCATTGACAGATGAATGGATAAAGAAGATGTGGTATTATATATACACATACACAATAGAATACTACTCAGCCATCAAAAAAATCTTGCTATTTGCAATGATGTGGATAGAACTACTAAGTGAATTAAGTCAATAAGAAAAAGACAATTATATGATCTCACTCATATGTGGAATTTAAGAAACAAAACAGAGGATCATAGGGGAAGAGAGACAAAAATAAAATAAGATGAAGTCAGAGAGGGAGACAAACCATAAGAGACTCTTAATCATAGGAAACAAAGTGAGGATCGTTGGAGGGAGGGGGTGGAGGGAGGGGGTGACTGGGTGATAGGCATTAAGGAGGGCACATGATGTGATGAGCACTGGGAATTATATAAGACTGATGAATCAGGGACTTCTACCTCTGAAACTAATACTATGCTATATGTTAATTAATTGAATTTAAATTTAAAAATAGAAAATATTAAAATACTTACTTAGTTTAATAAATTTCACATCTTATCATTATAAAAACCACATCCCATAAAGACTGGAGAATGATCAAGAGGAAAGAGCTTGCTAGTGTAATTTCAGCCCTGACACAGAAATTTTATATACACATATGTAATGTGTATGTACGTGCATACACACATATATAACATACATACATATATATGTATTTAAATTTTGATTTATTTTTAAATATTTTATTTATTCATATGACAGAGAGAGAAAGCATGAGTGAGCACTAGCAGGGGGGTGGCAGGTAGAGGGTAAGGGAAAAGCAGGCTCCCTGTTGAGCAGGAAGCCAGACATGGGGCTCTGAGGACTCTGGGATCACGACCTGAGCTGAAGACAGATGCTTAACTGACTGAGCCACCCAGGGGCTCCTAAATTTTTATTTTAAAGTTTGGTACTCACTAATGGGTCAAGATGTTTGGTAGGCTAAATCTGATAACTTTCTTTCCTTCTTGGACCATAAGAATAGGAGGATGAACTCTTGTTTAGGTCTCTAAACATAACTTTGGCCTCTCTTTTTTTTTTTTTTGGCCTCTCTTTAAAAAAAAAAATCATTATTTTTATCATATTCTCCATACACCAAATTCTTTTTCTGACTTCTCTTATATGTGTACTAAGAGGGCTTAAAAAAATGGAGAAGGCCTTTTTGTTCAGATTGGAAAAAAGAAGTTCTAGCCATTACTCTATTAAACTATGCACTACCTAGGGACACCTGAATACCCTACTTGCAAGTTAGTAATTGCAGCAAAAGTAATTTTGTTTTTTATTCCCATATGACTAGCTGATATAATATCACAGATATAAATCACTACTGGCAGCAGGAAAGTAATTAACTTTACAAAATTCAGCTCCCTAAGGATCAGTCCTAACTTCCAAATGTTGCTAAAACAAGAAAGTTAGAGAACTCTATATAAATAATCATTATATTATTCCCCCAGATTCCCTCTTGATATGACATACTAAAAGCTGCTAATGTATAAATCAAGGGAGAACAATTAGCAAAGTCATCAATCATTGGCCCACACTTGCATTATCAAAGTCAACTGTTTAAAATCTTTCCCCTTAGTTAGATGATTAAGAAATAGAAACGTTTCCAATGGCATTATTTTATAACTGGATGCTAAGATTGGCAAATGCTTCACATCTGATACCTATAAAGCATGACTGAAGACATTACTTTTCTGGAATACAAGAATTAATGAATGTTTAGTAAAATCAACATTAAACTCCAAGAGGGAACCCTGGGTGGCGCAGCGGTTTAGCGCCTGCTTTTGGCCCAGGGCGCGATCCTGGAGACCCGGGATCGAATCCCACGTCGGGCTCCTGGTGCATGGAGCCTGCTTCTCCCTCTCCTTCTGCCTATGTCTCTGCCTCTCTCTCTCTGTATGACTATCATAAATAAATAAAAATTAAAAAAAAAATAAGCTCCAAGAGATGGCTGTAGTATAATAAATAATAGTGAAAGGGAATATAAGGGAAGGGAGAAGAAATGTGTGGGAAATATCAGAAAGGGAGACAGAACGTAAAGACTGCTAACTCTGGGAAACGAACTAGGGGTGGTAGAAGGGGAGGAAGGTGGGGGGTGGGAGTGAATGGGTGACGGGCACTGGGGGTTATTCTGTATGTTAGTAAATTGAACACCAATAAAAAATAAATTAAAAAAAATAGTTATTTGGTCTTTGTCCCAGGTTCCTGGCAGAGAGCTCCTAAACCCTTGTAATTTACCATCTTTTGTATGCTAATGAACTGACTTCTTGAGTGGTTAGGTCCTAGATAGCTTCAGGATGGGGGCCTCTCACCAGAAAAATCAGCCCAGTGGTTAGGAGGTTAGAATTTACAGTACCTCCCCACCTCTGGGGAGGTGAGGGAGGCTGAAGATTGAGCTCAATGGCCAATGATTTAGTCAACCTACATAAGAAAACCTCAGAAAAATCCCTAAGCAACAGGGTTACGAGGGTTCCTAAGTTGGTTGGGCACATTCCTGTGCCAGAAAAGGCAGTGCACTCTGACTCCACCCAGACAGGCCCTCTGGATCTCCCCCTATATACTTCTTCAGCTGCCAGCCCATTCCTTTCTTTTTAGGGAGAGAGCAGGAGTGAGGTGAGGAGAGAAGGAATCTTAAGCAGGATCCCCCAGCGTGAGCCCCAGGTGAGGCTTGATCTCAACAACCCTGAGATCATCACCCAAAATCAAGAGTCAGACTTCAAATTTGCTAACTTCAAGTAGTGTCAACCACATCACATTCTTGACCTAGGTGGTGTTACAGGATTGGAAAATTGTTGGATATCAGAAAAAAACTAACAATATAAAACATGCAAGCAAAGGATAGATGACCACCCAATATAGATACGTTGAAGATACTCTATACTGAGTGGGCAGAAAGAGAATTTTTTAAAGGATTCTTTTGAGATTAAGATCCTTAAAAATGGAAATGCAAACAGAAAATTTATGAATTTTCCAACTGTTCTTTCCTGCTGTATGCGTCAAGTTTTTCAATACTACTTGAAAAAACAAAAACTAAAAACAAAACCTCTGATGAGGAGATAGAACTGTCATGTAAATTTTAAGGCAAATTATATCTCCATTTAGGATTCCATAGTATTGTTCTCTCTCAGGAACTGGAAGATATATATATTCAAAGTGGATCACTGGCTGATGCTTTGCACTTAGTCAGGAGGAAGGCAGAAAGTTAATAGTTAAAAAGCAGAAGCCAAAAAAAAGACAGTAAAACAAAAGCCAGGAAAATTCAGATAATTATGTAACAATTAACTTACATGTGCTCAAATGCAATCTTACATATATCAGAAAAAGAGTTAAATGATGACAATATTAACTTTTGCATAAGTTGGTCCCTCAATTGATGAACTCGCTCTTGGACCTTTTTGTATTTTAATACACAAATACACTGCTACCAAGATATTAAGATGTCGTTAGGGACCTGAGAGATATAACCAACCCAACAGTTTAACTTATGATGGAACCAGCTTATAATGGCTCTGTGCTTTGGTTTTGGGGCTTGCTCACCTGAATCACACACAGTGGCAATGTCACCTGTAGTTTCACTGGCAGACACTGCTGTGACAGGACTTTTGTGTCCCGCCAGGCTTTGTACATAGCATAGCCTGAAAGACCAAAGACAAATCATTAAATGTAATTATATTCTCTTATATAATTCCTTTCCTTAGGGTATGGATCAATTATCCAATTATCCATAAGGCATTCCCCACTATATTCCTATTTGATCTTTTGATTTCAATTCAATTACAAAGTAAAGTTTATATTTCATGCTTAAAATAATCATAATGCAAAGACATTATTTTAGTGCATCTGTTTCACACAGGAAGAACTGAAACATAGAGACATCTATGTTTGAGTTGGAGACCTTCTTCTGTACCTGTTTAAGTCCCATATGATGCAGGTTCCATCTCTGCTCACACTTATCATTATGCTGTAGGGTTTGCAAACAAATAAGCTGGTTATCTCTTCTGTGTGCCCATACAGATGTATCTGAGACTCCATTTCTATCTCTGAGGGCTGAAATTTTAAAAAGTCAGTGAAGTATAAGATAAAAAAGCATGACAGAAGTTTTCCTAGTACTATGTCTCAAAAATAAAAACAACTCAATTGACTCAAACATTCTTCTCAAGCATAATATGTTTCAATCCACTGTAGTTCAACTCTTTCCTGAAGAGTAAAACTAATTAACCATTAAAATTTTTTAATTCTCCACAATTTCAAGAATTAAAATGTTTTTCATTTTTTTGTCTTCTTGTCCAGTCACACATATATTTTTATAGTTATGATTACTGCCACCCAAATAACTTATAGTTTGTATTTAAATATTCTCCCCCAAAAAAATTCTCTCATAAGTATTTTCTATTTTTGACATTGTCTTCAAAATGATTTTAATGGTGTTATGATATTCTATACAGTTGGCATGCCATAATTTACTTGAGCATTTTTATTGATAGACATTTAAGCATTTTATTGATAGACTAAACTTTTATAGCTCTTCTGAATTATTTCTTTACAATAAATTTCCAAAATCCTATTAGTGAATTAGCTAATACTAATAATTTTATAGTTAGTGTACACTGTACTTAGTGTACTCTCCAAAGGTATTATACCAATTCATGATGCCACCAACAGTAACACTCGAACACCACCATTACTTGTCCATAGTTACAGATTGGTTTTCTAAATGAAAGATTGCAAACTGATGTTCCTAGGTCCATGTTGGCTCACAGATGCCAGGTGTCTATACTAGGTTTGACACTTGTTTTCATTAGACTAAGCTGTTTATTGTCTTAAAGTATTTCAATATTGCCACTTCAAAGGATATAGGAAAGTAGAAAGAATAAGTATAATAAAAAGCTGTATGCTGGCCACTCAGTTAAACTAATCCTAATATTTTATATAATCAGTTCTTTAACCAAAGAAAAAATTAAACATTACACAGTTTGTGTATTGTCCTATTTCTTTTGTCCGAAGTTACTACCTCCTGAATTATTTGTTTCCCTTGTATGTAGAACATATGTTTTACTATATGTTGCCATAACCCAAAACAACATATTATATGGTTTTTCATGTTGACAAATCACTTTATATGTGTGCTATTATTCTTTACGTATCTTTTGTATCTTGCTTTTTTGTTTACCACTGTTTTGGAAACATATCTGTGTTGATATAGTAGCTGCCACTCATCTATTTTAAGTGCTATATAGTCCAGGGTTTTATTCACAGAAAAAGACCTACTTTACGCTAAAAGAATCAAATGACCAGGCAAAATACCAGGCTCACATTCTTAGAACAACTGGCTTCTCAGCTCTGTAGCAGTCTCGGACATGAGACCCTCAACCAAATACAATCACAGAGAGATGTGCTTTCACAAGGGCCAGAGTCCCAGGCCTGAGTCCCTGCTGTCTCTCCTCTGTGACCCTCCCCACAGGGCCAGGAATCTGCAGGGCCCAAGGGTTGTGCCCCAAACCCTTTCAGACCTTGCTTTAGGGTACCTGGAACCAAGGAATTCTCTGACGGAAAACGCCTAAACTCCTTTCTAAGTTTCTGAAAATTTCCCAGCTTTTAAATGTCAATGAAGGTTGCTTTAAATCGCATTTGTATTACAACCAACTTTAACTTTTTCACATATTCGTTTTCTTACATGTAAATTTGTGTGTTTTCTGTATTATTATATTAAAAAAAAATTGGGACGGCTGGGTGGCTCAATGGTTGAGCATCTGCCTTTGGCTCAGGGCATGATCCTGGGGTCCAGGGATGAGTCCCAAATTGGGCTCCCTGCAGGGAGCCTGCTCCTCCCTCTGCCTGTATCTCTGCCTCTCTCTGTGTGTCTCTCATGAATAAATAAAATATTTAAAAACAAATTATTTGGTGGTGCCTAGGTGGCTCAGATGGTTAAGCCTCTGACTACCTGCTCAGTGGGGAGTCCGCTTCTCTGCCTCTCTCTCTGCCCTTCCTCCTGCTCATGTGCTCTCTGTTAAAATTAATTAATTAATTTTTAATTAATTAATTAAAAAGAAAATAAAAACTTATTTGGAGGAATTCCTCTACTTGTGGAATAGAATGCAAATATCTTCCCTGTTTCTGCTGGATGACCTGGACCACCATATCAGTCTACAGACACCTTACCTAAGTCAAGTCTTGAGATCTGGACAACTTAGAGAATTCCAACCCAGGCTGTAATTCCATGCAAGAGGTGGCCCCACTTGGCTCATCCTCACCCTTAGGGTATAGTCCTTCAGGGACCAGCCTTTGGAGGAGGGTGTCCTTGGGACTCCCCAGCTTGCTCAGTCCTTGGGTATTGTTATCTATTCCTTTCACAAGAGCTGTCTCCAGAACTGACAAACGCCCTCAAGCAAGAGCTCCTCCCTGACTACTTACCTCTCTGGCTTGGGAATCATAGAGTTTGTCAACAATTTGATGCTTTAATTACACACACACACACACATATGTGTATGGTTTTTTTAACTGCATGATCATGAATAATATTTATAAGGTACATACAGGACTCCTATCCTGCAGTGATTCTTAATATTTTTTTTAGATTTTACACTTTATTTTTTTATTTTTTAAAGATTTTATCTACTTGAGAGAGAGCGAGCGAGAGAGAGGAGCAGGGGGAGCAGCAGGCAGAGGGAAAAGCAGAGTCCCCACTGAACAGGGAGCCCGACATGGGGCTGGATCCCAGGACTCTGGGATCATGACCTGAGCCAACAGCAGATGCTTGACCAACTGAGCCACCCAGGCGCCCCTAGATTTTATACTTTAAAATTATTTCAAGAGTTGGTGTTACTACATGATTCCCTGACAGATCAGAAAACCATTTCCATGGGCAGAATAGGAACCATGGCCTACTTTGTTTAAAAATGCTCTTGAGGGGCACCCTAGGTGGCTCAGTTGGTTAAGCATCTGACTCCTGGTTTCAGCTTAGGTCATGATTTCATGGGCCATGAGACTGAGCACTATGTCTAGCTCCAAACTCAGCAGGGAGTCTGCTTGAAGAGCAGACTATGCCCCTCCCCCTCCTCTAAAATAAATAAATAAATCTTTTTAAAAATTGCTCTTGAGTGACATAATACTATCTCAGATAAACCTCATATATATATACTCCTGCCACCACTGATTCAGAACAGAAATGTAGGTGTTTACTTATATGAAGATGAGGTGGCCATACTATTTGTTCAGTGAAAAAAATGACTCAAAAGTAAATATTTTAAAATCAGTTATCACTTTTATTTTTTATTTTTTTTAAATATTTTATTTATTTATTCATGAGAGACAGAGAGAGACAGAGACATAGACAAGGGAGAAGCGGGACTCGATCCTAGGACCCTGGGTTACGACCTGAGCCAAAGGTAGATGCTCAGCCACTGAGCCACCCAGGTGCCCCCAGTTATCACTTTTAGAAGACATTCTTCTCTAATATATAAATGGCTTATAATAATTCCTTATAACAAATCAACTTATTCATCTTTACCTAGCATACATTGTAGAAGATGATCTTGAGAAATTCAACAGAAACTTAACAATATTCAGAATTAGATATGCTTCACTAGCTAAGGACCATATTTCATAAGATCCTCTTGGAAGTATTTTCTAACAACAATTATTTTGGTCATATCCTATATGGCACTTGGGGAGCCTGTCTTTTGTCCCTGTTAAAGCTATGAGGCAAATGAGAACATAAATACTTTTAGAACCCTGGCGTTCAGTGGGTTGGGAGAAACTAGAACATGAGGTGCCTTCTGCTAGCCCTATAGGCAGGGTCATGATGCAGCGTTTGGGATGCCAAAATGGCGACGAGGTCCCTGAGCAAAAACCACAACAGCATCCACAAAAACCCACATCACCTTCGCTCAGAGCAAACAATGATAAAACCATAGAGCTAAGATGAGTTTTTCAACATGATTTAAATAGTAACTGTTAATCTCATGACTTGATTATCTAATACTATTATACTTAGGAGAAAAAAGAAAACCCTTATAAATAAAGCTGAAAATCTTACTTTCAGGCAAATATATAACTGTGGGAAGGTAAGCAATGGAAGGCTTCACAAGCTTACAGTGACTTCCAAAGCAAAAGAAGCATATGTCTTGCCATACTCACACTGTAAGAGCTATACCTCTGATCTGCTACGTTTGAAGCTATGCTGTGCACAATTACTCCTATACTGACAACTTCGTCTTTTTTTCTTTAGCCCATACTACATACTGTGTTAGTGTACAATTAAAATGTTAAATTAAAATGAAAAACAGAAGTAAGGAAAACTAAGGACAAGGCTATTCAAAGTGCTGCAGAAAGCAAAAGAAAATAAAAACAAAAGCAGCAGAGGATCCCAGGGTGGTTCAGAGGTTTAGCGCCTGCCTTTGGCCCAGGGCCCGATCCTGGAGTCCCGGGATCGAGTCCCATGTTGGGCTCCTGGCATGGCCTGCTTCTCTCTCTGCCTGTGTCTCTACCAATCTCTCTCTCTATGTCTATCATGAACAAATAAAATCTTAAAAAAAAAAAAAAAAGCAGCAGCCAGTTTTTAAGTAGGAGCCTATGGTATGGTGCAAAATGATCTGAGTACACAAGTAGACAACTGCTCTAGCAGCAGGGATTAGAATATATTTGGAGAAAAAAGAAACAGAAGGGTGAGCTTAGAAGACAAATGTGATGTCAGAAGTAATATTAGAGATGCTATAAAATTAACATCAGCTTTAGGTCTTTAGGAGTAAAAAGAAGACACTTCTCTGCTGATACCTTGGCATTCTTTTTGTGCGGGTATATAAGAACTTACCTTGTCTATCTCTCTCGCCCTGCTTTGACCACACGCCCCAGCATCTCATATCTAAACTACACATAAAAGTATTCACCAGTCCCCAAGTTACCAAGCCTTTGTTTCCGTGGGGTTAGTTTCATGTCCCTGAAATACTCTGTTCTTTTCTCCAGTAGTGAAATGATCCTTTAAGATCCAGCTCAAGTGGAACTTTTCAGGCTTTCTGACGCCTGGCCGCTCCTCTGTGCTCTTCCAGCCTGTGTGTGAACCGATCTCAGAGCACACGAGCACGTGCTTCCTTGTTCTGCAATAACCTGGACTTGCCTGTCTCCTGAGAAGGGCCCTGCACCAGAGCCCACCTGGGCCACTGCAGAGGCCAGTGGCACCCTTGCCTCCAGTCTCCTACCCCCAGGTGTTGGTCCTGCCAGGTGCTACAGTGGGCTGCCTAAAATGCTGATGGGATGGTATTACAACTGCTGAAAGCATTTTAATGGCTCCTTAGGCTAATGGATCCTTATGCCCCAGTGATCATGGGAAAGAACCTTAATAAGAGCTTAAAAGGGAATAAACTTGGACAGAAAAGTAAGAGGAACCTAGCATCACCCCATGCTAGGAAGACTGGATTCACCCAGTAGAAGATATTTAATATAATGGAATGTGATGGGCACTGGGTGTTATACACAACTGCTGAATTATTGAACACTGCATCTGAAACTAATATGTTGGCTAATTGAATTTAAATAAAGTAAATAAAATTAAATTAAAAATATTATAATGGAGAAAGCTATAATGGGGGGTAGAAGCAAAAGAAAGTTCTAAAATAAAATGATAATTATCTTGGTTCTAGAATAAAAGGATAATTATCACCCCAAATTTGCCATTTATCGTCAACAACACCACAGAGAGTTAATTCAAGAAAGGAACAACAGTAAATTAAAACAAGTATTGTATAATATGTCTTTTCTTCACTAGACTGTTTGATTAATTTTTAAATTGGAAATTCAGCAAATGGCTAAAATAAATTGAGTGGGCCACTTGGATTTTGCTACAGTCCAGAGACTGCAGGAAGGTTAAATATTAGGTGTTCTAAGCTTCCAAGTTTTACAGAAGCACTCTGGCCGACATTAAGAATACAGGCAAACAGACATCATGATGTCATGAAAAATTCTAAATACCAAACAGATCATGACTCAAAATACCATCTGTCTTTGATACCAAAAATAAGATCATAATAATTATTTTCAAAAGTTTTCATGATCCTAATAAACCTAAAACTAAAGAGTCAGGTATGTGACCTTTTACATTTTAAGAGCTCATGTGAAGAAAGGATTAAAGAACAAAAGACTGAAGCACAGACACTTTCAGTTAATCTTGTACCAATGAATTATATTTCATAAGTAATTTATTCTTCTCACAAACATGACAATCCCAAACTACCCATAAAATGAGTGCAGGACCTACCGTGCTGCTCGTAAACCTGTTTGCGTAAGCTGTGATGACCCCACACTTGCTCCCAGTGAACAGCTGGCAACTGTCAGGTACCCAGGCACAGCTAGTTACCTTCAAAATGATCATACGAAAAAGCATGAGAAATGCTTCAACTTCTCTGACAATTACTTAAATAATACATAACCACAAAATTTCATAAACATTTTACTTGAACTGATTAAAAAGGTGCAAGAGATAATAATATCCTGTAACTTTAAGCCAAGTGTCTTGGTGGTTTCCAAGTTAAAATGTATTATAATACCCCATTGTCTATGATGTTACATTTTTCTGTACACACACACACACACACACACACACACACACACACACACACGGCCATTTGTTCCTCTGAAATTTAAACAAAATGATCCAGGATTGACTAGATCCAAGGTTGAGTATGTGTGTGTATGTGTGTGTGTGTGTGTGTGTGTGTGTGTGTGTGTGGTTTCATGTATTTACCTGATTTTTACTTTTTTTTTCTTTTTTCTGCTTTTGGTGGGAATTGGGGAACATACACAGAAAGGTATTGCTTCTCACAGTTCTAGACTGTTAAATAGTTGGAGAAGGAAAGATATGTGGAGACAAAGATCTCACATTATTCCTTGGAGACTGTAAACCCTTTAGTCCTGACCGTGGAGTACTATTCAAGGCCACTCAACTCTCTGGCTCTGGGCACCAGCTGACTACCAGCACTGCTTCCTAGCGGCTCTGCTCCCATGTGTCCCTTCTCCAGTACTGTCCCATGGCCCACAGTCCCCTCATGCTGCGCTAAGACAGAGGTCATCAGCCACTGACCTCATCCTCTTCCCTTCTTTGTGTGTCACATGTCATGCCTTCTGATTTAAAGGAGGAAGCCGGGGCAGCCCAGGTGGCTCAGCGGTTTAGCGCCGCCTTCAGCCCAGGGCCTGATCCTGGAAACCCGGGATAGAGTCCCACTTCAGGCTCCCTGCATGGAGCCTGCTTCTCCCTCTGCCTGTGTCTCTGCCTCTCTTTCTCTCTGTGTCTCTCATGAATAAATAAATAAATAAAATCTTAAAAGAAAAAAAAAAGGATGAAGCCCCTCTACTTTTAAGGGGCTATATACCCCTAGCTCTATACCACACCCAGGGTTCTGAGGAGCCCTGGTCCTTGCTCTCAGAATGTCAAGCTGTCTTTTGCTGGCTTCTTCCCCCAGACCTGCAAATGTGCTCAGGTGTCTGCTACCTTCAGAATGACTCTCTTTCATATTTGTAGGGTCTAATATTTCATTTTATTTTTTATTTTATTCTTTCTTAGAGTTCTTCCAGAGAATGAAGAGAAAAATGTATTTTTTTTATGTACAAAATAAAACTTAGTGTCACCATGTGGGTCTACCAAACCCTTCCTTAAACCTAAGTTCTATTACAGCATTTTAATAATTTCATCTTCCCTCTGTCTTGAAACATTTTGCTGTTTCATTACTGTAGGAATTATTTCATTACTACTCAACAATTATTCCCAACTCTTCTTAAAAAAAAGAAAAAAACAAGGAAAGGAAGAATAATGGATCTCTGGGAAGGAGAACATAATCTGTGAAGTAAACTGTCATCTTTTGGTTTTCTTATTGTACTGTCTAAAGAATGGTGTCATCTTTCAAGAAAGTATAAAGGAAGACTGGAGACACTGTTTCTGTACTCTGCTTTTAGCTTTCATTGAACACAGCTGGCAATTCAAAATTTTTCATATTCTACTGATAATAGAAAAAAGAAGAAAACTGAGAAATAAACTAGGTTTCTCGACTATGAGATCAGTCAGAAGGTGAAGGCAAAGAGATGGTAGGACCCTAATGATGAGACAGTGATCGTGGAAGTGAAATCTGAGTGTGGGTCCTCATATGATAACATCTTGGATGAATTTTCTCAAACTAAAGAACTACTGAGTGGATAATATATTTCTAAGGATGAAAATGAAAGGCAGTCATTTGACTGGAATTCTTTATTACAGGGTATTCTGCTTAAAGAATCTGGACAGGGGATCCCTGGGTGGCGCAGCGGTTTGGCGCCTGCCTTTGGCCCAGGGCGCGATCCTGGAGACCCGGGATCGAATCCCACATCAGGCTCCCGGTGCATGGAGCCTGCTTCTCCCTCTGCCTGTGTCTCTGCCTCTCTCTCTCTCTGTGACTATCATAAATAAATAAAAATTAAAAAAAAAAAAAAGAATCTGGACAATCCTGTTTTGCTAAAAGGACTTAAGACCGTGTTCTTTTGTCTTTAAAGATGCTTGTGTGCCAAACTTTACACGGTGGAAGTAATTTTGCCATGCTTAAATTCTTATTAATATTTCTAATAAGGTTATTTTCCACTGTCTTATGCTTACTTTTGTTAGTTTACACTATACTAACAAAAGTAAGCATGATCTTTTTTTCAGGTATATTGAAGTTTAAGCAAACTGTTCTCCTTTCATTGCCAGAAATCCCCACAAGTAGCAGCTTACTCCATTTCTAAGGTGCTCAGGGAACGGGGAGATGTTAGGACACATGAATAGGCAGGAGATGTTATGTAGGTAATGGGAGTCATGGCAAAAGAATTTCCCACCGAAAGAAAGACACTCACAGAAAAAGGGTTTAACATACAGTTTAGTATGGGAAAAAGTTGTGGCAGTATTTTATATATACACACACACACACACACACACACACACAGTCTATATACAGTTTACACACAACTAGAAACATTTTTACAACAGCTTTAGGAGAGAGTAGTGGGGAGTACTATTACACCAGTTTCAAAGAAGTGGAAAGAACAAGTTTGGAAGGGTTAAGGTGCATGCCAAAGGCTAGAGAGTAAATAACAAAGCCAGGACACTAACACAGATCAGAGGGCTTTAGTTGGGCCGGATGCTCTTTCTATACATCATGACGTGATGCCTGAATACCCAGTCCATTTAGCAAAACCAAGTACAGAAGATAGCACTCTGGTTACAGAAAATGACAGAGTGACAAAAGGCAAGTAAACAGAGAAGAAAGCAGTGTTGATTTTGTTCCAACACTGTGCCTATTGCTGATGCTGACTAGGTCTCAATAAGATACTGGGGGGAAGACAAATTTTGGGAACACAGGATAGCAATGGTCAGGGAATCTGAGCACTGTAAACACTGCCTAAATCCAGTGTCATCAGCTTCCTGGGAAGATTAAGTGTAGAATATTAAAGACCAACGCTACCAGTCTGGCTCCTTTCTAAAGCATTACATGTAATTATTATGATAAAGTACTTCGTAAAAAACGTTACCTGATACTGTTGTGAACTTTGTATAAAGTTTATTGGAGGCTCACTCTGTTTACTCTTCAGCCTTAAAATATTGTCAGCGTATCCCCAGCTCAGGATGGCTGACCACTGAATGTCAGTACTGTTCATGCTTCTCACACCTCAAGAAGGAGAAAGAAAAGTATCAGATTGCCATAGCTCCACTGTTATTTGGCAGCCCCCTAAAATGGCGGGGTAAAAGCTGAAGTTTACATAGCAGAACACAGTATCTTTCCAGTGCAAATCACCTTTGTATTCATTAGCTGGACCAATTTAAGGTAGTTTTATTCCTTTAATACTAATGAAATTCTAAGAGTGGAACTAATTCTTTTTCACTCATGGTGTTTTGGTTAGGATTTATTTGAGTTAGTACTAAAATGTCTGTTAAATTTTTATAGAAGACGATAGTCAAGCTTACTCCATTCATGTTCTGTGACCCTTTTGCCTTTAAAAATAAATATAAACTAGACACTGTTTAAATAACTTTGTATTTAAAAGTTATTTAAAAGCCACCCCAGTGGCTCAGCGGTTTAGCGTTGCCTTCAGCACAGGGCGTAATCCTGGAGACCCAGGATCGAGTCCCACGTCGGGCTCCCTGCATGGAGCCTGCTTCTCCCTCTGCCTGTGTCTCTGAACCTTTCTCTCTCTCTATGTCTCTGGTGCATAAATAAATAAAAAAAATCTTTAAAAAAATAACTTTGTAGCTACTGCCTGGACAACCATCAATACTAGAAAGAACATTGCTACCCTAGAAGCAATACCTATCCTGCAAAGAGATCATTTAATCCTGTCAACTGCAAGGGCTTCGCATAGTAGACTTTGATTTAATGAGGTTCTGCTCTTTTTCTCTTTTTTACAACATAGTTTTATGTCCTTTAGGGATAAAGATTTGGTCTTTTTTTTTAAAGATTTTATTTTTGCATGAGAGACATAGAGAGAGGCAGAGACACAGGCAGAGGGAGAGGGAGAAGCAGGCTCCATGCAGGGAGCCCAACATGGGATTTGATCTTAGGTCTCCAGGATCACACCCTGGGCTGAAGGTGGTGCTAAACCACTGAGCCACTGGGTTTGCCCAGATTTGGTCATTTTGTCATCCTTTTTCAGTACTGTTCATAATCTATGCCTTGTTGGTATGCTTAATATAGCTAATGTAGCATAAATTGCTATAATTGGTACCACTCTTGAAATCTGCATTGCTTAAGTCCCTTAAGGAGAGAGAATGTGCTCTATTTATTCCAGCACCTAGAAAAATAAGCCCACATATAGAGGACTAAAACAAATATATATTTGTTGAAAGAATCAATAGCACAGTGAAGATGTAATTCAGATTTTTGTTTTCTTTTGTTGAGTACAATACCAAATGTTGACATCAGTTTTGCAACAAAGGAGTTGGAATATACCCATTTAATAAAAGCTCCTCTAAATATAAGCTGCTAGGGAAAGCAATCACATTCCATGAATCTCAGGGCTGATCAAATTCTACCATAATGCTTGGCATGTAGTGGGCACTCAATGAATGAAGTACATCTAGTAACTGTCCCCAGTTTCTTGTTCTAGCACTTATAAGATGCGCCATCTCCCTCTCTCTCTCTCTCTCTCTTTTTTTTTAAGAAAAATAAACTTCTCCTTTATTATTTTTTAAGGATTTTATTTATTTATTCATGAGAGACACAGAGAGAGGCAGAGACATAGGCAGAGAGAGAAGCAGGCTCCATGCAGGGAGCCCAACATGGAACTCGATCCCAGGACTCCAGGATCATGCCCTGGGCCAAAGGCAGGTGCTCAACTGCTGAGCCACCCAGGCGTCCCTCCTTTACATATTAAGGCAGTGAATCTTAAACAGGAGTTCTCAAGAAAATGGCGTATCCAGCAAGCCTAGGCTTGGACTTGAGCATCAGAGATTCTGACATTGTGGCTCAAATGAGATCCAGGCAAGAATATTTTGAAATTCTGAAAGCATTGTAGGCAATTTGGAGGCACAATTTTCAAGTAATTGGCCTACACTGGGTTTAAGATATCAAAACCTTATTAGTTACATTGTTTTATGCATGTATAGCACAGCAAAACCAGTTACTCAATGAAATAGCACTCAACACCTTGCAGCTGTAGCATGTGACTAAACTCCCATCTGCTAGCTGAGCTATTACTCCCAAAGCCAATACAGTGCATTCTTGTGTGCTGGGTGCAGCAATGAGAGCTCGCACAGTCCCTGGGCACAGGGTGCTGTGTAGCCTGATGGAACTTTACTGAGCACTCAGAATGAGTCAGGAATTGTGCTAATCATTCCCTATTTAATTTAATCTTTACACTAAATTACCCTATGAAGTAAATCCTTTTGTTATTCCCAATGTATACATCAAAAGCCAGGATTTAGAAGGTTTAAGTATTTTCTCAAGGTCAAACAGCTACTAAATTGCAGAGGTGGGTGGGATGCAAACTCAAGGCACTGCCCCTCCTGAGGCCAGTGTCTTGCATCTGTTATATTATACTGTTGTATATTATAATGGGTTGTATTATACCACTTCCCCACACAACCTAGATGCTGGCAAACCCCGAATACATTCTACAAGGGAATAAAGTACAATTTGAATGAACACAGCTATTAAGGGCTCTGAATATAGTGGCACAAATAAGATAGGTTGACAATTACATTTGACATATTTAGGTCTCATCGTGCTAACTGGTAACACTGCCCTTTTTCTTCTTCTCAACAGAGACAAACTTCAATCCACTTTAATTTTTTAAAGGTTAATTACTCACAGATTTGGTACTTTAAGTATTAGTAGTAAATTATTTGTAACACACCTCACAGCTAATTGCAACATATTGGTGAAAATAAACCACTGATATCACAATCATTACAATTAAACAGATTTATCTTATCCTACTAATTCACTAAACTTAGATAAAATGGTAAGCAGCCTCTTTTACTACTGAGAAGTATAAAGGCAATCATTGATTCTATGATATAAACAAGAGTAAGTCTAAAAAGAATTGTGGTCCAGCCAGCGCACTTCATTTCTTTGAGTGTCCTTGTTTAGCATGGGTAACATGCATCCTTATAGTGCAGGGCTATCCACGGTGGAAGGCTACACAGGCCCAAGGAGGACAGGGCATCAAAAATAATGTTAAACACAGTGTGACTGTCAGGAGGCATCTAGCCACCACATGCTGGCTTTTAGGTAAATCTGCACACACTTGATAGGAACAGTTGAGCATCCTCTCACAGATTTTAGTGCCCAAAGCCCATGCCTAGGGAGTAGGGAGAGTTTTTTTATGTTGAGCGAAATAGTTAATTACATTAACCATAAAGTAATTACAGCACTTTTCATGTGTTGCTGTTAGTGAGTTAGTACACAAAGGGTGAGAAAAGCATCGCTTTCCAGGCACACCTGTTTTTAAAACCTATCTTCAAGGACTTCCTTGTCTTGTTCGTTTTAATCTCATGACTATACCTTCTGAAGTACTAGTTTTGCTGGTCAAATTAGACTGCCTATTCTGGGATTCAAGAGCCTCAAAAGGTACATCGCTGTAAGATTGATATTGTTTTCCTCTTGTGAGCATAACCATTTATTCTGGCCTTTGATTCCTCTCATTTCAAATGGCAATGCATTTAATCCTTTTTTTTTTCATACAGTATGATTAATTCTTACTTTGCACTAAATAGCCACAAATTTGAACGATTTTTCACCATGGACTCAAAACTTACAAGTAAAACAAAACAGCAGCACAGAGAAGCTGGAAACATCAAATCTCATGAAAAATATACCTAGAGAGATTCTCATTATGTTTTCTTTTACCTTGTTCTTTGCTGTATGTCATCAGAAGACAGAAATTTTGGGACAAACCACAGATGGCCCTGGTGGGTAGAGCCTGGAGAGAACCAAATCTTTCTCCATGGGGCTGGCTGAAACAGACCACAGGTACTGGAGCACTTGGAGAACCCACATACTCCCCCCACTTTAAGCCTTTTATCCATGACAAAGGACTCTAAAAGGAAAGTAAAAAGTATGATTAAAAAAAAAATAAAAGTATTAAATATAGAATGACTAATTTAATTTAAATTCTAAACAAAGAGTAAGCAACCTGATTATAAACTCTTTGTAGGCAAGGATTATTTTATATTTTTTTACTTCCCCCATACTTAGCATATAGAAATATATGCTTCTTCTTGCTAGACACAGTGATGAGAATACAGACAAAGCCCAGTCCTCATGGAGTTGTGTTCTAGCTGGGATGAGGGGCAGACAAGAAATAGAGGCATTCACATCAGGTGCTGAAAGCTCTTCGAAGAGGGAAGGGAGAGTGTTGGAGCTGCTAACTTAGATTTGTGATTTGTGATCAGGGAACTGAGGAAGGGACATCTGAGCAGAGAACTGAAAGAAATGAGAGAGCAAAGTGGGGCTTGTTTGGGGACAGGCCATCCTAGGTGGAGGGAACAGTCAACACAAAGATTGTGAGTGGAATGAGGCAGGTCAGTACCAGGCTCCTATTCTGAGAGGACACACAGCTCAGATCTTTACATGTACCAGCTGCAAAGTTAGCTAGCACTAAGTATAGTGTAAATCAAATGGAATCTATTACTTTTCAGGGATGTGCTATTAAATTATTTTGACATGATAAAAGAATAGAATAACTCTTAACTCTGAAACACAACATCGGTGATCTGGTTTTGGCAAATACTACCATACTGATGCTTTAAATTTGAATTTTATTGGTTGTATCACTTTGGTTTAACAGGCAAATTTGACATGTGAGCTATGAGCATAAAAATTTACATATGTTCTGCGTTCTATATTTAGTATATTTAAGTAACATTATTTTAAGAAATGATTGTCAAAACAAGGTCTGTGAAAACCATTTTCTCTTAAAATGGGTCATGGTTTCCTGCAGTTGGGGATGTGTTGCTTCTCTCTCCACTAAGATTCTTCCCAACCATCTAGCACCTTTTCATTTTCTGCCATTCCCCTCTGCAACCCTTACATTTTATAGTAATTCACAGTCTCCCATCGCATGCTGCTTTAATGATGAAGAATTCAGTTGAGGGTTAGAATCCATTTTACTCTTAAGGTTTGCCTGCTTTAGTTTTGTATTTCAAAGTAAAAATTATGGCAATACTTTTTACCATTACAATCTAGGGAGGCCAAAGACATAAGTAAGGTCCTCCCTTAATTGTAAGCCAAAACATCCACAGTTAGTACTTTTGGTGGAAGATAGCCATGGCCCTGCTGTGCATGTGTGTAAAGCCATACACATACACACAAACTATTCTCCAGTCCTGGACAATTCCTCTCCTCTGGCTGGCAGGTTCTTCTTAGGTCACTGCCCAGGGGGGCTTTCCCTGGTAGGAGTCCTCTGGGAGTTGGCCATCAGACCTGAGTTCCCCAAAGCACTCCCTTGTATCACTAACACAGCATTTACTACACACAGAATATTGCTGTGAATGATGTGCCTCTGTGTTCAATGGCTGCAGCACACCTTCTGGCTATAACTATTCTATTAGTTGTGGTGTCCCTAGGGCCTTGGAAGGGGCCTGTGGAATTGAATCAACTTTTTGTTGAATTCTATTGAAATTCAAATGCCAAATGATAATTGTCTTTCTCTGATTGACTTATTTTTTTTTTAATTTTTATTTATTTATGATAGTCACACAGAGAGAGAGAGAGAGAGAGAGAGAGGCAGACACATAGGCAGAGGGAGAAGCAGGCTCCATGCACCGGGAGCCCGACGTGGGATTCGACCCCGGGTCTCCAGGATTGCGCCCTGGGCCAAAGGCAGGAGCCAAACCACTGCACCCCCCAGGGATCCCTGATTGACTTATTTTACGCAGCATAATACCCTCTACTTCCAACACATTGATGTAAATGGTAGGTATTCATCCCTTCTGATGGCTGAGTAATATTCCATTGTATATATACCATATCTTCTTTATCCATTCATCTGTCAAAGGATATCTTGGCTCCTTCCACAGTTTATCATTTGGTTTCACTCATAGGTGGAATATAAGAAATAGTAAAAGGGGCCATAAGGGAAGAAGGGGAAACTGGGAAAAATGAGTGAGGAAGACAAACCATGAGAGACTCCTGACTCTGGGAAACAAGCTGAGGATCACTGGAGGGAAGGAGGGCCAAGGGATAGGGTTAGTGGGTGACAGGCATTGGGGGGCACGTGATGGGATGAGCACTGGGTGTTATATGTTGGCAAATTAATTTAAATTAAAAGAAAAAAGAAATTCAAATGCCATACCGGATAGGTAATTTCTTTGACCTGTTCTCGGGTTTCCCTGAAAGCAAACTGCACCAACAAGCCCACAGCAGCAGGAAGCTCTCCTTCAAGGTTGAGCTTGGACCCAGGTCTGCTGGCATGGGCTGACTGGAACAACTGACGAGGGGTCTGGCCGTAGGTTTTTATCATGGTTTCTAGTGCGCGCCGCTGAACTGGATCTTCAACTGCAGAGACATCCATTCCAAAATATGTCTAAAGAGTGAAAGAGTACAAGAGAACAAGAGGTATATAAAATACAAGACCACCAAAGGGGAAACAGCAACTTGTTTTATTCTCTAGGTGGTAGTTTACTATCCTCTTTTTCAAATGGAAATGATTTTAAAATGTTTTTGATTAGTTCCTGGTTCACTGAGGGAAGAATAGAAGTATTCTTGGTCCCACTGAGAGAAGAACATAAGTAAAGTAATTGAAGTTTCTGAAAGGGGAAATGAAAATAATGTGTCTTGGTTGATTGGTGCTAATTATGTATGTTTATAAAACTTTTTTTAAAGATTTTATTTATTTATTCATGAGACACACACACACACACACACACACAGAGAGAGAGAGAGGCAGAAACACAGGCAGAGGGAGAAGCAGGCTCCACGCAGGGAGCCTGATGTGGGACTCGATCCCTGGACTCCAGGATCACACTCTGCCTCCAGGGCCGAAGGCAGATGCTCAACCACTGAGCCACCCACGGATGCCCTATAAAACCAACTTTTAATTTAAGACCAAAAGATATCATAGAAGATTTCATTTATATGCACAGCAAAGGAAATCATCAGTAAAATGAAAAGTCAACCTACTGAATAGGAGAAAATATTCCCAAATCATACTTCTAATAAAAAGATTTATAGCCAAAAAATACAAAGAACTCCTACAACTCAACAGCAAAACAACAACAACAACAAAAAAACCTGATTAAAAGATGGGCAGAAAATCTGAATAGATATTTTTCAAAGAAGACATACAGATGGCCAAGAGACACATGAAAAAATGCTCAGTATCACTCATCATCAGGGAAATGCAAATCAAAACCACAATGGGATATCACCTGATAACCTGTCAGAATGACTACTACCAAAAAAGACAGGAAATAACAAGTGTTGGGGGCAGCCCTGGTGGCTCAATGGTTTAGTGCCGCCTTCAGCCCAGGGCCTGATCCTGGAGGCCCAGGATGGAGTTCCACATAGGGCTCCCTGCAGGGAGCCTGCTTCTACCTCTGCCTGTGTCTCTGCCTCTCTCTCTCTATGTCTCTCATGCATAAATAAATAAAATCTTTAAAAAAAATAACAAGTGTTGGTGAGGATGTGGAGAGAGAGGAATGTTTGCTCAGTTGGTGGGAATGTAAAATGGTGTACCCACTGTGGAAAATAGTATGGAGATTCCTCAAAAGTTAAAATGTTAAAAAGTTAACATTTCTATGATCTAGAAATTCCACTTCTGGGTATTTATCTGAAGAAAACAAAAACACTAGTTGGAAAAGATAGGTACTCCTGATGTGTACTGCAACATTATTATATATATTACAATAGCCAAGATACGGAAACTACTTAAGTGTCCACTTGTGGAAAATGGATAAAGAAAATGTGACACACACACACACACACATACACACACACACACACACAGAGGAATATTATTCAGCCATAAAAGAGAATGAAATCTTGTGATAACACGGATAGGCCTTGAGGGCATTATGCTATGTGCAATAAGTGAGAGAAAGACAAATACCATATGATTTCAATTATACTGGAATCTAAACAAACAAATGAACAAACAAAAAACAATAAACCAAGCTCAAGGATACAGAGAACAGATTGGTGGTTGTCAGAAGTGAAGGGTAGGAGGTGGGTGGAGTGGGTTGAGAGTGTCAGAAGGTACAAACTTTCAGTTATGAAATACATCCTGGGATGTACTGTATAGCATGGTGACTATAGCTAATAAGACCACATTGCATATTTGAAAGCTGCTATAAGAATAAATCTTAAAAGTTCTCCTCAAAAGAAAAATAATTCTGTAACTATATATGGTGATGGATATTAACTGGATGTATTGTGGTGGTCATCCCAGAATATCTACAAATATCAAATCATTATGTTGTATATCAGAGACTAATATAATATTTTTTGTCAATTATACCTCAATTTAAAAAAACAAATGAGGCTTTTCTTTGGTCTTGTCTTTCAATGAAGACTGATGAAAAAATAAGCAAGATTTTCACTTAAGTTGATCCAAAATAACAAGCAGATTAGCAAGTGTATATATTTTTTCTGTAGCTGCCTGTCAAATAATGGTCAGAAAACTAAAATGAAGGGGTTAGTCAAAACGATTTCAGGTGGTCAACAAAACTGAACAAGACAATGTAATTTTCAGGTTATGGCAACAAAGAGGCAGAAGAAGAGTAGAGGATCCTGCCCCACCCTGATTTTCTCAGTTTGTAGAAATGAGGACTAGAAGTTCAAAGCCATTTGTATCTGCCTGAAATTATGTGCTATCCGAATACTCTTTTGTTCTTTGACATTAATATGCTTAAAGAAAGATTCTGATTCCTCTTCTTTCAAGACACAATGGCTGGTTTCACAGGATGATTTTCTGTTGCTAACTCATGTAGGGGCCAAGGGCAGCCTGCCCAAAGATGGGGCACTTTGGCATATTGGTTAGTTTATTTTAAAGATTTACCACTTATTTGAAAGACAGAGAGAGAGAGAGAGTGCAAGAGGATGCAAGTGCATGCACAGGAAGTGGGGGAGGGGCAGAGAGAGGGAAAAGGAGAATCCTAAGCATGGGGCTCAATCTCACAACCCTGAGATCATGACCTGAGCCAAATTCAAGACTCAGATGCTTAACCAACTGAGCCACCCAGGCATATCAATTTCATTTTAAATAAAAGTTACTTAGGAGATAGCCTGTGTAAGAAGACCCAGACCCTCCCCTGTCCCCCTGCAAGCAAGAAATAAATTTCCCATGTGAAAGGTACCCTCCCCATAGCAGGAACTAAAGAGGCATCTTTATCACCGGAGATGGGAAATTTAGAGTGGAAAAGGCTGTATAAACAATGCTTGTTACTTTTTACTAATTTAATACCCCAGCCCAAATTCTGTTTAGAAATCCTTACAAATTAAAGCTCTCAAAGTTAAGTTTTCTTTGTCCCATCAATTCTTCACAGATTTATTGTCTTTTTGTCTAAAAAGTATAGAAACTGCCTGCCTTGGTCATTTCATTAGGTCTTAATTTCATTATTGAGCCTCTGTGTGAACATAATTAAACTTTGGAGTTTTTTTTCCTATGAATCTGTCTTATGTAAACCTAACTCTTAGTCTAGCTAGAAGATCTTGAAGGGCAGAGAAAGAATTTTTCGTTCCCTTCACTCACATACATCATCTTGGAGAGGTCTATGAATATCAACTACTGAGGCATGTTTTCTCACCAATATATAGAAATTAGTAAGGAGCCTAGATTTTTGAGGTCTCTATCTATCCCTTTTTCCTGGGCAGAGGAGTCAGGAATTTTAACAGTAGTATCATTGAAACCCAAGCAAAGTCCTTCATGCTAGCATCCTTCTTATGACACGAAGCTGAAGAGAAAGCAGGTGGTGGTGGCTGGGGGGCAGGGCAATAATCAGCCTGGAAGAGGAGTAAAGATTCAGGACTTGCCATGGTCCTTTTCTTTCTCCTTCAGGTTTGGAATAAAAAAAAAAAAAAAAAAGACTTTATGTATAATACTAAATTATGAAAAAAGTCATTTGTTTAAAGTGATATATAGAAAAGGCAAAAATGACGTTAAGATACGATGTTGGTAGGTAGTTCAAGAGAGTATCATTTAGGTTCTAATGAAAACTGTGGGTGACTGAAAAAGTGTGGTGAAAATTGTAAGCTCTGTTATGTAAAGAGCACTATTACACTTTTCTTCCCCCTGTTGTCATCCCCTGCAGTCAGATGGAGAGTGATGCGCATTTCCTTCTTTACTTCTACAACTAACAGTCAGGAGCTGGTACAGATTTTTCATGTTCTGTGCATATGCACTTGTACAATGAGCCTTTTAGCATTTCATCAGGCGTAGCCAATTTTATTACATATCTAGACATTACCTTTCTATAAATGCCAAAATAAAATTTCAAAGATTCTTTGGAAGTTAAATAATCAGCACTACTCTTCTTGTGTCCACCACCCCCGCTGCCACCACAAGAGATCAAATACTTATTATAAATGCTTATCTAAGCATGGTCTTTTTTTTTTTTTTTAAGATTTTATTTATTTATTCATGAGAGACACAGAGAGGGAGAAGCAGGCTCCATACAGGGAGCCTGATGTGGGACTTGATCCAGGGTCTCCAGGATCATGCCCTGGGCTGAAGACAGTGCTAAACCACTGAGCCACCAGGGCTGCCCTAAGCATGGTCATTCTTAAAGGCTGCTTGACATGGTATACTCAAAAATTCAAATGAAGACTGGAATAATCCTCTAGCCAGGGCTTTAAAAAATTTATTTGAAAATAGTGTTTCTCGGGCAATCCGGGTAGCTCAGCGGTTTAGCGCCACCTTCAGTCCAGGGCATGACCCTGGAGACCCAGGATTGAGTCCCACGTCGGGCTCCCTGCATGGAGCCTGCTTCTCCCTCTGCCTGTGTCTCTGCCTCTCTCGTGTGCACTCTGTGTCTCTCATGAATAAATAAATAAAATATTTTAAAAAATGAAAATAGTGTTTCTCTATTCTATGGTATCAATTTCTAAGTGAATCTTATATATTAGCATTTCTACATTCTTTAACAAGATTAACATTAAAAAAAAAAAAGATTAACATTTATTTATACTTAGTTCCTCGGCAGACATTATCCTGTATGAATTGCCTTCCTTATTTATGAGGTTGGTATTATTGTTCACATTTTACAAATTTGTATATTTAGTTACAGTGAGGTTAAGCTATTTGCCCAAGGTCACAAGGCAAGTGGCAGCATCACAGGATGAGGGTTTGAACTCAATTCTGAATTCAGAGACTGTACACTTAATCACTCTACTTTCTCTGGCTCTGTGAATTGAATGTTATCATAGTCCTAGAACAATGGCATAAACTCTACTCTTTTTAAACCTCAAAGTCCCAAAGAAATAGTGACAAAAATTCCAGTAAAATGACAATTATGTGGGATATTTCAGCATGCAGATACTGTTAATGTGAATTTTACATAAGAATAATTGAAAAGATATGTTAGGATTATAGGCAGAGTATAATGAGTTATTTTTAAAAAATTTTTTAAAAGATTTTATTTATTTATTCATGAGAGATAGTGATAGAGACAGAGACACAGGCAGAGGGAGAAGCAGGCTCCACGCAGGGATCCTGATGTGGGACTCCATCCTAGGTCTCCAGGCATGACCCTAGGCTGAAGGCAGCACTAAACTGCTGAGCCACTCGGGCTGCCCTATAATGAGGTTAATGTCAAAATTCCTAATTGCTTTTAAAGTTATATTTTAGATCAAATATAAATGAAGGTAAAAAATTACACCTGAAGCCTTGCCTTTACTTTATACTACTCTTTTTTTTTAATTTATTTTTTATTGGTGTTCAATTTACTAACATACAGAATAAACCCCAGTGCCCGTCACCCATTCACTCCTACCCCCCGCCCTTCTCCCCTTCTACCACCCCTAGTTCGTTTCCCAGAGTTAGCAGTCTTTACGTTCTGTCTCCCTTTCTGATATTTCCCACTCATTTCTTCTCCCTTCCCTTATATTCCCTTTCACTATTATTTATATTCCCCAAATGAATGAGAACATATAATGTTTCTCCTTCTCTGACTGACTTACTTCACTCAGCATAATACCCTCCAGTTCCATCCACGTTGAAGCAAATGGTGGGTATTTGTCATTTCTAATAGCTGAGTAATATTCCATTGTATACATAAACCACATCTTCTTTATCCATTCATCTTTCGTTGGACACCGAGGCTCCTTCCACAGTTTGGCTATCGTGGCCATTGCTGCTATAAACATCGGGGTGCAGGTGTCCCGGCGTTTCATTGCATTTGTATCTTTGGGGTAAATCCCCAACAGTGCAATTGCTGGGTCGTAGGGCAGGTATATTTTTAACTGTTTGAAGAACCTCCACACAGTTTTCCAGAGTGGCTGCACCAGTTCACATTCCCACCAACAGTGTAAGAGGGTTCCCTTTTCTCCGCATCCTCTCCAACATTTGTTGTTTCCTGCCTTGTTAATTTGCCCCATTCTCGCTGGTGTGAGGTGGTATCTCATTGTGGTTTTGATTTGTATTTCCCTGATGGCAAGTGATGCAGAGCATTCTCTCATGTGCATGTTGGCCATGTCTATGTCTTCCTCTGTGAGATTTCTGTTCATGTCTTTTGCCCATTTCATGATTGGATTGTTTGTTTCTTTGGTGTTGAGTTTAATAAGTTCTTTATAGATCTTGGAAACTAGCCCTTTATCTGATATGTCATTTGCAAATATCTTCTCCCATTCTGTAGGTTGTCTTTGAGTTTTGTTGACTGTATCCTTTGCTGTGCAAAAGCTTCTTATCTTGATGAAGTCCCAATAGTTCATTTTTGCTTTTGTTTCTTTTGCCTTCGTGGGTGTATCTTGTAAGAAGTTACTATGGCCGAGTTCAAAAAGGGTGTTGCCTGTGTTCTTCTCTAGGATTTTGATGGAATCTTGTCTCACATTTAGATCTTTCATCCATTTTGAGTTTATCTTTGTGTATGGTGCAAGAGAGTGGTCTAGTTTCATTCTTCTGCATGTGGATGTCCAATTTTCCCAGCACCATTTATTGAAGAGACTGTCTTTCTTCCAATGGATAGTCTTTCCTCCTTTATCGAATATTAGTTGACCATAAAGTTCAGGGTCCACTTCTGGGTTCTCTATTCTGTTCCATTGATCTATGTGTCTGTTTTTGTGCCAGGACCACACTGTCTTGATGACCACAGCTTTGTAGTACAACCTGAAATCTGGCATTGTGATGCCCCCAGATATGGTTTTCTTTTTTAAAATTACCCTGGCTATTCGGGGTCTTTTCTGATTCCACAAAAATCTTAAAATAATTTGTTCTAACTCTCTGAAGAAAGTCCATGGTATTTTGATAGGGATTGCATTAAACGTGTATATTGCCCTGGGTAACATTGACATTTTCACAATATTAATTCTGCCAATCCATGAGCATGGAATATTTTTCCATCTCTTTGTGTCTTCCTCAATTTCTTTCAGAAGTGTTCTGTAGTTTTTAGGGTATAGATCCTTTACCTCTTTGGTTAGGGTTGTTCCTAGGTATCTTATGCTTTTGGGTGCAATTGTAAATGGGATTGACTCCTTAATTTCTCTTTCTTCAGTCTCATTGTTAGTGTATAGAAATGCCACTGATTTCTGGGCATTGATTTTGTATCCTGCCATGCTACCGAATTGCTGTATGAGTTCTAGCAATCTTGGGGTGGAGACTTTTGGGTTTTCTATGTAGAGTATCATGTCATCGGCGAAGAGGGAGAGTTTGACTTCTTCTTTGCCAATTTGAATGCCTTTAATGTCTTTTTGTTGTCTGATTGCTGAGGCTAGGACCTCCAGTACTATGTTGAACAGCAGTGGTGAGAGTGGACATCCCTGTCTTGTTCCTGATCTTAGGGGAAAGGTTCCCAGTGCTTCCCCATTGAGAATGATATTTGCTGTGGGCTTTTCATAGATGGCTTTTAAGATGTCGAGGAATGTTCCCTCTATCCCTACACTCTGAAGAGTTTTGATCAGAAATGGGTGCTGTATTTTGTCAAATGCTTTCTCTGCATCTATTGATAGGATCATATGGTTCTTGGTTTTTCTCTTGCTGATATGATGAATCACATTGATTGTTTTACGGGTGTTGAACCAGCCTTGTGTCCCAGGGATAAATCCTACTTGGTCATGGTGAATAATTTTCTTAATGTACTCTTGGATCCTATTGGCCAGTATCTTGTTGAGAATTTTTGCATCCATGTTCATCAGGGATATTGGTCTGTAATTCTTTTTGGTGGGGTCTTTGTCTGGTTTTGGAATTAAGGTGATGCTGGCCTCATAGAACGAATTTGGAAGTACTCCACCTCTTTCTATCTTTCCAAACAGCTTTAGGAGAATAGGTATGGTTTCTTCTTTAAACGTTTGATAAAATTCCCCTGGGAAGCCATCTGGCCCTGGACTCTTACGTCTTGGGAGGTTTTTGATGACTGCTTCAATTTCCTCCCTGGTTATTGGCCTGTTTAGGTTTTCTATTTCTTCCTGTTCCAGTTTTGGTAGTTTGTGGCTTTCCAGGAATGCGTCCATTTCTCTTAGATTGCCTAATTTATTGGCGTATAGCTGTTCATAATATGTTTTTAAAATCGTTCGTATTTCCTTGGTGTTGGTAGTGATCTCTCCTTTCTCATTCATGATTTTATTAATTTGAGTCTTCTCTCTCTTCTTTTTAATAAGGCTGGCTAATGGTTTATCTATCTTATTAATTCTTTCAAAGAACCAACTCCTGGTTCTGTTGATCTGGTTCCACAGTTCTTCTGGTCTCGATTTCGTTGAGTTCTGCTCGAATCTTTATTAACTCCCTTCTTCTCTTGGGTGTAGGATCTATTTGCTGTTTTTTCTCTAGTTCCTTTATGTGTAAGGTTAGCTTTTGTATTTGAGTTCTTTCCAGTTTTTGAATGGATGCTTGTATTGCGATGTATTTCCCCCTTAGGACTGCTTTTGCTGCATCCCAAAGATTTTGGATGGGTGTATCTTCATTCTCATTAGTTTCCATGAATCTTTTTAATTCTTCCTTAATTTCCTGGTTGACCCTTTCATCTTTTAGCAGGATGGTCCTTAACCTCCACGTGTTTGAGGTCCTTCCAAACTTCTTGTTGTGATTTAGTTCTAATTTCAAGGCATTATGGTCTGAGAATATGCAGGGGACGATCCCAATCTTTTGGTATCGGTTCAGACCCGATTTGTGACCCAGTATGTGGTCTATTCTGGAGAAAGTTCCATGTGCACTTGAGAAGAATGTGTATTCAGTTGAGTTTGGATGTAAAGTTCTGTAGATATCTGTGAAATCCATCTGGTCCAGTGTATCATTTAAAGCTCTCGTTTCTTTGGAGATGTTGTGCTTAGAAGACCTATCAAGTATAGAAAGAGCTAGATTGAAGTCACCAAGTATAAGTGTATTATTATCTAAGTATTTCTTCACTTTGGTTAATAATTGATTTATATATTTGGCAGCTCCCACATTCGGGGCATATATATTGAGGATTGTTATGTCCTCTTCTTGGATAGATCCTTTAAGTATGATATAGTGTCCCTCTTCATCTCTCACTACAGTCTTTGGGGTAAATTTTAGTTTATCTGATATAAGGATGGCTACCCCTGCTTTCTTTTGAGGACCATTCGAATGGTAAATGGTTCTCCAACCTTTTATTTTCAGGCTGTAGGTGTCCTTCTGTCTAAAATGAGTCTCTTGTAGACAGCAAATAGATGGGTCCTGCTTTTTTATCCAGTCTGAAACCCTGCGCCTTTTGATGGGGTCATTAAGCCCGTTCACATTCAGAGTTACTATTGAGAGATATGAATTTAGTGTCATCATGATAACTATTCAGTCCTTGTTTTTGTGGAATGTTCCACTGAACTTCTTCTTAAAGGGGAATTTTAAGAGTCCCCCTTAAAATTTCTTGCAGAGCTGGTTTGGAGGTCACATATTCTTTCAGTTGCTGCCTGTCTTGGAAGCTCTTTATCTCTCCTTCCATTTTGAATGAGAGCCTTGCTGGATAAAGTATTCTTGGTTGCATGTTCTTCTCATTCAGGACCCTGAATATATCCTGCCAGCCCTTACCGGCCGGCCAGGTCTCTGTGGAGAGGTCTGCTGTTACCCTAATACTCCTCCCCATAAAAGTCAGGGATTTCTTGTCTCTTGCTGCTTTAAGGATCTTCTCTTTATCTTTGGAATTTGCAAGCTTCACTATTAAATGTCGAGGTGTTGAACGGTTTTTATTGATTTTAGGGGGGGGATCTCTCTATTTCCTGGATCTGAATGCCTGTTTCCCTTCCCAGATTAGGAAAGTTTTCAGCTAGAATTTGTTCAAATACATATTCTGGCCCTCTGGCCCTTTCGGCACCCTCGGGAACCCCAATTAAACGTAGGTTTTTCTTCCTCAGGCTGTCGTTTATTTCCTTTAATCTATCTTCATGGTCTTTTAATTGTTTGTCTCTTTTTTTCCTCAGTTTCCCTCTTTGCTATCAACTTGTCTTCTATGTCACTCACTCGTTCTTCCACCTCCTTAACCCTCGTCGTTAGGACTTCTAGTTTGGATTGCATCTCATTCAACTGATTTTTAATTTCTGCCTGATTAGCTCTAAATTCTGCAGTCATGAAGTCTCTTGAGTCCTTTATCCTTTTTTCTAGAGCCACCAGTAGCTGTATAATAGTGCTTCTGAATTGGCTTTCTGACATTGAATTGTAATCCAGATTTTGTAACTCTGTGGGAGAGAGGACTGTTTCTGATTCTTTCTTTTGAGGTGAGGTTTTCCTTCTAGTCATTTTGCTCAGTGCAGAGTGGCCAAAAGCAAGTTGTATTGGGAAAAGGAGAAAAAGAGAGGAGAGAAAGAAGGAAAGAAAAGAGAAAGAGAAAAAAAAGGAAGAAAAAAAAAACGAAAAAAAAAAGAAGAAAAAGAGAAAGAAAAAGAAAGAAAGGAGAAAAAAGGGGGGTGGGGGAAGGAAACAAATCAAAAAGCAAAAAGCAAAAAAAAAAAAAAAAAAGAACCACGGGGGAGTATCTTCTGATTCTGTGTACTTTAAGTCCCTTGGCTTCCCCTGGAAGTTGTCCGTCTAGCTGGTCTTCTGGGGGAGGGGCCTGCTGTGCTGATTTTCAGGTGTTAGCAGTTGGGGGAGCTGCTCTGCCCCTGCCTGGTGCAGGGCTCAGTGGGGGTTGTTTACCCCGTGAGGGGGCAGGAGGCACAACCCCAGTGGCTGCGGCAGCTCTGGAGTCCTGGATTCAGCTCCCGCAGGAACTACTGTCTGCAGGGCCTGGAGGCTCCGGGGCGGGGCCGCTGATCTGCTCAGCTGGGGCAGGAGCGTCCTCGCTGTCCTGGGACCTCCCGGCCTCTGCCTGTCCCGGGGCAGGCCGGATCCTGGGCTGTGTCCCCGCGCCCTGTGCTCCGAAGCCCGCGCTGTTGGATTCGCGCTCCCGCCCCGCAGCCCCCTCCGCGGAGCCGCCCCCGAGCCCCCCCAGCTGCTCCCGCCCCGCAGCCCCCTCCGCGGAGCCGCCCCCGAGCCACCCCCCCGAGCTGCTCCGGGTCCCGCGGTGCGGGCTGCAGCCCTTAGGGAGCTCGGCGCACTCTCCCGGGGCGCAGGTGTCTGTTACTGTCCCGGGGAGCCCGAGGGCATCCTCGCCCTCCTGGGTCCTGCTCCACCTCCCTGCGAGCCCCTTTCCCCCGGGAAGGTTGGTGCAGCTCCTGCTCCTCCGGGACGGGGCTCTCCTGTCCTGGGGACACTCGCCCCGGCCTCCGCCCGGCTCCTCACGGGCCCCTCCCCCTCGGAGGCCTTTTGTGTCTTTATTTCTTTTTTCCCCGTCTTCCTACCTTGATAGCAAACTCTTCTCACTGTAGCATTCCAGCTGGTCTCTCTTTAAATCTCAGGCCGAATTAATAGATTTTCAGGGTAATTTGAAGGTTTTCTAGGTAATTTGGTGGAGACAGGTGATTTGGCGACCCTACTCTTCCGCCGTCTTGCCCCTCCCTCTCCTATACTACTCTTATGTAGAAAATTATTCACCCACTAAGCTGTATTATCCCCTTTTCCAAAACACTGTGCCACAGCATTTCTCTTATCAGAGTCATCAGTAAATCTTACTCTCTTCTAGACCTTTAAGTCTCTGAAGGAATTAAATTTTCTGTTATTGTAAAGATACTTAAAATAATTAGTGAGCAAAATGGACTAAAGAGAATTTTATTTTGAAATTGCTAGTTAGGAATGGGTCTCTGGCATAAATCAGCCCAGGTACAGAGCACATAACCATAGGTTCAGGTGTGCATTTTCCCTGCATTTGTTACAAACACTCCTTAAACCTACGCAGAGAAGTATAGCTGGAGGGGAAGTCCGAGTCAGTCTCACCCTACTTCCTGATTATAACATTAGGAAAGCAGAGAGGCTAAATGCCTTACATAGTGGATTAATGGCTACTCTGCTATACTCACTGTCTCTGAGTGGCCACTAGGCAACACCAGGCAATAGCTTTGTCCATATCATTTGCCTTTTTGCCCCATTCCTTGAGGAATTTTGTTCTAGAGGCCTAATCTGGACCCCCACTACCAAATCCATCCAGGCACCACCACCCAAACATTCCTTCTCACCCTTCTGTCCCCACTTAAATCTTACTCACCTTCATACACCCAGAGTTTAGCAAATTAAATGTTTCCTTAATGGATAAGATTTTTTAAAATAGAAGGCAGCCTATCTAACATCATCAAAAAGTATATGTGAAAGTGTAACAATTCTACTTAGAGGAATTGATATTGTGCTGAAGTTACCATGGCAGGCCCTAACTGCCCTCCCTGGACAGGTCTGCTTACAAGGTTGGCCCTTGGCTGGTACATGGAAACACGGATTTCAGGAGAGTTCCTAATGGGATAAGAGTGGCTTACTGTGCCAAAAATGTTTGCACAAACAATGTGGCTTATACTGAACACCTGATCTCCTTCTGGGAGCCTGGGATTTCAGTACATGTGAGAGAGCGTTTTTGTGACCAGCCCTTAATAAAAATCCTGGGCTCCTACTCTCTAATGGGCTGCCCTGCTAAACAACATTATGCATGTTGCTGGTGGAAATAAGCATGTTCTTTGTTATTTATTGGGAGAAGATTCTTGGAAACTGGAGCCCAGTATCCTCCAGCTTTGCCTTATGCATTTTCCTTTTGCTGATTTTGAATTGTATCCATCACTGTAATAAACCGTCTGTAAGTACAACTATTTGCTGAGTCTTTAAGTCCTCATCCAGCCTGGGGATGGTCCTGAGGAACCCCTGATGGATAGCATCTCAGTCATTTTTCAAGAGGTGAAATACAAAACCTGAAAAGTCTTGGGTAACAGTTTAGGCTGTTGCCAATTCTCTCTGATAATGGGTATTTTAAAGAAACAGCCCAACAGCTGACCTTTTATTCAGGTTTTGCCTTATATAAATGCATATTTTTAAAAGAGTCACTTACAGCAGGATGAAAAACGTTGATGGCTTGAACAGAAGCTTTCCCTTTTTGCTTATACCCGAATACCAAGTCAATCCACTGACAGATGTTCTGGGATACGTAGTCAGACTCTAGAGCCTGTCGATGAATGAGGATAAAAAGACGAGGATCGTTACGTGCCCAAGGAGGGAGGTTGACGTGATTAACCCGTTCACCATTCTGACGCACACCAAAATCAAAACCTAAAAGAGAAGATTAATATTAATGCTTACCTCCCCAAAGCATGCCTCATTTGGCCCCCTGAGCAGGTGTTAAGAGTTCCCAGAAACAGCTAAACAGCTATTAAAAGCAGGAAAAGCAGAGGCAAAGAGAATAGTGACATCATTGTTTATCTACTTACTTACCGAATGATAGAACTACATGGGTTAATGCTATCCTAATTAAATTTGACATCTTTCAACTTTATCCTTCTACCACTTTATACCATATTGAAAAAAAAAACAGCAGAAAATCACTGTCTGCTAATTTCAATATTCCACTTATCAAAACTTCAAATATAAGTGCTTACATATCTGTTCTATTCAATTATAAACTTGATTAAAATAAAACTAAGGCTTTGTATAAGCATTTCTGAATTATTGGTGTTAAAATCATAATCAAATTAAGACTATATTTAGTAAATATTAGCATTCTGTAGTTTAAAAAAATCCAACTAATACAAAATATATACATTCCTAAATGAACTGTTAACTTTATGGTAAGTATAGAGATCTGTCCTGACACCATTTCTACTAAGCATTCCTATGGACAACAAAATTATCGCAACACATTGAATTAGAGAGTTCTTCTGTGATCTAAATGAGCTGTTCTCTAATTGTTTCATTAGTCTGCTAGTGTAAACAAAAATCTCAGAAGTGTTTGTTTAAAAAAAAAAAACTGTCCTAAAAGAAATGTTACAGAGATGTTTTTGTGCTACCTTTTACAGACACCATAATAGAATAGAAACTAAAAAGGATCTCTTAAAAGCTGATTACACTCTACATAAAATTGAGTCGCTACTTCCTTTTAGATCTTGTGAAAACAGAAGGATATTCGTTAATTTTGGAAGTATTTTGAAATGATATGATGTGAAATATAAACCAAGGGCTTATATAAATTAACATGGAGTGAGGGTGGGGGTCATCTCAAAAAGCTCAGCTCCTCCCACAGACAGCTGCAGAGGGATTTAGGACAGACTGGCCAAGAATCTACAGAACTCTATGTGAGCCGCTTTGGGAGAAGTGGCAGGGATTTACTGATTTAACAATAGTGAATGAGACATCTAAGGACTGAGCTAGGGAGGGGCTGAGCAGCAGGGAGTCTGTATAAACTCACATCATTCTCAACTGTTATGTGCTTTAGGGACACATCACAGGCTGGCACACACAAAGCAGATGACTGGAGGTACAACGAAAGGCTTACGGGAATGCTGATAGGAAATGACATGATGTACATGATAGCAAACCATATTTTCCAAAAATATAACAACACTTGCTTTATTGCATGCTTTTCCAGAATCTTGCTGCTCCCCCATCAAGTGGTAAAATCTATATTCTTTCCTTTTGAATGTGGGCATGCACTTGTGACTGCCTCACAAACAGAATGCAGGAGGAGTCTTCCTCTGGACCTCCAGGGCTTGGTTAGAAGAGCCTGTGCAGTTTCTCCTCCTCTCTTGGGACACTCGCCTTTGGAATCCTGAGTTGCCAAGGAGAATGTCCAAGGCCACCATGCTGTGAGGAAGCCCAAACTAGTCCAGGTGGAAAGACCACATGGAAAATCACAGACACCACATAAAGAGAGATGCCTGCCAGCACCCAGCTGCTCTGATCCCCTGGCTGGTCTAGCTCCAGCTAATCTGAATGCAGACCCTAAGCCAAAACCACTAAAAGCACCAGGCTGAGCTGCCCCTGAATTTCTGACCTGCAAAACCTGTAATGATAACTTTATTGTTGTTTTGAGGCACTAAGTGTTGGAGGTATTCGTATGTACCAAGAGATAATGGAAACATACATATAAGGAATCACAGACACAGAAAACAAGCATAGATTTAAATGAGCCCAAGCCCGAAAGCTACAAGGCAGGTACCAAATTGTGGATGCTGACAATTCACTGAGGCATTTCTCATTTGGGCAACACTATGAAATGTGCTCCAGGTTATTAGCAGTATGGATTTATTAATGATTTTCTAAACAGCTCCAGAGAGGCCAGTTAGTATAGAATAAAATTCTAAAGTAATTTTCCCAACACTAACTTCTTTAAAAATACAGTTATCAATTTCATATATTCGTAAAGGTCACATAAAAATATAAAATTATGTAGAACAATGAAATTATGTAGAACAAACACCTCTTAAAGGATTATCTGGTCTATTTAAAAGTAGGTAAGGTTGGTCAAGATTGTTGGTGTTTGGCATCACAGAAAACTCGATTTTATCCTCTACCATCTCTTTTTGGTATTAGAAGATTCTGGCTAGGGTATGTTATTTCTATGTTGGTCACTCATAAAAATCATTAAGATTTTGGTTAAGTTACGTTGCACTTTCAGTAAATTCGTAACTTTTAAAATAATGAACATATGATAACCTTTGCAATTAGAAAAAATAAGCAATTTCTGTAACAAAACTAAAATACATGTTTACAAATACCTTTAATAGTTAAAAGTTACCAATTGTCCACACATATTTAGTCCTATAAAATAGTTAAAATCTTCATACTCACTTGGAAATAAAATGATATACTTGATAAATAAAAGGTATTTCTCTTATTGGGGAACTCAAATTATAGGACTTAGGAAAGCTCTTCTTATTTTTAGAAAATTATAAAATAAGTAGAGAAATATAAATTAGAAATGATTTACTGCTATACCTTCACGGTTGACTAAGAACTCTGGAAGATAAAAAAACTCTGGGATAAGTTCTTTGACATCAGTCATAGATTCAAAAGATGAGAGGCGCCAAGTTGTATTTGTGGAATGAAAAGTTCTGTCTGGAATGTCAAAACTTTGATCTACAAGGAAATACAAACAATGCAATTAAGACATAATGACCTTATTCTATTTGAAGCTTATTATAATTAATTTACTTCTGCTACTTTGAAAAGATTAAAATGATGTTCATTTAGTTTTTCAATTTAAAAGACGTTATTCATGTTCTTGAAAATAAATATTTCTACACACAAATTGAGACCATATTATAGTATTTTTAATCTGTATTATGTTTTCCTAGTACATATAACTGGATGAATTTATATCATTTATTTAATTGATTACTGTCTACCCAAGCAGAATTAAAGCCCCATAACAGCAGGGAGCTGGAGTATCACCCACAACAAGCACATATGAGGGACTTGATGTGACTTATTTATTGAATGAGTGAATAATAAAGAAGGAAAATTAAAGTTCAAATATGTAAAACAGGTTTTTCCCCATCATAAAGCAAAATTACTATTACTTCACCTTTAATAATTAAGATAACTTTTTTCTTTTTTTGGGGGGGGGAGTATTGCTTTTTAGATGTTGTAATTGAGCTAAAGAATGAAGTACAATTTCCTATAAGTGAAAATAAAACTAAACACAGTCACTCCTCTGCTAAGTTCTTCTGCTGTAGATGAGTAATTAAGAACTGAGTTTTGACCTGTCTCTTTCCTGTCAACAGTTACCATCCGCTAGCCATAGGGTAAGCCAAGAACATTAAATGTCATCCAAAGGCCAGCCCCTGAGAACATCAGCTGTGTAGACGCTTCTTAGGAACCATGCTGTATGATCTAAAACTCCTTTGAAGTTGTTGAAGTTTCGAACTTATCTTTTCATTTAGAGACTGTCACAGACTAATCTCAGCATCAAGCAAGGCATAGTTTTGAAAAGGTGTGCTAAATTTCTTCCCCAGGTCTGGGCTTCCCCGCCCAGTAACATTTTCTATTACTTTCACTACTTTCTCTTCTATTTTGTTGAGTCAGTTAGCTCAAGAGAAAAAGTAACCAATCTAAATGGAACCCAGAAAAACTAAAGGCAATTATAGATAAGGCTATGGTGGAGTCATAGTCTCTAGAATAGAGACTATGAAGCTGTGGCATAAAAGCAGCACAGTAAGGGTTCTATTCAGATTTTCAAATTCTTCATTATTTCTTAGCTTAAAAAAGTAATACTACAAATTCCTATGATCTAGAATGTGCATATACTAAATGAGTGATTCTTAAGTTAGCATTTCTGCCCCTAAGGTGACATTTAGCTATGTCCAGAGGTATTCTTAGGTTCTCACAACTGAACTGGTGAATGCCACTGGCATGAAGTGGGCAGAGGCCAGGGATGTTGTAAAATAGCCTATACAACACAGGACGGTCCTCAAAACACAGAATTATGCACTTCAAAATGACTGCCGGGCCAAGGTGAGAAGCCCTGGACTAAGCCAGAAGTCTAGAAATAAATCCAAAAGCCGACATCAGTCATTTCAGATGGCTAATCAGATGAAATTGATGGAGATTGCAGCAGCCTCTGTTTTTTAAAATCATTCTTAAATACACAATGAAGAAAACTTAGCATAATAGCAATATATATTAAAAATTAAGAAATTTTAGTTGATTGGGAGTTTTATATTAATAGATTCTTGGGCTACATGAGAAAAAGAAGGTAGTAAGAGTTCTGTTACACATTGCAGTGGTCCCAAACCATATCTGAAACATTCCTTTTTATTCTGAGTGTCACTTTTTAATAAGGGCATTGGCAAACCATAACATGTCCAGAAGGATGATCAAAATCGTGACAGGTTTGGAAATCAGAACAAACAAGGATAGCTTACACATTAGTTTTTAAAACTCTTTAGTAAGTATGGAACAGTCTTATTTATCTTTTGTATTCCTTGCAGAAGCTGAATAGAGGAGGCTCTCAACCTGATGTCCAATTAACTAAGGATAATTAGCCTGGGGATAAAGAAGACTGAAAGGGAAAAAGGAGACAGGGCAATAATTTTCAAATATTTGAACAGCTGTCATGTGGAACATTTGTACTTACACAGGGACAAATATAAGAAATATATAGAATATAAGAAGAATATAAGAAATATATAAAAATATATATAAAATATATACAAATATATATATATATATATAAAATATATACAAATATATGAAAGCCCCTTCTATATAGACCACATAGAGACAATATAAAATTCATTCTGCCAAGAGGTGGCATGTGAGTAAAAATATATAAAGAAGTTCAAGAAGGGTTGAGTAAATGAACGGAAAATGGTCCCACGAAGGATTCTGGGTGCCATGAGGAACAACTACAGAGCTCATACCACAGTCCTCATTAGAAACTGTTAGGACAGTATGTCCCTATTTGCACACAAGTCAGTAAATTCACCTCTAAGTAATCTTCCTGCCTGCAGTAGGTACTTAAACACTGAGATAGAAGATGATGATGATGATGATGATGATGATGATGATGATGATTCTTTTCTTGAGAGAGAGAAACAGGGAGAGAGAGAGAGAGATGCTTTTTTGAAGAGAATTTTTTTGAAAGAATAAATAGAATTCTTTTTCCGGTGGTTTGATTAGTCTCAATATGTTCTCAGAAAGAATGTCAAAAAAATTTTTTTTTCCTAATGACCCAATAGGATATTTTAGGTAGTTACAAAATAATTCTTACCTTGATAGGCTAAAAACATTTTTGTGAAAGGAGGCATTCTGACCAGGAAGTGAAGCACAGTGCCACTGTTAGAATAGTGGGAGCCGTAGTGGTAGGGCTGCACAGGAGGCATGGGGTCATCTTCCCTAGCTCCTTTGCGGTACTCTTCCTCCAAGTACTGAAGGAAACAAGGAATCAGACAGTATTCATGAGAGAGTGCTCCAGACAAAGCTGGAAAAGCCTCACTAATTTTCTTTCCATTTTCTCTACTGTCTGCCCCTTTTCAAAATTTTTATTTTATTTTACTTTTTATTTTGAGAGAGAGAGTAGGAGCAGAAGACTGGGTGGGGTAGGGGCAGAGAGAAAGAGAGAATCCCACATTGCGCAGGCTCCACACTCAGCATAGAGTCTGACACAGGGCTCTATTTCATAACCCTGAGATCATGACCCGAGCTGAAATCAAGAGTCAGACACTCAACCAACTGAGCCAAGCAGGCGTTCCTCTACTGCCCCTTTGACACCATTCTCCATGGCTTGCCCTCCCACTTGTGTTTGGACCTCAGCCACCTCGAGCATCTCCTCCTTGGTGTCCTGCTGAGGTTTGGCCACCTGAGAAGCATGGCACAGTCTGCACCTTTAGCAGTCTGGCTCCCAACATGACTTATAATGTTTAAGTTAATCAATCGCTCAATAAATGAGAGCTACTACTGTCACTAGAGACGTCTGCATTTTAAAAATGAGTCTCAAGATACAATGCTATGTTCTTTAGAGAAACTCTCTAGCAGTGGAAAAGCAACAGCAATGGAAAAACTGTACCACATTACTGAAATTCTTAGGTATTAACATTACACATTATGGCTGTTTTGCAATGTAGTTATACTGAGATAAAAATGAATACAGTGATTTTTTTCATGACTCCTATATTCCTATCATGAAGTAGGAAGCTCAACTGAATATTTAATATCTGTCACTCATCTCCCATAGCTCTGTCTGGCTCTGATAACAAAGTCGGGTGATAGTGAATTTCTAGAATCACTTCTCGATTCCATAGCACTACCCCATTTTCAACTGCAGAAGAATCAAGGAGTGACAGTTATAAGATGGCTGGAGAGATCTTTCTGGAACTATGACACAAAACAATGTGAATGCGAGAAAACTGCTTCTCTTACCTTCATACTGCTGTGAAGATGCAGCATGTGGCTAATGAGTTTTTAAAAAAATTTCCAACACAATTCCATTAATGTTAATTTCACAGAAATAGATAATTTATACTTTGATATATTTCTGCTAATAAACTAATGCATAATTTGCTGAATATGAATAAAAGGAATTTATGGTGCATTATAAATAGACTGATATTGTTATATAAATAACACCAGGGGATACAAATAGCAGGTCTCTGAAAATCTCAGTGAGTTTTTTTTTAAAAGGAATATAGTTATTTACATGTGGATTACAGTGGATTATTAGCTTCCAATTTATGCTATAATAAGTGTATTTCTTTGGGCAAAGTGTTTTCAGAGAATTGAGACAGACAATAATATTTAAAATCATATAATGATTTCCAGTTGTCTGTCACTCAAAGCACAAGAAAGTAAAAAACAGAAAAATTAATATTATAAAATTAGGCAAAACACAAGTCTATAGAATATAACTTAAGTTTTCATTGATCAAAATATGAGGAAAAACCAAACCTACCTTGTATGTGTCCACATAACGATCTTCCTTTTCTTTATACTGCACAGCTATAGGCTTAGAGAGATTTCTACAGACAAAGAGAGGATGGAAAAATATGAAGTATTTTGATACTGTCAAGACTAAGCTGCCTACACACCACCTGCATCGTGTAAGTAAATTGGTGATCAGCAAGCACTCAGCCCTTAGTTTAGTGCTTACACATCCTGCTTTGGAACTAACAGCCATCATTCAGTATTATGATTTAATCAATTGACCTAAGGTAGAGTTTTCCTAAACATATCCAAACCAATCTTAGGAATTCCTGACTTATGAGTAACAGATAAGAAGGGCTGTCACCGCCTCTCCTCTCCCTGCTTCCTCTACTTCCTCCAGAATCACCACGGATGCTGCCCCAGGCAGATTCCGGCCAAGTCCTGAAGTTCCTGCCCCATCTTCCAGACCTACACTGGCTAGGCAGTGAAAACCGAAGGGCAATTTGGATGGGAAATATGCTCATGAGGGGATGTTATATAATTATTAGACTAGTTACTGAAAATTAAAGAAATTTAATACTTAAAAAAAATTTTTTTTTTAATTTAAGTAGGCTCCACACCCAGTGTGGGGCTTGAACTCATGCCTCTGAGAGTAAGAGTGACATGCTCTATTGACTGAGCCAGCCAGGTGCCCCAAAATGACATGTTTAAAATGACCAAGTGGAGATTTGGAGTGAGAGTACTGAAATAAATGTTTTGTTGTCTAATTCATAGATCAGGAGTGACATCATTGTTCATAAAGTAGAGAATGTTTGCACACATGTGGATGTGTCTGTGCTGGTGTTCACGCTGTACCAGGGAGGCTAGAGAACTCTAGAATGAATCCTCACTTTTACAAGCTAAGAATCAAGTAGTGTCCCCGTGTGACACTTGAAAGAGCAAGAGGAAAAGATCAAACAAGGCAGAGCAGCCTGCCTAGCTGAGGAACCATCTGGTCTGTCATCAGGGTGTGGCTATCTGGAGTTTCAACATCTGGCTCAGTAACTAGATCAACATCTAAGATTTGCAGATATTTCAGTAGGTCAAACCAGATCTGCTGAGCCAGTTATTAATATACCAATTTTGGAGCACCTGGGTGGCTCAGCAGTTGAGCATCTGCCTTATTAGGCTCAGGTCGTGATCCCAGGGTCCTAGGATTGAGTTCTGCATGGGGTTCCCCACAGGGAGCCTGCTTCTCCCTCTGCCTGTGTCTCTGCCTCTCTCTCTGTGTCTCTCATGAATAAATAAAATCTTAAAAAAAAAACTTATCTCCTAGGGATATTGAAATTAGTGATAGAAAACACTAATTTTGTTTTTGAGAGCTTTCTAATCCTGAAAAAATTGTCAAAAAGTATAACGTTTTATAGAATAGATACAAATTCACCCCTCAAAATCATGTTTAAGATGGGCATGCAGTTTTTCCTAAACAGTGTTAAGTAGGTTTTTTTGAACACAAGTAATACTTATTGTTGTGGCTGAAAAATCAGAAACTACTGATGAGCAGATTGAGTAACTCCCAAATCAGCTATTCCTACTACTAATACCTACTACTATTCATAGGTAAAATATTTTGGTATATACCTTTCCAGAGGTTTTCCTGGTTATCTGTATATGTATACTCATGTTTAAAATAAAAACATCTTCCCCACTTAGACTATATATTTCTAAAATACCATTTTTAATGGCTGCAATGTAAAAGTTCACTCAAACCTCATCATGTTGGGCATTGAGGTTATTTCTAAATTTTAGCTACTTAAAGAAAATGATAGCAGTTTAAGGACTATCTGTATGGCCAGATCTTTGCTTGCAATGCCAGAGTCCTTGCCCTCATGAAACTTTAGTGGGAACCTTTCTGGTAAAGTACATATTCTTAAATATTACTAAAATAGAGTCCCAGAAGTTAATTTGCTAAAGCAGAGTATGCATATTTGGAGAGTTCTTTTGCTATATATTGTCAAATTGCCTTCCAGAAAGATTGGATCTATTTATACCAGTAGTGTAAAAATGTCTAAATGTCTATCAGCAGTGTATAAAAATGTTTGGAAGATAAATAACACGCCACTTGCTGTTTTTTTAAATTGACAAATACATTAAACTGTATCTGATTTCTCAAAAATCATCTTAAACTAGGCCTACTTTTCTGAGGTTAACACATTCTAAAAAATATACATTCTAATATACCAAGTAGGATATTTGCAGTCAATTTTTCTTTAAATTACATAAGGAAAATTTAAAAACTAAATAACCAACCAAACAAACAAACAAAAACTAAATAACCAGAATATTTCCTCAATTTGGTTACTCTAAAATGCAACTCATTCAAGAAAGGCAGGATAAGTGCACAATTCTTCTGCTTTAAGCGCCAAATTTCAAAAGTAAGGAATGGTGTCCTAGTTATATCCAATGGCAACCAGTAAATTTTGGGGGAGGGCCTTTAAAGTATCATTATTATTATTTTTTTTAATTTAAATGTGTTTTAATCAATTGTAGTCATTATTCTTCCTGATGCTCAGATTGTCCTGTCTTTGACAGTGAGAGCCATTGAAGTTGGCTCCTGAGTCCTTTATTTATTTATTTTGATTATTGTAAAAAACACACGATACAAAATTTACAATCCTAACAGTCCTCAAATATACATACAGTTCAATAGTGTTTACCATATTTACATTGTTGTCTAACAGATGTCTAGAACGTTTTCAACTGGCAAACCCCCCACTGAACAACTCCCCATCTCTCCCTCCCCTGTCCCCCAGCAATCACCATTCCATGCTCTGCCTCTGAGTCTGACGATCCTAGATAACTCATGAATGTCATTATATTTGTCTTTTTTTGTGGCTGGCTTATTTCACTTAGCACAATATCCCCAAGTTTCATCCATGTAATAGCATATGACAGGACTTCACTCCTTTTTAAGGCTGAATAACATTCTATTGTATGTATGTACTACATTTTCCCCATCCATCCATCCATCCATCCATAGACAAATACTTGGGCTGCCTCCCCAATTCGGTTGTTGTGAATCATGTTGCAATGAACATAAGCATGTAAATATGTAAATATGGTCCTTAAATCCTTCTGACAAGACTATTAATTTCCTTGCTTTCTGACACAACAAATATCCCAGGTTCATCTTATATGTTTTCTTCTGAAAAATTTAGAATGAGAGAATAGGAAATCACCATTTTGTGACCCCTAGTGAAATAAATAACTGACTTAAGAGATAATCATCAGTGACAGAAACAAGTTTTGTGGAAACCCGATACCGTGGATCAATCTGAGCATCATTAGCATGGAATAGCATATGTCTCCTGATATGGACAATATGAAGTTCACAACACCATCTACAAAGCATTCTTCCCCCAAAAAGTTGAACTTCAATCTAACCAAGCCTTTATTTTTTTTTTATTTTTTTATTATTATTATTATTTTTTAACCAAGCCTTTAGAACTAGTTTCCAGTCTCTAGGAAATACAGAAGCTAAAGGAAGAAGCTAAATACTAACATGGGAATGGGGGATATCCTACAAAATAAATGACATGTTCTTTTTTTTTTTTTTTTTTTTAACAAGTCGATGTTAGGAAAAAAGAAAGAGGAAAATGCATACCAAAAAACAAATGCTTATTCTAGAAGTATGACTGTAGAGACATAGCAACCAAAGGTGATAGTGGGCCTGATATAAGCCAATGAACCATAAAAAGACATCTTTCATATAATTGGGGAACAGTGTTAGATGACATCATGAAATTATTGTTAATTTTCTTAGATATGATAATGGCACTGTAATATGACAAGTAAAACAATGTTCTATACTTTCTCAGGAGATGTGTACACAGGAATAACATAACAAAATGTTTGTGATTTGTCTTAAAAATAAAAAAAAAAGATGATGCAAGTTTGGCAAAAACCTTCATATTTGTCAAATTCAGATGATGGACAGATGAGGTTCATTGTATATTCCTTTTGTAGTGGTGCACGGTTGAAAATTCTCATGATAGGTCTCTAATAAAACAAAGACAGCATATGGACAAAGCTAAAAGGTGATAATATTTTAGTTACCTGTAGACTGATGGATCACTGAGGTCAAGGGTCTCACTAACGTAGTCAGCAAGTATGAACGGGAACACTGGATACTGCATGAGATCATTGAAGGATCGGCCGGCATGTTTGTTTAAGTGAGTCAAATATTCAAAGTTAGTAATTTGTCCAGTATACCATAAATTTGTCAAAGCGTTGATGTTGCCATATTCCAGGAGATTAGGGAGGTTATTTGTTAGTATACTATGGTACACGTCATCACGAACCTGCAAAGGAAGGATAAAAAAAGTACCAGGCTACTGACACTTTTCTCCAAAGTATCCATATTTTAGGCATGTTACTAATCTCAAGGCCACTAAGAAAATACTTGTTGCTCGATTAACATCCACTGATGGAGAACTGAGATTCAACTCTGGGTCTTCCTCCAAAGCCTGGGCTTTTAACCATTATGTTTTGCTATTGGAGAAATCAGTTAATAAGAACATGAGAAAAAGTCTGTATATAAAAGTCACTTATATATAGATCCTGAAAAAAAAGTGGTAGATTTTATCTACATAGATATTGTAGAAAGAGCATGGTTTTCTTAATTAGACAGACATGGCCTGATTGTGCTAGTTACATTTGTAATATGGGAATAATAATATTTATTTAATGAGAGTTAAATAAAATATCGATGTAAAATATGATATTTGATTTTCACTACTGATTGAAAACCAATAAACTTTGGTGTTTTGCTTTTCCTTTTTTTCTTTTCTTTGAGATTCACAGAACTTGTCACAAAAAAAGGTAATCTGATTTTTTCTAAAGCCGTTGAATGTCGATTGGTAATAAATTGGAAAAAACAGTCAAGCCAGGCCTTTACTAAAAAATAAATTTGGAATATCTACCTTACATGTGTATGTACTTCAGGCTTAGGAATGAGAGTCACATATGTGGATAACCAGAGATAGGACTAAAAGTAAATGAGAAGAATGGGGAAAGGGAGTTATGGCTATGGAACAGGCAAGGTCACAGTCAGTTTAAGGACCTCCACCTAGAACACGTTTCACAACAATGTAAATATACTAGACACATTAAAATGGCTAAAATGAGGGCACCTTGGTGGCTCAGTTGTTTAAACATCTGCCTTTGGCTCCTTCCAGTCATGATCCTGGGTCCTGGGATGGAGCCCTACATGGGGCTCCCTGCTCAGAGGGAAGTCTCCTTCTCTCCCGCCTACCTTCATGCTCACTCTCTTTCTCAACTAAGTAAACAAAATCTTTTAAAAAATGGTCATTTTATTTTACATATTTTCTTATCACAATTAAAAAAGAATAGGTTCAAGGAAAAACAAAAAGCCCTAAACCTGTAGCTTAAATCTGAAGGCTGCCACCTTCTAAAGCTAAGGATGATAGAAGGGAGTTTATGATAGACTGCATACCAAACTCTGCAAGAAAAAGGAAGCATTCATTCATTTGACAAATATTGATCAAGTACCTATATTCACGCTGTTGATGCTATAGTACCTAGTAAAACAAAATGTCTACATTGTATTGCAGAGACAATATTGGATGTTATTAAGTCCTATATATAAAACAGAGCAAAGGAAAGGAGACTTGGGGATAGGGGTGACAGAGGTGTTGCTATTTTATTAGAAGTAGTCAGGAAGGTCTCTCTGAAAAGGAGACATTTGATCAAGGAATCTGAAAAGGTGAGTGAGTGAGTCATGTGAATTTCAAAAAGGAAAAACACTCCAGGCAGCATTCCAAGGAGCAGTAAATGAAAAGGTCCTGAGGCATCAGTGTACCTAATCAAGGAAAAGAAAATCACCATGGATGGAGTGAAGAGAGAAGGGGATAGAATGACAGAAAAGAAGGTGAGTGAGATAACAAGATGCCAGATCACTCAGTGCTTCATTCAGCTATTATGAGGACAAGTGACACAGGAAGTGATCGGACAGTTTTGAGCAGAGGAATGGCATGATCCAACATACCTTAGCTATTGTGTTGAGAATAGTCTTGAAAGAAGGGAGAGTATGGGGGGGGGGGGCAGTTAGGAGGCTTTTGCAATGATTTAGGCCAAGAGATGATACTTGCTTAGACTAGGATGGTAGAAGTTAATGTAAGCAGTCAGATTGTGGATGTATTTTTGAGGGAAGAGTCAGCAGGCCTGAGAGAATAGGTGTGGGGCATGAAAGAATAAAAGGAGTGTAGGATAATCCCCAAATTTTTAGATTGGGCAATCAGAAAGATCAGAGTTGCCAAGTTTTGAAATGGGGGAAAGTGGCAAACAGATTCTGAGGGAGAAGATTAGAAGTTTGGTTTTGTGCATACTTAAATATGAGATGCCAATTCAACTTCCAAGTGGAGATGCCAAGCAGGGAGTTGAGTATTTGAGTGTGGCATTCCTGGGAGAGGTTTGAGTAGTGATATAAACCTGCAAGTTGTTACAATACAGGTAGTATTTAAATTTATAAGAGTGGATGAGAAGACAAGAGGTCTGTGGAATGAGCCCAGAGGAACTCCAAGAAGCATCTGCAAGTAAAACTGAGAAGGAACTCCCTTAAGGCAGGAGGAAAAAAAAAAAAAAAAAAAAAAAAAGGCAGGAGGAGAGCTAACAAAAAGTGATGGCCCAGAAATCTAATGGAGAGGGTTATTTTTTTCCTAAAAGATTTATTTATTTATTTATTTATTTATTTATTTATTTATTTATTTAATAGAGTGTGGCTGAGGGAGAGGGGGAGAGAATGGGGAAGAAGGAGAGAAAGAGAGAAGAGGAGGGAGAGGAGGAGGGAGAGGCACAAGCAGACTCCCCACTGAGCGTGGAACCTGACATGGGGCTCTATCTCATGACCCTGAGATCATGAACTGAGCCAAGACCAAGAGCTGGACGCTCAACTATTCAACCAACTGCACCACCCAGGTGTCCTGGGAAGGTTATTTTTTTTTAAGAAAGAGAAAACAATCACTGGTGTCAGATGTTGCTGATAGGTCAAGTAAAATGAGGACCAAGAAATGTGACCATAGGGTTTAGACATGGAGGTCCCAATAACCCTGGCCAGAGGAGCTATAGGTGAATTGAGAAGAAAACCTGACTAGACCATTTCAAAAGAGAACTGGAGATAGCGAGCACAGATAACTTTTTCCAAAAGGTTTTCTATAAAGGACAGCAGACAAACTGTAGCTGGTTATGCATTCACTTGCTTTTTATAGATATGGTCACTTTGAAGAATCTGAATTAATACAGTTTTGAAGGACAAAAACCATTCTCAGCCAAGGGTTCGCTTTAGGACTAAGAAATAAGGCAGTTTTTATTTGATGTCAGAAACAGTGAACCAAAGTTTAAATAAGTTAAACTTTCATAAAATCAGTATGAGTATAGTTACACTGGTCCCATGATAATTTCAAAAATATGTATCTGTTAATAAGGCCAAACTTACCTTGGTGTTATCAAATGCTAACAGAAGTGTTCTGCCATTTGTTAGAAAGATTTCTACAGCATTGTCTCTCAACTGCCACCAACGTTTGTGAACTTCTTTAATTTCTTCATATGTCCAGGAGAAAGATGCTGGTTCCAATTCTCCCTGAAGGCTCTAAGACAAAAGAAATAAATGAAGTGTTTGCTTTATAGGAAATAAAAATAATCATTTTAATTTTAGATTTTTAAGATATCAAAATGAAATAAAAGGTCTTCCTTTTGTGACAATCTGACAGATAAGAGTCCCTGACCTGTCCCACCCTCCACTACAAAACACTTCAAAATGCTGGATAAAATTTAAGGAATTAAAAAAAATACAGACTTTATTTTTATTTTTTAGTAGGCTTTATCTTTGAGAGCAGTTTTAGGTTTGCAGAAAACTGAGCAGATAGTGTAGAGAATTTCCATGTATTCCCTGTGTGCACTCACAATTTCCCTATGTTTAACATCTCCCAATTGTGTGATAGGTGTGGTGCCTTTATAAGAATTGTTGAGCCAATACTGAATATATTATTCTTAACCAAAGGCCATAGTTTACATTAGGGTTCACTCTTCGTGTTATGCAGTTCTGTGGGTTTTGACTAAGGTTTCCTGAAATGTGTCCACCATTATAACCATCTCCTCATCCTCTCTCCAACCACCGATCTTTTTGCTGTCTCCATAGTTTCTTCTTCCAAGAATACCATATGGTTAGAACCATACAATACGTAGCCTTTCTAGACATATTTTAAAGCTGAGCTTGCAAGAAATTAAGGGAAAATGAAATCCCCAGGAGCCAAGAATAACAAGAAATGTGAAAAGCAGCAGTGAGGTGGAGGTGACACTTTGGCAGCCTGGTTGTGTGTCTGTCCATATGCATGCAGGTCCACACCTGGTTTCAGAAACTGTGATTTAGGTTAACAATCACTTGAAGAATGAAGATGAGGCATGGGTTTTCTGGATCAGAGTATGGAAGTGAAATTACTTCAGAAATCTGAAACCCATTAAGGGACATTTTCCCAATCACAGACAAACACACATGCCCATCAACAGAGGAATGAGCAGGAGCTTGTCTCTTTTGGCCTGGGGTCTGAGTGAAGAATAAAAAACAAGCCTCTCCCTGAGAACATGGATTTTGGTTAAAATTAACCTATCTGCATGGCCTGGGAGAGCCCCAGCATTGACACATACTTCCCATGCCTCTGGATCTTCAGGAAAGGCAAAATAGCCTCCTACAAATTCAGTCCCACAGACTGTAAGCTTACAGATCATCATGCCCCAGATGGCTATGTTCCTCTCCTGTGTGGTCAGCAAAAGGAAGGAAGAGATAAAGTGACCACCAGAAGGCTGGATCTCCCTGACAGCATAACATTAATCCTGGCCTCCTTCAGCAAATTCCCATATTCTAGAATGAAGGGTTAGGGACCAAGGTCCTTTACTTCTTACCATCACTGGGTGCTTGCCAAAGTACAAAGTCAAGAAAAATTTTAAAAACATGTCTAACTCTTTTGTAAACTGCAATTGAATACATGAATTACATACTCAATGCTTTTAATAGAAAAACCATGATAAAAGCTTCTACCTAGGTTTAAAATTAGTCAGAATTTATCTCATCAAATTACCCTGCATCCTACTTTGGTTTGTTGTTGTCAGTTTTCCCTTTTGGAAACAGCATTTATTTACCCTTTTGTGTTGGGACAGGAGCTCAGAGCAAAATTTAGAACTCAATTGCAATGACTATCTCATCCCAGGCTCTTCATCCTTCTAAAATCTTTTTTGAAATTTTTAAACTTTGACTTGCCCTCTTCTATGTGTGTTATAGTATTGTACTAGGCTCCAAATGACTTTTAGAAGTAGGGGTAGGAAATACATTACAAATAAAATTAAACATTTTAATGAAAATGTAGTAGTCTCATACATAAAACCAAATTCCTTCTTACTGAGCTTCAACTTTCATTCATTCATTCAGCTCAGCAGATGTTAATGGAGCATCTATGAGCAAGGTGCTCTGCTAAGTGCTCTGCACGAAATACATCTGTATAAGAAGGAAAGTGTATACACACTTAAAATGCAAGACAGCAAATGGCACATAAAATGTAGGGACAAATGCTAAAGAGCAGAGGAAAGGATTCTTCACTCTATTAAAAAAAGAGGGACAATAAATGGTGCTGGGAAAATTGGACATCCACATGCAGAAGAATGAAACTAGACCACTCTCTTGCACCAGACACAAAGATAAACTCAAAATGGATGAAAGATCTAAATGTGAGACAAGATTCCATCAAAATCCTAGAGGAGAACACAGGCAACACCCTTTTTGAACTCGGCCACAGTAACTTCTTGCAAGATACATTCACGAAGGCAAGAGAAACAAAAGCAAAAATGAACTATTGGGACTTCATCCAGATAAGAAGCTTTTGCACAGCAAAGGATACAGTCAACAAAACTAAAAAACAACCTACAGAATGGGAGAAGATATTTGCAAATGACGTATCAGATAAAGGGCTAGTTTCCAAGATCTATAAAGAACTTATTAAACTCAACACCAAAGAAACAAACAATCCAATCATGAACTGGGCAAAAGACATGAACAGAAATCTCACAGAGGAAGACATAGACATGGCCAACATGCACATGAGAAAATGCTCTGCATCACTTGCCATCAGGGAAATACAAATCAAAACCACAATGAGATACCACCTCACCCCAGTGAGAATGGGGCAAATTAACAAGGCAGGAAACCACAAATGTTGGAGAGGATGCAGAGAAAAGGGAACCCTCTTACACTGTTGGTGGGAATGTGAACTGGTGCAGCCACTCTGGAAAACTGTGTGGAGGTTCCTCAAAGAGTTAAAAATAGACCTGCCCTACGACCCAGCCATTGCACTGTTGGGGATTTACCCCAAAGATACAGATGTAATGAAACGCCGGGACACCTGCACCCCGATGTTTCTAGCAGCAATGTCCACAATAGCCAAACTGTGGAAGGAGCCTCGGTGTCCATTGAAAGATGAATGGATAAAGAAGATGTGGTTTATGTACACAATGGAATATTGCTCAGCCATTAGAAATGACAAATACCCACCATTTGCTTCGATGTGGATAGAACTGGAGGGTATTATGCTGAGTGAAATAAGTCAATCGGAGAAGGACAAACATTATTATGTTCTCATTCATATAGGGAACATAAATAATAGTGAAAGGGAATAGAAGGGAAGGGAGAAGAAATGGGTAGGAAATATCAGAAAGGGAGACAGAACATAAAGACTCCTAACTCTGGGAAATGAACTAGGGGTGGTGGAAAGGGAGGAAGGTGGGGGTGGGGGTGAATGGGTGATGGCCACTGAGGGGGGCACTTGACGGGATGAGCACTGGGTGTTATTCTGTATGTTGGCAAATTGAACACCAATAAAAAATAAATTTATTATTAAAAAAAAAAAAAAGAGGGACAGCCCGGGTGGCCCAGTGGTTTAGCACTGTCTTCAGCCCAGGGCGTGATCCTGGGGACCCGGGATTGAGTCCTACGTCGGGTTCCCTGCATGGGGCCTGCTTCTCCCTCTGCCTGTGTCTCTGCCTCCCTCCCTCTCTCTCTCTCTCTCTGTGTGTCCCTCATGAATAAATAAATAAAATCCTTAAAATAAAAAAAATTTTAAAAGACAGTATTTTAAGTAGAGTTTTAAAGGGAGGAAATGGCATCTTTTTGGATTCAGAAAAACGTTGGCTCCTATATCAATGATTAAATTCCTTGGTTGCTAAAAAGTGACATCTTGAAAAATAATGTAGCCATACTTTTACTAGCTGGGATCAATGCTGTGGCAGTTGCTAGGTAAATCACACGAAAGAATGCCTACTCAAATTTTGGGGCTATATTAAATATTTTCATGACTTTTTTCATATTACAACAAAATTTTATGTTTTAGCTCATTAATATTTTAAACTCAAGTATGTATTCACTATTAAAGCACATATAAATTTATTTAGTATATCCTTAGCAATTCCTGGTTTTAGAACTTTTCTGAAACAAAGGCCTTATTTTTATTACAGGAATCTCAAAACAATATTTTAATGGCATACAAGCTAATTCTTTGTCTTATTATACAAAGAGTAATTTTTGTTATTTTCTGATTAATATTAGTACTTCCAATAGAATAAAAATCATGGTACTAAGGTATGTGAATATCATGATTTAAGTTATTCAATTATACAACATCTTCCTTTCTTTGTGAAAGTAAGCGTACTTGATAGTGAACTGGGAGTGGTAAGGAGTATACATTTGTTGCTATGAGAATAGTGATAAAAAGAATAAATTAAATAAAATAACGGGAGCACTTTTTTCATTTTTATTATTTTTATATTTTTAAAGTTTTAATTTTAATTCCAGTTAGCACACAGTGTTATATAGTTTCAGGTGTACAATATAGTGATTCAACACTTCCCCCTGTGCTTATCACAAGACAAGTGCCCTCCTTAATCCCCATTACCTGTTTAACCTACTGTCCCACCCACTTCCCCTCCGGTGATCATCAGTTTGTTCTCTGTAGCTAAGAGTCTGTTTCTTGCTTTGTCTCTCTCTCTCTCTCTCTTACTTTTTTCCCCTTTGCTTGTTCACTTTAACAAGAGCACTTTGGAATTTGACTCATAATACTAATTGCTATGAGATCAGACTGTAAGCCAGAGGAGATGGTATGGCCTCTTTTTAAAAGTATCTTTAGGGGATCCCTGGGTGGCGCAGCGGTTTGGCGCCTGCCCTTGGCCCAGGGCGCGATCCTGGAGACCCGGGATCGAATCCCACGTCGGGCTCCCGGTGCATGGAGCCTGCTTCTCCCTCTGCCTATGTCTTTGCCTCTCTCTCTCTCTCTCTGTGTGACTATCATAAATTAAAAAAATAAAAAATAATAAAAAAAATAAAAAATAAAAAATAAAAGTATCTTTAAAAGAAAAAGCTTGGAATTAAGACTAATCCTTGTGTAGAGTGACAATATATGAACTCTCATAGTGCTACCTGCTCTCTGGTTATACTAGAGTTATACATTTTGGGCATCTGTCTAGATTTATGTAAATGCAAACTTAAGCCTCTACTCACCGAACTTTCGACTGTATCAGAAGCATTATCTTCCACAAAATACATCCCACATTTACCTATAGAAAGTAATTAGTTGGGAGTTTAAAAATAAATCTGCATATTACCATACGTGATTACAGATTTGACCTCTGGAGTCGGTTGGCCTAAATTTAAATCCCAGCACCCAGCAACAGTCCCTGTCACTCAATATATATTTTTTAACAATATCCATGGGATCTTGGGCAAGTTGCTTCTTTGTGTCTTAATTTCCTTATTAAAAAAAAGGGGTGGAAGACAGGACTTAATTTCACAGAGTTACTGTGGGAATTAAGTTAGAATATATGTAAAATGCTTATTACTAGTGCCTGGCATTCAGTGCTAAAAAAAAAACTTGGCTATTATTATTTTCAGTACTCTTCTTATATTACTAGCATATTAATTTGTTTTATTTTCTCACATGTTCATTGTAGTTAACTTGTAAACAAATTTTCTAGCAAAAGAGGAATCCTTAATTATATGTATTTAAACACTCAATAGAGCAGAATAGACCTTAAAAGATAGCCCCCAATGTTTCCTGCTTTATATGTTGACTGTGTTAATACATGTCCCTGCGCCATGGTAACCAAATGGTAGGAATTTCTCTGGGGCTCTGTATTGTATCCTGGTCACCCTGGAGCACTGAGCACTGATGGCTTAGAGAAGGGCATCATCTCCATCCTCCTGACCATGGGGCACAGTCCTGGCAGCTTGAAGCTCTGCATCTTGAGTCTTGGAGGCTGTAGTCCTTGCTTACAGCAGGGACTTTCAAGTTTGAAGGTACATCAGAAATCCTGGAGGGCTAAAGAATGCAGATTGCTGGGCCCCACCCACAGAGTTTCAGACTCAAGAAGTCTGGGCTGGGGCCCAAGAATGTGCATTTCTAAGAAGCTCCCATGTGATGCTGATGTTCCTGATTTGGGGACCTTGCTTTAAGAATTACTGGCCTAATAGCATATAAGCTGATTCTTTAAGGAATCAGAGACCAAGTGGTGCAACCTATTGCTTTATACCTTGAGGACAAAATTTCTCACTAAACGTAATTACATAGGTATCCATGGATGGACAACCTTGGTCTTTCTCTCAGAAGCACAATAGAGAATATAAATTATGAACTATCTCAAGGTGGACATATTTCTTAATATTCTAATAGTTCTTCACTTTAAAAACAAAAATTGCTGTACAGTAAAAAGAATGATTAAATATAAAAATATATACTTATGAGGAAAGTGAACTTTATAAAAATTAAGATGCTATTCATGTGCTTTTTAGAAAATAAGATTGTCATTTCTTCACATTTGTGAGTCATAAGCACTATATACAATGTTAAGGCAAAATCACCTATGTGATGTTAAGGAAAGTTTATCTGATTTAATGGTATTATGTCAAATACTGCTTCAAATTATCTAAGAATACAATAAGGCAGGGTATGTATAAAACTCTTCAAAATGTGACTTACCTAATAACAATTCACCAGCTGTCTCTCGAGATGGTGCAACACTGATACATCTTCGATTCACTCTGTCAAAACATTGAAAATCACTATGATTAAATGTTTTCACCAATTTTAAAGAGTATGGTATAAGACATTATTTATCTAGTAAAAGAGTTTAGCACAGCAGAGTAGTTTCAAAAACATGTCTTAAAAAAAACATGTCTTGTCTAAACCCACATGATAATATTATCTCATTTTTTAATGTTCTAGTAGAGGAGAAAATGAAATTTTTAGAGAAGGCTCATAATTCCTATGCCATGTCTAGAGAATATAGAGATTCATTGTTTTTAAAAGAAATTTCAGTATTTTATATTTTCTAGTAATCAAGCAAATGCCGGGTCATACCTCTGGTATTTTCAAACACATAAAAGAATCCTTGTATTCTAGGAAAAACAGAATTTAGACTCAGAAAAGATCTTTTGAGAAAAGATCTACTCTTTCAAGTCACTCACCTTCTTCGAGTCTCAGTTTTTCATCTGTTAAATGGGCATGATAATAACTGCTGCAATAATGATAATACTATCAATAGCTAACATGTACTGACTCATTTGATACTCAACAATACGCTGATACTTTGGGTACTGTTATCTTCCTCACTGACACGGAGAGGCTAAGTAACTTGCCCAAGATCAGATAGCTGGTAAGATGAGGAGCTAAAATTTGAACCTTTAATCACTGCACTAGATTGCTTGTCTCGGACGCCACTAGCAGTGCTATCTTTTTCACAGACACATTAGGACAGGTCAACCACAAAGATTTATGTATGCAGATAAGGGCCAGAATACGATGACTGAAGTCCACTGAATCCTATCAAAAATGTCTTTTCCTTTTGGGTTTTGGCCATTCAACCTGTCCTCTCTTGAGCCATGTGTAGGACCTTTCCTAAACCACAGCATTATCTGGAATGAATATAAACACTACAATAAATCACAAAACTCTTTAACTACTTCAACAAAAGTGAGGACATTTTAAAGATTCACACTTACCTTATAGACTCACTTGCAGCTTTGTCTTTTACAGTTGAAGAGAAAGAAGAATGAGTTTTATCTTCAAATAGGAAAGACAGTGGTGGTTTGACCACATCTGTTGAAGAAAAAAGTACATATTGTCTCTACGTAATGACCACAGTTACATACCACATTTGTATGTTGCGTTAAGAAGCCATTATTACCTTCTGATTTTTGTCTATCCCGAAGGAGATATTTATTTGGAATAGTTAAGTAGCATCTCTGTAGACGTCTCCTCTCTCGATTTGGCCCTTCTGTGGGATCCAGTTGCCATGAAGTCGGATAGTAGAGAGGGTCATACCAGGCTGCTCTGCAAGTGACAATAAAAGAATGTTCTAAGTGGCAATCTACAGTACTTATAGCTTATAATAAAATTATTATAGAACTTGAATAAAGAAATCAAAATTGATCTAATAAATTAAAAAACCCCAACTGCTTATCTAATTAGACTAGGGAATACATACATAGAGTACAACAGAATAAGATAAAAAAAATATATGTTCTACTCCTAAACCCCAGTCTTCTGGTTCCCTGCCTGGAGGCATGCTTTGCTACCACTTTCTTATACCTATTAAATTTTTAAAAGGATATATCATGACTACTTTGAATGCTTTAGCAACATGTATGCTTTAGCAGTACACTGATTGGACTTAATACGGCCTGATAAAATACATTTTCCAAAGTAAGTTTCTATATTTCTCATCTTGCCTACTAACGTAATGAATAAACTTAGTTCATTTTTGTAGCACAAGTTACACTTCTTAAAAAAATAAGCTCATATTTTAAATGAAAGGACAGTAGAACTGCATTGAATATATTTTTAGAAATAGGTAAGAGAAAAAAAAATCACCCTCAATCCTACTCCCCTAAACATACCTAATCAGGGCAGCCCAGGGGGCTCAGTGGTTTAGTGCCGCCTTCAGCCCAGAGCCTGATCCCGGAGACCCAGGATCGAGTCCCACATCAGGCTCCCTGCATGGAGCCTGCTTCTCCCTCTGCCTGTGTCTCTGCTTCTCTCTCTCTGTCTCTCATGAATAAATAAATAAGATCTTTAAAAAACAAACAAACAAAAAACAGATCTAATCACTGGTAGAGATTATTTTCTTTCATTTTTTAAAACTGTAGTTATAATTATTATGTATATACATTTCTAAATCCCTTCTTCTTTTACTAGACATATTTTAATCTTTATTGTCATCATTGAAAATAGCTGACTAATGCACTGAGTGTATTATCATGTATTTAACTCTATTACCATTATTATATATTTTCTTCCAGTTCATTCACTAGCAATAAATAATGCAGAGATGAAAACTTTTACAGTTATTGCCTTTCTATATTTTGAATATTTTCCTTAGAAGAGAATTGCTGAAATAGGATAACCGGGGGTAGAAATAACATATTTAAAGGATTCCTGACATATGCTGTCAAGTGTATAAAGCCATTGAGTCTCTACCATGGACTAGATTACATTTCTTTCTTTTTTTAAAAAAAAAATATTTTATTTATTTATTCATGAGAGACACACACAGAGAAAGAGAGAGGCAGAGACATAGGCAGAGGGAGAAGCAGGCTCCATGCAGGGAGCCCAACATGGGACTCAATCCCAGGTCTCCAGGATCATAACCTGGGCCAAAGGCAGCGCTAAACCACTGAGCCACCAGGCTGCTGTAGATTACATTTCTTTCTGCTGTGGGTATTAGTACCTAAAAAAAATTTATAACATAAAAGGTAAAACATGGTATTTAAAGGTTTTTAAAAAATCAAATTAGCCTCTAGTCACACTGGATATTTTCCTGTTTATTAATTCTATTTGTTTTATGTGGAAGAGTGTATTCACATCTCTTGCTCAAACTTTTTGGGATCTTAACATTTTACTTTTAAATTGGCATTAGTTTTTAAAACCATAAAAATGTTAACTTTGATGCGTTTGTTGAAAATAAACTTTCACATTTTGTTGCTTTTGTTAGAGTTATTAAGTCCACTGGAAAAAAAATTAAAGCTCAAATCCATTTTTTTGTTCTTGGTGGTTTCTTTTATGGTGTTTGAGCTTAGAAAGTTAACCATCTATCACAGAGTTGATAAACACTATTTTCTTCCACTGTATAAACTTTGAGTTTAATTCTTTTGTTCACCTGGTATCTCCTTTAGTGTATAATGTTTAGTGCATTTTAGCACCTTAAGTCATGCTTATACGTTACCTTAACCAAATTTAAAGAATAACACCTTAATTTTCCTCTTTTCATTATCTGTGATACATCTTTTAGATATTATTACTAAAATCTTATCTAGAAAAATATCTATTTCCCAACTATCCTGTTTCAGTGATTTCTCTATTCTTCTACAAAGATTCTATTTTAAAATTAAAACAATGTATAGATTTTATTATCTAGAAGAGCTAATGCCTCTCTTTCTCATTCCTCCTTCCCCCTGACCTTGCCCTCAAAAATTTAAAAAAAGATTCTTGTAGGATTATTCAAGATGAAATATATCACAAGTGATTAAACAAAAAATATTTAAACTAATGAAACAGTGTTATGAATCTTTATTCTGAAATGAAAAAAGTGTTTCACATTAATAAAATATGCTGGACAACTTGAAACGTCCTCCCACTTTGCTTACCTATCATGTGTCAGCTGTTGAATAAGTTCCTGCCAGTGTCTGCTGGCACTCAGATCTACTTTGTACATTCCTCTGATATATTGAATCACCTTTTTTCTCTCAATTCCTTGGGAGAGAGACACGGCCTGGGTGATGTCTGCAGCGATTTTAGATATGTCCTTTGATTTTGAATCCAGACGCTGAAAGAGACTAAATAAACAAACGAGACTGCCCGTAAGTTAAGCCTATCCGTTAGATAGACAGAAAAGCATGATACTTTAACACTAAAGGTATGTGTGAAGTCCAATGGATTAAAAAGGCATGACTTTTAGAACATAGCAAATCCTACCTTTGTTGATTATTATTAACCGTTCTCTGCCAGGTGGCTTTATTTGTACCTTCTTCAGTTTCATATTTCTTTTGTTCCTAAAAGATTGGGATAATAATATGCAGTATAAAACATATTATTTATCATTTGACATTGCCACAGAAGCCAACAAACTCATTTTAAAACCAAGTTAATAAAAAAAAAGTACTGTTCCCAAGAGACTAGAACATTAAAACACATTAACCGCTTAAATAATAATTCTCCTTTGTTTCTACACAGTTTGGGGGACAGAAATTAGGGTAGAATAGTTAACAGGGTTGCCAAACCTAAGGGGTTTACACAGTTGCTTGCTTCAAGGCTGATTCTTCAACGTGCTTGTTCACTATAACAATCTTTCCTTCACTGAAAGTTACTGATTTACGATAAGGATGACTACAAAGGATAAAGTGCTCCTTACAATAAGCCTATTTATTCTCTCATAGTAAAAAAAGTGGTATAAAAAATCATATCAAATTTATCATCAGTGATATTCTATAATAAAGAGAATCCTTCGATCATTCTTTAATTACATTCAATGGGATCTCCTAAGAAAATTGTGTCTTATGATTTCACTGACTCACCTCTTTGATCATTTTAATAAGGTCTGCTTTTGTTGTTGCTGTGGGAGGGATGCACTTCTGCCCGCACAGTTTTAAAGCATTCATAAGCAGTTCTGCTGTGTCTAGTTCTTCTTCAGTCAATTCATCTTGGTGATTATGTATCAACTCTGACAAATATAAAACCAACTTGGCTCCATGCTTTAAGAAAAAGAAACAATTTTTTAAGTCATAAAGAATTGTTATTTCTTATGTTTAAATTATTTAAGAGTAATTAAGTTAAATTATATTGTTAGATTTATTTGTTGGGATCTGGTTGGAATAAAGCAGCTAAAAGACATCTTGGGGATGATTGAAAAAATTTGATTTTGCATTGGAAATATGGTGACATTAGGGTATAAGCTAATTATGTTAGGTATAATGATGTTGTTATGGTTATGTAAGATAATGTCTTTTGAAAAAGATTTCTGTAATTTACTTTATTTTTTATTTTTTTTGTAATTTACTTTAATAAAAAAAGAAATGATGTCAATATGGTTAAAATATTAACAACTGTTAAATTTAGGTGATGGTTTTTATATGATACTCATTATATAATTTTCTATTTTTCTTACTATATTTGAGAATTTTCATTATAAAAGTAAAGAAAGAAAAGGAAAGTAAGAAAAGGAGGAAAAGAAAAGCAAGCAAGTAAGCTTTTGGGGAAAAATTTTTGGAGAGGATTTGCTGTAGGAACTGAGGAAATAAACTTGGGATAAAGGAAAATAATTCTTAGTTCTTCTCCTAGGAAAAATGAACTGGAAGGTAAACTTTCCTTTAAACCTTCAGGTAAGAGAATTATGCTGATTTATTTTTTTCCCTTTGATTTTTGCTTGGTAGAATAGAAGTTGGTGAAACTTCCACAATACAACCCTTTCTTTGGATCAGCTTGTAAGCAGTCATTACTCCCCATGGACAACTAAAGGTGATAAAGTCTAAAACCAGCAAGACTTAGGCACCAGTTCTGTGCATATGCCCAGAGAAGGGCTGGTTTGGGTCAGTCTTTTCTTTTTTTAAAGATTTTACTATTTATTTGAGCAAGAGTGTGTGAGAGAGAGATCATACACAAGTGAGGAGAAGCAGACTCCCCACTGAACACAGAGCCCAATGCTCTATCCCAGGACCCCTGGGATCAGGACCTGAGCTGAAGGCAGAGGCTTAACCAACTGAGCCACCCAGGTTCCCCCAGGCCAGTCTTTTATGAACTGCCCTGTAACCAAAATCAGAATGTTATTTAAGGCGATGTCAACTGTCTTTCATAGAATAGACCTAAACCAAACTTTGATTCATGATTTTTTAAGTGGCCTTTCCATGCTATAGATCTTATGCCTAATTGTTATATGTACACTATGTATTATTGAAACATTAATTATGCCAAAAAATGAAAGATGTGTTTTACTTTTTAAAAACTCGCATTGATACAAATACCACTGCATGGGACGCCTGGATGGCTCAGTGGTTGAGCATCTGCCTTTGGCTCAGGGCATGATCCCAGAGTCCCAGGATCGAATTCCACATTGGGCTCCTTGCATGGAGCTTGCTTCTCCTCCCTGTGTCTCTCTGCCTCTCTCAGTGTCTCTCATGAATAAATAAAATCTTTTAAAAAAATACCACTGCATTTGGCTTTATGACATTTTAAACTGTGAACAGTATTAAATGTCAACAAATGAATTTGGAAACTCTTACATTTTGGGTGATATTTAAATTAACACAGTGAATCACATCATATCATTTCCCAAAAGCATAAGATGAACATATGCAATGATGAAAATAGCAAAGCTCATTTTAATGCAACATTTTAAATTACTCAGGAGACAGCTGCTACCTGACCAAAAGAGAAAAGTGCACAAATACTCTGCGAGTAAAAGGCCTAAAAAGTTGGCAAATAAAGAAAAATAGTAAATGTCTAGACTATTTTCATGTGTGTTTTAAAGGTAATGCTCTTGATATAATCTAAAAATAGTTCAGTTTAGTATTCAGTGACCTTCTAAAATCACCTTGAAGAGCTATCAAAAATGTTTTCATTTATCCTGAATATCTAAAACACACGTGGTTTTCTCAGTGCCTGCAGTTGTTTTTAGAATCTCATCTCAACATCTGACCAATAATTTATTGATCATAGTTCCTGGGACCTGAAAAGGTGTTATAAGGGATGAACACAAAAAAGGGAAAAGTCTTGTTTTTAGCCCTCAAAAAATTAATTTAAGGAACTGAATTTATTAAACACAAATTCTTAGAAGATAATAAAATGCTAATGTGTGTGAAAATAACATTTTCAGGTATTTGTCTAAGAAGGAAGAGCTCTGAATGGACTCTGAAGGTAAGGAAGGTTTTGAAGGTGGGGAAAGGGAGCTGGACGTATGGATACATTGACCGAACAGGTATATAGATGGACACAAAGAGGAAGGAGGCACTTCGTGCAGAGTGGACAGCACAAATGGAGCAGCAGGTCATTAGAATACACAGGATGTAAAGAGGTTGCAAGAGACAAAGATGAGCTGATCTTGTAAAGAAGAGCTACAGACCGAGGGATTAATCAGAATCAAGTTATAACAATAGGAGAGAGGCACTGGGTTTTAAAAATCAAGCAGATTACAAACAGAATATAGCTTGTTGCCAGTTACAAAAATGCACAAAAAGATCTCTATGTACTGTTATGGAATGACCTCTAGAATGTACTGTTAGTTGAAGAAAGTGAAGTGCAGAATAAAGTGAAGAGTACAGTTCTCTTTGTGTTGAGGAGAGGGTGGGGATAATACATATACTCTGTGTGGTGTGTGCACGCACATGCACAGATTTGCTTCTATCTCCAAAAGAAATAGCAATAATAAAAAAGATGGTGACCTATAGAGAAAGAGATGGAATGAAGGGAGGGAAAGAGTTAAAAGCTAGAACCTCTCTGTGCCATGTTTCACAATTTTGATTTTGGAACCACGTAGACATTTTATATAATTAAAAACAAAGTAAAACAAATAAAAACCCAGTGGAATCCCTAAAAATAGAAAGTGAATGGCAAAAAAAAAAAAGAACATGACTAGTTAGTTGACGTTGGTGGCATGACTAAATAAAGAAACTTATTTGAATAGCTTTTACAATAGCTTTTTTTTACAATAGTTTATTTTCATGGCACACTCATTGTGATATCCTAAGAACAAAGAGCCATGAAAAAGTCTTAATTTGCATTCACTGAGCTTGTTATGTGAAAATGTTGGTCATCTTATTTTGAAAAGATATAGATATCTATCTATAGATAGATAGAGAAAGAGAGAGAGAGAGAGAGGGAACAAATAAGTGAGTATACTAATGGTATCAGGAACCAAGATTATCAATATTAATAAAAGGAAATACAGGTATAAAATCCAAGAAAATATGAAAATATAAGTAGGAACTCATGATTCATTTTTCTTTCTAAAAAGATTCATATTTTCCTAGCTTTGTCCACTAGAAATGCTGAGAAGAAATGACAACTGAATAGAAATGAGTGCACCTAGTCCCTAGATTTATAATTTCTAAATACCATTATCTCATGAAAAGGAAACAGGGGGTTCTTGGGGAGTGGGGGGAGTCTGGTTCTAGATCCAGGAAGGAAGGTGCAAGATAAGCCAGGGACATTCTTCTATTCCAGAAAGCAAAGAAGTTAGTCATATTAACTTGCTAAAAATTGAAAAGCTATATTAAAAAAACGCAACAATTTGAATCTACAGAGGTGTTAATTTGAATATCACATGGAATAATAACTGCAAAGGTTTGAAACTACTTTTGTAAAAAATACCTGAATTCATAATGACACCTCAAAAATAAAAACGAATACAAAAATTGGAGGTTGCTAGGGCACCAACTCATTATCCTAAAAATTAATAAACAGGGAAAAGAAGCAAGCATTTATCTTGCCTTTCCGATACAGACTATATTTTAGGGTACTCAAATAGTTAATAAGGGAATATTCTTCCTTACACAAGAATCAGAGCTAAAAGATGATGGTGGAATGAGAAACTTTGAGAAATAACTATTTTGCAATTCCTATTGAAAAAAGTGCATCCTGGCAACTATAATCAGCGGCTGCTAAAACTGTTAGGTTAAAGATTGAGGGTGAACTTTGTAATGCATGGATCAGGCTGATATAGTCTCAAAAAGCCGGACAACAGGCAGCCCAGGTGTCTCAGCGGTTTAGCGCCCCTTTCAGCCCAGGGCGTGATCCTAGAGTCCCAGGATCAAGTCCCACGTCAGGCTCCCTGCATGGAGCCTGCTTCTCCCTCTGCCTGTGTCTCTGCCTCTCTCTCTCTGTGTGTCTCTCACGAATAAATAAATAAAAATCTTAAAAAAAAAAAAAGCAGGACAACTAGACATTCTCTGTCTCCTGCTATGCTGTAATGGAAAACGCAAAGCACTTTTAATAAAGAAGTCTTTTTTTTTTTTTTAAATAAAGAAGTCTTTAAATAAACAAACACAAAAACAAATATGATTCCAGGAACTAGAATCCAGTCAAATCTTGAAAACTTGAGCCACAAGCATTTGATCAGCTAAACCCAGAATGTGGGAAATCCTGCAGAACAAATAACCCAGTTTCATCAATAAATAGCTGATATTTTAAACATGGCTGGGGAGGGTACCTGTCAGGGATTAAAAAGACTAAGCATACATCAAACAAATGCAATGTGTGGGCCTTGTTTGGATCCAGAATCAAGCAATTATAAAAATTATAGAACAATTGGGAAAGTTTATACACTATTAGATGACAATACGGAACACACTCATTACTGAGCATGACAAATTTTGTAGGAGTCCTTATCATTCAGAGCTGTAGACAGGTAAAGGATTTAAAGATAAAATGAATTGATACCTGACATTTATTTCAAAATACTACAAAGAAAAATTAATGCTGGGTAATGGTCACATGGGTCCTTGTTTGATATTTTAGGTATTTTTGAAAGTCTCCATAATCAACTTAAAAAACAGGTGCACAATAATGTGGTTTTAAGGTAGAGAGGAGGTTTTTGTAGTCATCTGAGCACAGGGGTGAAAGTCTGGACTAGGGTAGAGCATGTAGAAAACAGTTAAAGACAAAATAAATGACTGGCCTTGGTGATGACACCAAATTTTAAAAAATATTTCATTTGTTTATGAGAGAGAGAGAGAGAGAGAGAGAGAGAGAGAGAGAGAAAGAGCAGGGGGAGGGGCAGCAGGAGAGGGAAAAGCAGACTCCCTGCTGAACAGAGAGCCCAATGTGGGGCTTATCCAGGGCCCTGAGATCATGACCTGAGTGGAAGGTAGACACTCAACCAAGTGAACCACCCAGGCATCCCAAGACATAGTATATTTTTATCACTTCAGGAAGTTTCCTAATGCTTCTTTCTAACCAATTCACCTTCTTGCTTCCTCCTTCCTCACGGACACAACTACCATCCTGAATTCTATCACCGTATCTTAATTTTGCCGGTTCTTAGACTTCATATGAATAAAATCACAAAATGTTGCTCTTTTGTGTTTGGTTGTTCTTTTTGCTAACATAATGTTTTTGAGGGTTTCATCCATTATGGTAGGAGTATCAGTAGCCTGTTTCCTTTTACTGCTATATAATAGTCTATTATATAAATATATCACAATTTGGTTATATACTCTCTTGTTGATTGACATTTGGGTTATTTCCACTTTTTGGCTATTAGCAAAAAGGCTGACATGGATATTCTTGTATAAGCCTTTTTATGGATATATGTTTTAATTTCTTTTAGGTAAATACCTAAAAATGGAATTTTAGGGTCACAGGTTAAGTGTATGTTTAATTTTTTAAATTTATTTTTTATTGGTGTTCAATTTACTAACATACAGAATAAACCCCAGTGCCCGTCACCCATTCACTCCCACCCCCCCGCCCTTCTCCCCTTCCACCACCCCTAGTTCGTTTCCCAGAGTTAGCAGTCTTTACGTTCTGTCTCCCTTTCTGATATTTCCCACACATTTCTTCTCCCTTCCCTTATATTCCCTTTCACTATTCCCCAAATGAATGAGAACATATAATGTTTGTCCTTCTCCGACTGACTTACTTCACTCAGCATAATACCCTCCAGTTCCATCCACGTCGAAGCAAATGGTGGGTATTTGTCATTTCTAATAGCTGAGTAATATTTCATTGTATACATAAACCACATCTTCTTTATCCATTCATCTTTCATTGGACACCGAGGCTCCTTCCACAGTTTGGCTATCGTGGCCATTGCTGCTATAAACATCGGGGTGCAGGTGTCCCGGCGTTTCATTGCATTTGTATCTTTGGGGTAAATCCCCAACAGTGCAATTGCTGGGTCGTAGGGCAGATCTATTTTTAACTGTTTGAGGAACCTCCACACAGTTTTCCAGAGTGGCTGCACCAGTTCACATTCCCACCAACAGTGTAAGAGGGTTCCCTTTTCTCCGCATCCTCTCCAACATTTGTGGTTTCCTGTCTTGTTAATTTTCCCCATTCTCGCTGGTGTGAGGTGGTATCTCATTGTGGTTTTGATTTGTATTTCCCTGATGGCAAGTGATGCAGAGCATTTTCTCATGTGCATGTTGGCCATGTCTATGTCTTCCTCTGTGAGATTTCTGTTCATGTCTTTTGCCCATTTCATGATTGGATTGTTTGTTTCTTTGGTAAGTGTATGTTTAATTTTATAAGAAAATGCTAAACAACTCTTTAAACTGGTTGTACCATTTAAACTCTCCACCTATCACTCTTTAATAGAATTTATAGGCTCTGAAATTCTTTGAAGTATTTAGATTTTGATCATTCCATTTTTAAAAATTTTAACTTCCTGTAAGTTTTTTTTTTTAAGATTTTATTTATTTATTCATGAGAGACAGAGAGAGAGAGGCAGAGACACAGGCAGAGGGAGAAGCGGGTTCCATGCAGACAGCCTGACGTGGGACTCGATCCTGGGACTCCAGGATCACGCCCTGGGCCGAAGGCAGGTGCAAAACCATGAGCCACCCCCAGAGATCCCCAACTTCCCATAAGTTTTTTTAAAAAAAATATATCATATTTCAAAATATGTTATTTGAGCTACTCAATTTAGATGTTTTATGGATAACATAATGCTTTTAAAAAAGAAAACACTTGAAGATTTAGTAAAAAACTACAAAGGATCTTGTAGGAGCTTAGATACAGAATTATTAATTTTAGCTGGAAGAAGAAATGGGAAATAAAGAGGTCAATTTGAGTCTGGTATGGAGCATTTGAAGAAAGACCTCAGGAGATATATTCTTGATAAGAAAACTATGTTTAGGATGTTTGGCATGAAAATACAGTTTTATAACTTTAGTTTTTGTCTTGTTAAATTTTATACTTCACCACTACTTTTTACTTATGAAGTGCTAAGATACTTACTTGCAGGGATGGGCTAAGACAGTCTCGTAGTATCTCTTGATGATTCGGTTCATGAACTATTTCAAAAATTTGCTTTCTCTCTTGAGAAGAGTGTGCTGGTGACAAAATGTGCACTAGGAGTCTGCCAAGCTGCATTCGGAAGGTTTCCTTACAAGACCATAAGATTTTAGTCCACTGCTGTTTGGAGCCACTGGTTTTACTTGAACCCTTCAATCAGAACAGGGATGAATTAGGATCAGACTTTCCAAGCAATAATACACTAACCACTCTACACAGCTCTCTTCTTTAGAGAAGATCATGGAGCATGTTTTATTACAGATTGCTTTTTTAGTAGTAGAAATTAGAATGACATATGCATCCCTATGAACAGGTGGTTAAAAAAGATAGACATATACCAACGTTTACAGCAGCATTGTTCAAAGAGCCAAGAGATGGAAACAATCCAAATGTCCACTGATGGTTGAATGGATAAACAAAATGTATATACACAGAATGGAACATTATTCAACCTTTAAAAGGAATGAAGTTCTGATGCATGCTTTAACATGGATGAACTTGAAAATATCACGCTAAATGAAATAAGCCACATAAAAAAGGACAAATATTGTATGAAATATTATATTGTATAACTTATATGAGGTATCTGGAAAGTTAAATTTATAGAGACATAAAGTAGAATAATGGTTATCAGAGGCTGGGGGCCAGGGGGATGAGGACTTATTATTTAATGGGTACAGAGCAGTTTGGGATAATAAAAAGTTCAGGAGATGGATAGTGGTAATGGTTGCATAACATGAATACACGAGGCAGCCCAGGTGGCTCAGTGGTTTAGCGCCACCTTCAGCCCAGGGCCTGATCTTGGAGACCTGGGATCGAGTCCCACGTCAGGCTCCCTGCATGGAGCCTGCTTCTCCCTCTGCCTCTGTGTGTGTGTGTGTGTGTGTGTGTGTGTGTGTGTCTCATGAATAAATAAATAAAAACTTAAAAAAAACCAATGTGAATATACTTAACAACAATGAATTATACCTTTAAGATGGTTAAAATAGGAACTTTTATATTATGTGTATTTTACCACACACAGAAAAGAGAGCGATGGGTCAAGAAGCTAAGGTCACTCAAATTATGGCTTAGAAATTTTAAACTAAAAAAAAAAAAAAGGACCATCAAAAAACAATAGTAGATTGATTTTATAATTTATAAGAAAAGGAATCATAATAAAGAAGTAATATTAAAATATTGAATATAATAGTCATGAAATAAGAACTGACCATTCATATTCCTTAATAAGTAACCAAATAAGCTGCTTCAGCTGTGGTCCAACCAAAGCTAACTCAATCTTAATGAAATCTCCTGTATCTGGTTTAAAACTGGAATCAGTACATTTTAGAATTTATTCTGAGTTTTGGGAATGGCTCTCCAAATTACTGCCAGTCCTAAGGGCCCTGTGTAAATGGTTCAGCTCTAAAGTAAAACCTGCAGACACCAAAATCTAGTTTACATTTAGAGATTGCAGAATCATGACTCATGAGTTCTACTAGAATTAGATTGACTTTTGGCATCTATGAAATGTACTGGCTGATTTGATTTGTTCCCTATGGTCAACTGTATGTGACCCACAGAAACCCAAGCACATCAGTGATTAATGGAGCCTGATATCTGTTAGTATTCTCTATATAATTGTGAAGGTGTTAGATATGTTAAAGCTAAAATCTAACCTTCATAATAACTCATAATAACTCAAGAATAAGTAGACACATAAAACCTCATTCTTTTGTGTGAATGAACATGTCCCATGAAATTAATTTACTTACAATAGATGCTTTGAATCCTTCTATCAGATATGTGAGTATCTCCTTCTGAAATGGATGGAAAATGGAAGGCTGTTCATGATGAACATTTTCTTCAGAAATTTCAGTTTGGGAAACTGAGATCTTTCTCTGAGTTGCATTTTCTGGAGTACTCAAGATGTCAATAATATCTGGATTAAATTCTGAATTAAAAGATGAATAAATACGTAGTCAGAACACTGATGCCTAGCCATTACAAATGGTAATGAACTTGGTAAAAATATTCTATATAATTACTAACTCAGTTGTCACAATATAAATGTGTAGCAAGTGTATTAGATGTAGAAGATAACAATATACTGGAGAAAGTGAATTCACCTAAAACAATGTAGAAATTTAAACATATATGCCATGTAATTGTAAACTAAATATTTATTTTATTAATGAAGATGCGTTAAACTGCAAAATTATTAAAGCCATGAGGTTCTTGTACAAATCAAACATAAAGACCACATGATATTTACATTAGGTGGATATGCAGAGCTGTTTTAGTGCATGTGCTATCCCATTAAATCTACATGTGATAAATGGTTCAATTTCAGTTTAGTCTGGGATCTGGTTGCCCCAAATACAAATGAGAAAAGTTAAAGATAAGAGCCTTGGTTGTATTGTGTATTTCTAGTGATTAACAATTATTGTTTTCTTTTTCCTATTTTCTTGAGGTTACTGGACATTATTTTGGAACTCCATTTTGACTTATCTATAGTGCTTTTAAGTGTATTCCTTTGCATAGCTTTTTAGTGGTTGCTCTAGGTACTAAGTTTTATATATTAATATATAAACTGGTAGCCCCCATAAAAATGCAAATGCAATGTGATATCACTATACATCTATCAGAATAGCTAAAATTAGAAATAGTGACAATGCCAAATAGTGGTTAAGGATGTGAGCTCCATATGAGTGATTATTCAGGCAGCACATATACTAAAAAAAAACTGCATGTGGATCTACGATTATCTCAAAGAAACATTAAAATAATATATAGGGGGTGCTGTACTGTTTTAAACTCAATGGTCACTCCATGCCAGCATATAACTTAAGAAGTGAATTTTTATTCAAGTTCCAAATAAGAAATTCTTTAAACACTGTGATGTTGAGAATGAAAAATTAATGCTGTATAAAATTTTGAAACCTAATCAGTTTCCTCTTAAATCATTTTCCTTTTAATCTCATATCTGAGCAAGCCCATATTTATCCTCTAGTCCTACCTTGATAAATAATCCTGTTAACTGCTAAAATGGTGAGCCTCTGCAGCCTCTGTGCAAGCTCTGTTTCTGTTGCCTGGACGGGGTTCTCCTGGCTCATTCTCCGTTGCATCATCACATGCAGCTCATCACTTGCCACTGAGCGCATTTTCATCAAAAGAGAGTCAGTTTGAGCAAGAGGAAATTTTCGAGGACCTTCAAGTATATAAATTAAAAACATCAAATGCTGTGGTTAACAGATCAAGGAAATTATTTTTCTTTTTTTTATTTATTTTTATTTTTTTATTTTATTTTATTTTATTTTTTATTTTTTATTTATTTTATTTTTGTTTATTTATTTTATTTTATTTTATTTTATTTTATTTTTTATTTTTTTTAGGAAATTATTTTTCTTGAAACTTTTTGAGTATTAGACCATGAAGCGAATCTTAATTTATACCAAGGTAATTTACACAAAGGAAAATGCATGATTCAGAGAAAGTGATGTTTCTCCTTCTTTGATGAAGTATAACAGTACTTCTGATTTCAAAGTCCAAATAAGAATGTTGAAACTAGTGACATAGCTTAGTGAGATGGCCATCATTTGGCAAAATTTGAGTCCTCTGAAAAGCTCAGAAGAATTAGAAGGGTATATGTAAGTAGTTCAAAATGTTCTGACAAAATATGTTCAAATACTGTTTCACTTCCTTGTATTCCAAAATAATCAACAGGTTTTTAAAGCACATCATATTTCAGTAAGAACGTTACTATTTCTGGATAATTACCATTGTTAAATTTTATAAAGTAGTTTTGAAAAGTACATATAAGTGAGATAGTGGAAATCAGTCCAATGAAAGTAAGGAGATTGGAAAAGTGAATATAATTCCAGTGATTTGCTACTGAAATGATTCGGTGCATTTCCTACAGAAGCATTTCCTGAGAAATGTTTCCTCAGATCGAACAGTTAGGAGTAGCATTCCTGCACCATAACTGCACCTGCTTTGAAAGGTACCACACAAGTAGTGGATCCAGGAGGATACAGGGAGAATGAGTCTTGATTTAACTGGCTGAAGGAGCAGGACATCGGAAGTTGACCATAGGAACCAAAATGATGTTTTCGTAGGTGAGGAATAATGGAACCTTCATTGGAATTGAACCTTTGTTTTAAATTATGAAAACATACCAAACATAAATTTCCAAATATAGTCTCTATACATATTACTTACATGACTAAATTATGATAGGTTTTAATGACTCATCCTGTAAGATATTTAAATATTTTAATAGCATTTTAATTTATGCAGTATTTTAGGTAATCAGTATTTCTTAGCTGTTAATACATTTTGGTAGGTGGAGTTGCCTTTGAGACCAAAACAAAGCAAATAAGAAATATTCATTTTGGATAGGGTATATTCAAGAATAATATTGTCAGATTATGTTCTTACTTAATTTAAGCAGATTCTTCCTACTGTCTACATTTCTGGCAGCTTTCATTCTCTATAAGCAGCAGATAATCCTAATTCAGAGGCAGAGCAATATACTGAACAAGGAAATGTTAAGTCTTCTTCACTATTATCTACTTGAAAAAGTGAAGAGGTGGTATTTCAGCACTCATGCTGTGAAGCTATACCAGCTGGGGTGGCCTCAAGTATACTTCTTTCTAAGCCTCTGTTCCCTCCCTATGTTAACTGTAGATTAGAAAGGAAAATAGAGCTCACCTCACAGGTAGATATTTATCACTGTCTGACATGATATTAAATGTACTTGTTTACAGGTTTATTGACCATTTTCTCCAGTAAGAGACAAGCTCCATGAAAGCAGATAAAACAATACCTGGTATGTGGCTGATGCCCAATAGATATTTGATATTTGAATGAATGGATAAAGAGGGTTGTTTGATTGATTAATAAATAAAATAATGGATGGAGTGCCTAGGTGGCTCCGTTGGTTGAGTGTCTGACTCTTGGTTTTGGCTCATCAGGCTCCAACGCATAGTGGGGAGTCTGCTTGAGATTCAATATCCCTTTGCCCCACACCTGCTTGCACTCTAAACAAACAAATCTTTTAAAAAATTAATTAAATAATGGACATAAAACACAATGCTTATTTCATACAAAGCATCAAAAGTTGTTAATAATTGGTATTGTTATTGATGGTTGAAGTATAAAGGAAATTTATTTGTATATGAATCATTAGTAATACAACATATATATTTATGTTAGTTTATATGTATATGTAGCACTTAATGCTTACTTCTATCTTCATCACTAAGGTGAATGTTTAAAGTTTTTCATAGTGATAAAGTGGACAAGTGAAAAAACATAAGAGAATGTACATTGCTATCCTATTTATAACAGCAAAAACAAGTTTAAAAAAGCCTTTGTTTATTGATAGAGATTAGGAAACAAGATCATGGCAAATCAATATAATAGATTATCATGTGTTCATTAAACATAAAGAATACTTTTATTATATGGAAAGGTATCTATAAATATATTGATTAGAAATAGAAATCAGTTTACAAACAGAAGGTAGAGCATGATATCATTTAGGCAGAGTGACATCTCTCTCTCTTGTCTAGACCAAAAAAGATACAGAGGCTGAGGAATCCAAGTTTTGTTAACTGGGTAGCTGGAACCATTGAGGATATTGAGCAGGATAATGGCATACATGAGTCAGGCTGTCAGATCAGTCTGGCAATAAAATAGTATCTAACTCCTCCAAGAGTGTGAGAACTTAAAATCTAGATATGACAACAGTGCTGCTGAAGTAACTCTGGGCCTAAGCCATGGGTGTCCCGGCATCCACAGTCTGAGCAGATCTGTTAATGACCAAAGCATGTGGTGCATGGTTGGAACAGAAGCTGCAGCTGCCAGGTGACCCACAAGCCCTGCTGGAGGTGTAGGAGGTGGCAGTGGGGTTGGACGTGTCCCTTGTCAACAGTTTTCAATAAATGCTAAATGAGGAAGAAAACATTTCCCCAAAATATTTATCACTAATGAGAACAGCTTACTTTAAATTTTGGAAGTAACGGCTCGTTATATCTAAATGATGGAAATATAAATTCTTCTTAGTAACTTTAGCATCATGAACAAAGAGACTTAAATGCGCTTTTATAACCCATACTGCTCAGAAGCAGAGGAGCTCCAGGGACTTGTATCTTTTGTACCTGGATATACACAGCCAATACACTTTGAGAATGAGGAAATGAAACACACTCTTTCCCAAATACATGTGTAAAAACACGCAGAAGGGATTACAAAGCAACATAGAAGGGGGTATTTTGTAAATGGATTCAAAGAGACAGCATTTAAGTAACGGTTGTATGGAAAACAGGAAGAACTGGTGGGAGAGACCTCTAAGAGATGGGTCCTAAAGACGTGGCAGAGTTGGAAAGAGCAGATGTGGTGCTGGACACAGAGGGAGGAGCATCAGCCCTCTTCTTCCAACAGTCTCTAATGCCAGGCCTCTGTGCTTCTGTAAAATGTGGGAGCTGGTCCAGCAGACTTTTAACGTCTTTTCTCAAGCTCAAACTTTGTAGGACTCTATAAGCCTCATGTGGCTTACAGTAATTGCATTTACGTGGATATAGTGAAAAATGGAAGCCAAGGGTGAGAGGCTAGAGCAGTCAGGAAAAAAAAGGAGAATGGTTTAAAGAAAGGACTAAAAGTCTGTCATCCACTTTAAAAGGCCTCAAACAAATAAACAATTAACAAGCTTGGAGCTATGCACGGCTCTGAGGCTCAAGGTAATAAAAAATGCCAGTATCTAAAGAGAGAAATGACTGACTGTGAGGGAAATCACAGACCAAACAGAGGACAGCAAGGGCCCTATTGTGTCAGCCCAGGCATGAATTGATCAAAAAAGAAACCAGGGATCTAGGTATAAAAGCACAGGAGAAATGGACATGAGAATGAGAGATGTTAGCAAGAAAGAAATAGCTCCTGTGATCTGTGACACTGGTAAAGGCATATTTTCCTATATCAAAAGAGGGTGAATTCCACCTAAGCAGTCACTGACTATACAAGGAATCCTGCAATGGAAAAGTGGTTTGAAAGTCATCTCTTGGCATGCAGTTAGCTGAGCATTATTGCCAGATTCAGTAAAAGGCAGAATTCTACCCAAGACCAGAGTTACCACTGGGAGGTCCATTCAAGAGGAGAGGCTGCATTCAGATATTATATTAAGGGAGGATACGCAAGGGCAATAAAGTTATGTGGATGTCTCAGAAATTTTATTTACATAGCTTATATTTAGTATAAGCTAAATTCATAGCAAGCCCTGAGGTGGCATGCATTCTAAACACATGAGAGCCATATCTTCTGCTTTGACTGCTGATAGCTTCCTATCTGAACCCCCACTTCCTTTCTTTCTCTCCTCTAATCCACTCTACACACAAGCCAGAGTGGTCTTTACAAAATGAAAATCTGCTTATGTCATGACTTCCCTCTAGGATAAAATCTCAACTTCCTCACATGGCCTATGTCATTATCTATGCACTGGCCCACACCGTCCTGGACAGCCTCATCCGGCATCACGCTCCTCATTCTCTCCAGAGTATTCCACCCTAGCTAAATGACTTTCCTTCAGTTCTCGGAAGCTTCGCCTTTTCCTGCTGTGAAACCTTCACATAAGCCATTCATTCTCCCTGTAGTACTCTTTCTCTTGACTCTACCTTGCTGGCTCCTTTCTTACTCTTTACATCTACACTGAAATCTCACTTCCTCAGAGATGTCTCTAACTCCTGATGTAAACCAGGTTGCCCTGTATAGTCTCTACTTTGATCCTTTACATTTGTCTACTAATTTGTAATCTCTGTGAGGGCAGAATCTGTATCTGTTTTTTTCATCACTGTATCTTTAATATCTACACTGTGCTGGGCACATGGTAGTTGCTCAAGAGATAACTGAATGAGAAGAGCACTGAAAGAAATTAGTAGAATGGTTTTCACTGGGAGGAAACCTCAAATTTTATAGTTTACCTATTTTTTCCCAAATATTTATTTATTTATTTTAGAGAGGGGGGGGGGAGGAGCAAGATGGCGGAAGAGCAGGGTCTCCAAATCACCTGTCTCCACCAAACTACCTAGAAAACCTTCAAATTATCCTGAAAATCTATGAATTCGGCCTGAGATTTAAAGAGAGACCAGCTGGAATGCTACAGTGAGAAGAGTTCGCGCTTCTATCAAGGTAGGAAGACGGGGAAAAAGAAGTAAAGAAACAAAGTCCTCCAAGGGGGAGGGGCCCCGCGAGGAGCCGGGCTGAGGCCGGGGCGAGTGTCCCCAGGACAGGAGAGCCCCGTCCCGGAGGAGCAGGAGCTGCACCGACCTTCCCGGGCGGAAAGGGGCTCGCGGGGAGTTGGAGCAGGACCCAGGAGGGCGGGGATGCCCTCGGGCTCCCGGGGACAGTAACAGCAACTGCGCGCCCAGGAGAGTGCGCCGAGCTCCCTAAGGGCTGCAGCGCGCACGGCGGGACCCGGCGGGACCCGGAGCAGCTAAAGGGGCTCGGGCGGCGGCTCCGCGGAGGGGGCTGCGCGGCCCCGGGAGCAGCTCGGAGGGGCTCGGGCAGAGGAAGAGGCTCCGTGCGGAGGGGGCTGCGCGGTTCCAGGAGCAGCTCGGAGGGGCTCGGGCAGAGGAAGAGGCTCCGTGCGGAGGGGGCTGCGCGGTTCCAGGAGCAGCTCGGAGGGGCTCGGGCGGCGGCTCCACGGAGGGGGCTGCGAGGCCCGGGAGCGCGAATCCACCAGCGCAGGCTCCGGAGCACAGGGCGCCGGGACACAGCCCAGGATCCGGCCTCCCCCGGGACAGGCAGAGGCCGGGAGGGCCCAGGACAGCAAGGACGCTCCTGCCCCAGCTGAGCACATCAGCGGCCCCGCCCCAGAGCCTCCAGGCCCTGCAGACGGAGTTCCTGCCGGAGCTGAATCCAGGTTTCCAGAGCTGCCCCCCCACTGGGGCTGTTCCTCCTGCGGCCTCACGGGGTAAACAACCCCCACCGAGCCCTGCACCAGGCAGGGGCACAGCAGCTCCCCCAACTGCTAACACCTGAAAATCAGCACAACAGGCCCCTCCCCCAGAACACCAGCTAGACGGACAACTTCCAGGAGAAGCCAAGGGACTTAAAGTACACAGAATCAGAAGATACTCCCCGGTGGTTCTTTTTTTGTTTGTTTGTTTTTGTTTTTGTTTTTGTTTTGTTTTGCTTTTTGATTTGTTTCCTTCCCCCACCCCCTTTTTTTTCTCCTTTCTTTTTCTTTCTCTTTTTCTTCTTTTTTTTTTTTTTTTCGTTTTTTTCGTTTTTTTTTTTCTTTTTCTTCCCTTTTTTTTCTCTTTCTCTTTTCTTTCCTTCTTTCTCTCCTCTCTTTTTCTCTTTTTCCCAATACAACTTGCTTTTGGCCACTCTGCACTGAGCAAAATGACTAGAAGGAAAACCTCACCTCAAAAGAAAGAATCAGAAACAGTCCTCTCTCCCACAGAGTTACAAAATCTGGATTACAATTCAATGTCAGAAAGCCAATTCAGAAGCACTATTATACAGCTACTGGTGGCTCTAGAAAAAAGTATAAAGGACTCAAGAGACTTCATGACTGCAGAATTTAGAGCTAATCAGGCAGAAATTAAAAATCAATTGAATGAGATGCAATCCAAACTAGAAGTCCTAACGACGAGGGTTAACGAGGTGGAAGAACAAGTGAGTGACATAGAAGACAAGTTGATAGCAAAGAGGGAAACTGAGGAAAAAAGAGACAAACAATTAAAAGACCATGAAGATAGATTAAGGGAAATAAACGACAGCCTGAGGAAGAAAAACCTACGTTTAATTGGGGTTCCCGAGGGCGCCGAAAGGGACAGAGGGCCAGAATATGTATTTGAACAAATTCTAGCTGAAAACTTTCCTAATCTGGGAAGGGAAACAGGCATTCAGATCCAGGAAATAGAGAAATCCCCCCCTAAAATCAATAAAAACCGTTCAACACCTCGACATTTAATTGTGAAGCTTGCAAATTCCAAAGATAAGGAGAAGATCCTTAAAGCAGCAAGAGACAAGAAATCCCTGACTTTTATGGGGAGGAGTATTAGGGTAACAGCAGACCTCTCCACAGAGACCTGGCAGGCCGGAAAGGGCTGGCAGGATATATTCAGGGTCCTAAATGAGAAGAACATGCAACCAAGAATACTTTATCCAGCAAGGCTCTCATTCAAAATGGAAGGAGAGATAAAGAGCTTCCAAGACAGGCAGCAACTAAAAGAATATGTGACCTCCAAACCAGCTCTGCAAGAAATTTTAAGGGGGCCTCTTAAAATTCCCCTTTAAGAAGAAGTTCAGTGGAACAGTCCACAAAAACAAAGACTGAATAGATATCATGATGACACTAAACTCATATCTCTCAATAGTAACTCTGAATGTGAACGGGCTTAATGACCCCATCAAAAGGCGCAGGGTTTCAGACTGGATAAAAAAGCAGGACCCATCTATTTGCTGTCTACAAGAGACTCATTTTAGACAGAAGGACACCTACAGCCTGAAAATAAAAGGTTGGAGAACCATTTACCATTCGAATGGTCCTCAAAAGAAAGCAGGGGTAGCCATCCTTATATCAGATAAACTAAAATTTACCCCAAAGACTGTAGTGAGAGATGAAGAGGGACACTATATCATACTTAAAGGATCTATTCAACAAGAGGACTTAACAATCCTCAATATATATGCTCCGAATGTGGGAGCTGCCAAATATATAAATCAATTATTAACCAAAGTGAAGAAATACTTAGATAATAATACACTTATACTTGGTGACTTCAATCTAGCTCTTTCTATACTCGATAGGTCTTCTAAGCAAAACATCTCCAAAGAAACGAGAGCTTTAAATGATACACTGGACCAGATGGATTTCACAGATATCTACAGAACTTTACATCCAAACTCAACTGAATACACATTCTTCTCAAGCGCACATGGAACTTTCTCCAGAATAGACCACATATTGGGTCACAAATCGGGTCTGAACCGATACCAAAAGATTGGGATTGTCCCCTGCATATTCTCGGACCATAATGCCTTGAAATTAGAACTAAATCACAACAAGAAGTTTGGAAGGACCTCAAACACATGGAGGTTAAGGACCATCCTGCTAAAAGATAAAAGGGTCAACCAGGAAATTAAGGAAGAATTAAAAAGATTCATGGAAACTAATGAGAATGAAGATACAACCGTTCAAAATCTTTGGGATGCAGCAAAAGCAGTCCTAAGGGGGAAATACATCGCAATACAAGCATCCATTCAAAAACTGGAAAGAACTCAAATACAAAAGCTAACCTTACACATAAAGGAGCTAGAGAAAAAACAGCAAATAGATCCTACACCCAAGAGAAGAAGGGAGTTAATAAAGATTCGAGCAGAACTCAACGAAATCGAGACCAGAAGAACTGTGGAACAGATCAACAGAACCAGGAGTTGGTTCTTTGAAAGAATTAATAAGATAGATAAACCATTAGCCAGCCTTATTAAAAAGAAGAGAGAGAAGACTCAAATTAATAAAATCATGAATGAGAAAGGAGAGATCACTACCAACACCAAGGAAATACAAACGATTTTAAAAACATATTATGAACAGCTATACGCCAATAAATTAGGCAATCTAGAAGAAATGGACGCATTCCTGGAAAGCCACAAACTACCAAAACTGGAACAGGAAGAAATAGAAAACCTGAACAGGCCAATAACCAGGGAGGAAATTGAAGCAGTCATCAAAAACCTCCCAAGACACAAGAGTCCAGGGCCAGATGGCTTCCCAGGAGAATTTTATCAAACGTTTAAAGAAGAAATCATACCTATTCTCCTAAAGCTGTTTGGAAAGATAGAAAGAGATGGAGTACTTCCAAATTCGTTCTATGAAGCCAGCATCACCTTAATTCCAAAGCCAGACAAAGACCCCGCCAAAAAGGAGAATTACAGACCAATATCCCTGATGAACATGGATGCAAAAATTCTCAACAAGATACTGGCCAATAGGATCCAACAGTACATTAAGAAAATTATTCACCATGACCAAGTAGGATTTATCCCTGGGACACAAGGCTGGTTCAACACCCGTAAAACAATCAATGTGATTCATCATATCAGCAAGAGAAAAACCAAGAACCATATGATCCTCTCATTGGATGCAGAGAAAGCATTTGACAAAATACAGCATCCATTCCTGATTAAAACTCTTCAGAGTGTAGGGATAGAGGGAACATTCCTCGACATCTTAAAAGCCATCTATGAAAAGCCCACAGCAAATATCATTCTCAATGGGGAAGCACTGGGAGCCTTTCCCCTAAGATCAGGAACAAGACAGGGATGTCCACTCTCACCACTGCTATTCAACATAGTACTGGAAGTCCTAGCCTCAGCAATCAGACAACAAAAAGACATTAAAGGCATTCAAATTGGCAAAGAAGAAGTCAAACTCTCTCTCTTCGCCGATGACATGATACTCTACATAGAAAACCCAAAAGTCTCCACCCCAAGATTGCTAGAGCTCATACAGCAATTCGGTAGCGTGGCAGGATACAAAATCAATGCCCAGAAGTCAGTGGCATTTCTATACACTAACAATGAGACTGAAGAAAGAGAAATTAAGGAGTCAATCCCATTTACAATTGCACCCAAAAGCATAAGATACCTAGGAATAAACCTCACCAAAGATGTAAAGGATCTATACCCTCAAAACTATAGAACACTTCTGAAAGAAATTGAGGAAGACACAAAGAGATGGAAAAATATTCCATGCTCATGGATTGGCAGAATTAATATTGTGAAAATATCAATGTTACCCAGGGCAATATACACGTTTAATGCAATCCCTATCAAAATACCATGGACTTTCTTCAGAGAGTTAGAACAAATTATTTTAAGATTTGTGTGGAATCAGAAAAGACCCCGAATAGCCAGGGGAATTTTAAAAAAGAAAACCATATCTGGGGGCATCACAATGCCAGATTTCAGGTTGTACTACAAAGCTGTGGTCATCAAGACAGTGTGGTACTGGCACAAAAACAGACACATAGATCAGTGGAACAGAATAGAGAATCCAGAAGTGGACCCTGAACTTTATGGGCAACTAATATTCGATAAAGGAGGAAAGACTATCCATTGGAAGAAAGACAGTCTCTTCAATAAATGGTGCTGGGAAAATTGGATATCCACATGCAGAAGAATGAAACTAGACCACTCTCTTGCACCAGACACAAAGATAAACTCAAAATGGATGAAAGATCTAAATGTGAGACAAGATTCCATCAAAATCCTAGAGAAGAACACAGGCAACACCCTTTTTGAACTCGGCCATAGTAACTTCTTGCAAGATACATCCACGAAGGCAAAAGAAACAAAAGCAAAAATGAACTATTGGGACTTCATCAAGATAAGAAGCTTTTGCACAGCAAAGGATACAGTCAACAAAACTCAAAGACAACCTACAGAATGGGAGAAGATATTTGCAAATGACATATCAGATAAAGGGCTAGTTTCCAAGATCTATAAAGAACTTATTAAACTCAACACCAAAGAAACAAACAATCCAATCATGAAATGGGCAAAAGACATGAACAGAAATCTCACAGAGGAAGACATAGACATGGCCAACATGCATATGAGAAAATGCTCTGCATCACTTGCCATCAGGGAAATACAAATCAAAACTACAATGAGATACCACCTCACACCAGTGAGAATGGGGAAAATTAACAAGGCAGGAAACAACAAATGTTGGAGAGGATGCGGAGAAAAGGGAACCCTCTTACACTGTTGGTGGGAATGTGAACTGGTGCAGCCACTCTGGAAAACTGTGTGGAGGTTCCTCAAACAGTTAAAAATATACCTGCCCTACGACCCAGCAATTGCACTGTTGGGGATTTACCCCAAAGATACAAATGCAATGAAACGCCGGGACACCTGCACCCTGATGTTTCTAGCAGCAATGGCCACTATAGCCAAACTGTGGAAGGAGCCTCGGTGTCCAACGAAAGATGAATGGATAAAGAAGATGTGGTTTATGTATACAATGGAATATTACTCAGCTATTAGAAATGACAAATACCCACCATTTGCTTCAACGTGGATGGAACTGGAGGGTATTATGCTGAGTGAAGTAAGTCAGTCGGAGAAGGACAAACATTATATGTTCTCATTCATTTGGGGAATATAAATAATAGTGAAAGGGAAAATAAGGGAAGGGAGAAGAAATGTGTGGGAAATATCAGAAAGGGAGATAGAACGTAAAGACTGCTAACTCTGGGAAACGAACTAGGGGTGGTAGAAGGGGAGGAGGGCGGGGGGTGGGAGTGAATGGGTGACGGGCACTGGGTGTTATTCTGTATGTTAGTAAATTGAACACCAATAAAAAAAAAATAAATAAAAATAAAAATAAAAAAAAAATATTTTAGAGAGAAAGAATGAGAACAGGGGAAGGGGAGGGCAGAGGAGAGGAGAGAATCTCAAACAGATTCCCCACTGAACATAGAACCCAAGAAGGGGATGATCTCACCACCCTGAGATCATGACCTGAGTCAAAATCAAGAGTCCACCACTTATCTGACTGAGTCACTCAGGTGCCCCTCCAGTTTAACTTTGAAACTAAAAAATATTTTAAAAGTGTGAATGGCATCAGAATATAGGAAAGTCAAGCCACCTTCAATTTATAATTATTAAAATATTATTTCAATACTCACCAGCAACGCTCTTCCGCTTTTGAAATACTGCATGATGGGGAGCAGAAGGTAACTGGAATGTATCTGCAAGGTTTTCAGAGTCATGATTTGCAGTGGTCCTTATAAATTCCATAGCAGCTTGGAGAACTCTAAACTGTAGTGCAACAGCCATATCTAAAGACAGAAGACACTAGAATGTTTTCAAGCCATGTGGATGTTAATTTTTTAAATTGAGTTTTTTATTTTCTTGTGACATGAACTATCAATAATGTTTTATTAGATATAAATTTAAAAATTTTGATCAATGTGGGTTCTTGATAGTACTAAACATTTTTAAACTGCCTTTAAAAGAAATTTTAAAGCAAATTTCTAAATGGTCATTATAAAAAATTCAATGGAAAAATACCAGCTCACAAATTTATTTCATTTTATGTCACTGTTTTAAAGAACAGGCTTTTTAATATATAGGGCAAAATTTAACTAGAAATTGTCCTATTTTTCTGTTTCATACTTATTTAATATTTGCCATTAAAGAAAACTAAAGGGTATTTTTATTCAAAAGAAGTCTTTTAATTCAACTTGGTAAGAAAAATCACAGGCTTCTTTAGTGATGTGTTGCCAGCTACCAATTATATTGAGGCATCACTTGTTTAAATTTTGCCATTTAAAAAGACTTCTTTTTAAAGCTGATAGTTTTTATTGCAAAATTAAGGATGAATCTTCAGTAAAACAGTTTCCACAAGAAAGATTAGGTTCAAATAAAAATTTTGGCTACTATATAATTTCCTCCCAAATCCATAAAAACTAAATCTTACTTTGTGTCCTCTTGTTTTTGCTATTTTGAAGATATCCAAGCAGTACAATGAGGTCTTCGATAACTCTAAAATATTGTGAGCCTGAGGAACTGCAAGCATGAATTGTAACTGCTACAAAAATTTGCTGTATATCACAAGCAAGCAATTTGTATTCATTCAAAGGAACGCTAAAGAAAAGGAACAAACAAGGCAAAGAAAATTAGTTTAAATTCCCATTCTTACAGCATTCATTCATTCATTCATTCATTCAGTATTTACTCATGTTTACTCTATGGCAGGTTATTTGAACTGCATGCTAGAAACAGAAATAAGAAAACATGCTTCAACTCCTTCAAAAAGTTAACTGTTCTGCAGAGGACCAAAGAGATAACTATAAACAGTGAGTGGTGGTAAGGGTAATAACAGAGAATAACACAAGATCCCATGAGAACACATAGGTCTCTAGACCACACTGAAGGTGAAGATTTAGGGGATATGAACAGAAATGTTCTAGAAGGCCCCTCAGAGAAGGTGAATTTGAATATATTTATTACTTAACCTCTCTGAATTTCACAGCAATTTATAGTTACTTTAAGGATTAAAAGAGATAATAGATTTGAACACATATTAATCACTTATAAATATCTATTAAATATGAGTTAGTTACTTCTATCCCTCAATTGGGCCAATTAATAGAGTAGCATGTAAGGACATTCAGTAGGTCCAATTTATTAAACAAAAAAAAAAAAAAAAAAAGGCAACAAACCAGCAACAAACTACTTTTAGAAGAAGCCTGCAGGCAACTCTTCCCAGTGTGATATATTGTATTATAATCAAGACTAAATGTTTTGAGGAAGTAAAATATTTTCTTTGTCTTTCTTTGTATTTCTCATATGCCCAGTACACAAATCCTGAATTTAATAGATACCCAGTAACAATTGAACTGAACTCAGCACAAGGAGTCTCTCTTGCTCAGAGAACCACCCTGGCCTAGAGAATTAACTAATCATACACTTGCCTTCTCTTGAAAATACAGATAATGTTTAATGTTTTAATGTGCAGTAAGATGGTACTTCTGAAGATTTATATTTTAACACTATGCTAATAAAAATGTTGTGCTATACATCATAAATGCAGGCATAAAAGGCACAAAATCCAAGTAAAAATATAATCTCACACATTTTTTAAAGCTGTTAACCAATTTGGTATGCAGCCATTTATTTGCTGATATACATCTAGAAACAGGAAATTCATTTACGGTAGTAGAGAGCAGGAGAGCATCTTAAGTTCAAAACACAGCTGTCTGAAGTGAGACAGGTTCCAGTTTCAAGCCCTGTGCTATTTACTAGTTGGGTGATCTTCAACAAGTCACTGTCTCTTTCCAATCCTCAATTTCCTATTCCTCATGGGGATAATAATTTTTATAAGACCACAGTGGAAACCTGGTAAACGTTTATTTGAGGACAGGTGAATTTATTCAACTTGTCTTGGGTTCTAAATACTTTAAAGTAGGTCATATAAATATCTTTTTTTAAAGTAAGCTGGTTGAAAATGATGGAAAATATTCCTCCTCCAAATTCAATTTAATTTAATTACTCTAATCAGTTTAGTAGGAAGAATATCCTTTGAAAATGTTTTGAAAAATAGGATGCTCTAATGTAACCTATTATTAAAGTTTTCCCTTTCTAAAGTATTTATCAGATGATGTGGTTTTAAATAATGCTTTAAAACTTACTTTTTTTCTAATCCATTCAGAGCGGCTACTGTATTACACAACACATAGAGGAGACCATTATCCAACAACATATCTGCTACCTTAGAACAGGAATTTAATATTTGGAGAAGAAGTAATAGAGAACTATGCAGGAGCATATTGTCATATAGAGAGGTCTCTATGAGTCCCAGAAGAGGAATGACAGACCACTTCTGAAAAAGTCCCATGTTTTTCACATCTTCCAGATCAAATCTATAATAAATAATAAACAGTTAAGAGCATGTTAGAAGCATTTAACCACCAAATAATCAAAAATGATTGCAACATGAGTTGTTTTAATAACTTGATTTTGAAGCTATAAAAAATGAATTTGGGGAGCATGGAATCTCAACCTTTAAGATCATAGGCCCCACCCCCAACAAAATAAACGTATTGTTAGAAGTCTGTCCCAAGGTAAATATACACACATTCAAATGAAACATGTATACAATTTCATGTTTTTAATTGATTTGCTTTAATTTGTCCACAGGCCCTTTAAGGTGTCCAAAGGACTCCTGCTTCAGAGGTTTATATAACAAACGCACAGGAAGATATTATGAACTAATTATTAATAAAATAAAATTATTAACAATAAGTTAATTATAATTATAGTATGATCATTAACATATAAAACAATGTACATAATTTGTATAATTATATGCATTACTATTACATTAACATATAATAATAATAATATTCGACAGGGAACTAGTAAAAAGAGGTCCTAATGAAAGGAATGAATCTTGAGTTCTTGTTCCAATACTATTTGCCTCTGCGATGGAAATAAATTATTTAAGTGTTTTGTACCTTATTTTCTTATGTGTCAAACATGTGGAGACACCTGCCCTACTTTCTTCTCAAGGCTGTTGTGAGCAAGGAGATACTGCAGAATTGCTTCGAGAGAACTAAAAGCTGAACGCAAATGAAAATGCTATTGTCACTACTATGATTAGTAAGTAAATTCCTCAGTTTTTCCCCATTGAGAATGATATTCACTGTGGGCTTTTCATATGACTTTTAAGATATTGAGGAATGTTCCCTCTATCTATCCCTACACTTCGAAGAGTTTTTTTTTTTTTTTTTTTGAAGAGTTTTAATCAGGAATGGATGCTGTATTTTGTGAAATGCTATCTCTGCATCTATTGAGAGGATCATATGGTTCTTGTTTTTTCTCTTATTGATGTGATCTATCACGTTGATTGTTTTACGAGTGTTGAACCACCCTTGCATCCCGGGAATAAAACCCACTTGGTCATGGTGAATAATCCTCTTAATGTACTGTTGGATCCTATTAGCTAGTATCTTGTTGAGAATTTTTGTATCTGAGTTCATCAGGGATATTGGTCTATAATTCTCCTTTTTGGTGGGGTCTTTGTCTGGTTTTGGAATCAAGGTAATGCTGGCCTCATAAATGAGTCTGAGGATGCATCTGTCCCTTTCTATCCTTCGAAACAGCTTTAGTAGACTAGGTATTATTTCTTCTTTAAACGTTTGATAGAATTCTCCTGGGAAGCCATCTGGCCCTGGGCTTTTGTGTCTTGGGAGGTTTTTCATGACTGCTTCAATTCCCTCGCTGGTTATTGGCCTGTTCAGGTTTTCTATTTCTTCCTGTACCAGTTGTGATAATTTGTGATTTTCCAGAAATGCATCCATTTCTTCTAGATTGCCTAATTTGTTGGCATATAGCTGCTCATAATATGTTTTTAAAATCGTTTGTATTTCCTTGGTATTGGTTGTGATCTCTCCTCTTTCATCCGTGATTTTATTAATTTGAGTCTTTTTTCTTTTAAAAAAAGGCTGGCTATGGGTCTATCTATCTTATTAACCCGAGAGCCTTTCCCCTAAGACCAGGAACACGACAGGGACATCCACTCTCACCATTGTTATCCAACATAGTACTAGAAGTCCTAGCCTCAGCAATCAGACAAAAAGAAATAAAAGGCATTCAAATTGGCAAAGAAGTCAAACTCTCCCTCTTTGCAGATGACATTATGCTGTACATAGAAAACCCAAAAGACTCCACCCCAGAATTGTTAGAACTCATTCATACAGCAATTCAGCAATGTGGCAGGATACAAATCAATGCACAGAAATCAGTGACATTTCTATATACTAACAATGAAACTGAAGAAAGAGAAATTAAGGAATCAATCCTATTTACAATTGTACCCAAAACCATAAGATATGTAGGAATAAACCTAACCAAAGAGGTAAAGGATCTATACCCTAAAAACTACAGAACACTTCTGAAAGAAATTAAGGAAGACACAAAGAGATGGAAAAACACTCCATGCTCATGGATTGGAAGAATAAATATGGTGAAAATGTCTATGCTACCCAGGGCAATGTACACGTTAAACGCAATCCCTATCAAAATACCATGGACTTTCTTCACAGAGTTGGAACAAATAATCTTAAGATTTGTATGGAATCAGAAAAGACCCCAAATAGCCAGAGAAATATTGAAAAAGAAAACCAATGCTGGAGGCATCACCATGCCGGATTTCAAGCTGTATTACAAAGCTGTGATTATCAAGACAGTAGGGTACCTACTGACAGTAGGGTATTGACATAGATCAATGGAACAGAATAGAGAACCCACTGGAAAAAGAAAAGTCTCTTCAATAAATGGTGTTGGGAAAATTGGACAGCCATGTGCAGAAGAATGAAACTGGACCATTCTCTTACACCAGACACAAAGATAAACTCAAAATCGATGAAAGATCTAAATGTGAGACAGGAATTCATCAAAATGCTAGAGAACACAGGCAATGACTTTTTTGAATTTGGCTACAGTAACTTCCTGCAGGATACATCTATGAAGGCAAGGGAAACAAAAGCAAAAATGAACTATTGGGACTTAATCAGAATAAAAAGCTTCTACACAGCAAAAGAAACAGTCAACAAGACTAAAAGACAACCTACAGAATGGGAAAAGATATTTGCAAATGACATATCAGATAAAGGGCTAGTATCCAAGATCTATAAGGAACTAATTAAACTCAACACGCAAGAAACAAAAAATCCAATCATGATATGGGCAGAAGACATGAACAGAAATTTCACCAAAGAAGACATACACATGGCCAATAAGCATATGAGAAAATGCTCCGCATCACTTGCCATCAGGCAATACAAATCAAAACCACAATAAGAGAGTAGACACCCTGGATTCCAAGATGGCATCATCTGTACCAGTGAAGGAGAAGAAGCTCATGGAGGTGAAACTAGGAGAGCTGCCAGGCTGGTACTGATGCAGGATTTCACCCCTAAGCGCATGCTGGAGCATTTCAAAGAGGCTACTACTGGTATTACAACAAGTATATCAATGTGAAGAAAGGGGGTGTCGCTGGGATTTCTATGGTACTGGTTGCTTATGTGCTTTTCAACTACTGTCGTTCTTACAAGGAACTCAAACATGAACGGCTATGCAAGTACCACCAAAGAGGGGCCAGTGTGGAAGCATGTTTGGCATTCCTGACCATGACTTTTGCCTGGCACCCTTGAATCCTTCCATTGCCTAATTCACAATTAATATCCAATAAAAGTTGACTTGTAAAAAACAACAAAACAAAAAAACCACAAAAAAACCAAAACCGCAAAGAGTTACCACCTCATACCAATGAGAATAGCGAAAATTAACAAAACAGGGACACCTGGATGGCTCAGTGGTTGAGTCTGCCTTGGGCCCAGGGTGTGACACCGGAATCCTGGGATGGAGTCCCACATCAGGCTCCCTGCAGGGAGCCTGCTTCTCCCTCTGCCTGTGTCTCTGCCTTCTGTGTCTTTCATGAATAAAAAAATAAAATCTTAAAAAAAAAAAAAGGGGGATCCCTGGGTGGCTCAGTGGTTTAGTGCCTGCCTTCGGCCCAGGGCGCGATCCTGGAGATCTGGGATCGAGTTCCACGTTGGGCTCCCTGCATGGAGCCTGCTTCTCCCTCTGCTTCTCCCTCTGCCTGTGTCTCTGCCTCTCTCTCCCTATCTCATAAAAAACAAATAAAATCTTTAAAAAAAAGAAAAGAAAAGAAAATCAACAAGAGAGGAAACAACAAATGTTGGAGAAGATGTGGAGAAGAGGGAACACTCTTGTATGGCTGGTGGGAATGAGAACTGGTGCAGCCACTCTGGAAAACAGTGTGGAGGTTCCTCAAAAAAGTTAAAAATAGAGCTACCCTACAACCTAGCAATTGCACTACTGAGTATTTACTCCAAAGATACAGATGTAGTGAAATGCTAGGACACCTGCACCCCAGTGTTCATAGCAGCAATGTCAACAATAGCCAAACTGTGGAAGGAGCCTCAATGTCCTTCAACAGATGAATGGATTAAAAAGATATGGTATATATACAAGGAATATTACCCAGCCATCAGAAAGGACAAATACCCACCATTTGCTTCGATGTGGATAGAACTGGAGGGTTCTGATGCTGATGCTGATGAAGTAAGTCAATTGGAGAAAGACAATCATCTTATGGTTTCACTCATACGGGGAATATAAGAAATAGTGAAAGGGATTATAAAGGAAAGGAGGGGAACTGAGTGGGAAAAATTAGAGGGAGACAAACCGTGAGAGACTCCTAACTCTGGGAAATGAACAAAGGGTTGTGGAAGGGGAGGTGGGCCAGGGATTGGGGTAACTGGGCGATGCGCACCGAGGGGGGCACTTGACAGGATGAGCACTGGGTATTATACTATGTGTTGGCAAATCAAACTTCAATAAAAACAAATGAAAAAAAAGTAAATTCCTCAAGGTCTGAATCGGTGTACTCAATAAGTAGAAGACACTTAATGATGACAATGATAAGACACACATTTCTCACTACTCTAACACAGACAGTGGTATCAGTTTCACTTTTCAGGCAAACCAGGAATTCCAGGTGAGGGATGTAGTGTTTTTTTGTTTTTTGTTTTTTCTTTTTGAGGGATGTACTTTTCTCTCAGAAAACGTGGAGGCTAAGGGGACTAGGAAGCTTCTCTACGGACCACTCACGTGATCTGCTGCTGTGAAAATAAGAGCCTTCTTTCCAGTTACGCTTCTCATGTTAACTAAATCTAACTGATCACCTTCTTTCTTTTGATGAAGCATTTGTTTCTAGTTTCTTACTAATGTTGAAATACACAGGAAGAAACTAATTTATGGAAAATGACATTTAGAAGGTTATTTTTAATGACCAAATAATTTTATTGAGAGTCAGCTTAATAAATTTTATTTTTAAGACAAAAGATCCCAATTATGGTAGAGGAAAGAATCCACTTACTCTTCATCAAGGCCAATACGACGACCAAAGAACATTTCAATGAAGCATTCTAACAATTCCTGTGTTCCCCGATGAAGATACAACTGGTTGGCTAGCAAGGAAAAGCCACGGTTCTTTAGGAATTTATCTTTTTGTTCCTTAGATGCTCTATTAAAATATGCATCTAACAGCTAAGAAAAGAAATGAAGACAATTTACATAATGCATTAACATTTTATATGATGTACACAAATCAGACAAATACTTGTTAACTTACCATTTAATTTCATATCTTTAGAACATAGAAAGCTCAAAATTATGCGATCTCCACAGCAAAACAAAAATAATCTTTGTTTCTGACTACTTTAGAATGCTAAAGATGACTTTATCTTGGAGATCTGAATATTTTTGTTATGGGGAGACTAGCTTTTTAGCTGAGCATGGACACCTAGTAGATTGGTAGCCTTAGTTGAGCAGAAGTACAATATTTGTGGTTTATTCTGAAGTGAAAAAAAATTAGTCAACATTGTACTACCCTCTCTGTAAATATGTATGTGTGTGTGTGTGCATCTCCTCTAGGAGAAGTCTACCTCCATTTCTAGACCTCTTGACAAATTATTTCTCCTGAGCACAGGCCTAAATTTCTACCCTTCTCTGGCATCTTAAGTACAACACGTGTAAAATCCAATTAATTATTTTCCCTCCAAACGTACATCTTTCATGGTTCCAATCTTACAGCCACAGTAGCACCATCTTCCTAGATTTCACAGCTAATCTTACTTTTGGCTTTTCCAGCCCTGATTGCCCATGTGTAATTATGAAGGTCTCTCCCCTTCATTCCAGTGAATGTCTCTCAAATTTGTGCATCCTTTGACTTCCCACCTACTTCCCCAGATCAGAACTCATCACTTCTCCCACGGACTACTGTGCTATCCTGCTAAACAGAATACTTCCACCTCTCTCTCCCCTGCAATCACTTCCTCACAGTGCTGATAGATGATTCTTCCCCAAACACACATCTATTTACTGCCCTACTTAAAAAGCTTTCTAAGTTTATAGCTTAATACCAAATATACCTTTTGCATGAAGCCTTCCCTGGCTCCCCCATCAGAATTAATTGTTTTTCCTATACTACCATTCTTCTTTATTAATGTTGTCACTGAAGCACCTACCATAAGAGGTCTTTATATTTTACTTAGTTGGGTATATGCCTTTCTCTCTCACTAGATAACCGCCTGGAATGTAGAAATTATTCTAAAGAAAATGAGAATCTTTAAAAGACCATTTCAATATTGGTTTTTTTCTAATGGAAACCATTCATATTAAACATTTATTCATTCAACACTATGCTTAGTACCTAGTGTACACTAGCACGAGATGCCCACCCTCATGGAGCTGATATGTCAGCATGGGAGACCAAAAGAAAAGCTCACAGACAGAATAAAAAGATAATTACAAGACATAACTGGGATGCTAGAATCAAAGAGGAGTCAGACACTAGAGGGAAGCTATTCTGAAAGGTGATCAGGTCCCTGAAAAGGTGACATCTGAGCAAAACCCTGAAGTTAAATGCTTAAGATTTGATACTACACTGCAGGAAAGATTTCCAATGAACTCTGTGTTCCTTGGTATGAATTGATATATGGAGGAGAGCTTAAAATTGTATGATAACAAATATAAAAGTATGACTAAGAAGCAATAAAATACAGTTGGCCCTTGACCAATATGAGTGTTAGAGGTGCCAATCCCCTCCCACAGTTGAAAATCTGCATATAACTTCTGACTCCCCTAGGACTTAACTCCTAACAATCTACTGTTGATGGGAAGTCTTACCAATCACGTAAAAACAATCGATTAACACAAATTCTGTATGTTCTATGTATTCCGTGTTGTATTCTTACAATAAAGTAAGCTTGAGAAAAGAAAGCGTTAAGACAATCATGAGGAGAAAATATATTTATAGTACTCTAGTGTATTTAAAAAAAAAAAGTGTATAAGTGAACCCATGCAGTTCAAACCTGTGTTATTCAAGGGCCCACTGTATGTATCAGTTCATTGTTCCTTAGAATAAAATAAAGCTTTAGGTCTACTTTAACATACATATTCAAATTTTAAACTACGCACATGTTTACTTTTCTGAATTAAAACAACACATCTAGAGTCTGTCCTTACTTTAATAACTCCTTGTTGTATAGCAGGTGATGGGTGATTAACAAGGACTAGCAGTGTGTCTGCCTGAATGAGCTTGTCCATCACATCTTGAAGCATAACATCAGGCAAGATGAGAAGAACTCCGCTTAAGAGCTCATATAATCCACAGCATATAGGAACCAAACAGTCTTCTGTTACACTGAAACAGAGACCCCAAAAGTCTTACTAACACAATATCAGGAAGACAAGTACATGATTACCTTAAGAACTGTGAGGAGTAGTAATAATTTTAACATGTGAAACAAAAGTTCATAAAATTATGGGGCACCTGGGTGGCACAGTGGGTTAGGCATCTGCCTTCAGCTTGGGTTGTGGTCCCATGGTCCTGGGATCAAGCCCCACATCAGGTTCCCTACTCAGTGGGGTGTCTGCTTCTACCATCTGCCCTTCTCCTCTGCTCATGGTCTCTCTCTCTCTCTGTCTCTAATAAATAAATAAAATCTTTATAAAAAGCTCATAAAATTATAAAATGTTTAACTGTGACTAAGAAATTTGCCGTCACTTTTTTCACTTTATTTAACACCAATATAGTTTAGGTACATAGTCTATTAAACACCATTCTATTCCACAGCTATGATGTGCAAGAGGGTGGTGGTCACTAGCCACTTACACTATTTAAACTATTTAAAAGGACTAAAAAATTCAGTTCTTCAGTTGCACTAGCCACTTTCAAGTGGTTAGCAGGTATACATAGCCAGTGTCTACTGTACTTCAGGGCACAGGTAAAACTTTCCCATCACCACAGAAACTCTCACTAGATATTGCTTGTTACTTATAAATATTATAGTTTCCCTGATAAGTTTTTTTCCCTAAAAACCATAAGAATTAAATAAACCACAAGGCATTTTTTTTCTTTAGGAGCTACTTATGGTTTAGCCTTTGGTAAAATATGGAATTCAATATTATATAGCATTCAAATAAAGAGAAAGGTAACTTTCTGTTTGTTATATATGTTGTATATGTGAAGTGACATAATGAAGACATTTCTGGAAGGTAGATATTCTTCTAAGAACAGTAAGAAAAAGGGTAGGGGCTGCAAAACACCTGAGTACCTGTGAGTACTTGCAGTTCGGCTGGAGTATGGCTCATAACCAAGAGAAAAGGCAAAGTTTTCCCAGTCATCGGTGTTCCTATCAACGAGACTTGGCCAACGTCCAACTGCTGCAGATCCATTCTGGGAAGGAAAAGCTAGCCCTAGGCTTGCAATAGTGCTGTGGCTTCGCTGGAATGAGGCCAGTCCCTTCAGGTAATCAGGTCGGCGTGGGCAGGACTCGTCCCCAGGACTGTCATCATCTAATCTGAGTTCTGCTGCCAATTCTTTATGATCGACTTTGACCCCCAGAAATCCCAATGTTCCTTTTGGGACACCATTGACAGAGGTGCGGGCTGAAAGGGCAGCTTCCATTTCACACACAGTTTTTGCAGAATCAAAGCTACTGACAAGTACATCTTCTTTGCCTTTTTTCAGGGTCTCAGAACTCGCCAGAGAATTCAGTTTCTCTGCTTGGGAAGCAGCATAATTATCTGCAATATTTTGTAACTTGTCAATACTACAACCCAAACTTCCAGTCAGTTTTTGTGGTTGCACTCGAGGTGAAGCAGTAGGAAATGCTGGTAGGCTTCTAGAACGCAGCATGTTGATGGTCATCCGTTGTGGGATAATATTGGAGGAGTTGTTTCCTGGTAAGGGTAGACAGAAAAATACTCTTCAAATCTATGAAGGGGGAACACTTGTTTTCTGCACTATCAGTCACAACCACAGCAATAACCCACTTATCCAGCAGTGTTAAAAGAATCCACATTAAAAAAAAAAAATCCACATCGGTTAATGTTCCTAGTAACTTGTGCTTAAAATTCTTCAGTGCTCAAAAGACTTTTTCTTTTAACTTTTTATTAAAATCTTCCAAAAATGTAGGTCTTTTCCTGTCTCCTTAACAAAATAATGTTGATTGAATGATTCAAAATCATAGGATTAATGGCTCCATTGTATCGAAATTAAGTGAAAATTTACTGTAGGCCAACAGTCATTAGGATGCAATTTGATGTAGTAGAAAAGTGTGGGCTTTACAATGAGATATAACTAGATTCAAGTTCTGTTAGTTAGGTGGTCTTAGGTAAATCATTAAATTATTTGAGTGTTAGTTTCTATAAATGTAAAAGGAAGGTTCAAATATCAAGTTTGCAAGGCTGCTTTAAGGATTAAGTGAGATGCTCTATTTGTGATGCTCCCAGTATAGTGTCTGGCATATAAGAGGTACTCAGTAAATGGTAGTAATACTCATACTTGTTATGATGCCTAGACTAAATGCCCCTGGACTATTCTGTCTCTCATTCTTTTTTTGTAGTCACTTCTTGATGTTGTCAGTGAGAAGCAATGGTTTTTTGACTTCTAGCTGCCCAGTTTGCTACTTTTAATACTCTATGTAAGGCAAGACCAAAAAATCACTGTCATTCTAATTGCAGGATAAAGTGAATGCTGCTCAAGGTGTGGCTTGTGAGCCAGGAGCATGGAGATCCACAAGCACAACCTGTGTGATTGTTAGAAATGCACATTCTCAGGCTCCCCCGGATCTACTGAATCAGAATGTATGAGGGAGGGGCCCCAAGTTCTGTTTTACAAGCTCTCCAGGCAATTTCTTTTGTGTGCTAGAACTTGCGTATAAATATAAATAGAAACTGGATGAACTGTTTCAGAACATAGGCTTTTTGGTAGTAGTAGCTCTGTAGCTCAGAAGTCTTCCCTAGTTATTTCTGCATTTTGGCTGGGCAAGGTCGCCAAAAGATTCTGTTCAAAAGACCTGGAAAAAAGCGGGGGAATGACTGTATTTGAAAATGTTTTAGAGTAATGTACAATGATTTTAAGAATAGATAATTCCTATAAAATTCTAAATAAAACTAGTTAAAACACATCCCTCTTCTCTAGAAGAGTGCAGCTGTCAGGAATGGAAAAGATGCACAGCCAGTTAGCAACTAGGAGATGTGTACCTATTTTTTCTCTATAAAAGTAGAGATGAGGTAGTCTGTTAAGTATGTTAGGAAGATACAAAAGTGCTATAAGCTTAAAGACTTGATACACTTGCTATGGAAATAGAAGAGGGAATTTATTTTGAACACACTAAAGAATGATAGGGCAGCATTAAAAGACCAGCTACAGTTGGAGACTCCTGTAAAGTCAGAAATTCTCTCTGGCAGCTTTCAGTGGTCTGAGGATGGTTAGATTGAGACAGGGCTGGGTTTTTTTAGGTCAGGAATGCCCAAAGGCCAAGGAAGCTGCAGGCAGTGTCAGGAAAATGACTGGTTAATGGGATCTAGGTGAGATAGGGAAAACAGGCAGAAGGGAATGTAGGATGGTGATAAAGAAACCAGAAGACAAGAGGTTGTTATCAGAGAGTAAGATACTGAAGTTTCACAGCTGGGACGTATTCTTGATGATGATGGAGTCCATGCATAGTAGTAGTAGATAAAATAGAAGGAAAGGTCCCCAGAGTTCAGGAATTCGAGCTGGAGTACTAGATGAACATTGTCTAGAACAATGTTTAGAGAGAAAGGAGAGAGTAAGCCAGACAAAGCTTTTGAAGAAAATGGTAAAATAAATCCGAAACTTCATGAAAGACAAATGACTATGATAAAAGGAGACAGTTCCAGAGCGATACAGCACATGCCTCTTCTGTTTCCTAACTCCCTGGAGTATCTCTTGTTATACTGAGTGTGAGCTACTGATCCAGAAAGTAATAAAGTGGATTCCTTAAATATAGTCTATAATTTTTGTTTAATCATCCACTTACTTGATCTATCACATATATCATACTGCTAAAACATGTACAATTTATTTATCTGCTAATATTCAGAACTATATGAGAAAGGGTTACACTGTCATCATTATGTTTACCTTCAGGTGGTGAAGCAGTAAAACCAGATGGGCTTATTACCATAAATCCAGGGCTAGGAACAGACTTTCCTCCACTGCTGGAATGTCTCAGGTACATGATTGACTGTACTTTCTCCTGAAAGATCTTGCCATCTGAAATTTTTTAAAAATTGGGATAGTAAAATTTTTAAAAGGATAAAATGAAAATATAATTTTAAAAGCAAATAATTAAATAGAAATTTTTACAAAAAGATGTTCAAAGTGAAAAAATATAGCATGTTTTATACTAATGCACATTTGCTATGTGAGTACATGCTATTCTTTCTTACATGTAAATTTTTTATACTGTTACTTGCCAAGTTAACTTTTATTTTCTTTGAATTATAACCATATTTACAGTTATTTCTACATTTCAACAGCTAACTGTTCACTCCTTGAGTAAAGGACTATGTCCTATATTTTTATATATCCCCTTAAATGTCCAATATGACTCTAAAATGGATACCTACAGCTTAATCTTCTTTTCTGAGCTTCATACTTGTAAATTCAATGGCTTGATTTCTTTTTATTTTTTTAATTAATTAATTAATTAATTAATTTATTTATTTATTTTCTCAATGGCTTGATTTCTTAAATGCATAACAAATGCTACAAATCTAAATCTGAATCCTCTTTCTGCCCTAAATTCAGTCCTGTTTTGTTTTCTGGTTCATTTGGCAGAAGTACCCATTTCCCAAGTAGAAGCCAGGAGCCACCCTTGGCCACTACCTTTCCATCATCCATGTGAAGTCAGTCTCCAGGTTCTGCTGACTTGATTCTGCATCTTGAGCTCCTCTTATCCCTAGCACAGTGCCATAATGGGGGCGCTTATCATGGCTCACTTGGACGTGTGTCGCAGACTTGTAAACGGTATCTACAATGGGCATCGGTCACCCTCAAATCCAAGCTTTCAGAATTCTATCAAATGTCAACCCCTGCTAAGAACCCTCTAGTGGCTCTCTGCTGCCTCCTTCCCACTCTGGATAAAGCCTAACTTCCCCTTTGTAAGAATCTCCGTGATCTCCCTTCAGATTCCTTCCAGCCTTTCCTCATGACACTTCTGTAGCACCTATTTCTCACAGCTCCCAAGCAAGCTGTTTGCTTTGTTTGGAAGCCCCCTCCCTTCAACTCCTACTCAATGTTTAAGCCTCAGAGCAGGCAGGCATCACCTCCTCCAGGAAACACCTCTTCTCCGTGCTCTATGCTACCAGAAACAAACAAACAAACAAACAAAAAAAAAAACAAACAAAAAACCATCACTGTCCTTTCCACACGATGTCATTACCTGTTTATGTCTCTTTCCCCTCAAATAGGTTGTAAGCTTAGTATGGGAATGGACACATTTTATTCATCTTTGCAACTACCCTGTTTCCAGAGTCCTGACAGAACTTTATTTACTAAACGTGCTGAATCTAACACAAAGTCATGTTGTCTGTTTGCATTTGGATTTTTACTGCTGTTGAATCATTTTATTCATTTATTACATTCCTAAATGGATGTTTTACAAGTTTTCCTCTCCAAACTTACTATCTAGTTTTCTCAGAAGTATATTCATGCTTGCTTTCTTGCCACATTACATTTTCCTGGTTCTTTTTGAATTCTGATTTTTCCATCTTTCTTTATACTAATTATTCTTTCTTATAGTTCTATCCTTAGCTTCCTTTTTTCTTTACTCTCTCTCTATACCTTTCTTCGGTGGTCTCATCTAGTCTCAGAGCTTCAACTCACTTCTACATGGGAGATTCTCCTTCTTGAATTTTATTGCAGTAATTTACTTACATATTTCTTTGCTCAAAACAAACACAACAAAACCAAATCCTTTAGTGATCTCTAAATAGAATGTAAGTTCAAATTCTCTGGCCTCACCTTCAAGAATCCATTTAATATGACATCAGGGGAAAAAATAAATAAGTGGTGGTCCCAAACTATGTTTATGGTTTTGTTTATGGTATCACTGATCCTTTAAAGAGCCCACATACTTGAGTAAAATTCATTATTCTTTATTTTCTCTATTTTTTTTCTCTCTTTAAGTCATTCTCTTCACCTGGAGTGCTAATTTTCTAATATACATCTCAAATTTACCTAAATTATTCAATGCCCATGTCATATATAGGATCTATTAAATCTTCCCTCTCCATAGTGGCCTGATGAAACCCTCACTCTTCTAAAATCAAGTAGTTCTTCTTTTGTATCTACTATTAGGTACTTGCCAGATATTGCTTTTTACTATAGATATTTGGGTATTTGACTCCTCTCTCCTCTCAGCAATAAAGCTCTCTGAAGGCAGAGACTGTGTCTGGTTCATTCTATATTCCTTTGCCCTGTTCCAACCCCACTGTGTGATTAGGATAGTTCTTAGCATACAGAAGCCAATGAATATCAGACAAATGTGGATTGGGTGGGAAGAAAAATAATTAAAACTGAGATAGCCAAAATCTAACAAAATATGATTATACCTACCTATGTGCAAAGAAAAGTAGAAATTTGTGGGGTTGTGACAAACGTAAGTATTAGTAGGAGGGTGAACTGCTAAAAGGAAATTGAAGATAATTGTCAATAATTCCAAATCTGGAGGAGATCCAAGGACTTCTGCTATAATTTTCACAAATGAGTTACAAACCTCTCGGGGCATGGATGTAAGCTGCCCCTCTTTGTGTTCCTGAAAAAATAAAAAAAACTCTTTAGATTTAAAGAGAACTGCCAACTAACATTTTCCATTTAAGCAATAGATTCCTTTTAAGACAGAATTATGTTGGTTTACTACTCTAGTCTGATCATATTTACCACTAAACTGAGTTGCAACTTCCCCATTCAATATATCCTGCCATTAAAAAATTCATTAAAACCAACAGCAACTTACTCTCAGTCCATTTATCTTAATTAACAGGGCAAAGTTATATTACGGTGCTCATGAGCATGGCTCTGAAGCCAAACCACCTAGCTTTGCATTCTGGCCTCTCCACTCATTATCTGTGTGATTTGGGGCATATTTAATACCTCAATGCCTCAGTTCAGTAATATGGGAATGGTCATGTTACTTCCTATGGCCGTCATAAAGATTAAATGACAGAAACTCTTGGAAGAGCACCTCACATTTAGTAAGTGCCATATAAATGTTAGCTAATAGTTGTACTACCACGATGACTATCCCTACTTCTGTCCTACTATGATGGGATCACAAGGAGAAATTCCTGATAGACCAAACTGATTACATTACTACAATGTGTGCCAGTTTACAAACCACTTTCTCATAACCGCTCTGAGAGGTTTTATTCTTCATTTCTAGAATGTGAAGCTCAAAGTGATTATATGACTAACTTAAACCACACAGAAAATATGTAAATAGTTCAGACCTCTGATTCTTCTCTACTGTGTCATCGATTGCCTGGTATAAGAAGACCTGGCAGAGTGCCAAGCAACTACTAAAAATAAAGACAGGTATAAATAAATAATTTATATTCTCCAACTCCATCTCCCCTAGTAGGTAGCAGTCACCCTCTAGATCAAGACCAAGGGGGTACACTTCCTCATCTTCCCTCTCCCTGTACATGTGATACATCCAAAAAATGATACATCTCTGCACCCACTTTTCTTCATTTACTCTTTTGTAATTGCTGAATTAGAAAACTAAAATCTAGATGTTAACTTTGAAACCTCAGATTTAAGAAGAGATCACTGACTCTACAGAAGAACCAAAACCCCTCCGCCAAGATTTTCATTAGTGCCAAGTGGTCAAGCCAAGCCAAGCCAGGCACATAGGTCTTCTGATTTTCAAGTCAGTGCTACTTCTGCCATAGCCATCTGCCCTTTTTCTGAATTAGGCACCTGGTGCCTTCCACTTCCCAGGTCACCACTGCAGTCATTCATTCCTATGTCCATCCCAGGCCATGTTTCCTCAATCTTGTCTTTTCCACTGACCCCTTACAAATAGTCACTAGTATCCTATTTCATTAAAAAAAAAAAAAAAAAAAAAAAACAAAAACATCCTTTGGGACACCTGGGTGGCTCAGTCAGTTAAATGTCCGACTCTTGGGCAGCCCGGGTGGCTCAGAGGTTTAGTGCAGCCTTCAGCCCAGGGCGTGATCCTGGAGACCTGGGATCAAGTCCCACATCGGGCTCCCTGCATGGAGCCTGCTTCTCCCTCTGCCTGTGTCCAGTTCTCTCTCTCTCTTTCTCTCTCTCTCTCTGTGTCTCTCATGAATAAATAAATAAAATCTTTAAAAAAAAATAAATGTCCGACTCTTGATTTTGGCTCATGATCTCAGGGTTGTGAGATCAAGCTCTGAGTTGGGCTCTGTGCTGGGCATGCAAGCTGCTTAAGAGCCTCTCTCCCTCTCCTTCTACCCTTCCCCCAGTCTATTAAAAAAAATCCCTTAACTTGAACTTTGGGAACCTTTTATTAACTGTTTCTTTTACCCTTCACTTCTAGACTTTCTAATCATTATTTATTCTCACTGCTTCCAATGAGTCCACCACACGTGCTGTCTAAAGTCCTTAAAACCAGGATCCCTGGGTGGCGCAGCGGTTTAGCGCCTGCCTTTGGCCCAGGGCGCGATCCTGGAGACCCGGGATCGAATCCCATGTCGGGCTCCCGGTGCATGGAGCCTGCTTCTCCCTCTGTCTATGTCTCTGCCTCTCTCTCTCTCTCTCTCTGTGTGTGACTATCATAAATAAATAAAAATTATAAAAAAAAAAATAAAGTCCTTAAAACCTAGTTCTTGCCTTCATTCCACTGAAATCTTGAGTCATTAAGAATTTCTATCAGTGACCCTTTCTTTACCTGTCCACATTTTCTTTGAACTTTCCACATTATTTGGTTCCCTCTCTGCCCACCCTTGGTTTCCTGGTTCTTCTCTTAGCTCTTTGACTACTCTTTCTACATCTTTCAATAGCTCCTTTTTCCTGTTTCACACCTGAAAATGGATATTTCCAGAGGTACAAGCCACAGCCCTCTATGATCCTTCCACTACATTGTTTATCCTGTAGTGCTTATCCATCCCCGTGGCTTCACTGTGACATCAATGCAGACAGTTCCCCATCTGTCCCTCCCATCCCTCTCCCCAGTTCTAATCTTGCATATCTAGGTGCCTAGTGGTCACAGCTGCTGAACGTCCCACTGTAATCTCTGATGCACAATGGATAAGCTATACAACTTGCATGTTCAATTCCTTCTTTGATGATGCTATCATTCTTCTAGTCTCCCAGCTGGAAATTCTCTATTATATATTTCATTTCTCCTGCAGCTCCTATTTAGACAGGATCAAGCCCTTTTAATTCTCCTTATAATCTTCTTTATATTTGTTCCCTTTCTTTTACACTCTATTTTCATCACTTGAGTTCAGGTTCTTTATACTGTACTCATGAACTAATGAAACTGCCCCATGTCCAATATACTACCAATTTATCAATCTTTCTTAAATAATCTGAGATACCATAAAAGCAACAATTAGGTTCATTTCTTTATATAATTCCTACAATACCTACCATAAAACTATTCTTAATAGCTGTTTATTTGGTAATGGGCTCTTTCAATGAAGAAGGATGAAGAGATATACTTTTTAGGAAAAGGAACTGGTACCTCAATTTTTCTAGCATTTTTATAAATAAATGAAAATGAGAATATATATAGAAATCTCCAGGTTTACAAGTGTTACTCTGCTGACATGGAAAGACTAAAAGAGAACTTCACACTGTCTTGTGAACTTTTTGAAAATTGGTCAGCAAGTTTCAAAATGGATATACAAAGAAACTGATTTAGAGAAAAAATGCTATATAAATGTTACATAAACCATTCCACAAGCTAAGGGCCTCAGAGCTCACTGTATTGTATTCCTGAAGACAACAGTCTAATTTAATTTACTATAGGGCCCAAAAAAGGCAATACAATGTTTTTTTGTTTTTTTAAAGAATTCATTCATCCAACAAATATTTATTAGATACCTGTATGTGCCAGTGTGATCAAGAAAAAACATTATCCCTGCCCTCAGCAGATTTACAGAGGGAAACAAATCATAATTTTATAAATGATGTGATACTAGGAAATGGAGATATGTGGAGCTAGTGGAGGAAGGGGAAGGGTTACTTTAAAATGCATAGAGATAGGAGGGCTTCTCTCAGGAAGTAAATTTAAAGTGGACGTATGAAGGATAAGCAGGAGGTAGCTAGATGGAAAGAACAGGATTAATAACTTCTCAGTCAGAAAAAATATTATGTGTCCTGAGGAGTGAAAAGAACTCACTGTTTAGGAAGAGAAAATAAGCCAGGGGGCCGCAGTGGCATGAAATGAGGCTGGCATGGTCACCAGGGCATATAGGCTTTCTTTAGGTATAGTCACAGATTCTGGATTTTATTCCAAGTACAATGGGAAGGCCTTGGTGTTATTCAAACAAAGGAATTAAAAACATAAATATTAATGCTCCCAGGGAACATCTGAACTTCTCTGACTTGATAAAGTTCTACTAGATGCCTCACTGAAAAAACAGACGACCTTGAAAAATATTCTCATATGCCAACCAAGGTTGTAAAAGAATATTGGCGAAGGCAGAGCTAAAAAATTAACTAGAAGCCAGGCCATAGCACAGACACTACTGGTGAGGTGCCATTTTTTAATATAACATTTAAAAAATTTTTTTAATTTATTTATTCATGAGAGACACAGAGAGAGAGAGAGAGGCGCAGACACAGGCAGAGGGAGAAGCAGGCTCCATTCCATGCAGGGAGCCTGACATGGTGGGACTTGATCCCGGGTCTCCAGGACCACACCCTGGGCTGAAAGTGGCCTTAAACCGCTGAGCCACCAGGGCTGCCCTTAACATAACATTTTGGATATATTTTCTATACGCTAATTCTAGTGCATATAATAGATCTTTGGCAAATATATGCTTATTAAGACAAAATATATTTGCTTGTTATTTAAGGAATGTGGAATGAGTTTCAGTTAGCAATAATCATGTGTCAGTTAAACTTTACTGGCCACCATACTACTACTGTGCAAAGCTTTGCTATTGTTGATATTTAAGAGATTACAAAATTATTATTATAACCCAGCATAAAGAGGCATTGTAGGTATACAATAGTTGTTGTTCTTTTGTAATTGAGCTATGAATGACAGTATGAAGGTCAAGCTGTAGGAGGCAGGAGTTGAGAAGAAAGAATCTGGGAGATTAGGGAAGATGGAGAAGACAAAAACTCCACTGAAAGTCCCACAAAAATCTGAGTTCACGGCACTGAGTTGTTAAACAAATAACTGTGGAAAATATCTCCCAAAGTAAAGTTACATGAAAAGTACCTGCAAAACCTGACATGTGAGTAGAAAGTGATGGACCACTCGGGCTTTCAGTAATTGCTTAATATTAAAGACCTGCTGGTGGTGATCTGCTCTGATGAGGACTTCGAGAGCCGCCAGCAGTGTTTCCCAAGCTCCTTGCTGAGAAAATAAAACACACACAAATCAGCACATGGTTCCTAAAAGACATGTTACCTGCTTTTTAGAAGACATAAAGCAATCTAACATTGTGGGTATATTCATGGCCAAAGATTAAATTCATCTGAAAAAGTAAATCTTAAAATTTACTCCACACTAATGTTTTTTGTCAATAACTCATTTCTAAAAACTTATGTTGAATGCAATATTGTATTAGGTGCTTTGGTACATTAATGTACCAAATATTTTATAATGTATAGTATTTTCAATAGATGAATTATCTTGAGGAATTTGATACAAACACCTGTTATCAACATAATTGCTTACAAATTGTTTTCAGAGCCTTATTAAAAATGCATAAACTTCTATTAAAAATGCATAAACTTCTATATGTATATAGCATTTAATTAAATTATTTTAGAAAAGATTGTACTAAACTGAAAAAAACTCACTGACAATGAGAAAATTCTGCATTTTGGGATTGATTTACTTTTAAGTCCAAATAACAGAATTCTGTGCATAATTACTGTGTATCTTCAGACTTCCTTTTAAGGTGCCTTAAAAATGATTTTCCCATGTGGAATCAATCTTAAATTACCCTTAATAATGGAGAAGGGGGAATCTTCTATAGATAACTAATACTGAAAAATAATCTTTGCCTCATTTTATTATTCCAAATGACCTATCAGCAAAGCTATTCACAAAAGACAAAATTAACTGGCTTGGGCTGCAGGTCTTCCTATTTCTCCTTGGAAGGTAATGAACAATGAAAAGGCCAGGGAACTGACAGACTTAATCATACTATTACACCCAAGGTCTTTCTCTTCATAAGATAGGGGTCAAGATGCCCTAGAAGAACAAGGCATATGAGAAATGGAGCACAAGGCAGCCCAAGTATGAAAACTTGATTCAGGTATGAAAAAGAGTACCAAACAGAATAGTGGCAAAGTAAAGAAATGACTGAAAACAGAAGACAAACTCAGTTAAAAATTATTAGGAGAGAAAATCTTATTTCGAACTCACAGAAGTACTTGTGTGTAACACTACTGAATTCAACAAAAAATGTTTTGTTTTTAATCAACAACCCCAAAGTAGTATCCTCTTTTGAAATACTAAAACGACTGTTGACCAGTTAGGTTCGATCTTCCAATCTACAACTGAGCTGTTTACTATACACTTATATTTATACTGCCTTTGTTTGTTTACATCTGCTATAACTGTACATTTTCTTTTTCTTCATGCAACATTACTCATATTTTTGTGCATACACATGTATGGTTATTTTTTATTCTAAAAGAGAGAGTTTATTCAGAATGAGAAAAGAAATAACGACAAACTAAAAAGTTTTAGAAATTGATAAGCACCATAAAGTCCAGAAGAAGCAATAGTTCAGTTAGCTGCCTAACACAATACTATAATATCTTCCCCCATGTGTGGCTGCATATTCTTTAATTGCTTTTTTTTCTTTTGAAGCATAATTGACATATAATATTATATTTATTTCAGGTATACCACACTTAGTGAGATTCAATATTTATACGCATTATGGAGTGTAGAAATCACAAGAAATGCAGTTATCATCTGTCACTATATAAAGTTGTTTATACCATATTATCAACTATATTCCCTATGTTGTATCTTATATCCCCATGGCTTATTTATTTTACAACTGGAAGATTATACTTTTTTTTAAAAAAAGATTTTATTTATTTATTCATGAGAGACAGAGAGAGAGACAGAGAGAGAGAGAGAGAGACAGAGAGGCAGAGACATAGGCAGAGGGAGAAGCAGGCTCCTCACAGGGAGCCTAATGTGGGACTTGATCCCTGGACTCCGGGATCACGCCCTCAGCCAAAGACAGACACTCAACCACTGAGCCAACCAGATGTCCCAAGATTAAACTTTCTTTTTAATTATTTTTTTAGAATTTTTTAAAAGATTTTATTTATTTATTCATGATAGACACAGAGAGAGAGAGAGAGAGAGAGAGGCAGAGACACAGGCAGAGGGAGAAGCAGGCTCCATGCCAGGAGCCCGATGCAGGACTCGATCCTGGGTCTCCAGGATCATGCCCTGGGCCAAAGGCAGGTGCTAAACTGCCAAGCCACCCAGGGATCCCCCAAGATTATACTTTCATATAACAATACATTTTACAAATAGAAGAACAGAAAAATAATTCTGTCTTTCCTCTAGCATGCTTGATCAAAATTTATCTTTATTAATAATAGATTACAAAGGTTTCTTTCAGCATATCTCAACTCATTTTAATAATGAGTAAATTTTCAGGGAGTATTGCCAAATTTAGGAATAACTGATTTTTTAAAAAATCTGAAAGGTATATACTTTGGTCTTTATGTTTGATGGTAATGCTGCTATATCTAACTCTAGATAATCTATAGTCTACACTAGAACTAAGAAGTTTATATGAGCCCATACCATGAAGATTGTTTAAAACTAGGGCATGGGGCACCTGGGTGGCTCAGCTGAGTGTCCAACTCTTATCTTGGCTCAGGTCTTGATCTCAGAGTTCAAGCCATGCGACGTGCTCCATCCTAAGCATGGAGCCCACTTAAAAAAATAAATAAACAACCTCTTGCCCCCCAGAAAAACTAGGGCAGAAAGGAAATAGCCTGTATCCATTCCCTGGCTGAGACCAGTGCATCCACCCAGTTGGGTTGAGATGCTGTGCCTAAGATCAACCATGTTCCTCAACTTATGCCTATAATGAAGCCAAGATTTCATAGCCTTGCCCTAATTCAGCTCTATGACTCGTGGGCAACTTGACTGCCCTACTCAGAAGTGTGTACATTTTTCCCTCTCCTTGACTTGACTGTCTAGTAAGTCTCTAGACTAAGACTCTAGTCTAAGAGTCTCTGGACTCTTAGCAGAATCCCTTTTGAGATTTATGGTAAATGCAAATCCTCACTTGATTTGAATGAGCCCCATGTTCTCTAGCCTGCTCTAGCTATTTCTAGTACTACTTTAGCTATATCCAGTTATCCTAAGTTCTGATCCTAATCTTCCAGCTCAGCATTACCATGGATGTTCAAAAACCTGCACAGAAAATAATCTCCACATTGCCATTTATAATTAACATTACACTAAAGTAGTAAGTTTGTTCTCTTCTCCAGAAGAATGATGAGATGAATATTTAAAAGCACATATCTGTCTGTGCAGCAAAGGAAACAACCAACCTATGGAATGGTTGAACATATGGAATGGGAGAAAACATATGCAAACACATATCAGATGAGGGATTAACATCTAGAATATATTGAGGACTTCTACAAATCAATAACAAAAAAAATCAATCCATTTTAAAAATGGGCAAAGAACTTGAACAGACATTTCTCCAAAGAAAATATACAAATGGCCAACAAGTATATGAAAAGATGCTCATCATCACAAAATATTGGGGAGATGCAAATCAAAATCACAATAGAATATCACTTCATACCCAATAGATAGCCACTATCAGAAAACCAGAAAATAACAATTGTTGGCAAGGATGTGGAGAAATTAGAATCCTTATACCTTATACAATGTGGGATTATAAAATGGTGGAGTTCTTATGGAAAATAGTGTAGAGGTTCCTTAAAAAATTAAAAATAGAATTACTATGATTCAACAATCCCACTTCTGGGTATATATATCCAAAAGAATTGAAAATAGGACCTCAAGGAAGCATTTACATATTCATGTCCATTACAGTGCTATTCACAACATCCATATCTAGAAGCAACCTAAATATCTATTGATAGAAGAAAGGATAAAGGAAATGTGGTATATACACACAATGGGTATTATTTAGTGTTACAAAAGAAAGAAATCTTGTCATTTACTACAACACAAATAAACATTGAGGACATATACTAAGTGAAATAAGCCAATCACAAAGACAAATACTGAATGATTACACTTCTATGACATATCTAAAGTAATCAAACTCATAGAAACAGAAAGTAGTATGTGGTTGCCAGGGACTGCGGAGTGACGGGGTAGGAGAAATAGGGGGAATTGTTCAATGGGTATAGTTTCAGGAAAGCAAGATGAAAATGTTCTAGATATCTGCTGTACAACAGAGTGTATATAGTTAGTACTATATTGTACACTTAAAAATTGTTAAGAGGGTAATTTATGTCATATGTTTTTTACCATTAAAAATAAAAAGCACATGGGGGCATCTAGGTGGCTCAGTTGGTTCAGCAACCAACTCTTGATTTTGGCTCAAGTCGTGATCTCAGTCAGGGTCATGAGAGTAAGCCCCATGTCTGGCTATGGACTCAGCAAGAAGTCTGCTTAGATTCTCTCCATCCCCCCTCCCTCTGCCTCTACTACCACTCACACATGCACGCACACTTTCTCTCTTTCTCCGATAAATAAATAAATCTTAAAAAATAAATAAAAGCACATGCCTTGGCTTTATTCCATATCTTCCAGTCAAGCAACAGCTCCTCTAGCAGTTTAACATCTTGGATTATAGCATTAGACTCTACATCCAACTTAAACTCTCCATTCTCATTGACATGAATAATATCTTCATCACAGCAACCTTCAAGAAGTGTCTATGGAAAATTAGCATTAATACAGGATGCGTTAATAATTGATTAATCCAAAAATTCAACAGAAACGTTAAGCTTTCAATCTTAGCAGTCATTACATTAAATTCAAAGGAAAATTAGTGATAATTCAACATTTCACAAAGTATCTTTAATTTGTTTTGCAAAACAATTCAAATTAGAAAAATACAAACTTCCAAATATTTGTAAATGACTATTCAGTAATATAGGTGAAATAAACATTTTATTTTTTATTTTTATTTATTTTTATATTCTTATTTTTTAAGTTCAATGAATATGTTAGACTTTAAACACTTTTTCCAAAAAAGTACTAAAGATTCATGCCATAAATGTAATAGTTTAAGGGAGTTGGGGATTGAAGGGACGGGTGGAGACATAGTCTTTTGCCTTACTACTAGTACCCTCAGAGACAAATAGTTTCACAACATTACCAAATGCTCTTAGTTAGAAAAGTATTTTAAATATATGATGATAGCTGGATCAAAATAAAAACTAATACAGCTTTGGAAAACTAACTCTCTTGCAGCATTGCCTACTGGAAGTGGCATAGTAGTAGGTGTCAAGAGAACGGAGTTATCTTCCATAAGGGGGAGCTGAGGCAAAAAAACAGTGTCTCTGTGGGTCTTAATCTCATCAATCTATGGAATGAGGGGCCAGCTCTAAGACACAGCTCCAGTTTATCCAGATCCAAAAATTTTTTTCTTACTCTTCTAAAATGCTTTAAACAAGAAAAAATGTAATTATGTAAATGATGAAGAAAACCAGAAGTGTTTAATACACAACAGTGTATCAAATATACACTGTTGAGTTTCCTTCGTTTTCTTCAGGAATAACTGAAACATAAAAGTTTATTGTTGGAAGACTAGTGAAGAAAGAAGTATCATTGCATATGAAACTGTAAGAATAAATATTATGAGGACATACCTTCAAAACATGAAAGCCAACAATGCATTTTTGTTTAATCAACACCTGATGAATCATAGAAAGTCCATTACAATTTTCTAATTCATGTATTCTCTGTTGGTTGTATTTAGTTAATGAGAGTATAACTCTCAGTGCTAATGCTTGGGTTTCTTCACAGCTACTGAGTTCCACAACCTAAAAAAATATTTTTTTTAACTTATTAAAAAAAAATTAACATGTATGATTATTGACTATTATATAACATCAATCTATCAGTTTTATTTGAAAGCTATTTTTTTGCTCACACTTTGCTTGTCATTAAGCATTATAAACAAAAATGAAAGACATAAATCCCATGATCCTTAGTCTCTTAAATATACTATAAATGAACTGAAATAACATTTAAAACTGTATAAGTCAGTAGCATTTCATTAGTGATCTGAAATGCCAGCAAAATGCCTCAGGTTTTTTATTGGTCCATCAACAAATCAACTCTACATTACATGCTATGGAAGATAGCAAAGAAGTAAAAGGCATGATACTTGCTCCCAATGGGGCCTACTATCTAGTCAAAAGATAAGTTTTATGTATGAAAACCATAGATTTGCCCTGTACTTCAATTAAACCAATGCTTTCTGACCACTGCTATATATGAGAAACATACACCTTATTATCATGATTACAGACAAAAAAGAATGAGATATGAATGTCATAAGGGCACAGAAACTATTTCTGACTCTACTTTGCTTAGGTTAGGGAAGCCTAAATGGAGAGAAGATGGTCTGGAAAGACAGTAAAACACTAGAAAGTAGGAATGGCAGGTAGCCGGGAGCAAGAGACTGTAGAAGGTTAAGGGTTTATTTTTATTTTTATTTTTTTTAAAGATTTTATTTATTTATTCATGAGAGACACACACAGAGAGGCAGAGACATAGGCAGAGGGAGAAACAGGCTCCCCATGGGGAGCCCAAAATGGGACTCATCCCAGGACCCCAGGGTCACAACCTGAGCCAAAGGCAAACACTCAATCACTGAGCCACCCAGGTGTCGTAGGGTAAGGGTCTAAAGCTAGAAGTTCCTGGTACAGCTAGGAGGCTGCAGGTTGCCTATTTGACTGATTCGGATCAAAATGCAGGCTATGTATACAAGGTTTTTAAGGACCAAATTTTATTTTTGTAGGGGAGGAGGAAAAATAGTGAAGAAAGTTTATAAGTTTTTTTTTGTTTTTGTTTTTTGTTTTTTATTTTAGAGTGATCCCCAGACCAACAGCATCAGCATTACCTGGGAACTTTCTCTCTCTCTTTTTTTTTTTTTTTTAATTTTTATTTATTTATGAAAGTCACACAAAGAGAGAGAGAGAGGCAGAGACACAGGCAGAGGGAGAAGCAGGCTCCATGCACTGGGAGCCCGACGTGGGATTCGATCCCGGGTCTCCAGGATCGTGCCCTGGGCCAAAGGCAGGTGCCAAACCGCTGCGCCACCCAGGGATCCCGAAAGTTTATAAGTTTTAAGCATGACAACATACTTTAGAAGTCTTATTGGAAAGATCCTAAATGTTGGCAAAATAAAATATTAATCATTGTCTCTAGGATCTAGTCACTGTGTAATAGTAATCATAACAAAATTACATTCAGTAACAAAATGTATATTTTGAAATTATACAAAGCTATAACAGTTGATTACAAAATGTTGATAAGGAGTTAGACAAAGAGCTTTTAATTTTAAAATACTATGGGAAAATTAACTAGATATTGGATGCAAAAAAAATTGAAAAAGGAAGAAGAAAAGAGAAAAACAGCTTAGAGTATGGCAAATCAATGCTGACAAAATATTTATAAGAACAGTAATGGTAGTATCAGACACTGATGCACCCCTTGCTGCAAAATCAATCAAAAGTGGTCGTCCAATTGAAGAAAGCAAGCCAGTTAGGAAGACTGAAAATTTGAGAATGCTGCAGAAATTACACTTAGGAATAAAATTCTGAGGATGAAAGAAGACCAAGGCTGCTTTAATTAAACAAGGATATGGGCCTTGAGGAAGGAGGGATGATTAGTACATTTGTATTCCCTATTTAGGATTTCAGCAATCCCTGTAAATAGTATATACTTATTGATTGTCTATGTCAGGCAAGTTATTGTCCCTGCTCTAAGACGACTAAGTAGAACAGATAATTGAACAGTTATTTCTAATACAGTACTCATAACAGTCAAACAATATTTCTCCTTCTCTTTTAGAAAAACTTCAAATAGGGGTGCCTGGGTAGCTCAGTCAGTTAAGTGTCTGCCTCTGGCTTGGGTCATGGTCCCAGGGTCCTGGGATAGAGCCCCAGGTCCTGCTCCCTGCTCAGCGGGGAGTCTTCTTCTCCCTCTGCTCTTCCTCGCATTCATCATATCTCAAATAAATACAAAATAAACATTAAGGAAAAAACCTTCAAACAGGGGTGCCTGTGTGGCTCAGTCGGTTGAGCATTTGATCATGATCTCAGGGTTCTGGGATTGGCCCCAGGTGGAGCTCCTCACTGAGCAGAAAGTCAACTTGTCCCTCTGCCCTCCTCCTGCTCATTCTCTCTCTCTCTCTCAAATAAAATAAAGAAAATATTTTTAAAAAATGACTTCAAACAAACTCAAATTATTTTTTGTACTTATTTGCGGACTCTTGTTTTTTTCCGTGTATCTGTAAGCTTGGGAAAAACAAGTTTCACAACCATTATTTTAAAGACTACATTACTAAGGCTCCTGAGTGACGCAGTCGGTTTAAGTGTCTAACTCTTGGTTTTGGCTCAGGTCATGGTCTTAGGGTTATGAGATGGAGCCCTGTGTCAGACTCTATGCTCAGCAAGGAGTCTAAGATTCTCTCTCCTTCTCCTTCTGCCCCTCCCCCCCACTCTTTCTCTTTCAAATGAATATTAAAAAAAAAAAGAAGAATATATTCCTTGTCTATGGCCATACCACCTTGAACATGCTCAATCTTGTTCAAAGAACACCTTTCTTCTTTTCATTACTATAACATGTAATTTTTCTTATTGACAATTTAAATCTTGTACATTGAATGACTGATTTAAATGTAATACCTACCCAATGTGGCACTTGAACTCATGACCCCAAGATCAAGAGTTGCACACTGTACTCACTGAGTCAGCCAGGCACCCCATTAAATCTTGTGCATTTAATATTTAATTGTTCTAATTACATTTCTGGATAATAGAAAACTTCTAAAATCTCCACAATTAAAAGAATTTTCACCGTTTGTGGCAGAGAACTTAATGACAACCTAATCATGCAATTTTTTTTAAAAGTTTATGATAATTGAGGTATAAATGGTTTTGTAATTTAAAAAAAAAACACTGAAATTTATCAGTATTAAAGAAGAAGTTTCTCTTCAGGTAAAACTATAGTCAGTGATTCTTACCCTAGCAAAGAGAAAAACAAATATACCAGTTCCACCAATCTCGTGCAGAATGCCTTGAATAGTTTTACATTCAGTAGGCCGTAGATTCTTTAGATGATGAGGTTCTAACAAGATGCTCTGAACTTCTTTGGAGCTGAAGGGTCTTTGAGAGAGTTGGGTTTTCATCTGACCTTTAAGTCTAATAACTGGTTCATAGATGGTATACTGAGCAGGACAGTTAGTTGTATATACAACTGAAAGACTTTCCTGAAACACAAATATTTTCCTTTAGTCACTAAATAAAATTTAAAAAGTTATCAACCAGCAAATATATATTTCAAACTGAAAAGGTGCCGAACAATTTTTTTTGACAGACACTACACTAAATAAAGATGAACATGAGAGGCAAGGTGGCAAAGATCCATTTCAATTAGCAGTGACCAATAGTATAAACGTTGTCAAGGCTGAGAAAGATTCCGGCTTTAATCATTTTAGAATAAACATGAAATTATACTTACTTTTGCTACTAAGAACAGCTGAGTCTCATACCACATTCATTACATACCAGGCTTTGTTGCTTGCACTTACAAATATTAACCAATCATTACAACCTTATGAGATAGGAACTCTGGGTCAATGCATTCAAAATTTTTGCTTTAAATTTGTTCACAGGCTGGCTACTCATTTAAGAGTGACTGTGAGCCAGATCTTTCTACTAGAATAAAATCCCAGGCTATCATCATTCCTAACTAAAACAAAGGAATTTTCAATATTTCTCCCCACAGAGAGTAGTTTCCATCAGGTTCTAACTTTAGGTGAGTTGCTCAGGCTTAGGAAAATCATGTACTGTGTCAGTGTCTTCTCACAGAAACTGTGGGGGCTCTGATCATTTTCAACCATGATGATATTAAAAGTTTCACCTAGACATCATGTAGTATATTTGCATACCAACTAGCATGACTACACAGTCTATTGTATATGATTATGCTGGGCAAAACAAAAACTTAAACCTGCAATAGTTTTCATCAGAAAGCTGACAAAATGGTCATCTATGTAAGACAATCCCACCTGACACCAGTGCCTTGCCAGACTTTAGCTCATGACCTCATAATCCCCAAGTTACTAAATCAGGCTTTAAAAATTTGCTTTCTAGAGTTTTCACATCAAACCCTTAGAATTTTCATTTGTGATAATTTATGTTAAATTTTGTGACTTATATAACCTATATTCTTTTCAAGCAAAATAAAAGTATTAGGGAAATTTTATGTATGTGTAAAAACAAATGATTAAAACCTAGAGTTAAAATTATTATTTGAACAAACACTAGTTGTGTGAACTCCCTGGTCTCCCTAAAGCATGGATTCTCAGTGTGTGGTCCTGAACCAGCAGCATCAGCATCATCTAGTATTTGTTAAAAATGCAAATTCCAGGGCCACACTTCAGACCCTACTGAATCCAAAACACTGGCCCAGCAATTTGTTTTAATAAGTCCTCTGGGTGATTCTGATGCACGCTCAGGTTTGAGAAACATTTCCCTAAAGCATGTTTTCTCAATGGTGAGACATTTAGGGTGGGATAATTCTTTGCTGCATAATACTGCCCTTGTAGTATGGAACACTTAGCACCTCTGGCCACCACTCAATCATAGTAGATGGCCCAAATGCCTTCAATCCTCATTTTTAAATACTTTCTAGGGAGAAAAAGATCATATATGCAGTGTCAGATCATTAGCTAAATTCCATAGGTATCTATTCTCTATCCACTTTATAGATATATATTTAACACCATTTAAGACTTGTGTTTTACAAAATATCTATGCTAGAATTTCTCCTTTCCCTTAATCAAATGTTACAGCTTTAAAGTATAATTTAAAAAATATGAAATACACATCTCATTAACAACAACAAAATACATTCCAAACCAATAGTTTCCTTCAAGTAAAAACTATCTCTGACATATAACTGTACCTCTTATAAGAAGCAAGAGAAGGAGGAACACAGTTTCATGGCCAGATCTACCAGTTTTTAGTAGATCTTCTAAGATTATGAAGGCTCAGCTTTCTAGTTGCTATAATGAAAAATATCCACCACAAGTTCCTAAATTATATTCTAGAACAAAATATTACAATATTGTATAAAAAACAGTCTGAGAGTCTCATATAAGCAGAGTTAGCAATATTTTGAAAGCCAATTCCTGTTACTGATATTAAACAAATATTCTAAAATCTGAATATATGTAATTAAGACCAATATTATAAGTAAAAGTTAGTATTCACTTATAAATATGGAAATGAAATGCAATGAGCAATATTGTTTAGGCTAACATATGTTATATTTTCACTATATCATAAACATTTTTCTTAAATGATCAGGAGATGTAAACTAAACCAATACTTAGTATAGAAATATAGTTCTAAGGAAAAGGGGATAAAAATTTGAAACCTGAAAAAAATTTCTGAGTATTTAAATTGTTTTAAAGAAAAAACTGAGTTTTAAGGAACAAAAATGTTGAGAAAGAAAGAAGAGAAACTTTAGAAATTTAATTGATAGCTAATTACATATTTAATGAACAGTTACTATATTTAATTATCAGTTACTATAAAGTTAAAAATCATAAAATGAAAACTTACAATTAAGAGACCAATGTCCACTTCTTTCTTGGTCATAAAAAGTTCTCTTATTTGTTCACATTGCAAAATTTCTTTATTAATATATTTGGAGTAGTCATTCACAGGCTTGCCATATCTGCATGGCATTATAGATGTGTGGTTGGGTCCACAAGCATATAGATAAAAGGCCTCTTGTGAATCAATCTTAGCTCCTGAATAGCAGAAAAATAAGCTTACTGATTTAGATCACTCCAGTCAGAATGTTTTAAGACTTTACATTTATTTATTTGAGAGTACGAGCTGGGGAAGAGGCAGCTGGGGGAGAAGCAGACTCCGTGCTAAGCAGTAAGCCCGATGCTGAGATGTTGGGTACTCCATCCCAGAATCATAACCTGAGCTGAAGGCTGATGCTTAACTAACTGAGCCATCCAGACACCCAAGCAGAATTTTTCATAAAAAGCAAGAAATCAAGAATTAATTTATTTTGCTAGATTCTTTTATCTCAATAAAATTGATAAAGCCTCAAATTCCAATCTGGTTTCATTAGCAAATAACCTATGCCAACTACGGATGGAAAATGAATATACAAAGTTAACTGTGAAGCTTGTGATAAAATAAAATCAAAATTTCTATTTGTTCCTTAAATAGAAAACAGCTATTTTGGTTTTGTTCTGCCTTTTTTTTTTTTAAGTAAATGGAAACTATAATCAGTAAATTTCTTTTTAAAATAAATATGGATTGATGTCTCTATTCCTTCCATCCATCTATATATTCAATAAGCACTGCCTGAATGTTATTATGTGTCAGGTTTAGTGATATATATATATATATTTTTTTTAAACATATTTTCCCTAAAATTTATTATTTTTATAGAATACCCTAAAATTTTAAGAGAGACAACCATTCTAAGTTTACTTGTCATAATACTGCATATTCCAGGATTATAAAATAAAATTGATTTTTTTTAATAAAATTGATTTAATATAAGCTTTCTTTTTGGAGGAGAGGGGTTGGGGTATGACGTACATCCCTACATTAAATATATATATCGGGATCCCTGGGTGGCGCAGCGGTTTGGCGCCTGCCTTTGGCTCAGGGTGCGATCCTGGAGACCCGGGATCGGATCCCACGTCGGGCTCCCGGTGTATGGAGCCTGCTTCTCCCTCTGCCTATGTCTCTGCCTCTCTCGCTCTCTCTGTGTGTGACTATCATAAATAAATAAAAAATAAAAAAAAATAAATGTATATATCAATTGTAAGAAACATCTCCAATATAAAAATGTTAAAATATTTTAAAAGTGCATCCTGGCATCTAAGTAGTATAGTACTTACTTAAGTGAAGGAAGAGGGATTAATATCTTATCCTGGATAATTTATTAGTTTAATAACTTGTTATCTGAGAGAAAAATTTAGAAGTTCTTCAAAGGAGAAAAATATACCATTGAAGAGGAGTAAATTTCCCAGGTCCCATTTTCCAGCCAACTGTAAAAACTCTTCTTGGGATGATAAACAATGGCCAATCATGCAAAATGTTTTATTGCTATCAGATGATAGACTTGTTCTTCTTGGAAGCACAAAATCCAAAGAAACATCAGGCTTCCTGCATCAAAAACAAAGTTAAATCAATTATTTCAGTGACTTAGAGTATTTCAAAAGTATGAATGTTTAATAATGGGAAATTCTTGAACAGTCTTGGTTTAGTATCACAGAGCTGGTGATGGGAATTATTCTATTAGTTCAGAAAGTGATAAAGATAGTATCAAATTTAAATCAAAGGAATAATATATTTGTCCTTGGTCACTTGCTCATTGCTCTATTAACAAAAGAAATCATTACTTTGTACCAAATGACAAAAAAAAAAAAAAAAAAAAAATCCTTCAAATGTTTTCTCAAAGAGAGACACACATGACAAGAGGACTTCATTATCTAGTTGGAAGTATAGTATGCTAAGTTCTATCCCTATTTGGTGAATATTTTAAGCTCCATAGTAAGATAATTAAGGTAACTTATAAAGGTAAAGTTTATAAATAAGATAGAATATGCAGACATGGTTAGCTCTTAATGAGAAATTCTACATTGGTATATCTATTTATTTAAAATCTCTTCCCTAAGGCTTTCTGTTTCATATTTAACATATAAATTTATTTTAAAGAAATATTTTCTGATAAAGATATGAGACAACTTTTAAAAATTGAGTTATAACTGATATACAACATTAGAGTAAGATCATTTCTATTACCTGCATCTTTCTTGAACCAAATATATGGCCATGACTGAAGCACTACTGCCACCTATTGGCAGTATGACTTAATATAGTTTTTAAGGGTAAATGCTTTACAAGATGAATTTGATAAATATTAAATAGCTACTATGTGCCATGTATTTCTACCAGATTTGTGTGCTCATCATTAAATAACAACATAAACTATTAATAATTTGTTTTTAAGTGTCATTATGTATTATTAAAAACATTCTCTGGAAATGTGTTATAGAAATTATTCTATTAGTTCGGAAAGTGATAAAGATAGTACCAAATTTTAATCAAAGGAATAATGTATTTGTCCTTGGTCACTTGCTCATTGTTCTATTAACAAATGAAATCATTACTTTGTACCAAATGGTAAAAATAAATTCCTTCAAAGTAATATAGAAATATGTGAATTCAGTGGCTATGCTCACTAACTGTCTACAATGAACAATCTAATCTAAACTCCCACTCTGAACAAGTCTAATAGTTTAGGACTCCTATAGCTGTCAGGTGGTCTGATTCAGAAAAAAAAAAAAAAAAGCTGTGGGGCAATAAATCTTCAGGTTCTAAAACATGGGTTGTATCTGGGTTCAAGTTTCCGGTGTATTCCATTCTTGTGACATGACTTTACCCCCCACTTTGGGTCTCAACTTTCTCATATGTAAAACAGAGAAAACAATATGCCTACTTCCTAGTGTTATCAGGAGGACCAAATGAGGTAATTTGTGTAAGGTGTTGAATACAGTGCCGGGCACATGTTGAGAGCTCAAGAAATGCGAAAAGAGTCCAAGAGAAAGAGGTTCACTATTCCAGCCCTATCCCCAACTCCAACGGATCTCACTCAAGGTTCTGAAAAAAATTTACTAATTGGCTGTCTCAGAAAATATTTTATTTGGAATAGAGAAGCTTCAATGGCATATTTCCATGTATTTTAAAAATGAATACACAAAAACTGAAGTCTTGATTTTTTTTCCAAAGCCTGTTCTTTCCTGTGGCAGATACCAGGGACTGACTACTCCAGGTCATTCACAGACCCCATCTCCTCTGCCTTCCTCTAGCATTGAGGCTGGACAGCTGGAAGCCATTAACTTGATAGCCTCCCTTTCAGCAATGACCCAGCACACAGCCTTCCCTTTGTTTTCACAGGCCTTTCCTCTCCTCTGTTCAGAGCATGCTCCATCTCCCCTTGAGGTCTCAAATAATCCTTGCCCAAAGAGGCCTTTCCTGATCCACCTCTTAAGTAGAAAACCAGTTATTTTCTGTCTAGGGATCTGTTTTATCTCCACAATATTTGTCATAATTTGTATATATTCATTTAACTGTTTGCTTGTTGCTGCTTCCCCATTAGACTGTGAGTTCCAAAAAGGCATGGAACTTGAGTCTTGAGTCTTGTTTACCATTTCCCTCAGGCCCACTACGGCACATGGTGGGTACACAGTAATTCCTCAATATAGATTTAATGGATGAACAAATGAATGACTAAAAATAGATTCATCTACGCTAAGGCATATATTGTTTCTGTGGTCTAATCTACTTCAAGGGATATTTGAGAGAATTAGGAGGTAATGTTTATAATGCACCTAGCAAAAGATCTTTAACATAACAGGTATGCAATATTTTATAGTCCATTCCTTACATTCTAGATGCCTCATCTTGAAATTCAAAACTTGCCCATCAGCTTTACCATATCCATTCGTTTTTCTTTCTCATTATTCAACTTAGGATCTTTCTTCGAGCCAGCTTGATCCCATTCCATGCTATACCAGTTTCCAATTCTGTATCCGCTTTCATGTTATTTCATTCATAAAATACTTCCCAACTCTTACAAATCCAAGATAGCTCTCTTGGGGTTAAGTTTTACATTAAGATATTCCAGAAAATATTTCTTATTAACTTGACCCACAATTCTCCTGGTCGGTAAACATCACACAGTGTTATACCTGAATCTATCACCTGGTACATTTCTAGGACCCTATCTCAATCTATCACCTGACACACTGGCTTATATTTTTCTCTAGTCATTCTAACTTCTTTTGAAATCTGACTTAATTTAGGTATTAGCCTTAAAAAAATTAGGTATTAGCCTGATTAGTCAATTAATTGAAATAATTTCTTGTGGAGTCATCTTATAAATGTATAGACATGAAGGACCAAATTATAGGTTCTGTTCCTTGATCTAACGTATATTCTACATAAATGTCTAAGTGTCCAGATTTCTGCATGTTCCCCCAAACCCAAATGTTAATTTTCAATAGTTACTAGTATGAGAAATTAATTTTGTGTTAAAGTGATAAATAGGAAAAAATATCCAACTCTGACACAGATTCTTGCATTAACATACAGGACATTTTATCTATAGTTTTCTGTAACATATTTCAGAAGCTATGACAGACTAAACTTAAAAATGTAACTGAAGTTAGTGTTTACTAAAAATGTTTCAAACCTCTGCCCAGAAATCCATATGGAGATTTTCCCATGGTTATTCTTTTTCCCTTGGGACTGCTGTAAGTAGGTAAGGACTAAATGCTGCCATTTGCTTGGGACGAAAATATTCTCCTGTGATTCAACCTGTGCCAGTAAAACAGCTTTCATATCATCATTTGAATCCAGGCACATACTATAAAAAAAGAGAAAAAGTATAGGCTGAAAACATGAAATTTCTGATCTCAGCATTTAATAAATGTATAACAACAATAATTCTAGATATTTAAATGAGATTAAAAAGCAGTTCTACTTTTAAACTAACCTGAAAGGTCAGTAGGTCATTGTTTTATACCATAAAATATGCTTAGTTATTTTCTTATAGTATTACCTCAATTCATGAGATGATGCTCATTTGCTGGTGCTAATAATTTAGGCATTAATTTTCAAAATTCAATTTGCAAAAAAACCCTTTATTGTTACTATTTCTACAGTCATTGCTCTTTTAGACATTAAAATGTAATAGTTGGTTCATACAAAAATTAATACATGTTGTACATAAATGTCTAAATGCCAGGATGTACTAGAGGTCTATCCCACTTGGAAGGACTACTGAGAGAATTAAGATAGGATGTATATAAAGTACCAAGTAACATTTACAACAAAAAGCATGTATCATCTAAATAACGTATTTTGGTTTAAAGTTTTATAAAAATAGTATCATACTATTTATACTCAATACAAGTAAAAGATTTATATCTACACTAGTTAACAAAGGAGGTAGGAAAAAAAGACAAGATTGTAAGAACTGAAGTTGATCAGATAATGCCTATTAAATACATAATCTGCACGGAAAACAGCTGTCTGATAATAACATCTTAAGGTAATTGCAATCTAACAGAATAGTTCCATAGATAATACCTCAGCAAGTATTTGGTCTAAAATCTGAGAATTAACATAATCTACTTTAGAGTTCAGTTACAGATTTTTGGAATGAATAATATATTGTTACAAAGGTGGTATTAATAACTATTAGAATGTTTGTTTGTTTATTTATTTATTTATTTATTTATTTATTTATTTATTTATGATAGACAGAGAGAAAGAGAGAGAGGCAGAGACACAGGCAGAGGGACAAGCAGGCTCCATGCTGGGAGCCCGACGCGGGACTTGATCCCGGGTCTCCAGGACCACGCCCTGGGCCTAAGTCAGGAGCTGAACTGATGAGCCACCAAGGGATCCCCTGTATCTTCTTTTTAAATACTATTTTTATGATTTGCTGTAGTGATCTTTATTAGCAGATTTCACATTAATGTCTCACATAGATTATTTAAATACATGATCTATTCATGGGCAGTTGAGGATAATCAATACCGAAAGATAAAAGTGCCATTGTGGGGATCAGCCCACACTTGGATCATCAGCGCTTTGGATCCCAATGAAATCATGTGAATACATCCTTCTTCTATGAGCCTTTCACCAGGATTTGTGTACTCTGCACATTCTGGACTGTTGTTTTCTATGGTAAAAAGATGTTAGAATAATCAGTAAAGCAGTTGATAAAAACTGAGTAGAAAAGTGAATTTAAAAGAACACAAAGTGTGGTTGTTCATTTGTAGTAAATTATTTACCTGGATGTCAGAACCTGACCTGTTTCAAACAATATTCCCAAAGTTCTGATGTTAACTCCAAAAAAGCCCCAGGAGTGAAAACAGTAATTGAATGTATTAGAAGTTTTATTAAATGTTTCAAAATACATGATAACTGAGGGCTAATTGGGGGAATGAACAGACTGCTGATGTAATAGGTCACTGCAGTGACCTATTACAATCTGTGCCACAATTCTTTTATTGATTGGATTGGGCCACTCTGACATTATGGATCCCAGCCCAGGGAGCACACATTGTCACATGCACTACTCCAATCATCCTATATTATTACAATAGCATGATTTTTAAAAATTGATTTTAGAAAAATTGTGGTGTTTAAATATATTCCTGTGTAGGCTCCCTGATGAGTCATCTTTGAATATAATTGCTAAGTGAGTCTAAAATTCTAAAATGTTTCTCTAAGGTGTGCTAAGGAAATGCTATATGCTTTGGACTGTCTGGTTATTCATCCTGACTTAGTTTCTTATCCAGCTAATTCTAGCACCATCTAAGTATGTATAGTGAGCTGAATCCTCAAGCCACCCACACTTCCTGCTACTATGCTGCGTGACTTTACGTAAAGCTATGTTAATGAAGATGCACCAAAATGCACATCTGAGGGCTCAGACTTTCTGAGAAGACGAACACTATCAGTTATTAGGCAGCATATATATTTGTTGCCATTTTTCAACAGTTATAAACCCTATCAATTTTTCAGAATACACCTCTTAAACAATTGTAGTCTTTAAAAGGAAGAGTTAAATTCATTATTTGGAGAACTGTTGCAAAAGATAACGAGATGTATAGAGAACTCATGGCTGATATGACACTAATGTTTCTATGTCAAAACTGACTTTGCATAAATAAAAGACTATAACAAAAAGCATGTGTACGCAGGTGCTGTTAGGTAGGAATACGACAAATATTTCTTAATTTAATGCGCATAACAATCTTATGAGGTAAATTTTATTGTCTCCATTTAGAGGGTGATAGAATTGAGGTGCTGAGAGGTTCAAGAACTTGCTTAATGTCACAAAGTTGGTTTAGTGGCAAAGGATGCATTATCACTATAATATTTTCTTCATCGTTCCCTTCATAATTTTGGGATATATACTATTTTTTAAATGTTCTTTTTAAATATTTATGTAGGGTCCTCTTTCTAAAATACATGTTTTCTAACATATTTTTATAATAAAAATTTTAAAAACTTCCCAATACTGACTTTTCTCAGGTCACTATGTATACTTATTTCATTTTATTAGAGCCTGTTTACATTGTGATCACCCCCACTTAAATACAAGAAAGCAGTCTGTACTGTTTAGAGTGTAGTGGTGGCATTTGAGCTCTGGAATTAAATATAGGTGAATTTAAATCCCTTTCCATCACTTACCAGCTATATAAGTTGGTCATGCTGTATAATTTCATCTACAAATATGGACAGTATGAGCACTTACCTTACTGAGTAGTTGTGAGGGTTAAAAACATATGTAGAAAGAGTAGAGCAAAGTGATGCCCATAGAGAGAGCACTCAATGCACATGAGACAGCATCATCAACAGGATCACATATGTGTTGCTTTGGGGCTATCAATTCTTAGATGGCAAAATTCAATTCATAAAAGAAAATGCTATAACTACCTTATTTCAAAAAAAGTTTGGCTTTCTAGGCTAACCCACAAAAGTACCTAAGTATGCTATGCTGAGAACATGGAAATGTGTCTGGAGGAGTGAATCCAGAGCTCTACCTGTGGATATCAGGTGACATTTCCTACTCTTTGGTCTTGAGAGTGTCATTACAGTCTTTCCTTTCTATCTGTGTGAGTCAGTGGTGGAGAACCTGCCCTGAAGGCATCGTGCTCTGTAGCCGGGTGCCAGTGGGGCATGTAAGCTCTGTGCAATTAGAGCTCCTGAAGCCGGGACCTCCCAATAACCATAAACCCCTAACCGTCTGTCTCCTCTAGTCATTTCATTCACCCCATGGCCTCTATTAATTAGCCCTGTATTACTTCTCACCACAATAACCTGCTTTTTAGCAAACAGGTTCTTCCTGCCCTCATCATATGAGGAATGAGGCAGAGCTTAATGGAAGCATAAAAGTGATCATAGAAGGCACTAGAATGGGAAAGATTCTAACTCTGAAGAAAGGCTGACACATCCAGACATGCTGTGACAGGAACCAGGAGGGGGCACTGAGGTAGGATGAGGCACGAGGAGGAGAGGTGAGCTACAAGAAAGAAAGGAGATGAAGTGGGGCTCACGGGGGCTGGGGTGTAGGGAACAGAAAGATGGAAAAGTGGCCTTAGGGTTGCATCTTCTCCTTCTCTAACATCAGGAATCACCCTAATCCAGTAACAGGAACAGGAAAAAGTCAGGAAATGGGGCTGGTGACCCCCAGGAAGTTGTATATGTGGTGGTCCTGCCACCATAGAACCCTCAACCCTCACCCCAAAGCAAAAAATACAGAAGAAAATGAAGTTTTCAAAGCTATCTGACAACCCAGGCTTTGGTAAGTCAGGGCCTGCCATCACTAAGGCACTTAGGGAGAAGAACATGCTCAGAGCACATGAGAATGTCACTGTATTCTTACAGCTCAACCCAAAATGCTGTCTGAAAAAAGCGTAAGAGGTAACAGATAACAGGAACATCATACCTGTTCTGTCCAAACTACTGTCCCGTAAAACTAAGGATTTATTTCTTTTCTTGATCTTCTTTCCTTTCTCCATGATGCTCTCAGCTTCCTGGATGCACTCGATGTTAAACCACAGGGAGACACTGAAGCCTTCTGACAGGTGAGGCCAGCAGTTCTGCCCCAACAAAGGCAAGTGGATTGGAGCAATGTGCCAGGAGGAAAGCAGCTGCTGCGGGAGACTCTCACTGTCCGCCTCCTTCCTGCTCCGAGAACTCCGTGCTCTTCTTAATAATCCCAGGGCCTTACTGTTTAGAATGCCAGGACACTTCTGTGATGAGACGCCATTGCTTAAATTTGGAGTATACAGTAAGGGAAAGGTTAGGTACTGTGAAGGGCTCATTATAATGTCGCTTTCAATAATTTTCAGAATACCCACAAGAAGAACTTCCTAGAGAAAATGAAAAACAAATAAAATGTGACGATCATGTATGTAATATGTACAAAGTACATAATAATTTTGGAATTCAGGTTATAAATGAAGGTACAAGCTCACCCACAAACATATCAGCATTCCTAGTTATGTACTTTCATATCCAACATAGCATTAAAATGCTCATAAGATATGAAATGGAGATTTTATTCTTAAAATATATAATCTCTTGTGGTTAATTTTAGATTTAGGTGGGGTTTTTTTTGGTACAAGCCTAAAAGTTATGAGTTGGTTTTAAGTATTAGAAATTAAATACAATAATTATACCTGGTATCATTTCTACTAAAGAAAGAGGTTTATTTTCAAGTAGGCTATAGTTACTTCTCTCAATTATTTTTAAGTGAGGGATAGAACCAGAGATCTTAAAAATTCTCCAGATTTCAAATGATATTTATAGCATGACTGGCTTCATAACATTGAGTGGCTTAACTACTTTCCAACTTATTCTACATGACTCTTCCCTAATCAAATAAATTTTCTTTCATCTGTTTGGTAAACTGAAATAAGAGTTTTTAGGTTTTATTCATTAATTAAAAATTTTGGGTTAAACTGAAATGCAGAACTGTAGAAAAGATAAGAGAGGAAATGAGCATTTAATTAAAGAGAAAAGTAATACCTAAGAGACAAGTAAACTAGAAAAAAGAAACCTAGTCCAATGCCCTATGCAGTGTATGCCCTACGCATAAAATAACAGCTAATGTTGATGATGATAATGAGAACTGCACTCAAGAAAAGTAAAAGAAACATTCAATATATACAGTCAGTTATCAAGTGTCTACTTTAGTGATTTTTAACCTCGTGTTCCACAGAGCTGGAATAAGGTGGTGATATGGGCAGGGCTCAGGAACATTCGGCCTTGCTTCAAAGAAAGTAGCTCTAAGCTTTTCTGTTTTATTTGCTTATGCTTCTAGTCAAGATTTGGTTATAAAAATGAGTTTCTCAGCAAAGAGTCGAAAAGTCACTAAGCTACACCAATAGAAAGAAGTGATAGAAAATACTTGAAGGGTAGATAGTAATTTTCTTAAAAAAGGATAATCCTTCAAATAGTGTAAACTACTCATAATTAAGTTCTTTAGAAATTAAAATTATTTAGCATTTCTTAAGCACAACAACTAGGGGTGGGATGAGGCAATGAGACTATAAACCCAATGATATCTGGTTAGCCAAAACAGAAGTGAAACAGTTAAGTACGTGCAAATAATAAAATGATTGAAAACTTTACACATAACAATTGACTACATAATAACTTCCATATTACAAGAGAGATCTTAGTGACTTCCAAATCATTTTTTAAAAATATTCTATTAGGTATTAGTGAAAACATTTTAAATTATAGTATATTTACTGTACAAGGAGATTTCTCCAGAAATATTCTCAAAAGAAGGGTTAGCTCTTCTGAACATGTTCTTGAGCTCATCAAAGATACCAAAAGATCCACCAATACCCTCTGGCATGCTAAATTAAAGAAAGATAGGGGGAAAAAAATTAGAGCCAATACATAATTAAAGGTTCCAAACACACAATTTCACTGAAAGAGATCAAATACTATTATCATATCTTCAATGGATTACAAGCAATTTAATAATCCAAAAATGTGCTGAAAAAATAGCAATATGATTAAGTGTAAACAAACCCATTGACAAAAAAAAAAAAAAACCCTACTTTTCTTAAAGATAGTTAATTCACAGGAGAGGTATTATTTAAAGAAGCATAAATTAATAAAGTATTTGTTAAATAAGTTGACACTTATTTAGGTACCATAAAATATTCTACAACCTTCTTATCTTGAAATTGTTTAAGTTATAACTTTTAATTTCTAAATTAGATGACATAAATAAAAGTGTAAATATTAAAGATATTAAAATACTATATCATGAACAATTATTTTGAACACTTTCCTCATTCCATCATGGAGTTTAGAATAAAATATAATGGGTAGTACACAAATTCATAGAACTTTTTAGAATAAAGTAACTAATAGTTGTAGCACACGTTATAGTGTTCAAAGTATATTTACATGCATTATCTCAGCTAATCCTCACCAAAAAAAAGTCCTACAAATGAAATATTATCTCCATTTTAGACATGACAGAAATAATCCTGATGTGCAAGCTGGGAAGAGAAGCGATGTCTCAGCACCGTGTTTTGTAGAAGCAGCGAGCTGATGCAGTAGTGTAATAGGTGTATCTGGAAAGAAACTTGCAACCAGACTATAGAACAGCATGGACTTTACCCTGTAAGTAACATGAATCCATGAAAGGTTTTAGAGTAAGAACTATGAAAACTAGTAAATAAAGAAAAATAATTATTTCTCCTGCCTTTCCTTTACAAATTTTATCTTAGAGTAACCAAAGAGTTGATGAGAGCAAGTTTTCTTTAAGTATTCCAGCTTATCCAAGAAGATGAAATGATAGTGTGTTACTGTTTTCTAAGTCCCTAGGCTATGACTATCCACGGCTCCTAGGGTCCCCCAAAAAGAGATAGTCAGACATTACGTGCCTCTGATAGAGGCACAGACTCCTGCCCATAAAATATTCTGCTCAAAAAATGGAACTCAAATCTGATTAGGTTTCTAGATCTTACCACCAATTAAAGGAAATAAAAGACAGAGAGGATCATGTTAAACAACCTCTCAGGGACATAATCACCAAAATTGCAGGAGATGCCTCGTGCAAGATGACCTGGCTTCTTCAACAACAAAAACTGCAAGAGGGTGTTGTTGTGGGGCAGGAGGGGAGTAGACATCCACAGATTAAAAGACTTGAGACATATCTGCTAATGTAATATATGAACCGAACTAGGATTCTGATAAAAAAAAAAAACCATTATAAAATAAAGTGTTAGATAATCATGGGGGGTGGGTGGGGGAAGAAAGTAATATGATCAAAGTGTGTGTATGTGCTTAGACTTATTTTTTTTTTCAGTTCAAAACTAAAAGGTTCCAGTTCAAAATCAGGGAATGAAGATATATATATTTACATATATTTGCCTTTGTCTACTACTGAAAACCCACTGAACTAAAAGTACAGAATTACAAAAAGAAAGAAACTCATAAAAGTAAAAAAAAAAAAAAAAAAAAGTGGGGGTCAGTGGGCACTGGGGGCACATCAGGTTTAAAAATATTTCTTGAAGCTGGAAGGGTAGATAGATAAAAGAGAAAGCTGTAGCTTACAATCTCTTTGAATTACAAAGTGGCTCAGAGAAGTAGCCCATCTGTCTGTCTACATTCTGGAGAGGAAGTAAGGATGGGGCTACAGATGCAGGAGTTAATAATACAAGGTCTGTCTGGAAACACCTATATCTCTCCTTGATTCTGAATTAAGAGCACAGAGAGCTCAGCTTTTACTTTTATGCCTCAACCTGATAACTCTTTAAAGAAACCCACTGAATTCCCAGGCAAAAGCTGAGATGGAGAGTGAGACATCAGGAACAGGGGTACCAGGTACACAGGTACAGTCTGCAGACAGGCCAAGTTGCTTAACCAAGGGGAAAAATATGGGCTAAAATAAAATCTGAATTCTACTGACCAAACCATGCATCCTGGCATTGGGCTACGTTGCCCAGATGAAGGGATGACTTTCTCTTGAACAGAAACACTATACACTAAGACAAGCCCTATGTGTGGAGGATATATTTTTCTAATGTACGCAAGATGCCATTATAAGGTAACAGTAGCCCTAATGGCCCTCCCACATAAATCTCTCTTTATTATAGTATTTGGGGAGCCTCTATCATCCACTGGTACATCCACACAGAGCTCTTCAACAGATTGCCCATTCAGGGAAGATGCCAAATAGAAAAGCAAATTTACAGCATTGGCTCCAACAGATTTCTCTCTCCCTCTCCGTCCGTCTCTCTCTCTCTCTCTCTCTCTCTCTTTTTAAGATTTTATTTATTTATTCATGAGAGATACACAGAGAGAGACAGGGACACAGGCAGAGAAAGAAGCAGGCTCTCCACGGGGAGCCTGATGCAGGACTCAATCTCAGGACCCCAGGATCATGACCTGAGCCAAAGGTAGATGCTCAACCACTAAGCCACACAGGTGTCCCTCCAACAGCTTTCTTAAACAGAAATGGGCAAAATAGGTTCACAAAATATTTGAGAATCAGCAACATAAATAAGAAAAACCAAGATATGGGATCCCTGGGTGGCGCAGCGGTTTGGTGCCTGCCTTTGGCCCAGGGCGCGATCCTGGAGACCCGGGATCGAATCCCACGTCGGGCTCCCGGTGCATGGAGCCTGCTTCTCCCTCTGCCTATGTCTCTGCCTCTCTCTCTCTGTGTGTGACTATCATAAATAAATAAAAATTAAAAAAAAGAAAAACCAAGATATAAAAGACAAACAAATTGATAAATTGACCTGAGAGAGAAAATAAATAACTTAGAGTAGGGAAGATACCTTTCTAAATAATGTTAGTTACTAGATAGATAAACTTAAGAAGATATTATATCTTTATATGAATATGGAATAACCAAAAAAAAGAAGCTCTTATATATTAAAAGATAACTGCCAAAATTAAAAATTGAACAAAAGGTTAGAATAGAATGGGAGAAATCTCCCAAAACATGACACAAAAAGACAGAAGTAGGTAATGGGACAGAAAGCTAAGACATATGCAAGATCAATCTGAGAAGGCCTAAGATTACAATTAGGATATAAAAAAGAAGACAGCAGCAAATACGGAGAGGAGAAACTTACTTTTTATCTGTAACAGGAAGTTAGACTTTCCTAGATATCAAAAGTAATGGGACAAGAGCAAAACAGATACATTGGACTTCATCAAAATAAAAAATTTGTGCTTCAGTTATACATCATCAAGAAAGTGAAAAGTAAGCCAAAGATTGAGAGAAAATATTTCAAATCATACACATCTGATAAGAGGCTTTTATCTAGAATATATGTGGAACCTCTTAAATTCAATGATTAAAACCACAGTAACTTTACAAGGCAGAAACCCAGCAAGACACCACCTTAACCAAGTGATCAAAGTCAACATCACAGTAATAAAATACAGACATTACAAACCACAAAACAATGCACTGTGAAAGGAACGTCACTTATGAGGTCTGCTTTCCAAAAATGAATCACTTGAATTTAATCATGAGGAAACATCTGACAAATCTGAATCAATGTTTCATGTATGTTAGACTTCTCCAACTAAAATCTAGTAGGTTTCTATTACCTATAGCCATATTATATATTCATTATGAATTCTTCAAATGTCTGTGAAAGGACAGAGTAGAAAGTGGCACTCAATGTCTGATAAAGCAGCAACACAGTGTTTGGACCAGAGAACAGTCCTTGCAAGGCCACTTCTACGTACATGACAATGAACAACTCACTTGATCCCTTGGAATTGTGACTTTCTCCTCTATAAAATCAAGATACTCTATTATCTGGGTGATTCTGAATAACAAAAGAGATGATGCATATAAAGCTACTTTTGAAACCACAGGACACTATGCCAGTTGAAGTCATTATTATTAACTCTTCATTTCACATAACAACAAAATAATTTCAAAGCTATTGTGTAAAACTAACAGTTTCAACGCACCTTGAAAATCAGAATCAGCCTGTGTTAAAATACTCAAGAACCCTCCTAAAAGATTTTTCACAGTTCCCTGAAGATTAAAAAACAAAACATAAGAAATTAAATTTCTTACCTCATGAAAGCATGAAGCAACTGTACTGTCATAATAACTGATTTGATACTCTACTATATATACATATATAAATATTTTCAAATAATGGGGAAGAATGCTATGTACACAATTATGCACTTTTCATTTTCTTTCTATTTTAGGTGGCTTATACATTTATTTTTTTCATACTGTTTTTGTTTTCTGGTTTTTAAAAAACAGTAACTATATATTAAATGTAATTTCTCATAAATAAATGAGGATTAGTTAATGACATTCATTTTTTTAATGCGGCTTTAGAGAACTATAGAATTTTTAGAATCCACTTGTAGGTTAAAGCATACCTAAGGTCTTATAAAAGATAAGCAATCATCTCAAATAATTTTTAGACAAGTTGGGTTCTAAATATGGAGATGAGTGATTGGGGCATGTATGTGATAAATCTTGAACACATTTAACTAAATGCATCTTTTACCTGTTGCATGAGTAGAAAAATATTCTTTTCCTTCTGTCTGATGATTTTCAAAAAACTCTCAAATACGTGGGCAAGCACATCAAGTCTGGCTTTACCAGTAGAAAGTAAGCTTAATTCTAGCATACAAATCTCAGGATATATTATTTCCCCGTCAGTAAGGTTTTCAAGCCAGTCCTTTGGACTGCTTGATGCACTGAAACTTTCTGCTTCAGGCTTTATGTCTACACCTGAAAGAAGAAAACAAAAGATGATATTTATTCCCTAACCACTGAATAAATATTTCAAATCTCACTTAACATTTAGGGAGATCTTGTGGCAAAGCACTCTTTATAAAAAGATTCTCACACAGCCTTTTCCTACAAGGTAACTTTTGATTACAGTAAGTAATCAAGTCTTAGATATCAAGTCTTGTGGATATTTTGAAGATAAATGAGTAGCTTAAAAGTAATTTTGAACTTCAATAGAATTACAAACATCCATAGTAACTTTTATAGACATGTGATACAGATTTAACACATTCCTCCGACATAAGTGGGAAAAAATACTATTCCAAACTTTCTGACTCCCAAAATACCTAAATCCTAGGGTAGTTCATTTGCCTGCTTAGTTATTTTTAAAATAATAGGTTTGGCTATTGGTTGGATGAATTCTTTCTTTTGTCTTCTTCATAAGCGAGAAACAGTTGCTGAATATTACATTTTGGAAAATTTGACTGATGTGCTCTTAAAAGTGACCACTGTGCTCTTTGAAAAAATGTTCATGTAGTTAAGAAATTTATAAATGTCTACATAGACCAGAGTTCTTTAAATTAAGATCTAGTTAGCAAACCTATAAAAGGAACAAGTCGTTATAAAATATCAGTACACCGATAAAATCAACACCATTGAACTAATATTTTTTTAAAAGCACTTGTTCAGAGGTGGGGGTGGGGAGAGATGGAGGAAGGTAGTCAAAAGGCACAAACCTCTAGTTACAAGATAAATAAGCACCAGGGATGTAATAGACATAGTTAATACTGCTGTGTGATGCATAAATAAGTTGTCAGCAGCATAGAACCTAAAAGTTCTCATCACAAGGAGAATTTTTTTTCTTCTTTTCTTTTTACTTTACCTATATAAGATGATGGATGTTAACTAATACTATCGTGATGATCACTTCACAAAATATGTAAATCAAACCATCACGCTGTATAACTTAACCTTATATAGTGATATATGTCACTTATTTCTTAATAAAACTAGAAACAAACAAGAATAGTTTAATAAATCAAGTAAGCTATATACGTAGCTTATATATACCCACACACATATGCAGATTCTTCCATTTGTAGCTGTGCTTTTGTTCTTTTCACTCTATTATACACAAACGAATACTTTTTTTTTTTAAGATTTTGTTTATTTATTAGAGACACAGAGAAAGAGGGAGAGAGAGAGAGAGAGGCAGAGACACAGGCAGAGGCAGAAGCAAGCTCCATGCAGGGAGCCCAACACGGAACTCAATCCCGGGTCTCCAGGATCACGCCCCGGGCTGAAGGTGGCGCCAAACCGCTAAACCACCGGGGCTGCCCAACAAATACTTTCTATGGGCCCATTAAGCCCTTTTCAGGACATCTGTGATTATTTCTTCATTCAATGGGAAAGAGAAACTAGATTGAGGAAGACAAGCTCCTGGAAACAGTGAAGACTAGCAGTACTGGGACGGTATAAAGCCAACATTAAAAAGATGGAGCCCTCCCAGAGAGCTCTTGACTTCAATCAACTTGTTCTGCTTGCTCTACCCAAGTTTTAAGCCCAGAGAGAAAGAAAGGATCATGTGCAATGTAGTTCCATCCTAGGGAAAAGTCGGGTTGTGGTGAGCTATGAAGAAATCTGTGCTGCAGCATCCCTGGATGTAACAAATCCTTGAATGTCACAAAAAGATGCCTGTATTCCTTACATTATTTAATCTTTATAACAAACTGCCTGAAATGTTCTTCCTGTCAGTCTCTGCCGAGATAGATTTTTAAAATTTAGGCCTCAATATAAACCGAACATCTTCAGTGAGGCTTTCTCTGACCAACCATTCACTACCACATCACCTTGTTTTTTTTCTTTATGTTGCTCACTCTGACACCTATTGTTTATTTTTTCTACTAGAATATCGATGAAAGCAGGGACTCTCTCTTCCCTTGCATTCTCAGGAATTCAGTCAATGTTGACAATAACAAAATATATTTGTTTTAAGTTGCATATACAAATGCCAGGATCTATTCTTAAGATCAAATAAAAATGAAGCAATGCACTTTTTAAATTGCAAGGCAATACAAAATTCCAAAGTGGTATTATTGTAACTATTTTGCTAGTTAATAATCTGACTTGCAAATCTAATCACAAGTACTTCAGTGATATTTTACCATCATCTCGGGTTTCACTATCCTCAGGATTGCTCTCACCGTCTGCTTCATAACCTTCTTCTAGCAAAAGTTTGAGACTGCAACACTGAGAATCCTCAGCTTCTTCTGAAAAATCACCAGGTTGAGGTGACAATTCTTCTTCAGACTGATGACTCTATAGGATCAGTGCAATTAGAAGGCAAAAGCTTTAATATCTGCTCATGTTTAGTACTAGAATATTTATTACTCAGTGTTTATTAGTCATTTTAAGGGAGACTTCAGTGTTTTCTTTGAGAAAACAAATCTCAGGAATCAACATGAAGCACTATAAATTATGAAATTCATGCAGCAAAATTTTCCAGAATCTCTCAACTTTATTAACATCTCAGAAATGGGGGTCTCTAACAGATGAAGCTATAGGTCATTTCAGTTTCACCGAAAAAGAAGTCTATAAAATTTCCATCTAGTTATATAATAGGAAATGACTAGAAACTACAATCAGGTAGAATTATACTTCTTACAATTTAATGTTAGGAAATAAATATTATTTTTACACATTTGTTCATGGAAGAAGACTTCTCCATAGGATTTTTATAAATAAAAATTTTCAGTAGCTAGATAACCAGAGTAGACATAAAAATTATTCAAAGGGATTAATTTCAAGATTTCAGAAACATATTGTCTACAAGCATTTAAAAAATCAAGAGTTTTAGCATTAACTTCTGGTACAATATCTTGCAGCATGAAATCTTTTTCTTATAAAAATGCTACCAATACCTTCATTTTAGAAAACATTTTCACTTAATCTCAGAGTACTGTATTACTGCAACAACATTAATTAAAAGTAGAATAAAGTAGGTATTTTAACATTTTCCAGTAAAACAATGGATTCAGGAATATGAAGGCATCAGCTGCTATTTCAGTAAGTTTTTTAAAGTTATGACAAATAGCAACATAAATATTGTGGCAGGAGATTATAAAATGTCATATATATGGCTAGACAGGGAAATTATTATTTATTTATTTATTTATTTATTTATTTATTTATTTATTTAATTTATTTATGATAGTCACAGAGAGAGAGAGAGAGGCAGAGACACAGGCAGAGGGAGAAGCAGGCTCCATGCACCGGGAGCCTGACATGGGATTCGATCCCGGGTCTCCAGGATCGCGCCCTGGGCCAAAGGCAGGCGCCAAACCGCTGCGCCACCCAGGGATCCCTAGACAGGGAAATTAAAAGAGAAGTTACATAAAGGACAGATGACAATTAGTTAAAGGTAAAAGAAACACGAAAGAAGAGGGTAGTGAACTAAATATGCATCACTGTTTCAGGAAGAAAAAATAGTCCTTTTAGAAAAAAATGTTAATTTAAAAACTATGATTGCTAATTTCTGTGCAAATACTAGTCATTTTTCTGTTGAGTGATTTAAAATTAAAGTGGATAGAAGGTTCTGGAAATACTAACTGTACCAATATAGGATCAGAAAAGATAGCTGAGTCATTATCATCCTTGAATTATCTTTTTTTTTAATGGTAAGATTTAAAAAAATTTTATTTTTTTTATTTATTTATGATAGTCACAGAGAGAGAGAGAGAGAGAGAGAGAGAGGCAGAGACATAGGCAAAGGGAGAAGCAGGCTCCATGCACCGGGAGCCCGACGTGGGATTCGATCCCGAGTCTCCAGGATCGCGCCCTGGGCCAAAGGCAGGCGCTAAACCACTGCGCCACCCAGGGATCCCTGAATTATCATTTAATAAACTATCAGTTATATGTAGTTCTTATCAAATCAAATAATACATTTCTATCTCACTGAGAGTAATTCACAGTAAACTGTCAGCTTAGATGAAAAAAAAAGCATGTCTCATTGCTCTTCTGTTTTTTATGAGATAGGGCACTGAGTAAACACTGTCCGTCTTACATGATGAAGATATGACCTACAGAACTCACCTGACCAAATCCTGTTCCATGCATTCTAACCACATTCATTAGTGCCCTAGTCCCATCCCACACACATCTGCCTCTACTGGTCAGACCCAAACAACACAACGGGATCTTGTCCGTACCTTCTCAGTCATAGCATCATGGTGTTCAAAATCTGCTGAATGATCCCCCAGTGCAACTCGAAGCAGGGCATCAAATAAAGGCTTTGCTAATTCTGTTTCAATCACCTTTGACTGGGAAAGATGGTCCCTCATTTCAAACAATATATTTTCCACAGTAAAGTTCTAAGGTAAAATAAAGGATATTAAGAAAATTAATAACATACTTTTAAAAAATTAAGGTGACAAAATTAATATTTACTTAATAAGTGGAAAGCTAGTCCATTTATTTGTAATAGATATGGAAGCAAAATGCCTATAAATATCTAGCTCTTATACAAATACCTACCATTACAATCAATAATAACATTTTTATTTATCAAATGCTTCACTAATCTTATTTCATTCTGAATTTTAATGTACCATAAATTAACTGTATCACACACAAAAAAGATTAATTGAAACTTCAGAGTTTTGATTAACCATCTCTACATTTTACAAATGACTTATTCTTAGAGCTTCTGTAAGACTCTAAGAAGTACTTACATTCTAATCCCTTCCCCCCTCTCCCTTTACTCCCTCCCTTCTGTCTTTGAAGGAAACTCTTGCTGTTTGCCTATGTCCTGTATTAGGTGATGATGCCATAAAGATGGATATGAAACTGACTTCTCCCTTAAGGAATTTTCTCAGTCCAGCATAAGAAACAGATACACATAGATATGATGATGACCACACTGGAGCTATAAAAGTTCTCCAAGAAACAAAAGGAGAGAAGGTGCCTAAGAGACCTGTTAAACGTGTCCCAGGGGAGGGTTTGTATGAGATGAATGATGAAGAACAAGTAAAAGAGAGCAGGCATGGGGGCAGACGGGGAGAGTATACGAGGTGGAAAACCATATGGAAGTAATAACAAAGAGTGGCATCTTGAGAAGCTGCCAGCCAGCTCAGTGGTTGATGGCAGCATGGTAAAAGGATGGCAGGAGATGAAGATAGGTAAGGAAGTGAGAACAAGACACTGAAGGGCTCTGTACGCTGTCCAAAAGAGTTTGGATTTTTAACTGTGAGCATGTGAAAACATCAAGATTTTTTAGATAGGAGGAAGTAGGGAGATGGAACGGCAGTTGGGAGAGTCTGTTGGCTGACAGAACAGTTAGGGGTGAGGTATTAACAGGGGATCTGCCATATTTGAAGTTTCCTTAGAAGCAGGGCCTGAAACTGAGGATTTCCTTTTCAGTTGGGAAATGCCCTCAGGAGAAATCTGTAAGATCATTAAGAAAGCAGAATATATTGGGGGTGGGGGGTGGGGTGGGGAGAGAATCCAGATAATAAATGCTTGGCTCCAGCCTAATTCCATGGGAAGCTCTGGAGCCTGAATGGCACCACAAGGACTGTCCCCACTCCACAGAGCTACTTCTATGCATCACTGGCTACGAGCATCCTTCCCACACAACTACAGAAGATGAGTGTAGATGTGAGTCCTTGTAGCAGGTGGCAGACGGGTGCATCAGCTTGGTAAAGGGGACCTGAGCAGGACACCAAACAGTATCACACTGAGACTGTAGTCTAAACTTTGAAACACAAAGTCCATTATTACTCATCTGACATTTGATGTGTATTGAATGTCTTTCAGGGTTGGTAACCTTGACATGTGTGCATTTTGCATTTCAAGCTAAACTGTACACTTCTTGAGGGCATGAACTGGGTCACGTACTCCTCTGTCCTTCACAGTACCTGGTACTGTGCTAAGCATACAGGAGCTTCTCAAAACTTAGAATCTTTGGAAAAACAAAACAATAGTACTATGTTAGAACTTTGAAATAAGTAAACATATATATGGCACAACAGCTGAACAAAGGACAAGTTATTACCTGATTAGGTAACTCTAATTCCATCTTTTGCTGACTAGCTCTGGTGCTGTGAAGACAAATGGCCAGAAGGGCTTCCAAAAGTCGTATGCTCTGAAGTGAGGTCTCATTCTCTCGACTCGTAAATACCTTTGTTTCCTCAGGAGCAGCTTCAGTAGCTGAAATATGTCCCACATTTATGGACGAAATATGCTGTGACTCTAATTTACCTAAACTGTCAGGACTCTTGTTTAAACTACCCAGTTCTGATGGTGTGGGGTCTCTCTTTATAGTCAAAGATAATAAATCGTCCTTCATGGTGATCTCAGGTTGAGAAGTTCTCTTTATATCTTGGTTTTCATGTACATTTAGGTCTCCTTCCCTTTTTCCTTGCTCCTCTTCATGACTTCTGAACACTTTCTGGATGATCATAAATATTAATTTGTGGCATGCTTGGAAACCACCAAGCCTATAAAACTGTTTCTGGAAAACTGGATTCAACATGTAGATCCAACGACACATGGACCATATGTCTGCTGCGTGGTGCATATGTTTGGGAGAAGGCAAGACAAGGCTCTCGGGAGATAAACACGGTGGCATATGATGCAAAGGTTCACTCGCTGTACTGTCATAGCCAGAAGTATCTTCTGAATCATTGGCTGACTCTCTATCAGATTCTGCTTCTTTACTTACACATAAGAATGCCACACAGAGGAACAGGTTTATCATGTTGATATGAACATCCTGGTTAACAGACTTCCGTTTCTTTGGATAGGCTTCTTTGAGGCTGGCATAAAATTTGCTAAGACTCTGAGGAGAATCTGAGTAAGCTTGCTGGTTACGAAAAGAAGTACCTACATTTAAAGATGACAATTCCTTCTGTTCGACGTCTATCCCATCAATACCTGGAACTGAAGAATCTTTTTGTTGTTCCCCTAGGCTGATTATCAGAGTTTCAAATGCTTTTAAGGAATGACTTCGAATACCATCTAAGTAATTTAATTCAATTATTTGATTTACTCCATTACAACTTAAAAACAAATCTCTTATTACCCTGTGAAAGAAAAAAAATACACAAGATTTACACACAGAAACATTTATAAACAGGTACATATACTATTTAAATATGTCATTGCTGCATGTGGTATTTACTAAACACTAATCTAATTCATCAATTATCTGGCTGGCTTTCTTCATTAGATCAGGATCTCAAATTACTTTCTAATTACTTTCATGCCCTTCTTCAAATACTGCACATATGACTCTAGCATCATTTAGAAAAAATAGATTACATGCATCCCAAGTTAAATGAAACCAGTTCAGGGAAGAATACTTTTCCCCAAAGGGAAGATTCTGTATAAATCCTAAATGCCACAACCACTTCTACACTTGAGATGCACAAACTCTGAAAACAGGCAGACATCTGTGTGTCCATTCATTTGTCTGCCTTGTGGTTTACTCAGGACTTTTTGTTTGCTTTACATCTGCACCTCATAGAGAGAAGGAACCAAACTACAGATCTGAAGATTTTCAGCTCTGTCTCTGTCACAGATCTGGATCACTGGAATCCTAGTAATAAGTCAGCTCAGCAAAGATCCAGGTTGTTCACAAATATGCCCAAAGAGTTACAAAACTTTTCAAGTCAGTTCTATTTAAACAATGTCAGAAATTAAGAAGATAATGATGATATATAGGTTATATTTTATGTTTTTAAAATGGTGTATGCATTAATTTGAAAGGCCAGACAATCAGAAGCAAGCTTTATTGATAAAATTATTAAGGACCAGTCTTGACAATCACAAAATGTGAAAAACTCATTGGTAGAATTCTAAGTAATTTTAATTTTTTTTGCTTATCTGTATTTTCTATTTTTTTCTATATACATTATGTACATAATAAATGTAAATGTGGTATTTAAGAAACAATGATCCCCTTCAATCTACTGCCTTCACAAATAATTATCATTTTGGTTCTGTGTGTATTTCACAAAACTATAAATAAGTAGGTGATATTTTTAATTTTGTATATTTTATTGATAAAATGTTATAAGCAGTTTTTCATGTCATGGTATGCTTTTTGTAAACATTATTTATAATGGCTAATAATATTCTGTCTAAATATAAATTAATTAGTTTAACCTTGCCTATACTGTTGGATATCTGTGTTGTGTCCATTTTTTCCTCAGAAGTATATCTAAAACTTCACTTTATTTCCACTGAGAAATTAAAAATCAATGGCTCGATGCTCTCCTCTATAACCACTCCAATAAAATGAAATAAATAAATACAGAAATAGATCAATCAATCAATAAAAGTAAAACAAATTCTGACATGAGACAGTAACTTTTTTTGTTGTTAAACTAAAATTAAATCTTAGGGCAGAATCATGGGTAAAGACATTCAAAAGCACACAATAAGAAAAAGTATCTGCACACGTGCACACATACAAACCTTGATTTAAGCAGTGTAGGCAGAGTTTTTAAATAAATCTGAAGCACTTCCTGAGGTAAACACTGGTTATGATAGCTACATACATGAGTCTGAGCTGAAGTGATGCTAAGGTGTTGACAATGATGTGCTAATTCAACTCCTCGTTGGAGCACAGGATTAAACACATAATTATACAGTTTCCACTGAACAACTACATTGCCTTTCTGGATTAAATTGCAGATGTGATTTGCAATCTGTATACTATGTAACCTATCTTCTTCAAAAACAAAATTCTGATAAGCCTCTAAGGCATCCCACTTCCACAGCAAGTCTTCAGATCCACTGCTGGGCAGGATCCCGTGAAATCTGTAAGAAAGGCTGGATAGATTTGGGGATGATTCAGCATCACATGAGTTTCCCTGCAGTGTCTCTTCTAATTTGGCTAGTTGATCAGGGTCAATGGTACAAATATTGCAAGCTGCTTGTTTGATCTTTTGTGGTTTCTCAGCTCCTCCTAACTGATCCAAAATAAGTTTGTTAAGGATATTCAATATCTGCTGCTGGCAATGTTTCAGTACTGGCAATTTAAAAGCATGGAGCAAAGGAATGATTACAGATTTGGGGTCCATGCAGCAGCATATTCCGACATTATGAACACCTGACAGAATCTGGACGCAGGTGCTGCTCAGGGAAGCCTGCCGGAGTAAGCGTAAGCACTGGTGAGCACACACTGCAATACAGCAGCACCGCTCGGGATAATAAACATCTCCGTCTGCAGTCTCTTCAAATGGGTTTTTGGAAACCTGATTTTTAAACGCGGAAACCAGAAGACCCGAGAGATCTCTGTGGTGGTGCATAAAGTGAGAATATTCACATCGTCTGTGCCTTTTTCTTGTACACATTGAATGATGAAGTTGCTCTGATTTCACTTTTTTGACAGTGCTCATTATTTTCAGCACACTACTTATTAGGGCTTTCAAATGTTCTGAGGCCTCAGTAGGAACTCCATCTCTTACAACCAGCCATTCCATTTGAAGAACGGCTGTTTCAAACAAATTGAATCCATGGTGCTGAATGAATTCCTGAACCAGATCCATGGCTTGACTAAAGGAGAAAGGATTCGAAGCTGCACTTTGAAGACAGCAGATCAGGATCTGCAGAACCCCTTCCAGCAGCTCAGGCAAAAGAAGGGCTCTATGACGATACTTTGAAAACACAAAACCTTCTCGAACCTCCTGTAGTGTTCTCTTTTGTCTTGGTGCAAAAGGGTCAGGCTGCTTTTCTAGGCAAGTTCTAATTTTTAAAGCTGCTCTAAGCAATTCTGTTAAATTTTTCCTAAGATTTTCTGGCATCATCTCTTCAGTACTGATATCTACTGACATCAGATGCAACACTGTTCGAAAAAGCATCCGTTGAATCAAAGCCACTGGTTCTTCAGTCCAACCTGTGGAAACCATCTGACTCTCCAAATTGTCGCTTAGATTACAACAGTCCCCAAAGCCTGCTAGAAACTCAGTCAGTGTGGGCACGACAGTGGCTGCTAGAGCAGAATTATGATTCAGGGTAATGTCAAACTTACAAACTTTCTCTAATAAAGACAACAAAACGTGACATAAGTCAAAAGGAGAGTTATTCATGTGACTGATAATGGACAAGGCAGCTGGCTCACTCAGGATGTCAGTGTTTGATTCCAGTCTTGGAACAACCTCCTTGGGATTTTCCAAAGCCATGGTGTCAGGAGGAGTCTCTTCTTTGGTTGGTAAGCGGTCAAGTTTAGCTGTAAGGTGGTCTTCTTTAGGAGATTGTGTTACAAAATGTTGCAGCAGACGGGGTCTTCTGTGCTTACTCATTGCTACACTCTTGTCATCTGAATTGGCTTCTGAGTCTGAGGTGGAGAGCCGTGTCTTTCTTGCATCTCTTATAGAATAGCGGTGGGTAATTTTACGCTGTCGTCTGCTTTTTCGAAAAATGTTTACTTTTGCAGAAACCTGACCAGATGGGGCACTTCCTTCTAAATATAATTTTTCCTGAGTAGATCTTTGTGAACTTGAGTTCTTTTCTTTGGTCAGGATGATATCAGCTGAGAATGGTAGATTAAAATCTAATAAAATAGAGAAAGGAAATTTAGAATAATACCTTAATATGTTTTCAAAATCTATTTGTATAGGTGATTACTCTCTTACTTATCTTCCACTTTAGGAACTTCTCCTCAGTTTATTTTTACTGGGGCTGATTTCTTTTAGCTATTTGTTATTTCTCTGGATCACTTCCCTCTACACTTTTTTTTTTTTTTTTTAAGATTTTATTTATTTGAGAGAGAGAGAGAAAACACAAGCAGGAAGGAGGAGCAGAGGAGATGGAGAAGCAGACTCCTTGCTGAGCAGGGAGCCCAACACAGGGCTCGATCCCAGGACGCCAAGATCATGACCTGAGCTGAAGACAGACACTTAACTGACTGAGCCACCCAGATGCCTCTATCACACAATTATTCTTCTCATGCTAAGTACCAGGTGGCATTAGTTCAAAGGATACAAACTGATTTTGAAAACAACAAAGGAGAACAAAACAAGGGAAGTAAATCTGATTTAATACCATACACTGCACTCTGACACCAACATGAGACCATAGATTATCTAGGATTTAGTATTACTATTTGCACCATTTTACTAATAATCTCCTCCAATACTTCCACTGATTAAGAAACAGTAGTGTAGGGGATCCCTGGGTGGCTCAGCGGTTTAGCGCCTGCCTTCGGCCCAGGGCGTGATCCTGGAGTCCCGGGCTCAAGTCCCGCATCGGGTTCCCTGCATGGAGCCTGCTTCTCCCTCTGCCTGTGTCTCTGCCTCTCTCTCTCTCTCTCTCTGTGTGTCTCTCATGAATTAATAAATAAAATCTTAAAAAAAAAAAAAGAAACAGGAGTGTATTATATTCTCAAAAATAGCAATTAGTTTATATCCCTGACATGACTTAAGAACTTTAAGATTTTCCAAAATTATTTTAAAATCATATAATAGATACCAACTGTTCTCTAAGACTAAGGTTAAAACAGTTCCTCATTCAAAATATTTACTGAATGTACCACACATTGAACTAGATGCAGGCATCTCTGTTTCATCCTCTATTTCAACCTAGGGCCTGGCATGTGGCCTGCATGCAATATCTACTTCTTGGGGAAATTAATAAATCCTCCTTACTAATTCAAAAGTTAATAAAATTGGTCTTTCCCCTTGCAATAGTATATAGTAAGATCTACATGAAAAATATAGTTGCAATTTAGAATGAATAAATAACAATCTATAAATAAAAGATCTGTGCCTTAATTAAGAGAGGAAGGGAAAAAAAAAAGGAAAAAAAAAAAAAGAGAGGAAGGGAAAAATTAAAAGGAGTCTGACAAATTCTACCTATACAAAAGCATCAGGCAATGAAGATAACTTTCCCAAAAGAACACCAGTCAGATATCTTAACTGATACACAATTTGTGAATTCTACAAATTCAGAAGAAACCGAGAGCAGAGAGTTAAACATTACAAGGCCTTAGATAATCCCCTAAAAAGAGAGCTTTGTATCAGAAATGTATTAAAATGTCACATATGGCATATGGCATTAAAATACAATATAGGAGGATTTATGTTTAACCTGAGAGATCATTAAACATCTCACAATTCACATATCCCAGAAATGGTTAAGGGGAAAATTGTTAAACTGTTAATTCTTCCACTGAAACGGTTAAACTAAGTTTCATATACTTATTATGGTGTGTGTGTGTGTGTGTAATTAAAAAAATTGTTTTCAAATCAAAAACTAAAGGTATATATTGACCTTCAGTGTAATAATTCTACCCAGTCTTGAAACAAAATATTACTTCAAATTAATCCCTTCAAAGAACATTAAAAAAACCAAATTGCAAAAGTCACTGGTAGAGTACTAGTAATAGAAAGCAGTCTTTAAAATAAGCAAAGGAGTTTTCATTTCTTTCTTCATACTTTCCACTATCCATTTCTCTGATGGGGTCACACACCTAGATTTACTCCTTCCACTAAGTGTTCTGGTTCTTCATATATTTTCTGATAATCATTACATTTGAGTAATCCCCTATGAAGCACCATGGTTTTCGTATTATTAGCAGAAATAAAAATGCACTTGCCTAAACAATTTCTCATGTCAAGTATCATGCTAATATACACAGTTCTGTATCGACTATTAAGACAGAAGGAACTTTTCCATGGAACTTCTTTTCCTGGTGGAATTTTGATAACACAAGTAATGTGATAAAAGAAACATACCTGTTGCCTTTTCTTCTTGAACAGGTATCTTCCATACCAGTGGAAGAAGTGACAGAAGTAGAGTAAGGAGTTCTTCTCTACATGTCAATGCCTGTATTAGAAACAAAGCAATCCTTCATGTTCTGAGGTTCGGAGACACATAATTCCTAGTACCTTGTCTGAAATTGAACCAAAAATATCCTTTTTCTTGAAAGGTTGCATTTGAGAAACTAAGAACCAAATTAACCTATCTTAAGTCCAATTAAAGCTGTGGTACTTTTCAATTTATAAACCTTTCCAATGACAGAAGAATGTAAGACTATTTGACGGTATTTAGCACAGTCTCGCAGATTTTTTCCCAAAATAGCTGTTATCACCACCATACACATGGCAAGAATTTCTCACCTATGAAAAAAACAAATTTGCTAGGTGAAAATGAAAAGTTAAGCCCTATTAATTAGCAAACTGATAACATGAAGCTACTAGAAAAACAAAGTCTTCATGCAGTTAAATGTAAAACTCAGAGAACACAATTTTAAAAAGAGAAATTGATGTTATAATAAATAATATATATAAAGAGAGAAAGACTTATTAGTGAAAGTAATCTAATAAATATGTATTGACTGCACACTATGTCCACAGTGCTTACTGTATTACCCTTTCTGAAGGATATGGTCCTGGAGAAGGTCCCCTCATTTGGTCCATAAAATACATACACACAAACAGTTAAAGAACAATAGAAGGCATGTAGTATAAGTAAGTACTCAGATGTGATACAGATACTCAGTTTAGGAATTCAAAAAAAGGAGCGATCATTACCAGTTAGAAGTGTGGAAGTGGGACTGCAGCTAGAGAGCTAGATTGGGGCACTGGGGACATGAGTGGTCAAGGAATTCATGACAAATCAAGTTTCAGTTCCTCACTTCAGTTAGTGGGGAGGAAGGCAGAATAATATAATCCAATTTGCTTGTTAGAAAGACCACATTGTATAGAGGACAGAATTGGGTGGGGAGGGAAAGGGACTGACCAGTGTTAGAGGCAGGGAAACAATAATCCAGATGAGAGATAATGATAAACGGAAGTGCTCTACAGTAAAATTGAAAAGGAGACATACTTGAGAAATTGCAAGGAAGAACTGAAATGCCTTGCAGTTGATTATCTATGGAGTGGAAGGGGAGGAAAAAAGAAAGATCCAGAAGAACTTAAAGAATTCTGGTTTAGGCAACAAGGTGACTGATACATGTCTTCACAAGATTGGAAATTTAAGACTGGTACTAGGTAGGGACAGAGATGATGATCCACTGTTTGGACATGTTAAGTTTGAGGTGTCTATGGGATATTAAAATGGGGAGAGCTTTTTAGTCAACAGTTGGATATATAGATCTGGACCTTAAGAAAGAGATGTGAAGTACATAAAAAGACTTGGGAGTCACTGGGGCAGAAGTCAAGGACACAGGAGATTTCCTAAGGATGGAATGCAGAATGACATGAGGACGGATAGGAATGGAGCTCTGAAAAAAAAAAAAAAAAAAAAGGAATGGAGCTCTGGAGAGCAACACTTCAAGAATGAAGAATGGTAGTGCTGGAGAGAAGCCTGCCAAGGAAGCCGAGAAGTACTTCCCCAGAGAAGAACCAGAGAAATCAAGGGAAAAGAGCAGTTCAGTAAAGAAGAAAGTCAACTAGGTCAAGAGCTGTTGTTCTTTAGCTGGTAAGATGATGGCAGAAAAACACTCATCAAGTAGAGGGCCACTGGCTACAGTGTTAATGTAGTGATAAGGGTACAGAGTTGAAAGTGGGCAGTGGGCTTCAGAGTTGAAAGGGAATGAGAAAGCAGGGATATGGCTTCAGACTATTCCTTCAGACTATTCCTTCTAGTGCTCTGGTTATGAAAAGGCTGAAAATACTTCAAAAGTAAAAATCTGAACTTCTTTTCAGGCTTTGAAGACCCTTCATGATGTGATTCCTATTGATTTATCCAGTTTCAGCTCCCACCACCAACCCTGACCCATCCCCATGTCCTACAAAACCACAGGCCTGTACCCCCCAATACATCTTCCTTACAGGCATTGCTCTTGCAATTCTCTACCACCACCCTCCCATCTCCCCAATGCCTACTCATTCTTCAGGCAAGTTCCTCTGTGGAGTGACTTCTCTAATCCCCCCTCGGGCAAGTTAGATATCATGTTCCTGATTGATTTCTGGTACAGCAAATAACTTGCTGAATTGTTAATGTCTGAATGCCAGACACTCTGGATGGAGTGGTGAACAAGGAAGACAATTCACCTTCTCATAAAGCTGATACTCTAGCTGATACTCTAGGAGCTAGAAAAGAATGGGTATGAATAAGAAAATTTCAGACAGAATGCTATGCTATGAAGAAAATTAAACAGGACAGGGATTATAAACTGACATTTAGATAGGCTGTTCAGGATGGGCCACTTAAGCAGATACTTAAAGAGAAGGAATCCGTGCAAAGATTTGCAGAAAAGGAGCTCTTAGGGAAGTATATAGAGGGTCAGGAATGGGCTTGGTTATTTCACAGAACAGCACGCAGACCAGTGTGGCTGGAGTAGCAAGGGGGAGAGTGCCAGGAGATGAGACTGGAGGGCATAGGTGGTAAGGTGGACAGTGTCAGATCTCGTGTGGCGTGTGGGCCACGCAAAGGAGTTTGGATTTATCTCTAAATATGATGGGAAACTTTTATAAACACACTTCCCAGTCCTCTCTCAGAGCATGGACTCCCAAGCCCAGGCCCTAGTCCTTAGCGGTCACCTCTCTTTCCTGACACCCAATACCTAGTAAAGAGTTGGATGTTAAATGTTATCTGCACGAATGACTTTAAATTCTGGATGCAAAATCAAAATTATTTCCAAGGAGCCTATTTCCATGTGTTTTACTTCAAAATTAGGAAGACTAAAGAGGTCTGGATAACATTTCCATGTACAGCTCATAGTCAGTATGCACCTTGACATTTTTAAAGATGCCAGCCAAATGTATATGGTCTTTTAAAAAATGTAAACCAATTTTACATTTTTTACTCTACTCCTGTAGAGTCCTCCTGGTCTGAGTCTTTACCTTTGGTTGATGAACTAATAACATTCTAACAGAGCTTGCAGAAACCTTAAGAGTGTGTGAAGTGCCACAGCCCTTGCTCCACAACAGTACACTGGCAAATCATCACTGCTATGCGAATTGGCATTCCTGCCTCCCAGCCTCTGCGTGACGCATGGTCTGCAACTTCTCTCACTCGTTCCCACTTAGCTAAAGGATCCTTTTGAGGCCCACCCCAGCAAAACCTCTTTAGTGAAGCTTTTCCTCCCACATCAACCCAAATTGACTGTCTTCCCCACCCCTACTCAGGACTTCATGCCTTTGCCCCCATTTCACCAAATGGATTATTTTTTGGAAACCATGGGCCTTTCAAAAAGAATGAGATTGAAGTGTAGGATTTTGGTTTTTGCCACCTCTGCTGGAATTGCAGTCCCAAGGAGAACATCACTCGCAGCCCCATGGCCCAATATAACAGTGAGTGAATGACTCTTGACTTTATTCAATCACAATGATTTCTAAACAATTCATCACTGGGGAAGCCCTTGATAATCTTCTGGATCTATTACTTTTTTTAGGTACTACATGTTTCCAGATTATTCTTTCAAGTTTCAAAGAAATCACACATGTAATTCTATCCCTTTGCAAGTCATAAAATCTTTTTCTCTTCTTTGCAGGCATCCTGGCAAACTAGAGCTTGCACTCCTCTATTTCAAACAAAGTTCTGGTTTTCCTCTCCCAAGTTCCTAATCAGTTGCTGTGTCCAGAGGAATGGGATGTTACCTCATGTCAACAAGGAGAAAGTTCTCAATATGCCATATTTGGCAGTATATGCCATAAACAGATGGATTTCCTGGCTATTCCTAGACTGTCCAATCGATAGAAATCACACCACACCTCATTTAATACTTACATTTTTATATCTCCCCTTCTGTAGGGAAAGGACTACATACAACATGCCTTTTTAAATTCCCCACAGCAATAATACACAGCAAAATCACTCATTCAGGTGGTAATTTGTTAGCTCAATTGAAGAAACATATTTTAGGTACCTACCAAGTGTCAGGCACTGTTTCTTCCACAATTCAAGTGTTTAGTTTAGACAGGAATATTCATTGCCTACCCTAGTCATCCAGAAGTAATAGTGTTAGGATGGGAGATAAAGGGCAAATGAATCAGTGGAAAAGGCTGAGACACAAGGCAGACAGTGTCCAGGGGGCTGTAAAGGCAGGTTGGTACCAGATCAGTGGGGTTTGAGGACCTCAGGATGACAGGCTAAGTTTAGTGCTTATCACTTCCATCAGAATGTGATAGAAGACTACTGAAGTTAAACTAATTGGTATTAACGTTATTACTTTAAATCAGCATTTTGACATGCTAATTAAATTTAATGTCCCAGATGTAAACAGAAATACAAGTCCTTTACTTCTTAAGTCTTTTATTTCTTCTCTCAGAATTTTATAATTACTTCTAATGTACATGTGTGTATACACATATATATAAGAACATTTCTTCATTAATACCATAAACAGAATTTTTCTTGTATTTTCTAGCTATATAGCTGTGGCTAAATGAAACAATGACCTTTTGGGTTTTCCTGTCTATATTGCTTTAAAAATGGTATTTTCATTTCTTCATCCTTCCCGCATTTTAGCTGTCATTACTTTCATGATCCACTTTACTATTGCATGTTTTTAAAACTAATGATATCACACAGAAATAGTCATAAAGAGCTATTCTTATTGTAGAGCTTCTTCCTAAAAAATATTATTAGTTTTTCTATTCTTTGTATATAACACCCTCTATAAACCCTGTATAAAACTTCTTCAAAGTTTTGTTAAGAATGGATTAATTTTGTCAAACATTTTTGATGTCTCAGTATATTTTTTTTTTAATTTTTTTAATTTATTTATGATAGTCACAGAGAGAGAGAGAGAGAGAGAGAGGCAGAGACACAGGCCGAGGGAGAAGCAGGCTCCATGCACCAGGAGCCTGATGTGGGATTCGATCCCGGGTCTCCAGGATCGCGCCCTGGGCCAAAGGCAGGCGCCAAACCGCTGCGCCACCCAGGGATCCCTGATGTCTCAGTATAGCTAAATGTACTGCTTTTTCCCACTGATGTCAAACACTATATGCATACTTTTTCTTAGATAACAGGGATTGCAATCTTTTTTTGCAAACAGCCAGAGAGTAACATCTTAGGCTTTTTTTTTTTTTTTTAAGATTTTATTTATTTATTCATGAGAGACACAGAGAAAAAGGTAGAGACATAGGCATAGAGAGAAGCAGGCTCCATGCAAGGAGCTCGATGTGGAACTCAAGCCTAGGACTCTGGGATAACGTTCTGAGCCAAAGGCAGATGCTCAACAACTGAGCCCCCCAGGTGTCCCCAGGTTAGGCTTTTTGAATCACACGTGGTCTCTGCTGTATATTCTTTTAACAACTCCTCAAAAATGCAAAAACTAGGGCAGCCTGGGTGGCTCAGCAGTTTGGCGCCTGCCTTTGGCCCAGGGCATGATCCTGGAGACCGGGGGTCGAGTCCCACGTCGGGCTCCCTGCATGGAGCCTGCTTCTCCCTCTGCCTGTGTCTCTGCCTCTCTCTGTCTCTCATGAATAAATAAATAAAATCTTTCTTTAAAAAAAAAAAAAAAAAGCAAAAACTAGAGGCTCCTGGGTGGCTCAGTTGGTTAAGCACCTGTCTTCCATTTAGGTCATAATCTCAGGGTCCTAGAATCGAGCCCCATATCAGGCTTCCTGCTCAGTGGGGAGCCTGCTTCTCTCTCTGTCTCTGCTTGCTTCTCTCCCTGCTGGTGCTCTGTCAAATAAATAGATAAAATATTTTTAAAAAATAAAAATTCAAAAATTATTCTCAGCTTGTGGGCTGTCCAAGAACAGATTACTGGCAGCAGAATTTTGGTCTGCAGGCCACAGTTTGCCCAACCAGTCCCTGTTGCCTTTCCTCCTCCCCTCTCAGCAAAGCAGGGTTATAAAATGGCTGTATTACTCTTTCTTAGGACTCCAGAAAGACTTTAGGTGGTACCTAGTAAATCCCATAAGCTAGATAAAAGTATTATTAAGAATCCTGTAGGCATTATTTCACACAAGCTTTACATTCCTAAAGTAGAGAGGTCTGTCTCAAAAACAATTATAGATGTGCTTTTGGGGGATGTGGGGGACCCCATTAAAATTCAGAGGAAACCCTTAACATTTTTAAAGAAAGCTGTATTATTAAAAAATACCAATAGCTTGGACTAAAAGGAACAGAGACAATTCAAAATGAATAGAGACCACTGGGTCCCCACTTTTCTACAGGAGTGAAGCAGGGTGAGAAAGCTGCATATTATAAGCTGTCTCTTAAGGAAAAGAGAAGATGTGTTGGAGGGTGGAGCCAAGAGCCCTGGAGAACCATGGATTAGGGAAGCACTACCACAGAAGAAAAACATTCCCTGCTCCAAGAATAGAGGGGGACCAATAATATGTGCCTGCCAGGAGTTCAGTGGATCAGTGACTGCTACATGCCTCCAGTCACTCTCCTTTTTGAATACGCACATCTAGTGTGGTTAACTTGTCCCTACCCAGGGTGAGTGTGGCTTTTATGTTCATAAGTCTCTCCATTAAGAAGAGTTGTAACTAGAGCACTACACCTGGAAACCTCATCTGCATCCAGAACTGCTGCATAACATGAAATCAGGAAGTTCAAGCCTGAAGCCAGAATGCAATGATACTCTGAGAGTCATGTGGGAGAGGGGATGTGGGAAGAATGCTAAAGGTTGCGGCCAGGGAAGAGACTACGGTAGATAAAATATGGCCACCAATTATCTTCTCCCGAAATGATGGAGTCTATGTTACCATCCCTTTATTCTATGCTGGCCTTGTGACTTGCTTTGACCAACAGAATGTGGCATAAATGATGTTAAGTGACAGACACTTTGCAGCTTCTCTGCTCCCCTCTTGGAATGCTTCTAGAACCATGTAAAGAAGCTGAGCCTCATCTACAAAAACAGGAGAAGCCATGTGGATGAGAACTGAGGCAGCCTGGCTGACAGCCCCATCCAACAGACCGCACATTCAGAGATAAGCCCAGCTGACATCACAAGAAGCGGAGGCGGCGATCCCAGCTAAGCCTACCTGAGCTGCCAACTCACAGAAACATGAGCAAAGAAATTGTTATCGTTTTATGCTACTAAGTTTTTGGAATGTGGTCTGTTATGTGGCAATAAACTGATATACTCATTGCTCCTATTAACCTGGGTATGAAGAGAGATAACTCACCAGATTACCTACTCCCTGAGGATAGCTCCACCGTCTGGTGGCCAAAATGATACTGTCCCTCCTCGAAGTAGGAAAACCAGCATCTCCCTACTCCCTCATTCCTGCCAAACTAATCACAAACAAATAGATCTTGCCACATGTGTAAACAGAATCTGTAGAACTAGAGTAGCAAACTGAAGTTCACTTATTATAATACCTTTACTCAACTTAATACAGTATTCAAGGCTTGCCATCATACGGCCTCTGCCTTCCAGTCCTCTGACTAGCCAAAACCACACATGCAGCCTTTGCTCCAACCCCACTAAACTATTACTTTCAGGTTACTGAAAGTTCTTTCTTCTCTAGCCTCCAAGGTCCGCATTTTGCAGTTCCCCTGGACTAATGCTTCCTCCCTTTTAACACTGCTAATTCCTACTTAGAGATGCCAATTTCTCTAAGAAGCATTTCCTTATGGCCCTCTCCTCTGTGCTCCCCCCCAAATACTTTCACACCATTTTGTCATCATTGCCTTTCTTCAATCTGTCTCTTCAAAAGCTAAGAGCTCCTGGTAAGGACAGTCTCTGTTCTTTCATCTCTGCATCTAGCAGAAGCGCTGGCATTTAGTAGGAACTTAATGGTCCACTGAATAAACCAGTGAATGAACTCTTTAGCACACTTCTAAAGGTCTGCTATTTTTCTACTATACTTATTTTATATATTATAATGATAGGCCATTTATGTAGTACTACATATTAAAGTGATAATACTACAAAAACGAAAGAAGAAAAAAGTAATCTCTTACACAGAAAATAGCTCAGAAAAGAAACCTATTATAATTTTTAAATAATGTTTTGTTCATAAATGTATAACCTCCTCCAATAAAACTGCATATTTTACTCAGCAAAATAAGTAACAACTTTATAGAACATTCATAAAGTGTGAACAGGTATGGAAATTTATATATTGAAGTTTAAACAGTAGTATTTATCACACGTTAGTAATAAATTACTGTGATTTTCTATTTATTATATCAGAATTAAGCTATATATATCTATAACCAGGGTATAGGAAAAAATCTGAAACTATTATTATCAAATGTTATATGAAAACAAATACTTTTTATATATTAAGTCTTCCAACTTAATGTATTTAAATTGTTCCTGATGAGGATACACAGATATGAAGCAGTTAGATCATGAACTGAAGTCACCCATCTCATTGATACTGGTGCCAAGATTAAAATCTAAGATAACTCTTACTTTTGGGCTGGACAAATTTTCTTTCATAAAACCTGTAAAGTTCTGCATATAAACTTCAACCATGACACCTTTAACCGTTGAAAAGAACATATATTTGCTATTCAAGGAGAGTATTTTTTTCTAAAGAATAGACAGATTAATTTGTCTATATAATAAACCATGACCAAATGGGTTTTATCCCAGGAGTACAAATGATGGTTTCAACATTTAGAAACCATCATGTAATTCACCCACATTAATAGGATAAAAAAAATATGATAGTCTCAATAGATTCAGCAAAGGTATTTGACAAAATCCAATATGTATTCAGGATAAACATTTTAATAGGTTGGGAATAGATGAGAACTCCCTCATTCTGATAAAAGAAATCTAAGAAAAACCCAGAGGTATTAACAACATGGTTACTGTGTGGGGAGGAGGAGGAGGAAGGAACCGTAGCTCCTGCCTCATGCCATACACAAACATTATTTTAATGTGTGTCACAGACCTAAAAATAAAAATACTAATTAAAAAGCTTCTAGGAAAAATTCAACACAGGACATATTTGCCACATTGGGATGCAAGATAAGGATTTCCTAGAAAGAATACAAAACACAATATTCACACAAAAAGTCTGCTGTTCTAAAGGCATTGCTAAGAATTGAAAAGGCAAGCCACAAAGAACATACTTGTAATCCAACAAAGACTTGTATCCAGAATACATTTAAAATAAACTGTAACTGGACATTAAGCAAATAACCTGACTTTTAAAATGGGCACAAAACTTAAATAGACGTTCACAATGGAAGATGTACAAATGACCAACGAACACATAAAATAGTGCTCAGCATCATTAGTTTTTAGAGAAATGTAAATTAAAATCAGTGAGATACTACTTCATATTCACTTAGGATGGCTAATAATAAAAAGATTGACAATGTCAAATATCAGAGAAGATGTAGAACACCTAGAATTCTCCTACATTGTTGGTAAGAATGAAAAATGGCACAACCACCTTGAAAAAATAGTTTGGTACTTTCTTATAAACACCTACCCTTTGATACAACAACTGTATGCCTAGATATTTAAACAGGAAAAATGAAAATATATTCACACAAAGACTTTTTAAAGAATGTTCACAGCAGCTTTATTCATAATAGCCAAATGGAAACAAAAGCCAAATGGTTTAACAACAGGTGAACAGTCAAACAAATTGTGATATATCCATACAACAAAATACCGATCAGAAACAAAACATGGTGAGCTACTGATTCACACATAATGGATAGAGCTTTGGGACACAAGAGTACATACCGCATGGTTTCATTTATATGAAATCCTAGAACAAGCAACACTACACTTAGATGTTAGAAATTAGAATTGTGGTTGTGCTGCAGTCGGGAAAGGGGAAGGCTGCCTGAAAAGGGGCGTGAAAACCTTTTTCTAGAGTAGAAATGTTCTAAACTTTGATTGAGGCTGTGGTTACACAGGTGTTTGTAACTGTCAAAACTCATCCAACCATACATTTTACATTTGTGTATTCACTACATGTAAATATATAGCAATAAAAAGTCTGTTTCATTATTTCTACCAAATATCTATTAATAAAGTCCGTGCACAAAAGTGGAAGGGTAGGGGCTTAATTTCCCTCTTGCTCAGAGTACCCAAGAAGTGCTCCTATTCATGAGAAGCACAGATATAGAAGCTGAAGTTCCTCTTGAAATGCACAGCTTTGAATCTACCGTTTTGATTCCACCCTAAGTGATTGAACCTACACAATTAAATTCCCCTTAAAGACCCAAATTATCATCATCCATTTCCTGGTTTATTTTTTTTTAATTTTTATTTATCTATGATAGTCACACAGAGAGAGAGAGAGAGAGGCAGAGACATAGGCAGAGGGAGAAGCAGGCTCCATGCACCGGGAGCCCGATGTGGGATTCGATCCCGGGTCTCCAGGATCGCGCCCTGGGCCAAAGGCAGGCGCTAAACCGCTGCGCCACCCAGGGATCCCCATTTCCTGGTTTAAATAATTAAATGTCAATAAGCCCTATTTTTTAAATGGTTACTTATTTGCTCTCTACTTCTACTATTCATACTATCATTGCTACAGATATTCCAAAAGTGAATGAGGAAGAGGGAATACAAGATATTACAAGATTTTACCCTAGTAAAAAATATTGTTGCAATTATGACTTGAATGATTTTAGTCATTTAATAATATATTTAAGGTATTTCATGACTTAAAAGAAAGTATATAATCTATAGAAACAGAAAGTAGATTAGTGTCTGCTTAGGGCTGAGGGGGATAGGAGGGCTGGGGAATGACAGCTACAGGTCCCTGTTTAAGGTGATGAAAATGTTCTAAAATTGAATATGGTGACAGTTGCACATATCTGTAATTGTGCTAAAACCACTGAGCTGTACATATGAAATGGGTAAATTCTATGATATATGGGTTATATCTTAACATCTACAGCTTTAATTAAAAAAAAACCTACTGAGATTTTGATTAGGACTGCACTGGAATCTATACATCAATTTGGAGGAAACAAGTATCCTTACAATACTGATTTTTCCAACACACAAAAAACTATGTATTTATTTGGATTGTCTTTAGTTCCTCTTAACAATGTTTTATAGAATTATGTACAGAAATATGTACATATTTTATTAGATTTATTCCTGGGTATTTGATATTTCTGATGCTACTTATAGGATATCCTAAAAAAAAGAGCACTGAAATGTAGGTGAAGAAAATGAACAGAGCATGATATGCTTACTAAGTCATCAAAATTTTGAAATAAAAATCACTATACATGATCTAACAAATCACTTTTTCTAAATTTAACATTCATTTATGGAAAAGTCATACATAACATAAAAACTAAATTACATGTAGTCACGCATTTAATAAAGAACATTCATGAAAAGGAGTAACAATACATACTATTTTGGAAAATATTCTGGACAATTTCATGACAGGTGGACACCACGATGAATAAATACTACCTGATATTTATTTGTGAGGTTCTTCAGTGTAGAGTAAAAACAGAGACATTGTTTAATTTTAGTTTCTGTTTTTATCCAATATATGCATTCATTAGCAAAATGCCTTGATAGCAAAGAAATTTCAACATGGTTAAGTTTCTATCTAAAGCCAGTAACATTGGTAAGTGTTGATAAATGTCTGTCGTATTGGTGCTACAGAGACCTTATCATCTTTTCAAGTTAATTGAAATATTATCTAACTACATTAATTAGTCCCCTGAAAACAGACAATATAATTTTTCTTTCATAAAATACATATTTGTTTTTTTACTAAAATGAAGTAAAGACATAAATCATGTTTGGGCTACAAGTTAACCCTGTCTGAGTTAGTTAATGTTCTGCTTCTCAGTTTTTTGTTTTTGTTTTTTTTTTTAAAGATTTTATTTATTTATTTATGAGAGACACAGAGAGAGAAGGCAGAGACACAGGCAGAGTGAGAAGCAGGCTCCGTGCAGGGAGCTTGACGTGGGACTGGATCCCGGGTCCCCAGGATCACACCCACCCAGGGCTGAGCCACCCAGGCTGCCCTGCATCTCAGTTTTCATCCAAAAAAGAAGGTTGGATGGCATCTCTATTTCCCAACTAACTTTAGAATTCTGTTAATTCTGTAATAAGGAAACAGCAAAATACTTTCTGTTCAGACCATATTTTAAGCACACACAATGAGGTATAAAAAACTGGATGTATACAAGCTAAAGGACCCAATAATTATTGGTTTAAGGATTCTCTACTTTCACCCCAGAATTAGTAAGCTCTTTAAATATAATTACACTAAACCTTTCAAAAGCATACCCGACACTTCTTGAAAGTGCAAATGTTTTTCTGAATCATAATCTTATATCTCTATTAATAATCATAGTTATCTCATACTGATATTAGGATAAAAAACATAATATATATGAAATAATTTTAGAAGAAAAGCCATTTAAAATCCTAAGACATTCCAGACATTTTGAAAAGTATTCAAATAAACAGAATGTTCATAAATGGGTTTACTTTTCCTTATTGGAGTGATGTGAGAGATAGGACTTTATCTCAAAGAGACTCTCAGAAACTACGCAACCCAGAAATTATGCATCCATAATCAACTATAATATACTGATAAAAAAATTATTTGATATGAAAATGTTACCTGATCAATGATAGAATTTAGCTTGGTAAGTAATAGAAATCCTCGACCATGGACAAGGTATTGTCCAAGGGTAGCCATGTGTGTCTCCTCCTCTTCTTCCTCCCTGGCCTCCACCCTCTGGACCACTGCATTGCAAAGCCGGTTGACATCCGTCAGAAATTCACGTGCCAATGAGTTACTGTCGATGCTCATGACCGAGCTATAAAATAAATATTGCAAAAAAAGATTAGAGAAATGAAAACTTATGTTTATTTTTTTTATTTTTATTTTTTTGAAAATTTATGTTTAAAACTAAGTGTCTTGAAGGCTGTTTGTTTTTAATCAAAGACTGACTTTAAATTATTGATCACTGGTATTTAACGCTATAATATTTTCAGACATAGTTCTGATCCAGTTAGGTGCTCCTTAAATATTCTTACATGGCAGAAATTACTCCTGAGTGTGGTACTCCCTGAGCATAACCAAGAACAGGGAGTGAAAGTACCTAGATATAAGATACACTAGTGAGTGGTGGCAGTTAAGGTAGATCTTGACCTTCTTAAATAGCCTCATCATAGAATAAAAATAAACCCATTACTTATAAAATATTCTTGGTCTATATGATTTATAAATATGAATGATCTTTTAAAAATATACACTCTTTCTGGAACTGACAATCAGTGAGTGGTACACCATCCCCCACAACAACCAGAGTTCAGTTAATGGAGAGAAAAGGGATTTACCCGTTAGGTAAATAAAAATTGAAGAATTCCAGCAGCTGAAGTTACATCACTTCATTTCTTACTGTACATTTAAATCAAAGGGCAATGTGACGTTTTAGGATCAAGGAAAGTAATGAGATAAAGCAGACAGAAGAGAGGAAAAACGTCAATATAAAGAAAAAAGTGTAACTATTTAGAAAGGAAAAATCATGAACAATAAAATTCCCAAAGAATTTCATCTTAGGGCTAAAAGTAATTTTGAAACACCCAGCATTAAAATTTTTAACTTGGAGAGATTAAATTAAGATATACATTGTGGAGTCAGTCTTTCTTCATCCACTTTGGCGAGGGGGGTGCTACTTCCTCCCCCCTGCTGAGAAGGCAGTGGACCATAGGACTGTGCCTATTGCCAGGGAGCAAGGTCAGCCTCTGAGCCCTAATCAACTGAAGCACACCTGATTTAGGAGCAGACAACAAACATCTGGCTGCCAGATGTGACTTGTATGATGCAGCTTGCAAAGAGGCATCTGGCCAATCAGGCTCTTTGTGCTTCATGGGAATTTGAATTAAGGGACATAGTTGATGAGCCAAAAAGTCACTAGAGAGATGGCCTTCGTAGTCATTATGAGGTAGTTAAGACTCAAAAGCCAACTGGGTGAAAATGAACCACTAGGATGCAAAGGGAAGCAGATAAACATGAAAGGGAGAGACGAAAGAAATTTCTAATACTACTTTTGTTCCTATTCATTCTTGGACCTGATGGTTTAGACCTGGATTCCATCAGAATGCTAGGTATTATTACCATAACAATCCCCTCTGTAACATAACAAAGATCATTACTTTTAATACTGTTGGATCACTAGGAAAAAACATAAAAAATAAAAGTTACATTACTCATTATCCCAAAATGTAGCAATATCCTCTCTTATATAAATATTGGCCCTTTGTAAAGTTTTCATAAGGTAAAATTGTTCAATAAATCAAATAATTTAAAATTACAATAAAACTAAGTATATATTATAATATTTACATAATATATAAACTTATTTATATTCAAGCTATTGTTATCCAATTTTATTTACTTATTTCACCTAATTTGTCACTGATTTTAAGGTACATAATTATTTAGTGTACCATTAAAACAAATAACTGCTGGGATCCCTGGGTGGCGCAGCGGTTTGGCGCCTGCCTTTGGCTCAGGGCACGATCCTGGAGACCCGGGATCGAATCCCACATCGGGCTCCTGGTGCATGGAGCCTGCTTCTCCCTCTGCCTGTGTCTCTGCCTCTCTCTCTCTCTCTGTGACTATCATAAATAAATAAAAATTTAAAAAAAAAAACAAATAACTGCCAGTTAAAGTATAACACAATACCTTCTTATCACTTAGAATGTTTCATACAATATTATCTTGTAGGCCATTAAGACCCACCCACCATGCACCATTTTTTAAGAGTGCTACACTATTACTGTTCCTGGGATTTCTTCCAAAGATACTGCCATCATTCTGTAAGTTTTGATGCTGGAACTTTCCTGATCTTACCAGACAGATCAGCAGGAAGTTTCCCAAACTGGAAATAGTTTAAACTTGGAAACATTTAAAACTCATCAGGTATAGTCCCTATGATGCATATAACTCAACTGAAATGCTGATATGAACAGCCATGACCAAGTCCCCTCATGAGGAACAACAGCTCCCTTACCGAGGGCAGCCTGCTGCCAGTGCTAACTAGACAACATTCATTACAAGGCACACTGCAACTTTAGCAATATTAAAGACGTGAGAAACTTAAAAATTGTGCTTATAATTAGTGCCTATTTTCCAGAAATTAAAATAATGAAAATTAACATGAATATTTAGGCATGACAATTACTGAGGAAATCATTTCAATCCCACTTCCTAAAAGCACCAGATGCCAGGTTGGCATAAAATATTATAAAATATGCAGAAATATATGTTATTCCTGATTTTTAAATGTACATAAGACACAGACACAGTTACACAAATAAATAGGGTATTATATATATAAATGATCTATTACCTGTTTTGATTCATATAGCTATTTTGGAAATCTTTTCACATGAGCTCTCTCTTACTCTTTTTGCTACCTTCCTGGTGTCCTGCTGCATGTATATATAACATGTTTTTCATTATATAGATGTACTATTAACTATGCAGCCAATCTCTCATTGAATATTTAGGCTATTTCTAGTTTTTGTTATCATAAACAGAACTGCAAAGAACATCCTTACACTACTTGCACATTTATCCTCTATGTCCTTGTGGTAGAAACTGTTACTTCATATAATAAGTTTTACACATTTCTTGTTAGGTTTCCCCCAGAGTGTTTTGTAGTTTTTGCTGTTATTTTGAATGGGATTTTGTTTCCATTATATAATCAAATTAGGATAGAAAGCTGGTATGTAGGAGGCAAATAAGTAGTAGGTTTATTTTGATATAGTAAGCATATATCCAAGCTCCTTACTGAAATCTCATTTTTTTGAAATTTCCAGATATAAAACCCTATCATCTACAAATAACGAAAATTTTATTATCCACACACTTCCAATATTCACACACTTTCCACTCTTCTAACTATTAGCACTAACAGAACAACATTGGTAGGGGTGAGGGGGATACTTTTGCCTTGCACATTAAGAAAATATTCATTTTTTTCCTGCTCATCTAATAGTAATGTTGAATTTCACTGAATGCCTTTCAGCCACTTTGAATGTCAACTGAAAAGATGATTGTATAGTATTTTTTAAAGATTTTAAAAAATATTTCAAATATTCAGAAAAGTACAAAGAATGTTTAACATGAAGTTATAGCCAATACTCAGATTTGGCAAGTCTTAACATTATGCTGTGTTCAGATCTGAGAGAGAGAGAGAGAGAGAGAGAGAGTGTGTATGTGTGTGTGTGCAAAGAAATCAAACCTTACAGTACAGGAAAGCCACACCCCACCCCACTTCTTCTCTTTAGTTGGTGTTTATCATTTCTATACATGTTTTTATAATTTTTTGTTTATAGTCATAAAAATATTGTGTTGTTTTAACTATTTTAAAAATGTATATAAATAGTATGCTATATGTATCCTTTTATAACTTTATTTTTCATCTCAACATAATGTTTGTTTCTTTAAACCATTATGTAATATGCCATTGTATGAATATGCCACATTTACATATCCATCTCTACTAATGGAAAGTTTAGTTGTTTGTACTTTGGGTTTTAATTATGTTACATAATTATATAGTTTCAAAGGATTAGACTGAAACAAGTATTTTGACTGCTTAAATCTATTACATTAAATACTTACCAATCTCTCAACACTTTTGTAACATTGAGTCTTTATAATTTGAGCTCATGAATCAGATGAAATAAATATTCTTAGAATAAAGCTTCACCTATTTAAAAATAGAAAAATATATTAATGGCAACAGTGAAACAAATAATTTTAATAAAGTTCTGACACAAAAACTTATGGCCAGTCTTCATATTTCATGTAAGAGAAGCCAACTAAGTTTTTGAACCTCAAGGACACACTAAGAAATTTCTATTGCTCCAAGAATGGAATCTTGAGACAGGAAGTGTTGGAACATACTTGATCTGAACGAGGCAGCTTGATCACAGCAAACCTATTCCTCCTCTCCTCCCAACTCCTTACAACCTCCAGGTAAATCACCAGTTAACTATAAAGAAAGGAGAATCAGACCAGTTAACAGTCTCCTTAACACTGAATCCTGGAGGCAGTGGAATACCACCTACACACTTGGGTAGCCAAGTCATTACTCTCCTGTAAAAGTGAAAGGTATTTGAGGATATAGGAAAACTCAGAAAAATACTAAAACCAAACAATGAATAAACTACCACCAAATTTCATATCCTTGTTGAAGTTTTAAAAATGAATTAACCTTTTGTGTACAATACAATGAAGGCTATTTCTGAATACTAAAGGATAAATTCCTACTTCTGGGCTAGCAACAAATGCTTCTGTTGAGTTACCTGTTTTCCCCTTCTCTGTAGTTGTGACTAAGCAGAGGCATAGAAAATATTTCCTTATTACAAATACAAGGCAGCCATGAATGTTTATTTCAAAACAAGTTTTTAAATCAGCATTATCTTTGATTCCTTCAAAATGCCCAAGTCTAGAGAACTTTCTTGAATTCCCTTCAGCTTGGTAAATAGTACTTGTACCACATTATTCTGGGCACTTCAGGATAAAGGAGGCAGGAAATGGGATTAGCTGCTGTTAAGACCACACAAGGCTTTTCGTGATGCAAGAAAAACATCTCTCCCCAGACTAGCAGCTCCATTGGGCACACAACTATCCAAGCCCAGGCTAGATTTCAGTCCTCTTACCCCACTCCAAGCACCGTCAGCCAGTGCTTCTGCTGCCCAACCAAATGAAAAAAGAATGAAGTCTCAATATACTCTCCAAACCTGCTCCTGCTGCATCCTCAGCTAATAAAAATCAACCATATATTTTCAAGTCTAGAAGGACAGAAGGGGAAACTATCAACCAAATTATGAGCATAAAGATGGTATTTGACTAATTGCTGTGACTCCTACTACCCTTTAATTTGGACTACCAGAGGTACAGCTGTCCACCTTGAAATGCTACAGTGATTCATTCCAGCATGGTCATTACAAGTGGAAGCTGACAGACAACTGGATCCAACTGTTTTTCTCTGTTATCAGGGGACATTTCTAGGGTATGCAGCGGGATTTACCTAATGCTTTTAAACAAGGATGGCTTCTTTATCTGTATTTTGCATAGCCCAGCTTAGATGTCCATGGAGTTTCACTCTATCCAAGATTGTAATTCTATCAGCCAGCACAGTCAGTTCTGACCTCCTTTATACTGCCACCACCCTTGATAAACAGAGCTACATTCCAACTTTTATCAACCTGTATTATGCTGGGTATCCATGAAGTTTGCAAATATAGTTTAAAAAAACAGACTGAAGATGTCCTTGGGGCATTATATGTATTTGTCTCTGTTTCTAAACTACATAAACACCCTATAGTTACTTATGACTGTCTTCTCTAACCCTATGTCATGAATTCCTTTAGAACAGGGACCCTGTCTTATTACTTTTTCTATTTTATAGCTAAAATGCTAAATTTAAAAATCATCATTATCATATTCAACTTCCAGTGCAACTATTATAATGTCATAATAAATAAAACTTACTCGCAATATTACAAGAATTTTTGTGTTCTTAAAATAAATGAAAAGCATAATAATAAATGATCATACAAATAAAATAATCATATAAACAATCTCAGGAAAATAATAAGTTTTTCTAATACAGTGACCAGTAAAGTATAACATAGGAATGGCCAAAACAAAAAGCAAAAAGCTGAGAGTGTGTTAGCTACACCTCTTAGTTTTATTTCATCAGAAATTTCATTAATATGGCATTTAATTCAAAAAACATTTATTGAATATTTATTATCTAGCTACTATCTATTATCTAGCTACCGGCTACTATTTTTGGCACTGGGAATAGAGCAAAAACAAAATCCCTACCCTTATGGATTCCAGTGAGGTAGAGACAGATGAAAAACAAACATATTGTAATGTCAGGCAGTGCTACATGCTATAAAAAATAAAACAGAATAAGGATACAGAGTGACAGGAATGCTACTTCAGATAGGGTGACAAGGATTCTAAAGAGGAGGTATCTGAGCAGAAACCTGAATGAAGTATGAAAATGGGTCACATGAGCATCTGGGAAAAGTGTTCCAAGGCTTTGAGATTAGTTTATGATATTGAGTGCAAAAGAAGTTAAAGAGTATTACAGAGTGAGAAAAGACACTCATTCACACTGGCCAGGTTCTGAAGTAAGATGTGGAAAGATTAAATAGAAGTGTCCCCCACCGGAACTGTTTCTCCCTAAGAATGGCCTCCCACCCCAGAGAATCCATAAGGTTTTTTAAGCCTGTGTGAAGAGCAGTGCTGTTTAGTGACAGACAAGACTGACAGAGGGAGCAGGATGAGAGGGAAAATCAAGTTCAATGTTAGCTATGGTAACTTTGACAGGTAGTGTGGAAACCAAGCAAAGGACATGCAGTAAATACCTGGATGAGCCAAACTGGAGTTCAGGCGGGGAGGCTGGAACTGGTGAATCAATTTGAGAGTTATCAGTATCTAGATGTATTTTAACAGGACTAGGTGGATGAAATAACCCAGAGCAGTACTGTCCAACAGAACTTTCTACAATGACAGGGCTGTGGCTAGTGGCTACTGTACTGATCAGTGGAAACCTATAGAATGCATGCAAATGAAGCTGAGAAGAGACTCTAGGACTGAGCCCTGGGGTTAGCCATCCTGAGTAAGAGGGAGGGGGAAGATCCAGTACAGGAGACAGAGAAGGAGCAGCAAGTAGGCAGGAGAAAAATCAGAAAATTGGTGCCTCCCAAAAGCCCGGTAAAAAAATCTTGAAACAGTTAAGACTGACCAACTGTGTCAAATATGGCAGAAAGGTTGAGTAAGATAAAGACTGGGAACCCACCACTGGATTTAGCAACAGGGAAGTTACTGACAACATTGTCAAAGAGTAGTCTCAGTGGAGTGGCAAAGGGGATGAGGAAGTGGAGGCAAGGAGCTTAAGACAACTCTTTTGGGAAGTTGTTCTGCCATAAAGGGTGGCAAGGAGGTGGGGGTAGCTGAAGAGAACATGGGATGGGGGAGGTGGTGCGTTTTTTCTTTTTCTTTTTCTTTTTATAAGTGATGTTATAGCATATTTGTAAGCTACTATTATAGCATGTTTATATAACATCTTTCTCCAATGGAGAAAGGAAAATAGATGAAAAACTAGAACGAGAGGAGGTAACTGCAGGAGCAGTGAGCAGGCAGTAGGAAGAGGATGTAATGCACGAGTACTAGGAACACTCACAGTTCATGTAATGGAACAGAAAGGATGACAGAACACATAAGCACACACACAGGAAGGTCAGTATATCTGGCTGTAGATGGACCAAGATTTGGACCAAGATTTGGGTGCATCTCTTTTCTTGGTGAAATAAATGCAAGGTTGCCAGGGGGAGAGTAAGGAGTAGGAGGCGGTGTTAACTGATGAGTGGAACAGGGTCAAAAACAGCTACCTGGAAGAGACTTCCCAGGAGGCTGCCATTAGTAATTGAGATTGAGTTTCAGCTGTTCAATCCCTGGACCTGTACTACAGTCCAATTCCCAACATGTCCGTAAGCATGGAATGACAGAATGGATGATGTCAAATAGATGTCTAGATATATTAGAGACACAGCATTCTCCCCATCTGTGCATGCAGTGTCCCCGCCAAAGGTGGAAACTGGGTTATCTGGAATGAATTATTTTTACAAAACTCTTGTAACTGGTGGAAGGGGAGAGGGTGGGGGTGAGTGGGTGACGGGCACTGAGGGGGACACTTGACGGGATGAGCACTGGTGTTATTCTGTATGTTAGTAAATTGAGCACCAATAAAAAATTAATTTATTAAAAAAAATAAAAATGAAAAAATAAAACAAAACAAAACTCTTGTAACTCTTACTGCTCATCTTTCCCTTCTGTAAATATTTGAGAATCTTTTAAATCGATCTCTAGAATCTTTTGTGGAAGTAACATCAAGCTCACTAAAGTCTATGGGATCTATGTTGTTCTTTTATAATTTTTTGGAACTTTAGTTCTCCACGTCTTCCGGTAGCGTTCAAATTCCCCAGAGTTGCTCAAAGATTACCACCTCATCAACGACATTAACACATTTTCACAGAATCTGAACCTGAGGTGTGAACACATTTAGAGCAGCCAGAGGTTCTGGTACAATTTCCTCTCTAATTGTGCGTGGGCTTAAATTTTCTATTATTATTCTTACATGTAGCTTTATTAATTTGTGTGGAGATCATTCTTCATGTCAGAGAAGTTGGAAACAATACAGAAGCTGGGAAGTTTCATTTACTCTGTATCCAATTATAGGGTCAGGTTTTTTTTTTTAATTTTTAAATTTGAGTATAGTTGACACACAATGTTACATTAGTTTCAGATGTAAAACATAGTGATTCAACTTCTCTATACTAAGCCATACTCACCACAAGTGTGGCTACCATCTGGGGTCCAGTTTGTTAAAAACAAAAATCTATTATTTGCTTGCTGTTTTCATCTCTCTATATAAGTTGTAAACGGTCAGCCTTAACCTTTTTCAAAACCTTGGCTCATTATTCTCTTTGGGTGTATTCCTCTTTTATATGAGATATCTGTATGTACATCTATATATTTTTGTTCCATGTCCTTCTTTCCTTCTTCTGCACATATTATTTTAAAATATGAGTTCAACTGGACACATTGCCTCACTCTTTTCTTCACATACTATTTCCAACTGTTCAATAAAACTCTACCTATGGCCATCTTATCTGCACTTTCCCTTCTGGAGACTATATGCATGGCATCCTATCTACCCTTATTTTAAGATTTAGGAACTCTGTCTTTCTAATTCTCTATATTCCAGGTTTCCTCCACATTCCTCTTCCTGTTTCTTATTTATTCATTTAACTACCATTTACTAAAACACTCACTCTGTTTTAGGAACTAAGAATACAAAATGTGAAAATAATTTTAGTCTCTGCCTCAAGAAGGTTCCATTATGGTGGCAAAAGCAAACCAATACACAGGTGTTGTGTACTGATAAGGGACACTGAATCCAACCTGAGTGGTCAGGGAAGCTTCATGAAGGATGTGATATTTCAGTAAAAGCTGAAAATACAAAGGAAGAGAGAAAAGGGGAGAAGAAAAGCATACAGACACAAAGAGAAGCTCAAGTCAAGCCCCTGACAGAATTATGATACATTTGGTATCAAAATGCAAAATGAAAAAAAAAATAAAAAAAAATTTAAAAAAAAATGCAAAATGAGAAGCAGGAAAATGATGGAGAGAGTAGTGACCAAGGATAAATAAAAGGACCCCCTGGTGGCCTGAGAGCTCAGCAGAGGTTGAAAGCCATGAATTTCAGATAGTATAACTCTTCTCAGATGTTTGAGATTCTCCAGCAGGGCTCAGCTGCTTGGATCTAGTAGATAAGGCAGATTGTATCACTGATGTAAAAATGGGAGTTTTGGTGGGAGGAAGAAGTTTAAGTGAAAGAGAATTAAGGTACAAGTGAGAGAACAATCCATATGGTCAAAACTAGGATACAAATTGGCTAGGAAAGAGAAATAGGCTAGGCAGATGTTGATATACAAGTTGAAATACAGGCAGGCAATCAATCTCTCTGAGACTGAAGAATAAAAATGAGGGAATATTAAAAAGAAAAAACCATGAGGAAATGAAGGATATTAGAATTTTTAGATTTCTTCTGAAAGAGGATGTGGCACAACTATTTTTTGAATTTGTTAAATGAATGATATGGTTTTCTCTCAGGATTCCCATTATGTTCACTTGTCTAATTAAGCCCTCATAGTCAAATTTAGTCTCAGAGTTATCAGCTCCCCTCCTTATTTCCTTAACCTTTGTAAAATGAAATGGTCAATAAAATTAGTCAATAGCAGCACTGCTTTTACTGAGTAAGACTCCCCACAGACATTTGGATAGTTGACTATGTATCTTAGCTCTATTCTGATTCTGTGATTAATTGCCACAACCTATTATCCAAAGGAGCACACAATTAAGCTATCACCCTTAGTCTTGTGGATTTTGACATAGTTATTTTATACACACAGTATAAAACTACTACACTCTCCCCCTATGCCAAGTCATCCCTTCATATATTTTCCAGTTTTAGGCATTTTTAAATACCTTGTCATTTCTGTGTCTTAATCAGTGCTACCAATAACATTACATTGACCATTGAAAATAAAATCTCAAGCTCAACAACACAACAAAGAGGGCTCCCTACGGGGTTGCCTGGGTGGCTCAGTAGGTTAAGCTTCTGCCTTTGGCTCAGGTCATGATCCCAGGGTCCTAAGATAAAGCTTCAGGCATCAGGCTCCCTGCTCAGTAGGAAGCCTGCTTCTCCCTCTCTGTCTTCCCCTCCCCCTGCTTATGCTCTCTCTCTCTCTCTCTTAAATAAATAAAATCTTAAAATAAAAAAGGGAGGGACTCCCTATGTCACCAGGTTTCCTCCCCAAGAACTATCAAGTCACTCACTCATTCATTCATAAATTCAACCAAAATTTATTACTTATTCAATAAATATTTCAATAAATATTCACTAATATATTTATTCATTCTCTTTTTCTAAGTTTTGAATCTGTTGTGAATAGTCAAACAGGCAGCATTGTGACAGTGGTGAAAATAAAGGCAGAAGAGTGCGAATGTAGCAATTACTAGCCGCCACACAAAGCTATGTGATGTCTGGCTTCCTTTTCCATGAAACATCTATCCCACAGAGTTACTATGTGGATCTTCAAAGATTATATAACATTAGTAAACATTCTTGATAAATATAGTTCCTTTGAAGTGCTCAGCACTAGGTGACAGCAGAGAGTGCCATCTGGAGGAAGAAAGAGATCATTACAACCTTCCCCCAGAGCAGTATGGAAATGTCAATGTTTGGCTTTATGACTACATAGTTTCCAAGGAAGCTCTGAAAATAAAAGTAGGGAGTACCTGTATATTTTGTCTTTTCCCTGTCTTGTGACTTCTAAAGAAAAGGAGAAGAGGAAAGACAATGAGAAAGTTAATAATAATGAACTATTTACTCTTATAGCCTAATTAGAAATCATACATTTTCTTCATAAAATGATAGTTATCTGAAGGGCTCATTTCCTAACTTTCACCAAGTGTCCAAAATCCTGATAAATTCATTTAAAAAATAATATTGGGTACTTACATCTAAATTTCTTAATTAAAATAATATTAGAGAAATTACCACTGGAAAAATATGTTTTAGAAATGTATTATGTACCAAAAAAGAGGAGACCACTATCAACTGCAGGATTATTGTGAGGATCAAACACAATACTACACAGAATAATAAATATTCAATGAATTCTTTTGAATCAGAACCTGTGGTGATTTAAAGCAGCCTTCTTGAAAATAAGGGTTGGTCATTATGGACTACTTATTATGCTAAATCCCATCTTCTCCAGAGTTCAGTATATATGGAATATAGACTGATTAATGAACTTTCCCAAAGATCTCATATATTCTTTGCAACACATCACTAAAAATTAAAAACCCTTAGAGAAAAACAATGATAACACTATGCCACTTCATGAGTAACATAAATAAAGGTATCAATGTTAGAATCATACATTCTCACAATGGCAGAAACTTTAGACATCATACTCTCCAACCCTACATTCTACAGGTGACAAAAACTGAAGCCCACAGGTCCATGGTCCCATGGTTAGGTCCCACAACAGTTGTCTTAGGAGTTACAGGATATTTTTAGAGCTAATTAACTAGAACTAAAATAGCCAAGTTTAGAAGACACAGCCTTTCTTCTGTTAGGTCAATTAAAAATTAGACAATGGACAAAGAAGTTTCCTTAACACTAAATACTATCTCTAAATGTTACCCAGAACCTTTACTGAAGTCTACTAGATTGCAATGTGTTCACCTGGAAACAAGCTTCAAAAACCTCTATAGGGGGATCCCTGGGTGGCGCAGCGGTTTGGCGCCTGCCTTTGGCCCAGGACGCGATGCGATCCTGGAGACCCGGGATCGAATCCCACGTCAGGCTCCCGGTGCATGGAGCCTGCTTCTCCCTCTGCCTGTGTCTCTGCCTCTCTCTCTCTCTCTCTCTCTCTCTCTCTCTCTCTCTGTGACTATCATAAATAAATAAAAATTAAAAAAAAAAAAAAAAAAAAACCTCTATAGGGACGCCTGGGTGGTTCAGCAGTTAAGAGTCTGCCTTTGGCTCAGGGTGTGATCCTTGGGTCCTGGGATTGAGTCCCACATTGAGCCTGCTTCTCCCTCTGCCTATGTCTCTGCCTCTCTCTGTGTCTCTCATGAATAAATAAATAAAAATTAAAAAAAAAAAAAAACCTCTCTACAAACTTTCGCTTGTTGCACTAAGTGCAACTTAGTAATCCTGCCTCTCTGTCCTATGCTGTTTCACTCCTCCAGGCAAATATCCCTCCACCCCAAACTTCTCAGGGTATTCTATAGCTTCATGTTATCTTTCTCTATGTGTTTCCACATTTCTCATTTATATCAAGAAGTAAGCAAACAAAGACAAAACAGAAAACAAAAAACTCTGCTCCTCCTAGAAAGAAGTATTTACATTTTAACAAGAAGTAATACCTTCAGTTCTAACTGGAATTACAACAAAAGAGGGGTAGAAGTTGGCTCTGATGTAGATGTTCCATATTAAAAATGTAGGGCTATAATAATCCTTAACCAGTAAACATGGGGGATGGGGAACAATTGAACTGTTCTTACTTTTATTTGGTATTATGCCTTTAGGCTAAGTTAAAGTACAAAAATGTGCTGAATGAAATATTTTCAATTTATGTAGAATTGTATGGGCTATAAAGAAAATAATACAATAAAGAGGGCAGTGGTTTGGGGGCAAAGGGTGGAAATCTAAGAAAGCAGTGGCCCCAGAAAAGTGAACATACTGTTTTTTCCATATTTCGAGGATTGACAAACAATACCACCTGCTTCCCTTCCCTTCCCTAAGCTCACATCTTGGTTACCACTCTCCATCTTGCCTGCCTGGACACCTGTGACTGGCCTACAGAGAAGTCATCATGGCTCCTCATTTGACAAAGCTGGCCCAGCCACGTGTGGCAAGGCAGAATTGGGTCTCCTTTATTAAAACAAAACAAAACAAAACTGTTTTGCCTAACACAGTGCCACAAAAGTAAGAGCTCAAAAAATCAACACCAATCCACTTAATGCTAACTTTGATAGAAAACACTCTAATATTCAAATTCCTGCAGGAAATCTTCCTGCAGCTAAACCTCTGAGAAATAAATAGCCACATTTACAAAAGCCTTTTTCTGTTCCTTAGCAAGCATTTAAGGTGCTAAGGAAAACACTACAGAAATACATAAAAACTTCACCAAAAAATTTTAGATTAAAAACAAAAAACTTAAGCAATAAAATCTTGGATGTTTATTCTTCCTATAAGGACTATAAAAGCATCTGCCTTTGGCTCAGGTCATGATCCCAGAAGCCCCACTTGTGGATGGCTCCCTGCTCAGCGGGGAGTCGGCTTCTCCTCTCCTCCCTACTTGTGCTCTCTATCACTCTGTCTCTCTCTCTCTCTCTCTCTTAAGTAAATAAAATCTTTTTTTAAAAAAGAGATTATAATCAGAATATACAGTTTAGAAGTTCTTTAAAATCAATTCTATAAATAATGGTTTTCTATACCTCCTAAAGAGACACTAAAAACACAGCTTGGTGTCTTATCCTCCATGTGAAATGAAAAAAATAAAAATAATTTATATAGCAACACCATAATGATCAGTAGTTTTTAATAAATATTCTGTATAAGGTAAAAGATTCTGCAAAATAAGTTTCAGAAATACTGAACAGATATGTACAAGCTTTAAAGACACCACATAAGTGTATATAGCAAGAGTTTCCTCTTATTCCTTCATAGAATAAGAAGACACAGTGAAAATTAGCTAGAAAATTATAGGCACAGTGAAAATTAGCTTCCCTTCTAAAAATCATTTAGTTGAGGCAGTCAAGTACAGACAAATGTGTTTACTGCTATAAAAAAATTTTTTTTGCTATAAAACATTTTACATCAAGAAAAATTAACAGTGAGATCAAATTCAGATCTAGCTGCTTAATCTACTGCTCTTTAACCATCCATGAAGATGGATAGATAGTAGGAGACAAGGGAATAGGGAATGAGAGCGATAGAGAACAAAAACAGAAAAGTAATATATATTAAGCAAATGCATTTCAGATTCAACCTACACTTTTTTTTTCTACTTCATTGAGTATCATCACAATTTAGTTTCTACCACCAAGGTATAAACTTAGACACATGTAAAGACAAAGGGCTAAAGGTATAAATTAATTACATACTGGAAACCAGCCATCATCACTTTCCATAGTGTATAAGGTTTTGGCTATGAGATTAGTTTCTTAAAATGTATTAAAATGTTCAATAGGTTAGTGGCATAGTAGAAAGAATACTACACTAAAAGTCGAGACTTTTGGTTTTTTATTTTGCCTCAGACACTTCTTAGGATCTCAGGCAAAATGCTTAACCTTTCTGTGTCCCATTCTTCTTAAACACATTAAAACAAAAACAAAACTAGATCTCTAAATATCTTTTAGGCTGTGAACTTTCATGATAGTGCAGCATTCAGCAAATAGTAATATAGTAACAGTAAACATCAAAGTTCAACTAAGATTAAAATTACACATTCTAGGGGCACCTGGGTTGCTCAGTCAGTTAGGCACCCAACTCTTGGTTTCGGCTCAAGTCATGATATCAGGGTACTGAGATCAAGCCCTGCCAGGCTCCACTCAGTGCAGGGTCTGCTTGAGATTTTCTCCCTCTCCCTCTGCCCCCTCCTCTACTCTCTCTCTCTAAAATAAATAAGTAAAACCTTGTAAAAAATTATACATTCTAAATGTTTCCTTAAATTATGCATAATCAAGTTTTGTCAAAACTACCTTACCGGGATTCTGTATTTTTAGAAGTCAAGTGTAGAGAAAATAAATATGTTTCAGCTGTATGGAATACATGACTCCAGAAATATTCTCCAAAATACTGAAATAAGGCTAACAGAAAAAAATCACAAGAACAGTAACCAGCATTACCATCTTTGGAAACATTACCAAAGAGGAAATCCAGAAAACAGTAAAGGGTTTTAATCTTTAATCAACTCTGAGCTATAATGCATTAAAGATCTAATAAAGTCTAGACAAGCAAATATTAAAAAGTAGCATAAGAGCAAGTTGATAGGTATAAGCAGCTGTTCTACAAGTTACACCAGTAAAACCTCCTTTTGCCATTGGCCAGGATACACTGAACTATGCACTTCAATGAATCAATACCCAGAAGCAGTAACAATGAATGCATTTTATGAACTGATAAATGTTTTGTTGCCTTTTTAAATAAGCCATATTAATATAATAAAAGAGGAAATCATTCTTATCATTGTTTTAATTTCATACTCATCCAAACTCAGTATAATAATTACTCTGTTGGAATAATATATATGCAATTATGATTATTATTCTTCCATCCAAGGAGCTCAGACAAGTGAACTACAGAGCTAACAAGAATTCTATTGTAGCAAATCACATTTTTATCAGAGCAATCTTAAAGACTGATGAGAAAGGAAAAAAATTAATATCCTATTATTGTTCTTTAAAAGTTCATAATACTCAAATGTAAGAAAATACAATTTCATTTTCAAAATTCATTTTTAAACCTCATTATTTTGTGAATATGTGACACATTTGAGCTATATGTATGCATATGTGCATTTGTGTATATAAAATATGGACGAGATTTTAAAACAACAATCTACATTCCTATGCCAAAGCTCTGCTGACATAATAAATGATGTTGAACCAATAAAAAAATTTAAAAACATTTTTTAACGTTCATAATACTCAAATGAACATATAGAATTGATTTCACTTATGCTAAATAAATTGCTAAAAACACATTTGGCCAAAAAACAAATGCTACAACAAAAAATTTAAATACTTAATAATGAAAATATATTTCCAATAAGCAAAGACACATTTAACTTTGAAACAGTTAAGCACAAGAACAAATTCCTAAAAAAACTAGCAAATCCATCCCAACAACAATCGTGGGGGTGGGACATGGTTAAACATGCCAAAAACCAGGCTTAAAAGTAGAGAAAAAATAACATTTTTCACAAAACTATTGACAAATAATACTAAAATTTATATGGAACCATTAAAGATCCTGAATAGCCAAAGCAATCTTTTTTTTTTTTTTTAGTATTTAAAAATTTTTTAATTCTATAGTTAACATACAGTCTTATATTAGTTTCAGGTGTACAACATAATGATTCAGTACTTCCATACATCACCCAGTACTCATTATGACAAGTGCCCTCCTCAATCCCCATCACCTATTTTACTCAACCCCTGCCCACCTTCCCTCTGGTGACCATCAGTTTGTTCTCTATAGTTAAGAATCTGTTTCGTGGTTTGTCTCTTTTCTCTTTTTTTCCCTCTGCTCGTTTGTTTCTTAAATTCTACATATGAGTGAAATCATATGGTATTTGCCTTTTCCTGACTGACTTAATTCACTTGGCATAATGCTTTCTAGCTCCATCCATGTTGTTGCAAATAGCAAGATTTCATTCTTTTTTTTTTATGGTTGAGTAATACTTCATTTTACACACACACACGCACACACACACAGGGATACATGAATTACTGTTGGGCAAAGCAATCATGAAAAAGAAGAACAAAGCTAGAGCTGTCACAATCTCAGATTTCAATATATACTAAAAACCTGAGGTAATCAAAACAATATGGTACTGGCACAAAAACAGAAACATATCAACAGAACAGAATAGAGAGCCCAGAAATAAACCCACGCTTATATGACCATTTACTCTGTGACAAAAGAGGCAAGAATATACACTGGGAAACAGGCTGTACTGGACCACTTTCTTATACTATACACAGAAATAAACTCAAATGGATTGAAGACCTAAACATGAGACTTGAAACCATAAAAATCTTAGAAGAGAGCTCAGAGAGTAATGTCTCTAATAACAGCCATTGAAACATTTTCCTAGCTATATCTCTTAAGGCAAGAAAAAGCAAAAGCAAAATTAAACTATTGTGATTATGTCAAAATATAAAGCTTCTCCCCAGCAAAGGAAACCATTAACAAAATGAAAAGGCAACTGCCAAATGGCAGAAGATATTTGCAAATGATATATCTGATAAGAGGTTAATATCCAAAATATATAAAGAATTTATATAAGCCAATACCAAAAAACAAATTATGATTAATAAATGGCCAGAGGACTTGAATACACATTTTTCCAAAGAAGATATACAAACAGACATCAGACACATGAAAAGATGCTCAACATTGTTAATCATAGAAAAATGCAAATCAAAACCACAATAAGATATCACCTTATACCTGGTAGAATGGCTAGAATAAAAAAGGTAAGAAATGACAAGTGTTGGTGAGGATGTAGAAAGAAAGGAACAAGAAAGGAACCCTGGTGCATTGTTGGTGGGAATGCAAATTGGTGCAGCAACTAGGGAAAACAATATGGAGGTTCCTCAAAAATTTTAAAATAAAAAAAATAATAAAAAATAAAAATTTAAAAATAAAATTACCATGAGACCCCTTTACCCAAAGAAAGTAAAAACACTAATCAAAAAGATATAAGCACTTCTGTTATTGCAGCATTATGTACAATAGCTAAGATGTGGAAACAACCCTAGAATCCATCAATGGATGAATGCATAAAGAAGATGTGGGGTGTATATACAATGGAATATTACTCAGCCATCAAAAAGAATGAAATCTTGTCACTTGCAACAACAAGGATGGAGCTAGAGAGTATAACGCTAAGTGAAATATGTCAGTAAAAGAAAGAGAAATATGTTATGATTTCACTCATATGTGGGATTTAAGAAACAAAATAAATGAACAAAGAAAGAAAGAGAAACAAACAAAAACCCCAGACTCTAAAATACAGAGAACAAACTGGTGGTTGCCAGAGGGGAGGTAGGTAGAGGAATGGATGAAATAGATAAAGGGACTTAAAAATACCCTTGATGAGGGATCCCTGGGTGGCGCAGCGGTTTAGCGCCTGCCTTTGGCCCAGGGCGTGATCCTGGAGACCCAGGATCGAATCCCACGTCGGGCTCCCGGTGCGTGGACCCTGCTTCTCCCTCTGCTTGTGTCTCTGCCTCTCTCTCTCTCTCTCTCTCTCCCCCCCTCTCTCTCTCTCTGTGACTATCATAAATAAAAAAAAATTTTTTTAAAAATTCTATTAAAAAATACCCTTGATGAGCACTGAGTAGCATATTCAATTGTTAATCATAATATCATACACCTGAAACTAATATAACACTATGTTAATTCTGTTTCAGAAATAAATAAATAAATAAGAAATAAGAAATAATATGTCAAAGAAATAAAAACCTCAAAAGAGTTAGGAAAATTAGTATTTCTCACCAAATGTATACTAGGCTTCAAGCATTGTCCAAAAACGTGACATATAATATATATTTAAATAATATATCAAATATAATTATATATAACTTAATATTTACAAGTACCATATAAGAGAAATATTACTGTTATGATTTTAGACAGTTGAAATATCCAGAGATAGTCAAGAATGATTGCTAGTGGGCAGCCCGGGTGGCTCAGCAGTTTAGTGCTGCCTTCAGCCCAGGGTGTGATCCTGGAGACCTGGGATTGAGTCCCACATCGGGCTCCCTACATGGAGCCTGCTTCTCTCTCTCCCTGTGTCTTTGCCTCTCTTTCTCTGTGTCTCTCATGAGTAAATAAATAAAATCTTTAAAAAAAAATGATTGCTAGTAAGTTAGATAAGCTGTTCCTAAAAACCACATTTCTCTGGCCTGGAAGCCTATATTCTTTTCGGTTTTTTAAGAGAGACTTCTTTTTTATTTTTATTTTTATTATTTTTATTTTTATTTTTAATTAAAAAAAATTTTTTTTAAATATTTTACCCAAGGGATGCCTAGGTGGCTCAGCAGTTGAGTTTTGGCCTTCAGTTCAGGGTGTGACCCCGGAATCCCGGGATCAAGTTACATATCAGACTCCCTGCATGGAGCCTGTTTCTCCCTCTGCCTATGTCTCTACCTCTCTCTCTCTCTCTCTCTCTCTGTGTGTGTCTCTCATGAATAAATAAATGAAATCTTTAAAAATAAAAAAATAAAGATTTTACCCATTTAGGAGAGGGAGCGAGAGAGAGCACACAAGCCAGCTCAGGGCCTACAGGGGGTGGGGGCTGGGGAGGGGCAATCCCAGGACTCTGAGATCAAGACCTGAGTAGAAACCAAGAGTCAGATGCTCAAATGACTGAGGTGCCCAGGTGCCAGGGAGAAGAGATTTCTTAAAAGAGACTTTGCAAAAGAGACACCTTAAAAGAAAGTTCAATTTTTCCAAGCCCTTCATTTACACTAATAATAAAAATAATTTATAACATTTTACAATTTTCAAGTAAAATCTTAAGAGTGTTTTGTTCATCTACCACAATAAATCCATACGTTAGGACCTCTATTTTACTTATTTAAAAAGATTGTCTTCTACAACCTGTCAGAGTCAAAGAACAAAAAGAGAAGATGTCTCAGCAACAAGAAAGTAGCTGGAATAAAAATCTAGCGGTTGTAGGAAATACAATTCTAGAATGAGTCTCACTGAGGCTCTGTGCCTCAATCTGTACATCAAGCATCCCTAGATCTTTGATTTTGATTCCCCATGTGAAGAATGAGAAAATGGATTTTATCTCTTCTTAGTTTTCAAGCTTTAAAATGTGCTGGCAGTGTTCCTGAGATGTGTTAATGTTGCATATAGAGAAAGAAACTTTGGTCAAAGCTACTTGATAAAAACTAACACAAGTTATTTAAAAAGCATCAATGTTATGGGATCAGGAATCCTGAACTAATAAACCTTATATGCACATTCCTCCTTCCCTCAAAAAATGTAGAGAAAAAAATAGAATCCTAGAGTTATTCTATAACCTAAATGTCACTTTTCAGTATTTCACCAGATTAGGAATTCTCTCTCTTCAATAAACATTTTCTACCTATTTCAGCTTCTGATGAGTTGTAGTTATTACAAAGTTTGTCTTACTTAATTTAAAATGTATCTTCCTCTTACTTTCACTCTTTCCATTACAACAAAATTACTAACTAGACATTACCAGAAGGCATTGGTTAGAAATCCAGCTCCCTCCTAGTTTTTAACCCTTTGTCTCCATTGGCTTCTTCACTGCCTTCCTTAAATGAATGAATGAATGAATGAAATATATATACATATATGTATGTATATACACACACACACACATACACACACAAACACACACACACATATACAGGATATATATATATATATATTTATACACAGGATATATAGATCCTGTTAACACCTTCCTCTTTCAAGATTACTCAAACGTAGTCTTCACTTAAAGTAGTCTTCCTGTCTCCACCTTACCTCTCTGTGTACTGCAGACTGACTTTTGCCCACACTTCTCTACCAAAACTAGTCAGGCCAAGATTAACAACCCTCTAATTGCCAATGGACACATTCCAGTCCTTATCTTATTTGACCTCTCAGAGGAACATAAGGCACATGAGAGATTAATTTCTTGAATCTCTCTCTTCTTTCTGGATTTGTGGATACTAAATCTCTTGTGGCTTTCCTTCTAACCATTCCTTCTCAGTCTCCCTAGTTGTATTCTTCTTTGCCAGCTTCTTCATGTTGGTGAGTCTCTGGATTCTGTCCTCCTCCTCCTCATTCTCTTTGTGGGTTTTTTTTTTTTTTTTTTTTTTGTGATCTCATCCACTTTTAAGGTTTCTAGTATCACTTATATGTTAATGGATTCCAAATCTTCATATAGAAATGAATCCAGAACTTCTTTCAAATCTTCAGACTCTTACAGAACAAAATGTACATAGAACATTTCAGGGCAATGCTATAGGGCTAGAGAGAATAATCCTGGGTAAGTTCCATTCATATTCCTCTAGTTTAGGGCTCAATTCATTCATTTTCAACATCCACAGCCCATTTCCAAGGTGACAGCTCCTCTAGTTACCTGTCACTGATATGACTAAACATCTTGATTTGCCTACGACAGTCCTAATTTATGAATGCTGTCCCAGAGTAACTATTAAAGACATTCTTTCCATTTTCATAATAATACCTGTTTGGTCAATAAATTACATGATCACCCTACCTGCCCACCCACCCTTTCTGATTTTCCACACACGACTAGATGAGTCTTCCTTCCTCCCTGGATTCTTTACTCTCTAGCTTTAGGAAACCTAGTTCCATTGCTAAACAGCCCTATCTCCTCTACCTTTACACAAGAGGTTCATTTCATCTCTTCCTCTTAATAAATCACTATATACACCCAGATCCCAGGCCAGGAAGACAGATCAGCATTATTCTGGTTATCACCTGGTTCCTAAGGTGGCCTATGCATCATTATTATCCCATTTTTATCCAATTTTAAGGCTATATTATATTTGTAGTTGTCAACTACTGACTTTGAGTCTTTCATCTCCATTTACTGAGAACTTTGTCATATAATTCTTATCTTCCACTCCATACAAGATCTATTATTTGGGAGCTTCATTATCTATAAGAACAAATAATCCCAACATACTAGGATTCAGAGCTCTTTGATTTCCTTTTCTTCAATGACCTCTACTTTGTAGAGGGTAAGCATAGTTTAGTAGGTGGTTGTGAAAAATATGTATAATAACTATAGAAAAAGCATTTACTATAGTGACTAGTATACAGCATTTGATAAACGGTAGTTTTTATTAATATTACAATTGTAATTAGCACTATTAATTTCGGCTACCAACCATCATTGGTCATACTTTGGCCCTTATCGTCAGCTATGACTGTTTCAACTCCAGAATCTTAAAGTTAGGACCTCACATCTTGTGCCTATTTTTCCATCTCTAGTACTTCTTTACTTCTATTAATCTTACAGCTTACTCACTGAGATTCTTCACCCTCTTTGTTCTGTACTTTTATCAGCTCCATCTTGGCTTAGCTGTCTTCATTAATCAAGCAGGATACCTCTGGTTCAGCCCTTCAATTAGCAACCTCATTATCACCCTCAGTTTCTTGACTTTATACCATCCCCCAACACAAGTTATACATCATATCCTCACTTCCGATCACCATCTAGATTCAGTCTAATTATATGCTTTCTGTACTGCTTAACCATTCTGATTGGCTGCTTTCCTCATTTGTGATTTCAAGGGTGTTTATCATTATTCAGCAATTAGGTCAATGTTCCCTAGTCAAGCCCCTTTTCCAATCACAACAGTAACCTTTCCCATGAAACATACCCCAACCCACGCCCTTCCTTCTCAATTTCAGCAGATAACCTGGCTCCACGGAGACAAGAGATGTTATCCTGGACATGTACCTATATTATATCAGTATTCACTGTCTATTTCCTTTTCTTTTTTTAAACAGGAAGGTGCATCACTGCTCTTCTCCAAAATAACCCTTTCACCTGTGATCTTGTTCCCAACCCTTCCAGTTCCTCTGAGGTTATGTCTGATCATCTTTCTCTTGTGACTTCAATTTTCTTTCTTCTTCAATGGACCCTTTCCATCAGTCCACTAAAGTTCCTTGACTCTTTCATCCTTAAGGAAAAACAAACCTTCCCCAATCACATTTCCCTGCTCAAGCTTCTACCCACTGTCCTCTCTTCCTTACCAAAAGAATTTGAAAGGATATGTTTACTGAATGAATGAAGACTTTTCATTTGGTTTAGACTTCTCTTCTTCTGAGTTCCAGGCTGACCTACATATTTTGAAAAGTTTAATTACATGTGACTCAGTTCTGACAAAGAAAACAACTATTTTCACCAAACTGATATGAATAGATGAATTTCACATCTCCAAATCTGTTCCTCCACCTATATTTTCAAATTTATGATCAATTACCAGCATTACCATTCACTCAGTCAGACAATCTAGAATCCTTAAAGCCCACTTTGATTCTTCCCTTTCTTTAACTTTGTATCTAAGTAAGTCCTTTCTAAAATCTCCCACATCTGTCCCCTTCATGACTTCCCAGGGCTCCTACTGTTGAGTCCTCTTCCTCTGACACTACTTCACAGGGATGTTCTGAGGGTTAAATAAAATAATGGGAATGCACTCTGTAAGATGCAAGGTGCTTAAAAAGATTATTTAATATTATCATATATTTGGCAAAGTGTGCAAGGGGCTAATATGACGTGTTCTTAAAAAAGCAATTCTGGGTCTTAATAATCAGTGCCTTGTTTTCTAATCACAAATTATAAAGCATCTGCTTGGCAATCTGGCCTATAATTTTTCTAGGAATCACTTAGTATCAAGACATTCAATGTACAGTTTCTAAGCTTTCCCCCTCCCCACTCTGTTTTTAAATTTAAAATATGTGATTCAGGTTTCTGGCAAAAATCTTCTATCCTCTTTACTTTATAAAGATGAGTGGCTCTAGTTATATAAACATTTCTAAGTAGGTGCAATACCCTCTCTTATCATTCATCTATTTCTTCCACTCATTTAAAGTGGCTAGCAGTTCTCTTATTTCCTCATGCATTTTGAGTTTCAATTTCAAGGAATCACATTTGAATGGAACAATGACTAGCCTTCTGGAAAATTGTTTAATTCCTTTCTTCGCTAATTAAGATGGTCACATTTTAAGCATTACTTTTTCTTTTTTTTTTTTTGTAAAGATTTTATTTATTTATTCATGAGAGACACAGGGAGAGAGAGAGAGGCAGAGACACAGGCAGAGGGAGAAGCAGGCTCCATGCAGGGAGCCCGATGTGGGACTCAATCCCGGAACTCCGGGATCACACCCTGAGCTGAAGGCAGACGCTCAACCACTGAGCCACCCAGGCATCCCTACTTTTTCATATTACTAAATAAGATTTTTATTTTCCCCCAACCATTAGACCTGAGAAGCATTCAGAGTTTCTAAATGTATCAGGTCTCTCTCAATTACTGTAAATCAAGGCCAGGAGTATTAAGAGAGACAAGAACAAATACTGGTGAGAAGCAATAGCAAAAGAAAGTAGGATCTAAGAGAATACAGTGTTCCCAATGACTCCAAGATCAGTTTAAAACTAGTTATTAATCTGACAGTTTTAAGATATACTTTCAGAATATATTTAGGTTGAAAATCCATTAAAAAAATGTTAGTTTATAACCTGGGTTCTTAATGTAAGGGATAGACCTTATATTCTAGGGTCCTGATACATATTTTTGATACAAGTTTTACAGGCCAAATTCTGTTGTTCCGCATACTGCATAATTTGATGAAAAGATCTCCATTTAACATGTGATGGCCCATTTATTTCAAGCCATTTTTTAATGAAACTAAAGAATTAGGATAATCCCTCTATATTACTGAATCATTAATAAAGTATTAAAAATACAGGTCATTTCCATTGTAATTTCACAAATGCCAAGTGAAGTCACATTTGATAACGAGATTTCTGAAGCTTAAAAAAAAATTCTTGAACTTAAGCCAGCCATCCAAACATAACTTGGGAAAAGATAAATCATTGGAGGTGTTCAATACAGGAACAAACTGCAAAGATACTCTGAAATTCTGGGTGATACAGCTTTCTCTACAACTGAAACTAAAAGACAGATGCTCTGAGTGCAAGCAAATAAAAACAAAACTGCACTTGGTGAAATCAATGATTAAGCTGGTCCAAAAGAACTAAAAAGAAAATGAGTATGAAAAAAAAGTTGGCAGTTCATGGGTGAAAATATTAAGCCCCTGATAAAGTCAAAATAATGTAATGTCTTCAATACAAAAATCACTGGAATCTACTACTAATAATCTCTACTTGAATGTCTCATTTTACTGTCCTCTCAGCACCCCCTAACCCTCTCCCCATCAAATTGCTCATCTCATAAACCTCATCTCAGTATATGTCTACTTCATCTTCATTTTTGCTCCGACAAAAATTCTGGTATAAATCTCCTGTTGAGTATACCCCCAATTCATCCAGAAATCAACCACTCCACCAGTTTTACTCTGGTCTCAATTATAATCATCTCTAGCCCCAGCTATGGCAAGAGTCCCTGAGTTGATAACCCTGCCCCTGCCCCTGCCCCTGCTCCTGCCCAATCCCTCCCTCTGCCCCAGTCAATTCTCCAGTCTAGCCACCAGAATGATCCTTTTTAAAAGTCTGGTTATATTTCTTCTCTATTCAAAGGGATGACTCCCCTTCTCACTCAGAGTATTAAACCAAGTCTGTACAAAGGCTTACAAGGCCTCACCCAAGCTGTCTTACCATTCCCACTTACCTCACTCCATTTCTACTACTCTTACTTTGCTCACTCCCCCACAGCCAAATCAGCCTTTGAGCTGTCCTCAAACACACCCAGTACACTCCTGCCTTAAAGCTCTTGTAAGTGCCTTTCCCTCTGCTTGAACACTCTTCCTCTAGAGAGGGATATGGATTACCTTCTCACTTCCTCCTAGTCTTGGGCTCAAATGCCATGTTCTCTGAGAAGTCTTTCCTGGCTCTAACCTCTAGTTAATTCTAAGCTCCAGTTAAAATTGCAACCCTCTCCCCCTATCCTCCCTCCTTCCTGCTTTTTCTTCTATAGTCCTTGACACTAAATGACATAGCACATATTTTATTATCTGAGATCCCCCACAAGAATGCAAGCTCTGTGAAGGAGGGGATATTCATCTGTTCAGAAAACTGTTTGGCACACAGTACATGCTCAATAAATATCTACTAAATTCATACATCATTTTATAATTTACAAACTGCTTTCATGTCAGTTAAATTATATAATAACTCATTTTCTCCTAATCCCTCCTCTTCTCCAACCTTTAAGCAGTAACAACATGGAGGACAGCAAAGAGATATCAGAAAAAAAGTTGCTG